>NC_064928.1:185020907-185645907 GCF_023897955.1 Schistocerca gregaria | reverse complement strand
GTACTAAAAAAATCTGATAAATTTTGGGTATACGATAAATCGCACAAATCCAAGGGCTGTCAATTCGACTAAATAACTAGGGATTACAATTACGAGCAACTTAAATTGGAAAGGCCACGTAGATAATATTGTGGGGAAGGAGAAACAGAGACTGCACTTTGTTGGCAGAACACTTAGAAGATGCGACAAACCCACTAAAGAGACAGCGTACATTACACTTGTCCGTCCTCTGTTGGAATACTGCTGCGCGGTATGGGATCGTTAGCAAGTACGATTGGCGGAGGACATCGAAAAAGTGTAAAGAAGGGCAGCCCGTTTCGTGTTATCGCGCAATAGGGGTGAGAGTGTCACTGATATGATACGCGAGTTGCGGTGGCAGTCACTGAAACAAAGGCTGTTTTCTTTGCGGAGAGATCTATTTACGAAATTTTAATCACCAACTTTCTCTTCCGAATGCGAAAATATTTTGTTGACACCCACCTATGTAGGGACAAATTATCATCATAATAAAATAAGAGAAGTCAGAGCTCGAACGGAAATATTTAGATGTTCCTTTTTCCCAACGCGCCATTCGAGAGTGGAATGACAGGGAAGTAGTATGAAAATGCAGAATGAGATTTTCACTCTGCAGTGGAGTGTTTGCTGATATGAAACTTCCTGGCAGATTAAAACTGTGTGCCGGACCGAGACTCGAACTCGGGACATTTGCCCTTCGCGGGGAAGTGCTCTACCAGCTGAGCTACCAAAGCACGACTCACGTCCTGTCCTCACAGCTTTACTTCTGCCAGTATCTCGTCTCCTACCTTCCAAACTTTACAGAAGCTCTCCTGCGAACCTTGCAGAACTAGCACTCCCTAAAGAAAGGGTGTGGCGAAGACCTGGCTTAGCCACAGCCTGGAGGATGTTTCCAGAATGAGATTTTCACTCTGCATCGGAGTGTGCGCTGATATGAAGCTCCCTGGCAGATTAAAACTGTGTGCCGGACCGAGACTCGAACTCGAGACCTTTGCCTTTCGCGCGCAAGTGCTCTATCCGTGCACTTGCACGCGAAATGCAAAGGTCCCGAGTTCGAGCCTCGGTCCGGCACACCGTTTTAATCTGCCAGCAAGTTTCAGTATGAAAATGGTTCGATGAACGCCCTGCCAGGCACTTAAGTGTGAATTTCAGAGTAACCATGTAGGTGTAGATGCAGAGATTAACCGAGCAGTCTAAGACGCTGCAGTCATGGACTGTGCGGCTGGTCCCGGCGGAGGTTCGAGTCCTCCCTCGGGCATGGATGTGTGTGTTTGTCCTTAGGATAATTTAGGTTACGTAATGTGTAAGCTTAGGGGATGATGACCTTAACAGTTAAGTCCCATAAGATTTCACAGACATTTGAACATTTTTGTAAATGTATACATGCTATCTCTGTTTGCAAACATTTATTTGAATCACCTTATACAGGGTGTTACAAAAAGGTACGGCCAAACTTTCAGGAAACATTCCTCACACACAAATAAAGAAAAGATGTTATGTGGACATGTGTCCGGAAACGCTAAATTTCCATGTTAGAGCTCATTTTAGTTTCGTCAGTATGTACTGTACTTCCTCGCTTCACCGCCAGTTGGCCTAATTGAAGGAAGGTAATGTTGACTTTGGTGCTTGTGTTGACATGCGACTCATTGCTCTACAGTAATAGCATCAAGCACATCAGTACGTAGCATCAACATGTTAGTGTTCATCACGAACGTGGTTTTGCGGTCAGTGCAATGTTTACAAATGCGGAGTTGGCAGGTGCCAATTTGATGTATGGATTAGCACGGGGCAATAGCCATGGCGCAGTACGTTTGTATCGAGACAGATTTCCAGAACGAAGGTGTCCCGACAGGAAGACGCTCGAAACAATTGATCGGCGTCTTAGGGAGCACAGAACATTCCAGCCTATGGCCCGCGACTGGGGAAGATCTAGAACGACGAGGACACCTGCAATGGACGAGGCAAGTCTTCGTGCAGTTGACGATAACCCTAATGTCAGCGTCAGAGAAGTTGCTGCTGTACAAGGTAACGTTGACCACATCACTGTATGGAGAGTGCTACGGGAGAACCAGTTGTTTCCGTACCATGTACAGCGTGTGCAATCACTATCAGCAGCTGATTGGCCTCCACGGGTACACTTCTGCGAATGGTTCATCCAACAATGTGTCAATCCTCATTTCAGTGCAAATGCTCTGTTTACGGATGAGGCTTCATTCCAACGTGATCAAATTGTAAATTTTCACAATGATCATATGTGGGCTGACGAGAATCCGCACGCAGTTGTGCAATCACGTCATCAATACAGATTTTCTGTGAACGTTTGGGCAGGCATTGTTGGTGATGTCTCGATTGGGCCCCATGTTCTTCCACCTACGCTCAATGGAGCGCGTTATCATGATTTCATACGGGATACTCTACCTGTGCTGCTAGAACATGTGCCTTTACAAGTACGACACAACACGTGGTTCATGCAGGATGCAGCTCCTGCACATTTCAGTCGAAGTGTTCGTACGCCTCTCAACAACAGATTCGGTGACCGATAGATTGGTAGAGGCGAACCAATTCCATGGCCTCCACACTCTCCTGACCTCAACCCTCTTGACTTTCATTTATGGGGGCATTTGAAAGCTCTTGTCTACGCAATCCCGGTACCAAAGGTAGAGACTCTTCGTGCTCGTATTTTGGACGGCTGTGATACAATATGCCATTCACCAGGACTGCATCAGCTCATCAGAGATTCCATGCGACCGAGGGTGGATGCATGTAACCTCGCTAACGGAGGACATTTGAACATTTCCTGTAACAAAGTTTTTGAAGTCACGCTGGTACATTCTATTACTGTGTCTTTCCATTCCATGATTAATGTGGTTTGAAGAGAAGTAATAAAATGAGCTCTGACATGGAAAGTAAGGGTTTCCGGACACATGTCCACATAACATATTTTCTTTCTTTGTGTGTGAGGAATGTTTCCTGAAAGTTTGGCCGTACCTTTTTCTAACACCCTGTATAGAGATATGTTGTGACTCAGATTTGGTACTGCTGAAGGTGCTTCTTGGTAAATCATCCTGCGTGTGAAATGGTTGCACCTAGCCTTTTAATCTGAGTGACTGTGCCTGTTCCAGACTGTCCAGCTGAATGGCCACTCGGGTGACGACGTGACGGAGGGTCGGACCCAGAGCAGGTACAGCAGTCGCAGCAGCAGTCCGGCCACCTCCCCCACAGAGAAGGAGCCTCCGAAGAAGGCCAAAGCCAAGAAGAGGGGCAAGGACAAGAAGGGGAAGAGAGATGCGTCCAGCGCGCAGGTGGAGTTCCAGCCGCCGCCGCCCCCCTCCGTCACGCTGGCGGCGCCGGCTTCCAGGAAGAGCAGCAGCTCCAGCAGCTCGCCGCCGCTGTCGCCCATGGGCCCGAGGCAGTCCAGCGTCTCCGAAATGGTCGAGAAGTTTGAGAACTCCGCGGGGGGCGACGCCGTCCAGGTCACGACACCGGCGGCCCAGGAGGTCCAGCTGGAGCAGAAGGTCTCCCTGGTGGAGCTCAAGGTGCAGGTGAGTGCGATGGTGCGGTCCTCAGTCCAAAGACTGCTTTGATGCTGCTCTTCACGTTACTCTATATTCTTCATATGAGAACGAAATCTTTCATTAAGGCACTGTTATATAAAACACTGAGGCGACAAAAGTCATGGGATACCTTGCAAAAATAGACATAATGTCTCATGGGATAGCAGCAGTCAGTGATTGTATAATGTTACTTGTAATCCGTCTTAATTGCGAAATTTTTATTCATATGACCGGTTTCGGTCTGAAGATGGTTCTGCCGAAACCGGTCATACGAATAATAAATTTTTGCAATCAAGACGGTTTATAAGTAACATCATAGGATACCTCCTAATATCTCTTGGGCTTGTTTTTGCCCGGCGTAGTGCAGAATCTCAATGTGGTATGGACTCAGCAACTAGCTGGAAGTCCCCTGCAGAAACACTGGGTCAGGCTGCATCTATAGCCATCCATAATTGCGAATGACTTGCCGGTGCAGGGTTTTGTGTACGATCTGACCTCTCAATTAGGTCCCATAAATGTTCGATGGAATTCATGTCAATCGATCTGCGTGGCCAAATCATTCTAGTCGAACTGTCCAGAATGTTGATAATGACGGATTATCATCCATAAGAATTCCATCGTTGTTTGTGAGCATGAAGTCCATGATCGACCGAAAATGATCTCCAAGTGGCCGAACATAATCATTTCTCGTCTATAATGGTTTCAGTTGGACCAAAGCGCCCACTCCATTCCACGGAAACACAGCTCACACCATTATGTATCTACCACCACTTTGGACACTACGTTATTGATAACTTGGGTCCATGATTTCGTGGGATCTGCGCCGAATTGGATCTCTACCAAGAGATCTTACCATCTGAAATCGGGACTCATCTGACCAAGCCACGGTTTCCCAGTCGGCCAGGGTGCAACCGCTAGGGTCACGAGCCCAGTACAGGCGCTGCAGCCGATGTTGTGCTCTTATCAAAGGCACTCGCGTTGGTTGGTTCTGCCACAGCCCATTAACACCAAATTGGTCGCACTGTCGTAACACTGATTTGTACGGTTATTTCAAGCAGTGATGCTTGTCTGTTGACGTTGACACATCTACGCAAACGCCACTGCTCTAGGTTGTTGAGTGAAGGCCGTCGGCCACTGCGTCGACAGTGGTGAGGGATGATGCTTGAATTTGGTATCCTCAGCACACTTTTCACACTGTGCATCTCGAAATACTGAATTCTCAACGATTTCCGAAATGGAATGTCCCATTCGTCTAGCTGAAACTACTATTCCGCGCTCAAAGCTTGTCAATTCTCGTCGTGCTGTCGTAATCACGTCGGAAACCTTTTAACATTATTGACCTACATCTACATCTACGTGATTATTCTCAATAAAGGAGAGTTCAATGAACCACCTTAAAGCTGTCTCTCTACCGTTCCACTACCGAGCGAGGTGGCGCAGTGAGTAGCACACTGGACTCGCATTCGGGAGGACGACTGTTCAAACCCGCGTCCGGCCATCCTGATTTAGGTTTTCCGTGATTTCCCTAAATCGCTCCAGGCAAATGCCGGAATGGTTCCTTTGAAAGGGCACGGCCGACTTCCTTCCCCGCGCTTCCCTAATTCGATGAGAGCAATGACCTCGCTGTTTGGTCTCTTCTCCCAAAACAACCCACTGCCGTTCCAGTCTCGAACGCCGCGCGGGAAAAACGAGCACTTACATTTTTCTGTGCGAGCCCTGATTGCTCTTATTTTATCGTTATGATCATTTCTCCCAATATAGGTGGGTGCCAACAGAATGTTTTCGCAATCGGAGGAGAAAACTGGCTATTTCATGAGAAGATACCGTTGCAATGAAAAACGCCTTCGTTTTAATGATAGCCACTCCAATTCACGTATCATCTCTGTGGCACTATCTCCCCTAATTGGCGATAATACAAAACGAGCTGCTCTTCTTTGTACTTTTACGATGTCATCCGTCAGTCGGATCCGATGAGGATCCCACACCACACACCAGTAGTACAGAGTAGGGCGGACAAGGGTGGTGTAAGCAGTCTCTTTAGTAGACCTGTTGCACCTTCTAAGTGTTCTGCCAATGAATCACAGTCTTTCGTTGGCTCTACCCACAACATTATCTATGTGATCGTTCCATTTAGGCTTTTGTAATTGTAATCCCTAAGTATTTACTTGAATTTACAGCCTTCAGATTTGTGTGACTTATCGCGTAATCGAATCTGAACACAGTTTACGGCTCTGCAGTTTGATACGTTTTGTACGCGATATGTATGTGTGCATCTCGGTATCCCAAGTTTTCCACACCCCTCTTGGTGAATACTGGGCTGGTCCCCACGTCTCGCCTCAGTTACACGACTCACAGACATTTGAAACACATCCGCACTTTTCCATGATTTACACTAGACGCAGACAGCTGGGGTACTCTGATTCCATCGCAGGGGATACGGGGTGGCGGCAGGAAGGGCTTCCGGCCACCCCTTCAAATTAACATGCCAAATCCGATTAACCACGTCAACCCCCCCGCGCACAATGCGGGACAAAAGCGCAATCGATAGATCTAGGTATCCCAAGACATTCGTCACCTCGGCGTGTTCTAGTGTCCCGTGAGCAGATCATGATGCACCATGGTGCTTGTAAGCCTTGTCACACGTTCTACGTCATGGAGGAGTGTCACAAATATGGCCCATGGAACTAAGCTGATACCGTGTGTTCCTCTCACTCTGTTACAGGAGAGCATGGTGGTGCAGCAGATGAGGGAACGACAGCAGAGGGAGAGGATGGAGGAGTTCGAGCGCTCCACCAGGGCCGAGAGTCTGGTAAGGCCGCAGAACTACATTCTCACTTGAAATTACACTCCTGGAAATTGAAATAAGAACACCGTGAATTCATTGTCCCAGGAAGGGGAAACTTTATTGACACATTCCTGGGGTCAGATACATCACATGATCACACTGACAGAACCACAGGCACATAGACACAGGCAACAGAGCATGCACAATGTCGGCACTAGTACAGTGTATATCCACCTTTCGCAGCAATGCAGGCTGCTATTCTCCCATGGAGACGATCGTAGAGATGCTGGATGTAGTCCTGTGGAACGGCTTGCCATGCCATTTCCACCTGGCGCCTCAGTTGGACCAGCGTTCGTGCTGGACGTGCAGACCGCGTGAGACGACCCTTCATCCAGTCCCAAACATGCTCAATGGGGGACAGATCCGGAGATCTTGCTGGCCAGGGTAGTTGACTTACACCTTCTAGAGCACGTTGGGTGGCACGGGATACATGCGGACGTGCATTGTCCTGTTGGAACAGCAAGTTCCCTTGCCGGTCTACGAATGGTAGAACGATGGGTTCGATGATGGTTTGGATGTACCGTGCACTATTCAGTGTCCCCTCGACGATCACCAGAGGAGATCGCTCCCCACACCATGATGCCGGGTGTCGGCCCTGTGTGCCTCGGTCGTATGCAGTCCTGATTGTGGCGCTCACCTGCACGGCGCCAAACACGCATACGACCGTCTTTGGCACCAAGGCAGAAGCGACTCTCATCGCTGAAGACGACACGTCTCCATTCGGCCCTCCATTCACGCCTGTCGCGACACCACTGGAGACGGGCTGCACGATGTTGGGGCGTGAGTGGAAGACGGCCTAACGGTGTGCGGGACCATAGCCCAGCTTCATGGAGACGGTTGCGAATGGTCCTCGCCGATACCCCAGGAGCAACAGTGTCCCTAATTTGCTGGGAAGTGGCGGTGCGGTCCCCTACGGCACTGCGTAGGATCCTACGGTCTTGGCGTGCATCCGTGCGTCGCTGCGGTCCGGTCCCAGGTCGACGCGCACGTGCACCTTCCGCCGACCACTGGCGACAACATCGATGTACTGTGGAGACCTCACGCCCCACGTGTTGAGCAATTCGGCGGTACGTCCACCCGGCCTCCCGCATGCCCACTATACACCCTCGCTCAAAGTCCGTCAACTGCACATACGGTTCACGTCCACGCTGTCGCGGCATTCTACCAGTGTTAATGACTGCGATAGAGCTCCGTATGCCACGGCAAACTGGCTGACACTGACGGCGGCGGTGCACAAATGCTGCGCAGCTAGCGCCATTCGACGGCCAACACCGCGGTTCCTGGTGTGTCCGCTGTGCCGTGCGTGTGATCATTGCTTGTACAGCCCTCACGCAGTGTCCGGAGCAAGTATGGTGGGTCAGACACACCGGTGTCAATGTGTTCTTTTTTCTATTTCCAGGAGTGTATAATTAAATCAAGACCCTAAGCTGTCGACAGGCGTTGATATACGTGAACGTGGACAGTTGAAAATGTGTGCCCCGACCCGGACTCGAACCCGGGATCTCCTGCTTACATGGCAGACGCTCTGTCCATCTGAGCCACCGAAGGCACAGATGATAGTGCGACTCCAGGGATTTATCCCTTGCACGCTCCTCCTGAGACCCACATTCCCAACTTAATGTCCACACACTACATTCGTAGTGACCCTCACCATTACACTCATTACTCGCGGGAGACAGTCTTACCGAGTCCCGTAAGTGTTCGGCCAATGCGTGTGCATCCAGTACAGAAGAACAAGGTGAATGGCCGGTTAGCCTTAATTATATGAAGATGGTATCTGTTCTTTCGGACATGTTCGCTTTGGGTCTTGATTTAATTTTCATTTCATTCTAAGAGAGCTGCATGGTCACCGATGGCATCTATTTCGGACATGTCCGATAGAACAGACACCATCTTCATATCATTCTAACTTTGTTTCTGCCTCCCTTTTATTACTCCCTTTAAAACTGCAGCAGTGAGTTGGTGAACAAACTGGAAAGAAAATCAGAGTGACATTACCACTTTCTCAGTGTACCGTCTAAGTATGAAGGTTTACGTAGGACACTATGTTCTCTTTACACGAGATATCTTGAAAATACTAGGGGCACACTGGGATGTTCTCAGAGCCACTCTATGATTCGCAGCTCGAATGCTCACGATTGCACAACACGCAGTTATACCACATAAGGCATGCTGCAGCTACTGCGTTCTTCCCGCTTGAGCCCTGCTGGTTTTACTACAGGGCTCAGGCACATTTCTGAAGCGCCAAAAGTTGCAGTTAAAGCCCAGCTTACTGCCAGACAACTGCACTGAACGACTCACAGATATGAGTCGTTACGTTATTACCCTTTACGCTGCCCTCCAATACTAAATTGGTTATGTTAGTGATGTTGTAAACATTATGACAGGGACTATAGCTACGGAGAATCAAGTCAAGTTGGAAGGAATTGGATATTTTCCAACCTGTTGATGGCCCCTGTATTTTCCTGGGAGCAGTGTGGAATTTTAGTATTTTTAAAGCTGATTCTCTTTCCCGTGCTGGCGGCTGGTTGACCGTTGCTATTACTCGTGATATTATTAGTGAAATTGGTGGCCTTGAAAGTTTCAGCGTGCATCATGTGATTAGTTATCGTACTTTAGGAAAACATATAAAAATGCAGCAAATGGAGCAGGGAAAAAGGAATACAAACATCTCAAAAATGAGATCGACCGGAAGTGCAAAATGGCTAAGCGAGGATGGCTACAGGACAAATGTAAGGATGTAGGAGCATATATCACTAGAGGTAAGATAGATACTGCCTACAGAAAAATTAAAGAGACCTTTGGAGGAAAAAGAACCACTTGTATGAATATCAAGAGTTCAGGTGGAAAACCAGTTCTAAGGAAAGAAGGGAAAGCAGAAAAGTGAAAAGAGTATATAGAGGCTTTATACAAGGGCGATGTAGCTGAGGGCAGTATTATGGCAGGTCGATGTGGCCGAGCGGTTCTAGGCGCTTCAGTCTGGAAACGCGCTACCGTTACGGTCGCAGGTTACAATCCTGGCTCGGGCACTGATGTGTGTGATCCCCTTAGGTTAGTTAGGTTTAAGTACTTCTCAGTTCTAGGGGACAGATGACCTCAGATGGTAAGTCCCATATTACTCAGAGCCATTTGAACCATCTGAATTGCGTGTGTCAGAGGATGTTATTTGACGGATTCAAGACAAATTTGTGCACAGTCCCAGTACGTCTACCAACAGAGCTGGTCGAGAACTTGGAATACCCCAACCAACTGTATGGAAAGTTCTGAGACTGCGTTTGCTGTACAAGCCCTACCCATTACGACTTGTGCAGGCTCATAAGCCTAGAGACAAAGAGAAGCGTCTCGGATATTGTGGTTATGTCCTAGCAAAAATGGACGATCACGCATTTCTACAGCGTGTAATTTTTAGCGATGAAGCGACATTCCACCTTAATGGAAAAGGCAACAGACATATTTTTCGCGTATGGGGTTTGGAAAATCCACGTTCACCATTGCAACACGAAAGAGACTCACTGAAGATCAAAAGTATTCTTTGCCATATTCTGTACAAACGTTTACGGACCATTTTTCTTTACAGAAATAACTGTAATGGGAATTACGTGCCTGGACATGTTGGAACAATGGCTGTTCCCTCAAGTCGTGGAAGAGTACTAGGACTTCATTTTGCAACAGGATGTTGCCCATTGGCACCATGATGTACGAGGCTTTTTGAATGACCCCTTCCTCAGTGCTGGATCAGTCGCAGGGGACTTGAAGACCAGGCTCTGCAGTTCTGGCCGCCGAGGTCTCCTGATCTAACACCCTGTGACTATTTCTTGCGGGGTTATGTGAAGGAAGTTGTTTACTTTCCGCCTCTACCAACCACGCTGAACAGTCTGTGGAACCGGATCACTGCTACAGTGCACTCAGTAACAGCAGATCCGGTTTCGTGCGTGAGGGACGAGTTTGGCTATCGCATCGATGTTTGCTGTTCAGCCAACGGTGGCTACATTGAACATTTATAACATTTTTCACTAAATAATTATTAAAAACTAATTAATTACAAATTATTAAATTAGTATCTAACATTATCAAAAAAAAACTTTGAAACTTCTTCTTTTCATTGGTATAAAGCTTGTTCAGTTTGGATTTGTACTTTAATAAAAACGAAGTTTTGAAAATAGGTCCATTATTTAAAACAACCCTGTATTATAGGCTGCAGTCGAATAAAAGCGACACAGACGAAAAAACATTTAATGTTTCAAAAGTAATCGCCGTAACTGTTACTTCATTTATCCGACTGTGAGACAAGACGGTCTGTACTTTCATGGCAAAATGTTTGCGGTAGCCCACAGAACCAATATCGTACCCAGGGGTGCACCTCTTAGTCCGAAGCAAAGCAAGAGCCACGAATGTCTTTCTCCGGGGCTCCAAAAAAAACAGGATATCGCATGGAGAAAGATCTACAAGCTGTGGAGGATGTATAAGAGCTTCTCAGCGAAGCTTCTGCAGCATAGTCGATACATGCTAGCCAACGTCTGGGCGGGCATTTTCCTGCCAAGCTTGTTGTTTCCAGTACAGTACACAGCTTTTGCTGGAAGCCCTTACACTTCCTCCATAGAGTCCCAGACTCTTGCCGAGCGGTCAGAGACGCCTTGCCACGGTTGGTCCCATAGGAACTTACCACAAATTTCGAAAATTTCCCAATCTCTCAGCATGTGATATCCATATTTTTGGAGCCCCGAAGAAAGATTTTCGTGAGCGTCGATATGCCTCAGACGAAAAGGTGCACGCCCGGTACGATCTTGGTTTCTTTAGGTTACCGCAAATATTTTTCCATGAAGGCACTGACCGTCTTGTCGGACAGAGAACTAAATATATTAACAGTTATGGAGATTACTTTTGAAATAATGAAAAGTATATTTACTTTTTTCCACGTGTCTCGTTTTCATTTGATTCTACTTAGGGTATACCGATTAAGGAGAATCCCAGTTTATGAGATAATTTGCCTTAGAAAAATCGAAGCATAGATTTGGAATCTGAGATGAAAATGCTATCGTGTGATGTATATATGAAACTGATTTTATTTGGTTTGTATTTTGATATTTTTGTGTTAATTTTCGTGTTTGTATGTTTGTAACCCTTCTATGCCCGTGATATGTAGGTTCAATCAGTGCATTGTAAACATGATTAGCATAGAATACTTAATCGGCAAATTGGGAAAATCTTCGAATACTAGTTTGCTCCAATGAGTCATAGACAAATTCGCCTTCAGCATAACTGGAAATTTTATACATGGTTATTTGTTTCATAAAACAGCTTCTAATTCTAACGTATAGTTTATCTGATACCATAAGAATGACGTCAAAAGCCGCCATTTAAGCGTAGTCGCCTCACTGTGGCCAGTTCTGGAGAGTCTTCAGTGAACTGGGCGAGTTACTAGCAGACTGACGGTAGCAGTTATTTCGGACGATTCTGTTGTACTTGACAGTTTCATGGCAACAATGAGATGTAACCATACAGAAGCGGAGCAATTTTTAGTTTCTTGCCGACGATAATAAGCAAAGATGAGACAAAGTTTTGTTTTTTGTTTATAAATTTCTGTGAATCATGGACCTTGCCGAGGTGTGTTGGCTTGTGTTCCTGAACGATACACATAGCTGTATCGTTGGAGGGGTATTGCTGAGAGGCCACATACAATATGTGTTTCGTGAACAGGGGCAGCCGTCTTTTCACTAATTGCAGTGAAAAGAGTCTTGATCTGGCTTTCTAACATCACTCAACGTAGCCTTGCTATACTGCTACTACGAACAGCTGAAAGCTGGGACAAACTGCAGCCGTTGTTTTTCTCGAAGACGTGCAAGTCTACTCCATGGTTTAAGCATGATGGCATCGCGTTCGGAAAGATTTTCAGGCGTAAAATAGCCACCCATTCGAATCTCCGAACGGGGTCTACTCAGGAGGATATCGTAATCTGGAAACACAAGACTGGCAATGTGCAGGTTTGAGCAACAATGTTGGATCCCTTACACGAAAACATATGTTAGAGAATTTTAGAAAGTAAAGGGATTGGTTCAAGTTAAATGTAGTGAAATTAGTGAAATGGGGTGGCAGGTAGAAAAGCCGTTCCGGTCAGTTGAGTAAAGGATTGTGCATACGAAATCAAATCGAGGTAATGGAGGGGTAGTCCTAATAATGAATAAAAAAATGGGAATGTGGGTAACTCTTTTCGATCAGCATAGTGAGCGCTTTATCGTAGGCAAGACAGACACGAAAGCAACACTCACCACAGAAATACATGTTTATATGTCAACTAACTCTGCAGATGATGAAGATATTCAAAGACTTTATGTTGCGACACAGGAAATTGTTCATATAGTTATGTTGTTGTTGTGGTCTTCAGTCCTGAGACTGGTTTGATGCAACTCTCCATGCTACTCTATCCTGTGCAAGCTTCTTCATCTCCCAGAACCCACTGCAACCCACATCCTTCTTAATCTGCTTAGTGTAGTCATCTCTTGGCCTCCCTCTACGATTTTTACCCTCTACGCTGCCCTCCAATACTAAATTGGTGATTCCTTGATGCCTCAGAACATGTCCTACCAACCGATCCCTTCTTCTGGTCAAGTTGTGCCACAAACTTTTCTTCTCCCCAATCCTATTCAATACTTCCTCATTAGTTATGTGATATACCCATCTAATCTTCAGCATTCTTCTGTAGCACCACATTTCGAAAGGTTCTATTCTCTTCTTGTCCAAACTAGGTTAAGGAAGGCGAAAACTGAAATGCCATGAGGAACTGGAATTGGATATTAGGAAAAGGAAGAAGATAAAAATAGGAGGACAATGTGGGCTGACGGAAAGGAATAAAAGACGAAGCTGTCTGGCAGTATTTTGCACAGACCACAATTTAATCATCGCTAACACTTGGTTTAAAGATCATGCAACAATGTTGTACGCTTGGAAGAGGCCTTGATTCGCTTTGTAATTGTAGACATGAAGTCGCTCTATAATTGCAAACATGGAGTCACTATATAATTGTAAGACAGAGATTTAGAAAACATGTTTTAAAACGTAAGACATTTCCAATGGCAGATGTGGACTCAGACCATAATTTATTAGCTATGAACTGTACATTAAGTTTATAAAGAGGTGATGAGCCCTAGATAATCTAAACGATCCAGAGGTTGCTGCGAGTTTCAAAGGGAGCATTAGGCAACGATTGAGTGAAACACGGTAAAAGAATGCAGTGGAACACGAATACCAGCTTTCAGAGAAGAAATTGTGAAGGCAGCAAAGAATCAAATAAGTAAAAAGACGACGCATATCAGAAATCCTTGGATAACAGCAGAAGTGTTGATCTAACTGAAGAAAAGAGAAAATAGAAAAAAGAAAGCAGGCGAAAAAGAATACAGACGTCTACAAAATGAGGTTGACAGGAAGTGCGAAATGGCTACGCAGGAATGGCTAGAGGACAAATGTAAGGCCGTCGAACCATGCATTACTATGGGACAGATAGACGCCACCTATGCAAAAATTAAAGGCAGCTTTAGACAAAACAGAAATAGCTACATGGATATCAAGATCTGAAATAGGATCATGTACTAAGATAAGAAGGGAAAACTAATAGGTAGAAGGAATATACACAAATTCTATTCACGGTAAATGAACTTGAAGGCAGTATTGTCGAAGGCTAAGAAAAAAGGTGATGAAGATGAGAATGGAGAAATGATACTCCGAGAGATGTTTGACTGAAAGCGCAAAGTCGAAAGAGGGCACCTGCAGCAGATGATAATCACTCGGAATTCAAATGGTTCAAATGGCTCTGAGCACTATGGGACTTAACATCTGAGGTCATCAGTCCCCTAGACTTAGAATTACTTGAACCTAACTAACCTAAGGACATCACACACATCCATGTCCGAGGCAGGGTTCGAACCTGCGACCGTAGCAGCAGCACGGTTCTGGACTGAAGCGCCTAGAACAGATCGGCCACCGCGGCCGGCTACTCGGAACTATCGAGGTCCTTGGAAGAGGCAGCTGTGAGAGAGTAATTGCACCTGTCGCGCAAGATGTATGAGACAGATGAAATACCCTCAGACTTTAATTTAAAAAAATGTAATAATTCCAGTTCCAAAGAGGGCACGTGTTGATATATATGAATGTTCCCAAACTATGAGTTTAATTATTTACAGAAGAATGAAAAAACTGGCTGAAGCCGACCTCGAGGAAAATCAGTTGAAAGCTTTTGACAATGTTGGCTTTAATGCACTAATTGAAATTGTGGTTGTAACAGGGATTAAAAACAGTGAGAAAATATTTGTCTACAAATTGCATACAAGCTAGAATGCTGTTAAGAGTCGAACGACGTGGCAGGGAAACAGTGGTTGAGAAGGGAGTGGGACATGCTTGTAGCCTAACGCTGATGTTATTCAATCTGTACATCGAGCAAGCAGTAAAAGAAACGAAAGAATAATTTGTAGTAGGAATTAAAGTTCAGAGACAAGAGACAAAAACTTTGAGGTTTACCGACGACTTCGTAATCCGGTCATAGACAGTAAAGGACTTGGAAGAGCAGCTGCACGAAATGGGTAGTGTCTCGAAAGCAGGGTGTATGACGAACATCATCAAAAGCAAAACAAGGGCAACTGAATGTAGTTGAATGCTGAGGGAATTAGATTAGGCGACGAGACACCAACTGCAGCGTATGAGTTTTGATATTTGAGTAGCAAAATTACTGACGATTGCTAAGCAAAGAGGATATAAAATGTACACTTCCGATGGCAGGAAAAGAGTTTCTGAATAAGAGGAATTTTTTAACATCGGAAACAGATTCAAGTCTTAGGAAGACTTTCCTGGACGTATTTGTGTGGAGTGTAGCCTTGTGTGAAACTGAGATGTGGACGACATACAGTTCAGACAAGAAGAGAATACAAGCTCTAGGTACGTGGTGCTACAGAAGAAAAATGAAGAGTGGATGGTTAGATCGAGTAATTAATGAGAAGGAACTGAATATATATCTACACCTACATCATACTACGCAAGCCACCTAATGAATTGTGGCGGAGGGTAATTTTGGTACCACTATCTGAACCCTCCAACCTTGTTCTACTCGCGAATAGCGTGTGGGAAGAACGATTGTCGGTAAGCCTCTGTATCGGCTGTAATTTCTCGAATTTTCTCCTCGTGTCAATACTCGAGATGTATGTGGGGGGAAGAAATATGTTGTTTGACTCCTCCTGAAAAGTGCTGTCTCGAAATTTCAAAAGTAAATCTCTCCGTGATGCACAACGCCCCTCTTGTAACGTCTGCCAGTGGAGATTGTTTAGCATCTCCGTAACGCTCTCTCACCAGCTAAACGATCCCGTGACGAAACGCACCGCTCTTCGTTGGATCTTCTCTATCCCCTCTATCACTCCTACCTGATAGGTATCCCAGATAGATGAATAATACTCAAAAATCGGGCGAAAAAGCACCTTATAAGCCACTTCCTTCGTGGATGAGTTACACTTCCTTAAGATTCTTCCGATGAATCTGAGTCTTGTGTCTGCTTTTCCCACTATCTGTTTCATATGGTCATTCCACTTAAGGTCACTGGATAGTTACGCCCAGATATTTTACGACAGCCGCTGTCTCTAGTTGTTTGTAATCAATTGTGTAGCTGTACAGTAATGGAGTTCTTTTCCAATGTATGCGCAACGTTTATTTACATTCAGGGTCAACTGCCAGAGTCTGCACCATTCATCAATTGTCTGCAGATCGTTCTGCAAATTCTATCTTCTGACGTTGCTACTTTGGTATAAACAACCACATCATCTGCGAATAGCCTTAAAGAGCATCCGACGCTATCTACTAAATCATTTATATGTTTTGAGAACAGCAACGGTCCCATCACACTATCATGTGGCACTCCGGATGTTACCTATACATCTGTCGATTTAGTTCCGTTAAGAGCAATGTGTTCAGTTCTGTCTGCAAGAAAGTCTTGAATCCAATTGCAAGTCTGCTCTGACACTCCTTAAGCTCGTACTTTTTTTCATTAAACGGCAATGTGGGACGGTGTCAAATGCCCTACTGAAATCAAGGAACACGACATCAGCCTGAGCTCCGTTGTCCACTGTGCTGTGGATCTCATGGAGAAACGGAGCGAGCTGTGTTTCGCAGGATCTCTGTTTGCGCAATAGATGTTGATTTTTATAGAGGAGCTGTTCATTTTCCAAGAACGTCGTAATTCTTGAACAAGGGAGAAAAGAAATTATGGCACAACCTGAATAGAGGAAGGGGTCGGTTGATAGGGCACGTTCTGATACATCAAGGGATCGTAGTAGATGAAAACCAAGAGATGAATTCGCTTGTACAAGGCAAAGTAGCGTGGAGAGCTGCATCAAACCAGTTTCGGACTGAAGACCACAAGGCATAAATACACTACTGGCCATTAAAATTGCTACACAAAGAAGAAATGCAGATGATAAACGAGTATTCATTGGACAAATATATTATTCTAGAACTCACATGTGATTACATTTTCACGCAATTTGGGTGAATTGATCCTGAGAAATCAGTACCCATAACAACCACCTCTGGCCGTAATAACGGCCTTGGTACACCTCGGCATTAAGTCAAACAGAGCTTGGATGGCGTCTACAGGTACGGCTGCCCATGCAATTCAACACGATACCACAGTTCATCAAAAGTAGTGACTGGCGTATTTTGACGAGCCAGTTGCTCGGCCACCATTGACCAGACGTTTTCAATTGGTAAGAGACCTGGAGAATGTGCTGGCCAGGGCAGCAGTCGAACATTATCTGTATCCATAAAGACCTGTACAGGACCTTCAACATGCGGTCGTGCATTATCCTGCTGAAACGTAGGGTTTCGCAGGAATCGAATGAAGGGTAGAGCCACGGGTCGTAACACATCTGAAATGTAACATCCACTGTTCAAAGTTCCGTCAATGCGAACAAGGGATGACCGAGACGTGTAACCAATGCACCCCGTACCATCACGCCGGGTGATGCGCCAGTATGGCGATGACGAATACACGCTTTCAAAGTGCATTCACCACGATGTCGCCAAACACGGATGCGACTATCATGATGCTGTAAACAGAACCTGGATTCATTCGAAAAAATGACGTTTTGCCATTCGTGCACCCAGGTATGTCTTTGAGTACAACAACGCAGGCGCTCCTCTCTGTGATGCAGCGTCAAGGGTAACCGTAGCCACGGTCTCCGAGCTGATAGTCCATGCTGCTGCAAACGTCGTCGAACTGTTCGTGCAGACGGCTGTTGTCTTTCAAACGTCCCCATCTGTTGACTCAGGGATCGAGACATAGCTGCACGATCCGTTACAGCCATACAGATAAGATGCTTGTCATCTCGACTGCTAGCGATACGAGGCCGTTGGGATCCAGCACGGCGTTTCGTATTCTCGACCAACGAGAGCAGCAATGTCGCCATACAATAAACCGCAATCGCGATAGGCTAGAATCCGACCTTTATCAAAGTCGGAAACGTGATGGTACGCATTACTCCTCCTTACACGAGGAATCACAACGTTTCACCAGGCAACGCCGGTCAACTGTTGTTTGGGTCTAAGAGATCGGTTGGAAACTTTCCTCATGTCAGTACGTTGTATGTGTCACCACCGGCGCCATCCTTGTGTGAATGCTATGAAAAGCTAATCATTTGCACATCACAGCATCTTCTTCATGTCGGTTAAATCTCGCGTCTGTAGCACGTCGTCTTCGTGGTGTAGCAATTTTAATGGCCGGTAGTGTAAAATTAAGATGAAGTAACCATGAACTGAAGCCAAGGACTCGCAGCCTTGGTCAAACGGATGACGACAAGATAAGTGTTGACTTACGAATGTGAGTTGTAGATTTGATAGTCAGCTCCGGCTCGCCTTTTGTAAAGGAAACACCAATGTGTGGGTGGATCGTACGGTTTCTGATGTTTTTACTATTTCAGAAGATTCGTTTAATTTTGATTTTTCTGGTTTGACGCCCTTGCTGTTGATATAATGAGCACTTAACCTAAGAGAGGGGAGTTGTTGGCGTGATGTGTTTGGGAAACGAGTGAACTTTGCGCGGGTGACTTCGTCTGTTAACTGCCTCCTGACTCGGGTTCGGTCCAGGTCTGCCTCGCTCGCCATCTCTCAAGCCACCGCGCAGCGCGTTAAGCTGTACGAGCCGAACCTCATAATGTCAGAAACACTCTCAATACTCATGCTAGAGCTTCCTTGGTGTTTGCAAGTGAATTTGTTTAACTGTTTTGCTTGTGAGAAGGTTTCGCAATGGTGATGACTCAGTCTGTCTTCTGTGTTCCAGTATGCGACTGTTGAGCCTCGTAACAAGAAGAAACCAGAGCCTCTGGCGGAGCTCCCACCAAACGTCAGGGAGGAACTGGAGAAGCAGGTGAGACACAACTGCTCATTATTAGCATATGTGAAGCTGTAGTTGTAAGCGAAAATCGTTCTGGTACCTCTGGCTGTGGACCTCTACTACTGCAAGCTCTCTGGTTTTGGGGGAAGGTAGCATCGTCCAAAATAAAAGAGATAAATGTCGAGTAAACAGGGGCTCTAAAATGCTTGCCCTCGCAGTAGCAAAGATGAAAAACTGCTCATACCTCTTAAGGTATAGATTTTAGTGTCCACATTTACAGTACTTTTTTTCGCTTTGGTCCGTAGTAGCTCCTCCAAAAATAGATGGAAACCAAGGGGATTGCAGGAGATCAAATGTGTTTTATACACTCCTGGAAATTGAAATAAGAACACCGTGAATTCATTGTCCCAGGAAGGGGAAACTTTATTGACACATTCCTGGGGTCAGATACATCACATGATTACAATGACAGAACCACAGGCACATAGACACAGACAACAGAGCATGCACAATGTCGGCACTAGTACAGTGTATATCCACCTTTCGCAGCAATGCAGGCTGCTATTCTCCCATGGAGACGATCGTAGAGATGCTGGATGTAGTCCTGTGGAACGGCTTGCCTTGCCATTTCCACCTGGCGCCTCAGTTGGACCAGCGTTCGTGCTGAACGTGCAGACCGCGTGAGACGACGCTTCATCCAGTCCCAAACATGCTCAATGGGGGACAGATCCGGAGATCTTGCTGGCCAGGGTAGTTGACTTACACCTTCTAGAGCACGTTGGGTGGCACGGGATACATGCGGACGTGCATTGTCCTGTTGGAACAGCAAGTTCCCTTGCCGGTCTAGGAATGGTAGAACGATGGGTTCGATGACGGTTTGGATGTACCGTGCACTATTCAGTGTCCCCTCGACGATCACCAGAGGTGTACGGCCAGTGTAGGAGATCGCTCCCCACACCATGATGCCGGGTGTTGGCCCTGTGTGCCTCGGTCGTATGCAGTCCTGATTATGGCGCTCACCTGCACGGCGCCAAACACGCATACGACCATCATTGGCACCAAGGCAGAAGCGACTCTCATCGCTGAAGACGACACGTCTCCATTCGTCCCTCCATTCACGCCTGTCGCGACACCACTGGAGGCGGGCTGCACGATGTTGGGGCGTGAGCGGAAGACGGCCTAACGGTGTGCGGGACCGTAGCCCAGCTTCATGGAGACGGTTGCGAATGGTCCTCGCCGATACCCCAGGAGCAACAGTGTCCCTAATTTGCTGGGAAGTGGCGGTGCGGTCCCCTACGGCACTGCGTAGGATCCTACGGTCTTGGCGTGCATCCGTGCGTCGCTGCGGTCCGGTCCCAGGTCGACGCGCACGTGCACCTTCCGCCGACCACTGGCGACAACATCGATGTACTGTGGAGACCTCACGCCCCACGTGTTGAGCAATTCGGCGGTACGTCCACCCGGCCTCCCGCATGGCCACTATACGCCCTCGCTCAAAGTCCGTCAACTGCACATACGGTTCACGTCCACGCTGTCGCGGCATGCTACCAGTGTTAAAGACTGCGATGGAGCTCCGTATACCACGGCAAACTGACTGACACTGACGGCGGCGGTGCACAAATGCTGCGCAGCTAGCGCCATTCGACGGCCAACACCGCGGTTCCTGGTGTGTCCGCTGTGCCGTGCGTGTGATCATTGCTTGTACAGCCGTCTCGCAGTGTCCGGAGCAAGTATGGTGGGTCTGACACACCGGTGTCAATGTGTTCTTTTTTCCATTTCCAGGAGTGTATTAGCAGAGGTGAACAAGTGCTCGTAACTCTTAAAGTAAGCATTTCAGAGCCCATGTTTGGTCCATACTATCACACCTGAAAGTTTCCCACCCCACTGTCTTACCAATAACAGTACCTGTGGATATAGTCCACTGTCGGAGGTATCAGAGCGAGTGGTTCAAATGGCTCTGAGCACTATGGGGCTTAACATCTATGGTCACCAGTCCCCTAGAACTTAGAACTACTTAAACCTAACTAACCTAAGGACGGCACACAACACCCAGTCATCACGAGGCAGATAAAATCCCTGGCCCCGCCGTCAGAGCGAGTTTCCCTTATGATTTCGACTCGGCAGTTTCCTGTATACGGTCCCCTACCTCATTCTGATAACTTTATCCTTCTCCATCATTCTAGAAAATCTGTATCAGTTTGACGGAACCACCCTGTATTAGCGAGCCCCCACGATGTTGCTACAGGCTGTTGCACAAGCCGTGCCTGCCATTGTCTCCGCCGTAAACATTAAAGCAGCCTAGCCTGCCGCAAGAGTGCACGCGTTCTAAAGCGCAGTGGCTAACGCAGGTCAGTCTGGGTTTCCGCTGCGCTTGCCTGTCAATCCAACCTGACTACAGAATTGCCATGTATAAACGGGGTGTTCAAAAAGTCTCTCCGCAGAGCCGTATGATTGTTAACAGCGCGTGCCGTATGCCGCAGTGAATATACCGAAATGAAACTCAGTGAAATACAAGTCATCAATTCATTGAATACTCGTTTTTACTTACAGATTTTCACATTAAATGTTGAAAGTATCCCTCCTGTTGTTGAATACGTAATTCAATCCGTCTAATCATGTTTCCAAACACAAGCTGTAACATTTATTCTGTAACAGAAGCAGTGAAAGTTGATACCGCAGTTTTTGTACACAGCTGCTTTCGCTGCATCCCAGAAGAAAAAGTCAGGTGGTGTTAGGTCAGGTGATCGTGGAGGCCAAAGTCCTGTGAAATTAAATATCAGCTGCAGTGACATTGAAACTCGAGCTGTATGTGCGGTTGCACCATCTTGTTGAAAATAACCGTTCAGTATTTTACTTAACTCAAGTTCTCCTATGAATGCGGACAGAATATCACTGTAGTATCGTTGTGTGTTTATTTTTTCGTTGAAAAATATGGGACTCACAATCGGACGTCTAGAAATTGCAATCCAAACTCCTATTTTCACAGAATGAAGTGGTTCCTCATGAATACACAATGGATTTGTAGTACTCCACATATGAGAATTTTACGAGTTCATGTACCCAGATAAATGAAATCACTCCTCATCAGCGAAAAACGTTTCTCTTCCATTTTGTTGAACGAAATTTTTTAACCATTGACATAATGCCATGATCAGTATTTTTTCAGTTCCTGCACGAGTGTCACCGTGTATGGGAAAAGTTTTGATTTTTTCCTTAGAGCTGTTTGCGCCGTTCCGACACTAACATCGATTTCCTGGGCGAGTTTTCTTACTGATCTGTTCGGACTCATGGAAATTTTATGGGAAATATCGAGTAGTTTATCCTCAGACAAAATGCTAGGATGACCACTTCTCGGTGCATCTATCACTGAAGCCGTACTTCGAAATTTGTTAAGCAAAGCTCGCACAGTATCGCGATGTGGGAGTATTGTCGCCTGGAAAACTGAATTAAATGTTTGACGAACTGAAGCTGTGTATATACGGCCAGCTTTGAACAATTGTTCTTCAATGGTTACCATTTTAACAGTGACAAAAACCAAACAAACCAACAGAGGGACAAAACTTAAACGTTCACGTCAACACGTAACGTCACACATCAACGATACCACTGACGCTGGCTCAGATAAACGAAACAGTGGCACGTTCGGAGAGTCATCTTGAAGTGAAGTAATCCGAGCAGGCAAACAATCATACGCGCAGCTAACTATCATACGGCGCTGCGGAGAGACTTTTTCAATACCCCGTATGTCTGCATAGGTCTGGCTGGCCAATTCATTACCTGGAATTGTACGGAATATTCTGCAGACGAGTTCAAAAATGGTTCAAATTTCCCTGAGCACTATGGGACTTAACTACTGAGGTCTTCAGTCCCCTAGAACTTAGGACTACTTAAACCTAACTAACCTAAGAACATCACACACATCCATTGCCGAGGCAGGATTCGAACCTGCGACCGTAGCGGTCTCGAGGATCCAGACTGTAGCGCCTAGAACCGCACGGCCACTCCGGCTGGCTGCAGACGAGTCACGAACATTTGTGGCCTGGTGACAATTCAATCGTCTGGGATCATGAAATCAATGCCTGGCCTCAAATGGTGTCCAATTAGCCGAACATAACCACTTCAAGCCAATTATCCATGTAAACACAGTCCACACCGTTATGGAGTCACCAACAGCTTGCACGGTGTCTTGTTGAAATCTCGGGTCCATGGCTTCTTGGGATCTGCGCCACACTCAACCCCTACCATCAGCTCGTTCCAGCTGAAACTGGGACTCATCTGATCGGGCCACGGTCTTCCAGTCGTCTAGGATCCATCCGATACGGTGACGAGCCCCGGAGAGGTGCTGCAGGCGATGTCGTGCTGTTAGCAAAGACATCCGCATCTGTCGTCTGCTGCCATAGACCATTAATGCCAAATTTCGCCGCACTGTGGTAACGGATACGTTCGTCGTAGGTCCCACATTGCTTTCTGCAGTTATTTCACTCAGTCTTGCTTGTCTGTTAACACTGACAACTCTACGCAAGCGCCACTGCTCTCGGTTGTTAAGTGAAGGCCATCGGCCACTGCATTGTCCGTGGTGAAAGGTAATGCCTAAAATCTGGCCTTCTCGACAAACTATTCACACTGAGGATATCGCAATATTTAATTACGTAACGATTTCCGAAATGGAATGTCCCACGCGTCTACCTCGAACTACTGTTCCACGCTCAAAGCCTGTTAATTCCCGTCGTGCTGTCGCAATAAAGTCGGAAACCTTTTAATATAAGTCATCTGAGTACAAGAGACATCTGCGCCAATGCACAGCCCTTTTATATCTTGTAATAGGACTAAAGCATTGAATTACAGACCCACATCACTGACCTCAAATTGGAGTAGGATTTTGGAGCATATACTGTACTCGAACATTATAAATACCTTCAAGAAAATGACTAATTGATACATAACCAGTACGGATTCTGAAAATATCGTTCTTGTGCAACACAACCTGCACTTTATTCCCATGAAGTAATGAGTGCTGTCGACAAGGGATCTCACATCGATTCCATATTTCTAGATTTCCAGAAGGCTTTTGATATCTTTCCTCACAAGCGACTATTAATCAAACTGCGTGCAAATGGAGTACCGTCTCAATTGTGTGACTGGATTCGTGATTTCCTCCTAGACAGGTCACAGATCGTAGTGGTAGACGGTAAATCATCGAGTAGAGCAGAAGTGATATCCGGCGTTCCGCAAGGTAGTGTCATAGGGGCCCTCTGCTGTTCCTGATTTACATAAATGATATAGGTGATAATCTGAGTAGCCCCCTTACATTGTTTGCAGATGACGCTGTAATTTACCGTCTAGTAAAATCATCAGACGATCAGTTCCAATTACAAAATGATCTAGAGAGAATTTCTGAATGGTGCTAAAAGTGGCAATTGGCACTAAACAAAGAAAAGTGCGAGGTCATCCACATGGGTACTAAAAGAAATCCGATAAATTTTGGGTACACGATAAATCGCACAAATCTAAGGGCTGTCAATTCGACTACATACCTAGGAATTACAATTACGAGCAACTTAAATTGGAAAGACCACATAGATAATATTGTGGAGAAGGCGAAACAAAGACTGCGCTTTGTTGGCAGGACACTTAGAAGGTGCCAAAAACCCTCTTAAGTGACAGCCTACATTATACTTGTCCGTCCTCTGCTGGAATATTGCTGCGCGGTGTGGCATCCTTATCAGGTAGGATTGACGGAGGACATCGAAAAAGTGCAAAGAATAGCACCCCGCTTCGTATTATAGGGGTGAGAGTGTCACTGATATGATACGCGAGTTTGGGTGGCAGTCACTGAAACAAAGGCGGGTTTCTTTGTGGCGAGATCTATTTACTAAATTTCAATTACCAACTTTCTCTTCCGAATGCGAAAATATTTTGTTGACACCCACCTACGTAGAGAGAAATGATCATCATAATAAAATAAGAGTAATCAGAGCCCAAACGGAAAGCTTTGTGTGTTCCTTTTTCCCACCCGCCATTCGAGAGTGGAATGGTAGAGAAGACGTATGAAAATGGTTCGATGAACCCTCCGCGAGGCACGTAAGTGTGAATTGCAGAGTAACCATATAAGCATATAGATGTAGATGTAGATATGTGTGCGGTACTACCACCTTGTGTATATGAGCATGTCACTGTCTCATGACTTCCGCCACCTCAGTGAATATTGGTGATCAATGCGGTGTTCCGGGAGAAAATAAGACAAAAATATCAAATTTTGTAAAAGCTGTATGCGTCACCAAAATTTTAGCTCATTTTCAAAGTGAATACCATTCTTGTTATAAAATAATTCAGATATTTACTTAGAAAAATCAATGTAAAAACCCAAAAATTATGAAAACTGCCACTGTATTGTTGAAGTATAGGTCGTCGCCGTATGTAGACCCAGCGCTACACCGGCGAAAAAAATATATTGCTACAGTGTTGTGAGTCAATAAGCAACGACTTGTACGATGCAGTAGGGTATGTCACCGTATTACTGTATATTATAAACATATCCTAGTCACTGAAAACATACAGAACTTTCTATCTCGATCCCATGTTGACACTGCGATAAACGGCTATCTTCAAGCAGATTCTGTCACATGCTACGAACATGCAGGAACAGAAACAAGTGATCCACAGAAATCACATGGTATAAAATACGTGCAACAATAAGACACAGCGATTTTAATTTATAAGTTTGATATAGCAGATGTACTTAAGAACTGAGGGCGATAAGGTCAAAGCAGTCTCAATTTAGTATTTTTTTTACAGGAGCGATCGAAAAACTAGTTGTAAAAAATGATACACAACTAAATAAAATATAAAGAATAAAACTACACCTAGACTTTCTTTTTCCAAAATAAATACACTCCTGGAAATTGAAATAAGAACACCGTGAATTCATTGTCCCAGGAAGGGGAAACTTTATTGACACATTCCTGGGGTCAGATACATCACATGATCACACTGACAGAACCACAGGCACATAGACACAGGCAACAGAGAATGCACAATGTCGGCACTAGTACAGTGTATATCCACCTTTCGCAGCAATGCAGGCTGCCAGTCTCCCATGGAGACGATCGTAGAGATGCTGGATGTAGTCCTGTGGAACGGCTTGCCATGCCATTTCCACCTGGAGCCTCAGTTGGACCAGCGTTCGTGATGGACGTGCAGACCGCGTGAGACGACGCTTCATCCAGTCCCAAACATGCTCAATGGGGGACAGATCCGGAGATCTTGCTGGCCAGGGTAGATGACTTACACCTTCTAGAGCACGTTGGGTGGCACGGGATACATGCGGACGTGCATTGTCCTGTTGGAACAGCAAGTTTCCTTGCCGGTCTAGGAATGGTAGAACGATGGGTTCGATGACGGTTTGGATGTACCGTGCACTATTCAGTGTCCCCTCGACGATCACTAGACGTCTACGGCCAGTGTAGGAGATCGCTCCCCACACCATGATGCCAGGTACTCGCCCTGTGTGCCTCGGTCGTATGCAGTCCTGATTGTGGCGCTCACCTGCACGGCGCCAAACACGGATACGACCATCTTTGGCACCAAGGCAGAAGCGACTCTCATCGCTGAAGACAACACGTGTCCATTCGTCCATCCATTCACGCCTGTCGCGACACCACTGGAGGCGGGCTGCCCGATGTTGGGGCGTGAGCGGAAGACGGCCTAACGGTGTGCGGGACCGTAGACCAGCTTCATGGAGACGGTTGCGAATGGTCCTCGCCGATACCCCAGGAGCAACAGTGTCCCTAATTTGCTGGGCAGTGGCGGTGCGGTCCCCTACGGCACTGCGTAGGATCCTACGGTCTTGGCGTGCATCCGTGCGTCGCTGCGGTCCGGTCCCAGGTCGACGGGCACGTGCAGCTTCCGCCGACCACTGGCGACAACATCGATGTACTGTGGAGACCTCACGCCCCACGTGTTGAGCAATTCGGCGGTACGTCCACCCGGCCTCCCGCATGCCAACTATACGCCCTCGCTCAAAGTCCGTCAACTGCACATACGGTTCACGTCCACGCTGTCGCGGCATGCTACCAGTATTAAAGACTGCGATGGAGCTCCGTATGCCACGGCAAACTGGCTGACACTGACGGCGGCGGTGCACAAATGCTGCGCAGGTAGCGCCATTCGACGGCCAACACCGCGGTTCCTGGTGTGTCCGCTGTGCCGTGCGTGTGATCATTGCTTGTACAGCCCTCTCGCAGTGTCCGGAGCAAGTATGATGGGTCTGACACACCGGTGTCAATGTGTTCTTTTTTCCATTTCCAGGAGCGTTTTTTATCAGCCACTGACCCAAAAGTACAATTCTCCTGCGGAAATGATGAAGAAAGATATTGAAAACTGACGCGTATTGATCATCCGTTCTCCGTTCAGGTATCTTTAAATCTAAATTGCAGGAATAAAACTGGAGTTCTTCTCTTTGTGCGCTGTTCGATAATCTAAAGCTAAATCAACACGTATTGGAGTTCTGTTGCCTCTATCACATATTTCACTTCAGAGTATTAAGTACGTGATAAGAAAGATTAGCTGGTGTATGCGGAGACTAATTCCTCTATCCGTACGTGACACGGACTGATTAATTATGAAACATCGATCACTCAGAATGGTTTACAGAGTACAAAACTGTATGAGAAAACTGACTCTCAGATCGAGGCAAGCACTTTGATGGCATTCAGAGCAGGCGGGTTCATACACAGGATTTTCCTAAATACTTTGCGAGGCAGTTGCTGGGACGGCTCCCTCAGTGGTTCGGTTGCTAGCGGATATACGTGTAATCCAAGAGTGCGTCTCCCATAATTTGGACGAAAACGGAACAATAAACTCAGCCCTTCCACCTTTTCATTTGTAGCAAGATGCCTCGTATAACAGCTAAAAACCGACTGGTCAACTTAAATTTAAGTATATTAACGACCGCGCAATCAAATTGAGAGTTAATGTCATGTTATGGTGAATGAAGTGAGTGTGTCCGTCAACAGTGGAAAAAAAATGCATAGGCCCATTAATGTTTTAGAGTTCTATGTATGTGACTGCTATTTCTGTATTTCATCTTGACGACTATGGACCATCGTTATTTGTTTCTTATTTCTGGTGTTCCTTTCTTCTTCCTGGTACTTTTTTCAGTTTTTAAGTCTGTTTCTTAGTGAATATTTTTATGTACTTAGTACTTTTCCTTTTCTTGAAAAACGTCGGGCTTCTTAATTTAGCTACTGACGTTCTCCTTTGTTCTGGATATCTGTTACAGAAACATACATTTGTACTTTCAGAATCACTAATTGAATCTTTCTTTTTTTTTTTTTGAGCTTTCCGTTGTTGAAGTACTGCAATATTTGTTTACGCATCCTGTTTTCCTGTTTCCCTCATTTCCTATTCCCCAAAGGAAAATCTCCAAATTTTGTCTGACACTTTTTGGGCTTTTGCTACTTAGTTCGTTGTTGCTCCTTAGCAAGTTTTGCCCATCTTCATCAGATTACGGATCAAGATTTTTTTAAGGATTTTTCTCTATTTTTCTGTATTTTCTCCATTTGTCCTACTATCAGCAACGTAATATATCCTGTTGGTTTTACTCCTCGAGGTCTTATTACAGTGGTATAATATTTAGATACAGAAGCCTTTGCAGAGCATTCAGTCATCATTTGTTTCTTTATGCTGTCCAAAAATGGTTCAAATGGCTCTGAGCACTATGGGACTTAACATCTGTGGTCATCAGTCCCCCAGAACTTAGAAGTACTTAAACCTAACTAACCTAAGGACATCACACACATCCATGCCCGAGGCAGGATCCGAACCTGCGACCGTAGCAGTCGCGCCGTTCCGGTCTGAGCGCCTAGAACCGCTAGACCACCGCGGCCGGCCTATGCTCGTCTTTCATCTGACTGACATCTCCTTTATCTTAGATTTTTGTAACTTTGTTGAGTCTCTCAAAATCTGTTTACAATTATTTTGAGGCACCTAATGTGTTACTTATTTCTACTTGTACGTCGTTATTTTTAGGTCTGTTTCCTAACAATTTTTCTATATACTTTCTCAAAAATGTGGCTGAATTTGGGTATCTGGTAAATATCGCTAGGTCACTAGCGAAAGAGAAACTGTTGGTTTTGACTCCTTTATCTTTTAGCCTTAGTTTTACATTATTTATCTCTGTCTTTGGTAGTGCTTCTTACAACTCTCAGATGATTTTTACTTTTTAAGCCACACGTAAAAAACGCGGGTGACGGTTCATCTTCCTGCCTGACACCTATTGTTGTTTAGAATGATTCGGAAATTTTTGAGAGAAATTTCAGTTAAGATTTCCTGTTTGTGATGGATTCCTTGAAGAAATAATTAACCCCATGATTAATACCGGATTCATGGAGTGTGGGAGTGGGACTGATTTGTCAATAGAATTATTTGCCGTCGTACAGTCATCAAAAGTGATGACGTATAGTGTTTTGTCAGTGTGTAGTGTCGCATTATGTCCTACATGGGGTGTTTCCATGACGGTGATGTAAACTTTCAGGGATGGTTGAGAAAGACAGGCAGAGGCGCTGATTTGCTGTGTACGTAGTTTCTAACACTGTAGAACAGGCAAGGTGGAGACACCACTTTGTCTCTAGGTCAAAGCAGTTTCTACACTAAAGAGCTGAAGGAACGGGCACACCTGCCTAATATCACGTAGGGCCCCCGCGAGAAAACAGAAGTGGCGCAGCACTACGTGGAATGGACTCGACTAATGCTAAAGTCGTGCTGGACGGAACTGACTCCAGGAATCCTGCACGGTTGTCCACGGTTTGTAAGATGGAGTGGAGATCTCTTCTGAACAGCACGTTGCAAGGCATCCCAGATATACTCAATAATGTTCATGTCTGTGGAGTTACGTGGCCAGTGGAATTGTTTTAACTCAGAAGAGTGTTCCTGGAGCCACTCTGTAGAAATTCTGGAAATGTGGAGCGTCGCATTGTCCTGCTGGAATTGCCCAAGTCCGGCGGAATGCACAATGGACAAGAGTGGATCCAGGCGATCAGACAGGATGTTTACGTACATTTCACCTGTCAGAGTCGTATGTAGACGTATCGGGGATCCCATATCACTTCAACTGCACAGACTCCACACCATTACAGAGCCTCCACCAGCTTGAACAGTCTCCTGCTGACATGAAGTGTCTATGGATTTATGAGGTTGTCTCCATACTCGTACACGTCCATCTGTTCAATACAATTTTAAACGAGGCTCGTCCGACCGGGCAACATGACTACAGTCATCAACAGTCCAATGTCGGTGTTGTCGAGCCCTGGGAAGGCTAAAGCTTTGTGTCGTGCAGTCATAAAGGGTACACAAGTGGGCCTTTGTCTCCAAAAGCCCATATCGATGATGTTTCGTTGATTGGTTCGCGCGTTGACACTTGCTGATTGCCTACCATTAAATCTGCAGCAGTTTGCGGAAGGGTTACACTTCTGTCACGTTTTTCCTGTTCTTGCAGCGATGTCGGAGATTTTATGCTTTACCTGATGCCTGATATTCACGGTACACTCGCGAAATGGTCGTACGGGAAAGTCCCCACTTCATCGCTACCTCGGAGATGCTGTATTCCATCGTTCGTGCGCCAGCTATAACACCACCTTGAAACTCACTGAAGTCTTGATAACGTTCCATTGTAGCAGCAGTAAACGATCTAACAACCACGTCAGACACTTGTTGTCTTATATAGGCGTTGCCGACCGCAGCGCCATATTCTGCCTGTTTACATCTATCTGTATTTGAATACACATGCCTATACTAGTTCCTTTGGCGCTTCAGTGTATGTCACTGAATGAGTGGCTCGGGGGAAGTTCCCAGTTGCGAGTTGTCCATTTGACAGATACCAGTGGCAACAAAATTTTTGATTTTAAATATTTAATAAAGGTACTGACCAAATTTAAAAATTGCAAAAGGTGTTGTTCCAATGGCTCTAAGCACTATGGGACTTAATATGTGAGGTCATCAGTCCCCTAGACTTAGAACTACTTAAACCTAACTAACCTAAGGAAATCACGCACATCCATGCCCGAGGCAGGATTCGAAGCTGCTATCGTAGCGGTCTAGAACCACTCAGCCACCCCGCACGGCAGGGGGTAACTGAAGACTTGTAGCGGGAACCAAGACAGCTAAGTTTACCACGGGAACACATGTCCATAAACGTACAGTTTACCGGTTACAAGGAAAATAGCACAACGTACGTAACTCTCTGACTCCTATTGCTTGTCGTCTGGGTTCACATACAAGCAGGGCTCGATGTGTCGACGAGCAGCGTCGATACAGACTGTACGTCCATATGGTGTTGCGCCAGGCCCTGGTCCAGAATCCGCTGCAGTCATAGCCCACACTGGTGGACCTTGTAAAGCAAGGATACCCTGTGACGTCACAGCTAGTAGTCTAGCAGTTTAAGGTTGGGTGAACGTGAAGACCAAACAGTTGGGCCACGACGACCTATTGACTGTTGTCGAAATCGTTGGTCCAGGGGGTCTCCGACCAAACGTGAAAAACGAGGTGGTGAGCCATCATGTTGAAGCCACATGTTTTTTGTTGCACATGCAGTGGCACATCTTCCAAGTGGTCATGCCGTACGCCATCAAGTAATCGGAAGTGTGGGGCACCATTGAGACATTGTGGAAAGATGCACACGGGCGATTCGAATGAAAAAGTGCTATAATACACTCCTGGAAATGGAAAAAAAGAACACATTGACACCGGTGTGTCAGACCCACCATACTTGCACCGGACACTGCGAGACGGCTGTACAAGCAATGATCACACGCACGGCACAGCGGACACACCAGGAACCGCGGTGTTGGCCGTCGAATGGCGCTAGCTGCGCAGCATTTATGCACCGCCGCCGTCAGTGTCAGCCAGTTTGCCGTGGCATACGGAGCTCCATCGCAGTCTTTAACACTGGTAGCATGCCGCGACAGCGTGGACGTGAACCGTATGTGCAGTTGACGGACTTTGAGCGAGGGCGTATAGTGAACATGCGGGAGGCCGGGTGGACGTACCGCCGAATTGCACAACACGTGGGGCGCGAGGTCTCCACAGTACATCGATGTTGTCGCCAGTGATCGGCGGAAGGTGCACGTGACCGTCGACCTGGGACCGGACCGCAGCGACGCACGGATCCACGCGAAGACCGTAGGATCTTACGCAGTGCCGTAGGGGACCGCACCGCCACTTCCCAGCAAATTAGGGACACTGTTGCTCCTGGGGTATCGGCGAGGACCATTCGCAACCGTCTGCATGAAGCTGGGCTACGGTCCCGCACACCGTTAGGCCGTCTTCCGCTCACGCCCCAACATCGGGCAGCCCGCCTCCAGTGGTGTCGCGACAGGCGTGAATGGAGGGACGAATGGAGACGTGTCGTCTTCAGCGATGAGAGTCGCTTCTGCCTTGGTGCCAAAGATGGTCGTATGCGTGTTTGGCGCCGTGCAGGTGAGCGCCACAATCAGGACTGCATACGACCGAAGCACACAGGGCCAACACCCGGCATCATGGTGTGGGGAGCGATCTCCTACGCTGGCTGTACACCTCTCGTGATCGTCGAGGGGACAGTGAATAGTGCACGGTACATCCAAACCGTCATCGAAACCATCGTTCTACCATTCCTAGACCGGCAAGGGAACTTGCTGTTCCAACAGGACAATGCACGTCCGCATGTATTCCGTGCCACCCAACGTGCTCTAGAAGGTGTAAGTCATCTACCCTGGCCAGCAAGATCTCCGGATCTGTCCCCCATTGAGCATGTTTGTGACTGGATGAAGCGTCGTCTCACGCGGTCTGCACGTCCAGCACGAACGCTGGTCCAACTGAGGCTCCAGGTGGAAATGGCACCGCAAGCCGTTCCACAGGACTACATCCAGCATCTCTACGATCGTCTCCATGGGAGAATAGCAGCCTGCATTGGTGCGAAAGGTGGATATACACTGTACTAGTGTCGACATTGAGCATTCTCTGTTGCCTGTGTCTATGTGCCTGTGGTTCTGTCAGTGTGATCATGTGATGTATCTGACCCCAGGAATGTGTCAATAAAGTTTCCCCTTCCTGGGACAATGAATTCACGGTGTTCTTATTTCAATTTCCAGGAGTGTATTTGAATTGTAACAATGAACAAAAATCGTAAGTGTCATCTTTCGGCGTATTCTCCCTGATGTTGAATGCACCACTTTGGAAGAGGATAGGCGCTGCGATGAAAGAATTCTTTTGGTCAAGCGTGGAGCCAATCGTGCACAGCGCTTTTCACCTCTTCATTACCTCTGAAATGCCTGCTTCCCACTGCTTCTTTCAGTGCACCGAACACATGAAAGTCACTAGGAGCAAGGTCTTGTGGATATGGAGAATGTACCACGTATTCAAATTTAATCTCCTGTCTTATATTCTGAATGCAGTCAGGCACTGTCATGCTGTAGCAATACTCCAGGAGTCAGAAATCCGCGTCGTTCACTTCTGATTGCAGTGAAAAGTTGATTTTTCAGCATTTCTGAATAAGAAGTACTAGTTACCGTCATTCCCTTTCGACGTAACGCTCCGGAATCCATTTGCATCCCAGAAGAGAATAAGCATGACTTTTCCAGCGAACGATTAAGTGTGATTGGAAACTGAGCGTCTGGCACATGCTTCCTTACGCATCTGGTTTTCTTGCGCCGATTACATGACCTACCTCTAACAGTGCGTCACACAAAAGCACGTTTGTCCCCATGGAGAATGACTGTTTTACGAGGTGGAGCCTCAGCAAAGCGATCTCTAGACCCTCCCATTACATATGTCACTTTTATCCCTTACATATGTCACTATTATCCCTGTCTATGTCCGCCCCCCGGTAGCTGAGTGCTCAGCGTGACAGACTGTCAATCCTAAGGGCCCGGGTTCGATTCCCGGCTGGGTCGGAGATTTTCTCCGCTCAGGGACTGGGTGTTGTGTTGTCTTAATCATCAACATTTCATCCCCATCGACGCGCAGGTCGCCGAAGTGGCGTCAAATCAAAAGACCTGCACCAGGAAAGCGGTCTATCCGACGGGAGGCCCTAGCCACACGACATTTGATCCCTGCCTATGGACATCCGTGCACACACACACACACACACACACACACACACACACACACACACACACTGCAGGGATATCAATAAACAACTTTAATTTGCTGAGACGTCTAACAAGGAGAGCACACAGCAATCAGATTTTCGTAATTTTTGTTTTGTTGTATTTATCGTATATGAACGTCAGAACTCAAATATCGATCTCCGAAAGCAGTTCGATGCAACTCTCGAAAGTTCTCGACAAAATCTGCATTGAAGTGCTCCAACTACATGTAATATCCTAAAGCAGGGGTTTCCAGACGGTGCTACACGTACCACTGGTGTTAGTTAAGGATATTTCAGGTGATACACGTAAACTGCAAAATAACAAAGCATCTGGACCTCAGCATATTACTGCTGAAAAGTTCAAATTATCTGGAGACTTGGTTTGAAACTCATTCATGAAAAATAGTAACAACATATGGAATAACATAACATGGACGGAGGACTAGTCCATATCCATTATGATTGCGTTTCATAACAAAGGAAACTTACAGCGTCCTGAGAACTACAGAACCATTACTTTAATTTCACATGCCAGCAAGATTCTTCTAAATGTCATCCGTGAATGCCTGAGAAAATATTTAGGTAAAGAAATACCACCAGGGCGAGCTGCATTTGTCCATAATAAAGAAACACGAGAGCAGTTTCTCAGTGTCAGAAAGCTAATTTAAAAATGTTGAGAATTCTATGCTTCATTAGTTCTTTGTTTCTTGGACTATAGTAAGGCTTCCGACTGTGTTCGATGGAAACAACTGTGGATCGTACTAGGAGAAATGGGTATTTCTGATCATCTCATTGTACTTATCAGAAGTCTCTACTCTGATAGTAAGGCAATAATCGGATTACCTATAGCTATTTCAATTCCTTTTGAACCATCTAAAAGATTTAGACAGGGATTCATTCTACCACCAATTCATTTAGCATCTATGGAGAAAATATGTTTGAAAAAAGTCTTCATGGTTGGACTTGTGGGATCCGAATTGGAGAACAAGGAATCGGTAATTTCAGATTTGCTGATGACACCACACTGTGCCCAAAATCACAAGTGGAAATGAAGAAACTGCTAGACAGAGTTGAGAGCGAAACAGGGGAACATGGGTTGTCAGTTAATAAGAAAGAGACCAAGATCGATGATCGATGATACCTGATAACTGGTAGAGGTGAGACACTACCAGCTACTGGTTCCCGGTTCACGCCAGATGAAAACCCTTCGAGAATCACTGTCCAGACTATACCTGGACTCGTCCGTGAACATAACCTTGGACCACTGTTCCAATGACCATGTACTCTGTTCTTGACACCAGGCTTTACGGGCTCTCCTATGACCAGGGGTCAGTGGAATGCTCCTTGTAGGTCTCCGGGTGAATTACCATGTCTGTTCAGTCGTCTGTAGACTGTGTGTCTGGAGACAACTGTTCCAGTGGCTGCGGTAAGGTTCCGAGCAAGGCTACCTACAGTACTCCGTGGCAGTCTGCGGGTACTGATGGTGAGTTATCGGTCTTCTTATGGTGTTGTACACTGTGGACGTCCCGTACTGTAACGCCTGGACACGTTTCCCTTCGGCTGGAATCGTTGCCATAATCTGGAGATCACACTTCGTGGCACATGGAGGCCCGTGCTACGACCAGCCTAGTATTCTACTCCTCATAACGTCATCAATATGTGTTCTTTGAGCCATTCTCAACACACAGTCACCATTAGCACGTCTGAAAACGTCTGCACACTTACTCGCTGCACCGTGCTCTGATATGCGCCAGCACACCTCTTCGTATGTGGACTGCTGCCAGCGCCACCGTGCGACGACTGCAGGTCACGTGCACCGCAGGGTCGTACCCCGATGTGATTTTAACCCCCAAAACGCCCACCTGAGCGTTGTTTCGCCGTGTATCAGCATTATCGTTAATTTATTCGCATAAGTGTATATGTCTCTATAACGCCATACCATGATCTTTGTCACATTACTGTACTGTATAGAAACGTTCTTTTCAGCGAAACGCCATAACGAGGGTTGAACTGGATAAATACCAAGTTAAGGTGAATTCACAGGGTGTGCTTCTGAAGACTGGTCGCGGGGATCAGGAATTTTCCACGCCAGCGTCGGAAATGAATGATCTCCTGTGTGTGTTCCAGGCCGAAGACATAGTACGGCAGGTGCGCGAGGCGCTGGAGACCGAGCAGAACGCGTTTGAGGAGCGCCTGCAGAAGCGGAAGGAAGAGGAGAGCTACCGGGAATCAAGGTAAGGAGGCAGCGGCAGAACAGCGGCCTCCACTGCTCTGTATACTTCTTTGTTCTTCTTCTAATTTTTTGTGTCAATGGTCAGTTGACATTTTCATTGCTGTCCTTCATCTCTCTCCACGCTGCTCGATCCAGGAGGAACTTGACGTGATAATTCAATGGATAGCACCACCATATGTCAAAGATACATCTGTTCTGCAGGTCCGAAATTATAGTAGAAATTTAAAATGGACTGTGCAAAATATCATGAAGTTGATGCATAGAACCGAAGATCTATATCACTAACACTAGTCGGCTGCACAGTTTTGGAAAAAGTCTTATTCCCTTTCTGGAGACAGAACAACAACGACATGTATTCCTTCTATATACTAAGATGGTATTTGCTCTTACGGGAATCGGTAACGCGCCGCGAGTAATGAGTATAATTGGCGGGGGCACTACGAATGTAGTGCGGGACAATACGTTGAGAATGTGGGTTTCGCGGGAGGCGTGCCAGAGATAAATGCCTGCAGTGGCGCTATCCTCTTGGTGGCTCAGATGGATAGAGCCTCTTCCATGTAAGCAGGAGATCCCGGGTTCGAGTCACGGTCGGAGCACACATTTTCATGTCTCCCCGTTGACGTATGTCTACGCCTGTAAGCAACTAAGGGTGTTCATTTCATTGTAATTTATTCCTTCTCTTTCAGCCTGTCACACGGTTGTTGATTTCGTGTTACACAGTTCACGACACTGAGAACATGTGGACCAACACAATAAAATCATTCATGTCGGCGGTACAATGTTCATTTTAAAAGCATAAGGCTACAGCTGGAAACGGAGGTTAGCAGCTATTTTTGTGGTAATTTCATAGATTTGGAAACGTTATTCATTGATTTCACCACAAAATAGACGAGTGAATTGTCGTATGTATGCTGCCTGTCACCAGTGAGAAATCCCAGTGTGGAGACATGTCAAGTTTGCACCATAAAAGTTCCGTGACATGACGGGAAATTCGCTCAGCTGTGGTCGGCTTGCATATGGGCTGACAGTGCTGGCTGCTAACCAACGCCTCCTCTATGGATCAAAGTCGATGGTTCACACAGCTGTAGGCTATTTGCGAAAATTTCTCCTGTGATTTGCCACTGTGTCTTTGTCTATGCTCTTGCGGTATGGTGTTTATATTACACTACTGTCCATTAAAATTGCTACACCACGAAAATGACGTGCTACAGACCCGAAATTTAACCGACAGGAAGCAGATGCTGTGATATGCAAATGATTAGCATTTCAGAGCATTCACACAAGGCTGGCGCCGGTGACGACACCTACAACGTGCTGACATGAGTTAAGTTTCCAACCGATTTCTCCTACACGAACAGCAGTTGACCGGTGTTGCCTGGTGAAACATTGTTGTGATGCCTCGTATAAGGAGGAGAAATGCGTACCATAACGGCTCCGACTTTGATAAAGGTCGGATTGTAGCCTATTGCGGTTTATCGTATCGCGACATTGCTGCTCGCGTTGGTCGAGATCCAATGACTGTTAGCAGAATGTGGAATCGGTGGGTTCAGGAGGGTAATACGGAACGCCGTGCTGGATCCCAACGGCCTCGTATCACTAGCTGTCGAGATGACAGGCATCTTATCAGTATGGCTGTAACGGATCGTGCACCACCTCTCGATCCCTGAGTCAACAGATGGGGACGTTTGCAAGACAACAACCATCTGCACGAACAGTTCGACGACGTTTTCAGCAGCATGGACTATCAGCTCGGAGACCGTGGCTGCGGTTACCCTTGACGCTGCATCACGGACAGGAGCGCATGCGAAGGTATTTTCAACGACGAACCTTGGTGCACGAATGGCAAAACGTTATTTTTTCGGATGAATCCAGGTTCCAGTTATAGCATCGTAATGGTCGCATCCGTGTTTGGCGACATCGAGGTGAACGCACATTGAAAGCGTGTATTCGTCTTCGCCATACTGGCGTATCACCCGGCGTGATGATATGGGGTGCCATTGGTTACACGTCTCGGTCACCTCTTGTTCGCATTGACGGCACTTTGAACAGTGGACGTTACATTTCAGATGTATTACGACTCGTGGCTCTACCCTCCATTCGATCTCTGCGAAACCCTACATTTCAGCAGGATAATGCACGACCGAATGTTGCAGGTCCTGTACGGGCCATTCTGAACACAGAAAACCTTCGACTGCTGCCCTGGCAGACAGGAGCGCATGCGAAGGTATTCTCAACGACGAACCTGGGTGCACGAATGGCAAAACGTCATTTTTTCGGATGAATCCAGGTTGTGTTTCCAGCATCACGACGGTCGCTTCCGTGTTTGGCGACATCGCGGTGAACGCACATTTGAAGCGTGTATTCGTCATCGCCACCCGGCGTGATGGTATGGGGTGCCATTGGTTACACGTCTCGGTGATCTATTGTTAGCATTGACGACACTTTGAAAAGTGGACGTTACATTTCAGATGTGTTACGACCCGTGGCTCTACCACCCGTGGCTGTACCCTTCATTCGATCCATGCGACACCCTACATTTCAGCAGGATAATGCATGTCCTGTACGGGCCTTTCTGGATACAGAAAATGTTCGACTGCTGCCCTGGCCAGCACATTCTCCAGATCTCTCGCCAATCGAAAACGTCTGTCAATGGTGGCCGAGCAACTGGCTCATCTCACGCCAGTCACTACTCTTGATGAACCGTGGTATCGAGCTGCATGGGCAGCTGTACCTATACACGCCATCCAAGCTCTGTTGGACTCAATGCCCAGGCGTATCTAGGCTGTTATTACGGCCAAACGTGGTTGTTCTGGGTACTGATTTCTCAGGATCTATGCACCCAAATTGCGTGACAAAGTAATCAGATGTCAGTTCTAGTATAATATATTTGTCCAATGAATACCTGTTTATCATCTACATTTCTTCTTGGTGTAGCAATTTTAGTGTCCAGTAGTGTAACTGTGCTGTGCAGATAGACTTTTGAGATCATGGCAGTCGTACATTGTCTTAACTGTTTGTGACACGGAAGGTTACCTTTTGTGAAGAGAAGTGCGTACGGCAGGTGGAAACTGGCGATGGAGACAGTGGACGAGGAGTGGCGAGCGGCGGCAGAGCGTCTCCGCGCGGAGGAGCAGCGGCTGCGCGGCAGGAGAGAGGCAGACCTGCAGGAGGCGGTGGCGGAGGCGCGCCAGATGCTGAGGGTGGAGCTGGACGAGGAGCGGCTGCAGGCGCTGGCGGGGGCGCGGCTGGCGCTGCGGCAGCACGCCGAGGCGGCGCTCCGGGACCAGGCGGAGGACGTGCTGCGGGCCGTCGACCAGATGGTGGCCGCCGCCGTCGCCGCCGCGCTCAGCAAGCACAAGGCCAAGCTGGTGAGTCCGCCGGGGCCTCTCACAGCTGTATCTGTGCAGAGGTGCTCACAGCAAGAGGGTGGAGAGCGCGCTCGGCGCTGCTGTGGCAGGTGGCAGTTGACGCTAAATAACGAAAAGTGTGAGGTGATCCTCATGAGTTCCAAACGAAAGCCGTTGGAACTCGATTACTCGATAAATAGTACAGTTCTCAAGGCTGTCTGTTCAACTAAGTACCTGGGTGTTAAAACTACGAACAACTTCAGTTGGAGATACCACATAGATACTATTGTGGTGAAGGTGAGCCAAAGGTTGCGTTTCATTGGCAGGACACTTAGAAGATGCAACAAGTCCACTGAAGAGACAGCTTACACTACACTCGTTCGTCCTCTGTTAGAATATTGCTGCGCGGTGTGGGATCCTTGCCAGGTGGGATTGACGGAGGACATCGAAAGGGTGCAAAAAAGGACAGCTCGTTTTTGTATTATCACGTAATAGAGAAGAAAGTGTGGCAGATATGATACGCGAATTGGGATGGAAGTCATTAAAGCAAACACGGTTTTCGTCGCGGCGGGATCTATCTACGAAATTTCAGCCACCAACTTTCTCTTCCGACTGCGAAAATATTTTGTTGAGCCCAACCTACATAGGTAGGAATGATAATCAAAATAAAATAAGAGAAATCAGAGCTCGAACAGAAAGGTTTAGGTGTTCGTTTTTCCCGCGCGCTATTCGGGAGTGGAATGGTAGATTGTGGTTCGATGACCCCTCTGCCAAGCACTTAATGTGAATTGCAGAGTAGTCATGTAGATGTAGATGTAGACGACGGTCGTTGCAACGGCTGCTGTGCTCGACAGGCTCAAGGATAAGCTAGTGGATCCGCTACTCCCTGATGGGTCGTCCCACATCTATTAGTATGTGGAGATACTCACTGAGCAGAGGTAGGACGTACTCGACGCTGCAGACCGTACAGTGCCTGCCACCGTTCCCACTGCTCTCAATGGCATATAGCTGATCTGGTACAAGCACTACTCACTGATGGTGAGTTACAGTTACAGATATGCGGAGGCACTGTCAGATTAGGTGGAGAATATGCTCGATGTGGGCAACTGCTGGTGACCATCACAGTAGCTGACATACTCAAGTGGCCCGAAGCCCAGATGGTGAGTCCACTGGTCTCAGCGTGGGCACACAAACGCAGGTGTGTAGAGGTACTCAGGCAGCAGGCAGAACACGTGCTGGAGGGTGCAGACTCGACGTTGACCGTCACAGACACTGCAATGCTCAGCAAATGTGAGACTCTGGTGAGTAGTGTGGAGGAGAAGGTGCACTCCTGATATCCAGAAGCTTGTGGCTTGGAATCCTGGTAGGTGCTTCGATATCTTTTATTTTAAAATCTCCATCGAAATAGCTTTGAGCACTATATTTATTAAATTAGTTGGTTTAAATGTTATTTTGTATTTCTAATCCTTTGTGACATCATTTTAAACCTCGTATTCACTGTTTCATTAGCTCTCATTTTTGCTTCTTGTCATTCTTTTCTCGTTTGGACTCCTTGTGCATGTGATTTGAATTATTTTTATGTATTCACTTCTGTTTACTATCTTCCATTTTATGATCGTATTGTCCTTGTGCATTTATTACTTCTGTTCCTCACGTTGCTTAAATTTCGTTTTATACGTAATCCCTTCCTATGTTTAAATCTTCATCTGCATTATATTGTGCAGAACGTAACAAGAACTTACATCTTAAATGTTTATATGAAGATCACAACGCCAAAAAATGCACATCTTGTAACGAAGAATACATTTTATACCTCATGAGCAGCCAACAAAAAAATGTTCAAATGTGTGTGAAATCTTATAGGACATAACTGCTAAGGGCATCAGTCCCTAAGCTTACACACTACTTAACCTAAATTATCCTAAAGACAAACACACACACACCCATGCCCGTGGGAGGACTCGAACCTGCGCCGGGACCAGCCGCGCAGTCCATGACTGCAGCGCCTCAGACCACCCGGCTAGTCCCGCGTGGCGAGCAGCCAACAGAAATAGATTACTTTGTCTTTTGTTTTTTTAACTGATGGGTTAGCATTTTCCTACTTTTAAATACTATGTCAAATAAATGAAGATAATTATAAACACATGCATAACCGGTCTGCATGAAGAAAGAATAGCAGGGTGAAAAAATTAGGGTTACTGAAACAGTTAGTAAGATGTTTAAACTTACATGACAAAATACTATAAATAAAAAATAAAATTAAACATATTGATTCGATGAAAGAAGTAATCAAATCCATTACCATAAAGGTTTTAAAGTGAAATATTTCCAAGTCAAAGAGAAGATTCGAAACCACAACCTTCTGCACGGCAGGAAGGTACCTGCTCCACAGCGCTACACTCTTAAGTCTGCATTAACTTACTATCTTCAGGCTTTAGACCGTAACACGAAATTCTAATTTTTTTTCTTCGATTGCTCGCATCCTCACCAGGCTGAATGATTGCAGTAGGTGATACCTGGACCCTAACCTACATCACCCTGTGGATTGGCTTCAAAATGTCAGCCCCATACCAGTAGACCTCTCCTTGTGTGTGGTCTGCAATGTGTCGAAACTCCAGTGATGTTCAATTTTTTTTTCTGGAATAGGATTAGTGACATAACACAAGACTTTTTACAGAGTACGTATTCAGTAACGAGTGCTTCAATAAATGTTCGAGTTCTGTAACTTGACGCTGGCGATTATGAATTCTCAGACTGGCCGACGCCCTTGGAGTATCCACTGCTCTACATCTTCGTTTTATCTCCCCAGGAGCGCCAACAAGAGGAACTCGACTCCAAGCTGAGTAGCGTGAACGCCCTGGACTCCAGGCTCCAGCAGATGGAAAGTAAGATGGCAGACAGGGAGAAGCAGCTGGCTTCGCAGGCACAGGCGCTGGCCGAACTGGAACTGCAGCTGGAACAGCGCTCCAGGCAGCTGGAGCAGGCGCTCGTCCGCAAGGTGAGTGCTCACTGGAGAACGAGTGGCGAAACTCCTTCTTGTGTTTGCAACATCCTACAGTTAATCAGGTGTGAAAATTACCGAGCTATCAGTTTCATAAGTCATGGTTCCAAAATACTAATGCGAATTCTTTATAGAAGAATGGAAAAACTGGTAGAAGCCGACCTCGGGGATGATCAGTTTGGATCCCAGAGGAATGTGGAAACACGCGAGGCAGTACTGATCCTACGAATTATCTTAGAAGATAGGTTAAGGAAAGGCAATCCTACATTTACAGCATTTGTAGACTTAGACAAAGCTTTTGACAATGTTGACTGGAATCTTCTCTTTGGAATTGGAATACTGAAGACAGAAGGAGTAAATTACAGGTAGTGAAAGGCCATTTACCACTTTTACAGAAACCAGACGACATTTATGAGTTGAGCGGCATGAAAGGGAAGCAGTGGTTGAGAAGTTAATGGGACTATACTGTAGCATACCCCAGAATTTATTAAATATATACTTTGAGCAAGCAATAAAGGAAAATTGTTACTAGTAATTGAATTTCAGGGACAAGAAATAAAATCAGTGAGGTTTGCCAGTGAGATTGTAATTCTGTCATAGACAGCAAAAGGACTTGGAAGAGCAGTTGAACTGAATGGAAAGTGAGTTGAAAGTTGGATATAAGTTGGACACCGACAAACGCAAAACAAGGATAATGGAATGTAGTCGAATTAAATCAGGTGATGGTGAGAAAATGAGATTAGGAAACGAGACACTAAAAGCAATAGATGAATGTTGCCATTTGGGTAGCAAAGTAACTGATCATGGCCGAAGTAGACAGGATATAAAATGTAGAGCTGCAATGGCCAACAAGACGTTTCTGAAGAAGGGAAACTTGTTAATATTAAATAGAGGTTTAAGTGGCAGGAAGTCTTTTCTGAAAGTATTTGTATAGAGTGTAGCAATGTATGGAAGTGAAACATGGACGATGAACAGTTTGGAAAAGAGGAAACTAGAAGCTTTCGAAATGTGATGCTGCAGAAGAATGCTGAAGATTAAATGGGTAGGTCACGTAAGTAATGAGGATGTACTGAATAGAGCTGGTGATAAAAGAAATTTTAGCAGAAGAAGGAATCAGTTGATAGGACACAATCTGAGACATCAAGGGATCACGTATTTAGTATTGGAGGGTATATTGGGGGGTGGGGGGTAAAAATCATAGAGGGAGACGAAGAAATGAACACAGTAAGCAGATTCAGAAGGTTATTCAGGGATAAAGAGGCTCGTCCATGATAGAGTAGCTGCGTCAAATCTGTCTTCGGACTGAAAACCACAACATCAACGACGACAACAACAACAAACCAACAACAACGGTTGTTCATGAAACGCTGTAGCTCACAATATACGCGTCGATCTTACTGCCTTCCGCTTCCAGGAGAAGTTTTTATATAGAGCAACAGAAATGAAAAGTATTCCACCGTGTGGTGACAGTCCAATATTTTACAAACTCTGTGGAGACTTCTATTGAGAAAAAAATTCTGTTTACGCCTTTCGGGTCCGCGCCGTAAATTTTTCGTGGTAAAGTCAGGATAAAAGCGTAACAAGTATTTCGTAATTATATGTAATTTAATTACCAATCTCTGTAACACACTGGTTGCACAGAGTAATGTGACGTTTACAGACTAGATAAGTCACAAACTTAGACTCTCTCACATCGTCAGCGTATGGCTGACGGCCTAGCCAGCTGTGAACGATAATCGCTTAGCGCCGTTTCTTCATTTAATTATGGACACTGTCATAGCTCTCGTATTCGCTCGGCACTGGACGTTTTCCTTTCTTTGGATTCCCTTCGATGCCAGCTTTCCTCGGACTGGCGCTTTCTGCAGCTCTGAGCACATTAAAGTCATGCGAGACTACACCCTTCATTATTTTGTGATTTTCAATTCAATATCGATTTTCGGCTGAATCGTTTAGTACAGAAACAGCACTGCTCCACTTTTTGACGCTGCATCAGTTATTCATATTTTCGTGGTTATAGAGGCAGTACCCACAGTTTTATGTAGAAATAGATGCCTCACCCAGTATTAGCCACAGTTTTATGTAGAAATAGATGCCTCACCCTCAGACAGTGTGTAAAATTTCAGCTTAGTGCAGAAACGACACTTCTGGAGAGGTGCTGTTTCTGTTCTAAATGTGTGCTTGAGATGTTAGTACTGGAAGGGTTGTATGCTCTTTGCTCACCTTTAGTGTGGTTAATATTCACAACGTTAGGGGCTGTAGCCGGCCGCTGTGACTGAGCGGTTCTGGGTGCTTCAGTCCGGTACCTCGCTGCTGCTAGGGTCGCAGGTTCGAATCCTGCCTCGCGCATGGATGTGTGTAGTGTCCTTAGGTTAGTTAGGTTTAAGTAGTTCTACGTCTAGGGGACTGATGACCTCAGATGTTAAGTCCCATAGTGCTCAGAGCCATTTGAACCATTTGCATAGAAACGAACGCATAACTCAGCTGTAAAACTTTTTGATACCCTGTCTCTTGGTTCGGTCCAATCTTTCAGTTTGGTATCGATTGGTCTGATCACCTTATCTGTTGTGCTTTCGAATGCACCATATTCTGGTACAATGTAGATCCGCAAGTACCGCTAGAAAATTGTCTGTAGTATAATTTGCTTTGTCATATGGTATTGCTCTCATATCTCAGTTTAACCAAACATGTAACATAACAATAGGAAATTGAGGATGTGTTAGATGTCGATCAGTTTGAGTTTTGGAAAGGTAAAGGCACCAGAGAGGTCGTTCTCAAAAATGGTTCAAATGGCTCTGAGCACTATGGGACTTAACTTCTTTGGTCATCAGTCCCCTAGAACTTAGAACTACTTAAACCTAACTAACCTACGGACATCACACACATCGGTGCCCGAGTCAGGATTCGAACCTGCAACCGTTGCGGTCGCGCAGCTCCAGACTGTAGCGCCTAGAACCGCTCGGCCACCCCGGCTGGCGGTAGTTCTCAAGTTGTGGTTGGGGACGGCACCAGAAGTAAAGAAGAATCATTAAATGTTCGTAGGATGTTTTGACCTCGAAAACGCGTTCTACAGTGTCCAAATAGTGCAACACGTACGAAATTCTGAGAAAAATAGGGGCAAACTATAGGGTAAGACGTGTTTCATAAATATGTTCAAAAGCCAAGACGGAATAATAAGAGAGGACGACCAAAAACTAAGTGCTCGGATTAAAAACGGTGTAAGACAGGGATGTAGTCTTTCCCCCTTCAGTTCAACCTGTACATCGAGAAAGCAGTCGTGGAACGTGAAGAAGAATTACATGATCTACTGAATGGAATGAACAATCTAATGAGTATAGAATATGGACTGAGAATAAATCGAAGAAAGACGAAAGTGATGAAAAGTAACAAAAATAAGACCAGCGAGAAAGATAACATCAGGATGGATGGTCACGAATTAGATGAAGTCAAGGAATTCTGCTGCCTAGGCAGTAAAATAACCCATGACGAACGGAGCAAGGAGGACATCAAAAGCAGACTAGCACTGGCAAAAAGGGCATTCCTGGCCAAGAGAAGTCTACTAGTATCAAACATAGGCCTTAATTTGAGGAAGAAAGTTTCTGAGAATGTGCGTTTGGAGCACAGCATAGTATAGTAAAACATGAACTGTGGGAAAATCGGAACAGAAGAGAATCGAAGCATATGGGATGGGGTGCCACAGATGAATGTTGATATGGCTCTGAGCACTAAGGGACTTAACATCTATGGTCATCAGTCCCCTAGAACTTAGAACTACTTAAACCTAACTAACATAAGGACATCACACAACACCCAGTCATCACGAGGCACAGAAATGAATGTTGAAAATCAGGTTGACTGATAATGTGAGAAATGAGGAGGTTCTGCGCAGTATCAGAGAGGAAAGGAATATCTGGAAAACAGCGACAACGAGAAGGGACAGGACAATAGGACATCTGTTTATACATTACGAAATAGCTTCCATACCTCTAGAGGGGGCTGTACAGGATAAAAACTGTAGAGGAAAACGGAGAATGGAATGTTGTTGTTGTGGTCTTCAGTCCTAACACTGGTTTGATGCAGCTCTCCATGCTACTCTATCCTGTGCAAGCTTCTTCATCTCCCAGTACCTACTGGAACCTACATCCATCTGCATCTGCTTAGTCTATTCATCTCTTGGTCTCCTTCTACGATTTTTACCCTCCACGCTGCCCTCCAATACTAAATTGGTGATCCCTTGATACCTCAGAACATGTCCTACCAACTCATTCCTTCTTCTAGTCAAGTTATGCCACAAACTTCTCTTCTCCCCAGTCCTATTCAATACCTCCTCATTAGTTATGCGATCTACCCATCCAATCTTCAGCATTCTTCTGTAACACCACATTTCGAAAGCTTCTATTCTCTTCTTGTCAAAACTATTTATCGTCCACGTTTCACTTCCATACATGGCTACATTGCATACAAATACATTCAGAAAAGACTTCCTGACACTTAAATCTATAGTCGATGTTAACAAATTTCTCTTCTTCAGAAACGCTTTCCTTGCCATTGCCAGTCTACATTTTATTTCCTCTCTACTTCGAGCATCATCAGTTATTTTGCTCCCCAAATAGCAAAACTCCTTTACTACTTTAATCTAATTCCTTTGATTCGACTACATTCCATTATCGTCCTTTTGCTTTTGTTGATGTTCATCTTATATCCTCCTTTCAAGACACTATCCGTTCCATTCAACTGCTCTTCCAAGTCCTTTGCTCTCTCTGACAGAAATACAATGTCATCGGCGAATATCAAAGTTTTTATTTCTTCTCCATGGATTTTAATACCTACTCCGATTTTTTCTTTTGTTTCCGTCACTACTTGCTCAATATACAGATTGAATAACATCGGGGAGAGGCTACAACCCTGTCTCACTCCCTTCCCAACCGCTACTTCCCTTTCATGTCCCTCGACTCTTATAACTGGCATCTGGTTTCTGTTCAGATTGTAAATAGTCTTTCGCTCCCTGTATTTTACCCCTGCCACCTTCAGAATTTGAAAGAGAGTATTCCAGTCAACATTGTCAAAAGCTTTCTCTGAGTCTAGAAGTGCTAGAAACGTAGGTTTGCCTTTCCTTAATCTAGCTTCTAAGATAAGTCGTAGGGTCAGTATTGCCTCACGTGTTTCAGTATTTCTATGGAATCCAAACTGATCTTCACAGAGGTCGGCTTCTACTAGTTTTTCCATTGGTCTGTAAAGAATTCGCGTTAGTATTTTGCAGCTGTGACTTATTAAACTGATAGTTCGGTAATTTTCACATTTGTCAACACCTGCTTTCTTTGGTATTGGAATTATTATATTTCTCTTGAGAGAATGGAATTATTTTGGAGGCAGGTTGTAAGTGCTACTCTAAGATGAAAAGGTTGGCACAGAAGAAGAGGAATTCATGGCGGGCTGCTCGTATGGGTAACGATTTGTACCTCCGGCCCCTCCATTTGTTTGACAGACAGCAGCATTGCGTCAAAATATAGACTGCAGTCTTTTCTCTTTAACAACTCCATTACCATAGATTAACTCTTCAGCAGAAACAGTTCATTACAAAACTTGGAAACGCACATGACAGGCACAAGTTTTCTGTAAGTAACATTTTATTAACGTTAAAATTTACAATCTTGTCAAATGTATAAGTAGAGCTCCACCTTGTGGCCATGATGGACGAATCTGGCCCGACCGACCGCCGTGTCGTCCTCTGCCAGTGGTGCATACTAGCCAGACTCGCTAACCACTCAGCTACGTACGTAGATTAGTGTGTAAGTAATATATATGCAAAAACGCTGTGCACTATTCCATAAAAATCCACTGATAATGTTTTTAATATGTTAAGTGAAACGTATATTTATTTCTACCGTTGGTTAGGTCATGTAGAAATGGTAAGACTGTTCCGCCGGATGTTTGTTGTACCTCCTGTTGTAAACATTCATTGATTGGTCATAGTATGTCGTTATTTATATGTTGTTCTTGATGCTCCAGGAACAACAGCAGGAGTTGGAGTCGAAAGCGGAGCAGGCTATGATGCGCCTGGAACGAATCCTGGAAGAAGAGGAGCGTGCTGCAGAAAGACGATCCGAACAGGAACAGGTGGGTCAGACAGAACAGGAACGGATGGGGCAGAAGTCAGAAAGGAGACTTCCTGTCATTATGATACGTTTATCTATAGCATGGAAGACAATATTAGCAGCTTTTTCAGATGATACAGGAACTACTGTCCCAAAAGAATTACGTATACAGAAATATTCCTGTTTCTGTTTTCAGCGCGTTTTCAGTAGTTACTCGATCTGTGCATCTATCTTCAGCATTTACCTTTACTCCCATATTTCAAAAGATTCTAATCTCTTCTTACCTGAACTGTGTATCGTTCACATTTCATTTCCACATAACACTACATTCGAGACAAACACCTTCAGAAAAGATGGATCACCATTTAAATCGATAATCGATGTTATCAGATCTCTGTTTTTCAGAGATGCTCCCCAAGGTTCTGTCAATCTGCATTTTATATGTCCACTCTACTTCAGCCATCAGCTCTTATTTTGCTACCAAAGTAGCACAATTGATCTACCACTTTAAGTGTATCATTCCCTAATTTAATTCCCTCAGCATCGCCTGATTTAACTCAGCTACATTCCGTTACTCTTTCTTTGCTTGTGTTTTGTTCATCTTATACCATGTTTTATGACACTAGCCACTCTGTACATCTATTCTTTCAGGTCCCTTGGCTTCTCTCACAGAATTAGAATGTCATTTTTTCCCCTCAACTTTGTTTCTCTTTCCAAATTTCTTCTTGGTTTCCTCTAGAGCTTGTACAATGTGCCGCTTGAATAACGACGTTCAATAGCAATGTGGACAGCCCATATCACTCACTCACGTTATAGTATTATCAACGTTAAGTATGATGTTTTCATTTACCTCATATAGTATACTCCAGATAGACGGTCTAGTGACATAAATGTGACCACTGCTTATGTTGGACGTCAACATTGAATAACCACTCACAGACGCCAGGTGTGAACACTAGCAGCAAAGGATATATAAAGTGTGATGTGGGGAGGGGAGCAGGGGTATTCTCGGCACACTCTTCACAGTGTGGATCTCGGAATATTTGACTTCCTAACGATGTCTGAAATAGATCGCCCCATGTCTCGAACAACCGTTCTGTGATCAACGTCTGTTAACTGCCGCTGTGCGGCCATAGTCACGTCGGAAACCTTTCCACATTAATCACCTGAGTGCAGATGACAGCTCTGCCAATCCTCTATCCCTTTACACCTTGCATATGCGATTCTATGTCCGCAGCTCGCGGTCTTGCGGTAAAGTTCTCGCATCCCGCGCACAGGGTCCCGGGTTCGATTCCTGGCGGGGTCAGGGATGTTCCTTGCCTCGAGATGACTGGGTGTTGTAGTGTCGTCTTCATCATCATCGGTCATCCTCATTATGGACGGAGGAAGGCAATGGCAAACCACCTCCGCTAGGACCTTGACTAGTACAGCGGTACAGGTCTCCCGCATTGTCCCTTACGCTCCTCGGAGTATGAGATTTCATCACCATCTTGTGCGATTCTGCTGCCATCTTTATATGTGGATATCGCTACCCAATGACTGTTGTCACCTCAGTGCATATTGTTGCGGTTCTCAGTGTAGAAAATGGAACAGCATTGATACTGGTTCCATTCCATGTGTTGCCTTACTCACTGTCTTAGAGTAGTGGGATACTAGGGTGTTTACTAATATGGCTTGTAATGGACGCCCAGAGAGCCAGTTGATCATATGTACGCAGTTATGCGCTGTGTGTGTCAATACTGGCTTCCTAGTTTCCCCTAGGAGGGCAGTATGTTATTCTAACCTGGCGAGCTGTGTGGTATCCACCATTACTCATAAGGATCCAGAAGTGGAATCCAGCAGTCTGCACATGGCTATACTCCAACCAAACGGACTTCTATGACCAGGGAAGTTCATTTGTGATTTTTTTTGGTAACCTATTATATTTTGTGGTAATAAAATTGTTGTGCATTACTTTCAAAGCTTCTCTCATTGTTGTTTTGACTGTTCTACTTTGGCGTAGGCTATAATATTTATAATGATAAATACTGAAAACCATACAACTGTCATTATTATTTCTGTCGTGATTGGTCACCCATCTCAGCCAGAGAACGTTGCAATGCTCGCAGATGTGGCGCGTGTCCCTGGAGAAGCTGGAGGCAGAGTCCAAAAAGCGCTTGGAGCGGCTGGAGACATCGGAGAGACAGCAGCGGGAGCAGTGGCAGAAGTCCCTGGAGAAGAGGGAGGAGGCGACGAGGCAGCTGAGGGAGGCGGTGGAGCAGCAGGAACAGCGACTGGCGGCCGCAAGGGAACAGCTGGCGGCGCAGCTGGGCTCGCTGCAGCAGCTGCGGCCCGCCGCACAGGTGTGTGGGCACAGCTGTGCTGTGCGGCTGCGGCCGGTGCTGGCTAAGCCTGCTGACTGCGCTGCTGTGTCTGACCACGAGCGCCACCTGTTCAGCGTCAGTCGTGGTCAGAACAGCGCTCTGTGCAGTTGTGAGTGGATTGTATCGCAGCTGAGCGATTTAGAATCCGGGAAAATTGTCTGTGCTGCTATGGTGCATACTTCTATAACCAAGAGACTCAAAGGTGTTTCAAGAGGCACCTTGTCTAAGTCCCATGGCACAAAGTTGCTTCCCCCAAGGTGATGCTGTGTTCCAAAACGACAGAACCCCTATTTGCACAGCTTCCATTACGCAGAACTGATTTTGTGAGCATCAGGTAGAATCAACACATCTTCCCTGATCACCATCGTCACCAGACACCAGTATTATTGAGATCTGTTATCTGATATGAAGACAAGGGTGCATAATCGCTATCCATCTCCATCATAATTGAGTAAATTTGTTGGTATTTTTCAGGAAAAATGGTAACATTCCCTTGAAAACCAAATACGACCTGTATTTATCCATTTCGACTTGACTGGAATCTTTTACATGCCAGAAGTTTTCTTGCACCCTATTATGCACGGTAATCTGTTGAGGCTTTGGTGTTTCCATATTTTTGTGCACCTCATGTACATACAGTGTACACTCCCAATCCCCGTATAGTGTGACAGGAAGGGTGCACGGTCACCACTATAACTTTCCTTACAATTCATTCCATTCACAGAGTTTGTGAAGGGAAAACGCTGTCAGTATGAATGTCTCGGAGGCAGAATTTCTCTATTATTCACGGAGTTTGCACATTATGGAGGATGTAATAAGTTCCCTGAGTAAATTCTTCCACAACGATCTGTCCCACTCATTACACACTGCAGTTTTTGGAGTGTTTCTCCTGACATTCACACTGACGAACAAATTCGAAATCAACAGTGCAGCTCTTCTTTGGATCTTTTCTATCTCACTGGTTAATCCAGCTCGTTGATGGTCCCACGCTTACGAAAAATACTCAAGAATTAGTTGAAGAGTGGTACTTAAGAGATCTCTCTCATGTGAGTATTACACATCTTGTGGAATCTTTCAATAAATTTGTGTCTTTCAGTTGCTATTGATAGAAGCTTCTTCATATTTGTAGGCTGTGTGTGATTTCAGTGATTGATCACCAATCATATCCTCAAGTCCATGTGCATCTGAGAAGGACTTTGAGGTTTTATTCTACTGAGGCTCTAAAATATTACCCTAAAATGCTGCAAAACATGCCTCTGCTACACAAAAAGTAACGGCAACGGCCACAAACAGTCCATTATCAGCGCGTATTGCGCAACTGGAAGTGAATTACTCTGTTAACACGATCTAAGTAATACTAGAGATCGTGTGTTGCAGCAGCCGCGCCAGAGACTAAGTCCCGTTCAAAGTCACCCGCATTAAGATGTTACATATACTTTTTTGAGAGTCAACTGCAAATGTAAGGGGCCATCAAAAAGTCTGCATTTGAAGGCCACAGTAACCCTACATTTCGGTGCTTATATACTCGCATCAGAGTCGAGCTGGGTTGCATATATGCAGCAGCAGCGCTCTCGAATGGAAAGTTTTTTATCACCCCTTGCAAAACTCTTTACGTGTAAAAGTGTTCACCCTGACACAGAAAGTGAATTAAGAGCTGGACATGCCTTTAAGACCCAAGTCATTATTGTGCACAATGGAATGGATAACGTGAAGAATTTGAGGCTATAGGTATGGATCCTAAAGTGGATAATTACATTGAAATAAATTTTTGGGAATGGGAAGTGTTAACAGAAACAAGCTTTGCATTAACACATTCGTTTATTCTTTTAAATTGATGTAAAACAGATCTACTAAGAAAGATTATCAGTTTACTTTACAGATGTCTCTTATCCTGTTGGAATGTGACTTCGGCAAGCTCTGAAGGTGAAGGAAGACAACAGGCTCCAGGGCTTCAGAGATGTAACGCTGTCTGTTTAGCGTACCAGTACCGCATACTATGAGGGGAAAGGGGGGGGGTGGAGTGGTAGCAAATACCACCCCAAACCATAATACCGGGTGCAGGACCAGTATGGCGATGCATAAGGCAACAGTTCAACAATCTCTCCAGACTCTAATCCAACCATCGTGGTGGTGCAGGCAGAATAGGGATTCGTCGGTAAAAATAGTGTCGTTCCATTCAGGGGCGCATGTCCTTCGTTTATCGCATCACTGCCAGCACAAATGCCTATGGCACTGACTCAGAGGCAAATGCAGCAATAGACGCCTTGTGGACAGTCCATTCTGCTGCAAATGACGTCAAACGCTAAGAACGGACACTGTTTGTTGGAAAAGGGATCGAATTTGTCGCGGTGTGGTTCGTGATGCGGCAGAGTGATCCATCACTGCCTTGCACACAATATGCCCGTCATCACGTATAGTGGTGGGTGCAATCGGTCCCCTTGGTCCGTCGGTCTCTCCTGCCTTCAACACTTACAGGTCCAAAACGTAGTTGCTTCGTTCTCTCTAACACTATCACCGATTTCTCTGAAAGATAATCCGCAATCCCTATACGCAACTATTCTTCCTCGTTCGAACTCCAGAATGTACTCTAAAGACACTTACTATCTACTGAGAGGCAGTCTGCAGCTGCTTACTCAAAACAACCATATGAAAGAACAATTACAGTGCTTCAATACGGCTGTTTGTTCTCCCTTCATATAATGCTTGCGTGTGCCGCTACCGGCTCCTGTGATGTGCACCTGTGCTGAAATGCTATTCATCTCCCTCTGCAATCGCTCAAATGTATACTGCAGATTTCACCTGATTTGGATGCTTCCTTCAGTGTATTATATTTTGGATGGCCAAGAGCGTAGAACGTAGAAAACTGCGCCCGAAACTAGCCTCTTATCTTTCTGCAAGATGTGTTTCTTTAGGAAGGTGTAAAATTTTGATCTCTTGAAAGCACTCTTCAGTACAGGAGTAAACTCCGGCCTCCCCCTGTCACAGACCATTCCCTGACCTCAGCTCGCCTGCACAGCAGGACTAGGTCGTTAGTGTACAACAGCTGACTCTCTCCCCTTCCCCCTTTCCCCCCTCGCCCCCCTGTGGTTGACCCGGCATCGCGACTTTCATGGAGTCAGCACCAGCAGCTGCCCAGCTGTGCGCATGCCAGGGCGCCGCTTTTTCCCGTTACATCTACATCTACATCCATGCTCCGCGAGCCACCTGACGGTGTGTGGCGGAGGGTACTTTGAGTACCTCTATTGGTTCTCCTTTCTGTTCCAGTCTCGTATTGTTCATGGAAAGAAAGATTGTCGGTATACCTCTGTGTAGGCTCTAATCTCTCTGATTTTATCCTCATGGTCTCTTCACGAGATATACATAGGGGGGAGCAATATACTGCTTGACTCCTCGGTGAAGGTATGTTCTCGAAACTTCAACAAACGCCCGTACCAAGCTACTGAGCGTCTCTCCTGCAGAATCTTTCACTGGAGTTTATCTCTCATCTCTGTAACGCTTTGGCGATTACTAAATGATCATTTAACGAAGAGCAGTGCTCTCCGTTAGATCTTCTCTATCTCTTCTATCAACGCTACCTGGTACGGATCCCACACTGCTGAGCAGTATTCAAGCAGTGGGCGAACAAGCATACTGTAACCTACTTCATTTGTTTTTGGTCTGCATTTATTTAGGATTCTTCCAATTAATCTCAGTATGGCATCTGCTTTACCAACGATTAATTTTATATAGTCATTCCATTTTAAATCACTCCAGATGCCTACTCCCAGATAATTTATGGAATTAACTGCTTCCAGTTGCTGACCTGCTATATTGTAGCTAAATGATAAAGGATCTTTGTTTCTATGTATTCGCAGCACATTACACTTGTCTACAGTGAGATTCAATTGCCATTCCCTGCACCATGCGTCAATTCGTTGCAGATCCTCCTGCATTTCAGTACAATTTTCCATTGTAACAACCTCTCGATATACTACCGCATCATCCACAAAAAGCCTCAGTGAACTTCCGATGTTATCCACAAGGTCATTTATGTATATAGTGAATAGCAACGGTCCTACGACACTCCCCTGCGGCACATCTGAAATCACTCTTACTTCGGAAGACTTCTCTCCATTGAGAATGACATGCTGCTTTCTGTTATCTAGGAACTCTTCAATCCAATCACACAATTGGTCTGATAGTCTATATGCTCTTATTTTGTTCATTAAACGACTATGGGGAACTGTATCGAACGCCTTGTGGAAGTCAATAAACACGGCATCTACCTGTGAACCCGTGTCTATGGCCCTCTGAGTCTCGTGGACGAATAGCGCGAGCTGGGTTTCACATGGTCGTCTTTTTCGAAACCCATGCTGATTCCTACAGAGTAGGTACGTATGCGGATATTTGCCTTACCTAGTTCGTAGTATCTTCTTTAGCAGTTATTTATTTTCAAAAAACTTCCACACACTATTTTACCCCCTTGGTGGCTGAATTTCCAAAATGCTGAAACACGTATTTTTTATTTCTGACTGAGAAACTTTCCGTAGTTCTAGCTTCAGAATTCCCTTAATATGACACACTTTCAAAAAGTCTTCCTCCCGTATTTCACCCCATTAGGAGTGGAATTTCGGACAATCCCTTTTTACCACATGACTACAGATCCACGCCCTCTCCAAACTTCGAGTTTCTACTCTTAGCAGTTTGGGCTGGACAATGATGAGCCACTGAATCAGTCTTACCGGTTAAATTTCCAAAAACAGTGGAACACGTATTTCTTTATTTCTGACCGAGAACTAGATACCATTTTTTGTAGGTCTAGCTTCAAAATTGCATTTGTAGCGACATTTTTCAAAAATAAACCACCGTCCCTTAATTCGTCTCCTTGGATTGGAATTATGAAAAATTCTTTCTTAAACGACGTCTACAGTATAAGATCCAAACGTTCTCCAAACTTCAAGCTTCTATTGTTAGCGGTTTGGGCTGAACGATGATGAGTCAGTCAGTCAGGACATTGCCTTTTATATAAATATATGAATCCCTTAGAACACCTTTGGGATGTTTAGGAACACTGACCTCGTGTCAGGTCTCACTGACCGATATCGACACCTCCCCTCAGTGCAGCACTCCGTGAAGAATGGGCTCCCATTCCCCAAGAAACTTTCCAGCACCTGATTGAAGTATGCCTGCGAGAGTGGAAATTGTCATCAGGGCGAAGGGTAGGCCAGCACCACACTGAATTCCAGTATTACCGACGCAGGGCGCCACGAACTTGTAAGTCATTTTCAGCCACGTGTCTAGATACTTTTGATCACATAGTGTAGGTGTTCGTTTCTTCTGCTAGCTGAACGAGATTGGAATACTAGAGAATTATTGTGAAGATGGTTCGATGAAGCCTTTGCCAGGCACTTAAGTGTTATTTGCAGAGTAGCCATGTATATGTAGATGTAGCCCGGGCGTGGTGGCCGAGCGGTTCTAGACGCTTCAGTCTATGTGCGGTTCGAATGCTGCCTTGGGCTTGGATGTGTGTGATGATCTCCTTAGGTTAGTTAGATTTAAGTATTTCTAAGTTTTAGGGGACTGATGACCTCTGATGTTAAGTCCCATAGTGCTCAGAGCCATTTGAATCATTTTGTACAAGATTGGAATACTAGAGAATTATTGTGAAGGTGGTTTGATGAAGCCCTTTCCAGGCGCCCATGTGTGATTTGGAGAATAGCCATGTAGATGTAAATGTAGATGTAGATGTTGATAATGCAAAGTGGTCGCTATATGCAATGTCTGTTCTGTGCAGGACGGCGACAAACTCGAGGAGAAGGTGAAATCACTAATACAGGCCCACGAAGCTCACCTCGAGGAGGACTCTGCAGCGAGGAAGAAGTTCCTCAAGGAGGCAGAGGACCATCTGCAACGCACTTCTGACGAACTGGAACGCAAACTGACGGAGGCCCGTAAACGAGACCGGGAGCAGATGACCGCAGACCTGGAGAAGAAGCTGGAGGCCGCTCGCCGAGACCAGGACGGCGCCCAGGAGCAGCTCACGCTGCGCATCCGGGACTACGAGGCGCTGCTGGCGAGGCGTCGGGATGAGGAGACCAAGAGGAGGCAGCAGCTGGACGAGGAGGCCTCGCAGGAGCTGCGGCGCTGGCGCGAGGCCCAGGAGGGGACGATCCGCCGGCTGGAGGAGGCGCTGGAGCAGAGCCGGGGCAGGCTGGAGGCCCTGGCGGCGGCTGTCGCGGCTCAGGCGGTGTCCGGCTCCAGGAAGCGCAGCAGAGGCAGCAGCAGCAGCAGCGACAGCGACAGCGGATCCGAGCGCCCCAGAGGGAAGTCCGCCCAGAAGCTGAAGGCCGAGGTGTGGGGCCAGGTGCTGGCCGAGCTGGACAGGGTCAAGGAGGATCTGCGGGAGGAGCAGCGGAGGGCCGCCGAGCAGCGTAGCGAGACGTCGCGGCTGGTGCTGAAGGAGATGGAGGCGGCGCTGGTGGCTCGCATCGAGGGCCGGCTGGGAGAGATCGAGCAGGCGGCCGGCGGCGACGGGGGAGACGGCGACGCGTCGCAGGGGGAGGTCCGTCGGCTCGTCGAGGAGCTGGCCGAGGAGCTGAAGGAGAAGACCGCCAACGAGGTCAGCTCCAAGTGGAAGCAGGAGAGGGTGGGCATCAAGGAAGAACTGGCGGAGGACCTGGAAGTGAAGGTGCGCCGCTACGTGCACGATATGGAACGAGACATCCAGACCAAGACCCTGGAGGAGGTGTACAGTAAGATCGAAGATCTGAGAACAGCTGTTGTAGCGTCTGTCGTTGCCGAAATGGTGGAGGAGAAATGGAGTCATTCCGCAAAGCAGCTGGAGAAAGACATCGTGTCGGCCGTCATGGAAAAAGTCGAGAAAGAGAAAAAGGAAGATATAAGTGAAATCGAACAAACTGTTGCCAGGGAGTTAGAAGAGAAACTGCGCAAAACTGTAGACGATGTTGAGGATAAAGTGGACCGCAGGGTCAGAGAAACACTGTCTATGTCGAGAAATGACGAAAGAGAGTACACGAAGAGTTTGGTGGTGAGTCTGATCGAAGAGAGGGGGAAACTGGTTACTGGAGAAATGGATGAGAAGCTACTGGAGGGAGTGCTGGTCCACGTGAGAGACGCCATTAGGGTCGACCAGGACAGAGCGAGGCAGGAACTGATCGAGCAGTGGAACGAGACCGTCAGGCGCTCCACAGCCGAGCTGAGGGACAAAATGGAGAAGGAAGTGTCTGAAGAAGTTAGAAAGCGCTGGAAAGAAGACAGCAACAAGATCAGGAAGGACTTGGAAGAGGAACTCAAGGAAGAAGTAAAAGAAGAAGTGAAAAAAGTGAAGAAAGACGTTCGGGAAGACGTAACGGAGAAAGCACTCTCGGAAGTTAAGGAGAACGAGGTGAAGATGAAAGCGATCATCACTGCCGAAGTCGGAACAAAGTTGGCCAGCCTGCAGTACCAGTTAAAGGACGAATTTGGTACTGAAATATCTCAGACGACGAAGTCTTTGGTGGAAGAGGAGCTCTTGAAGATCAAACAGCAAGCCATACAAGGTAAGTTTGCAGCAAGAGCCATAGCGTGACAGCAGTGTAATTCATGAAAAACCATAGTTACTAGTTTTGGAAACAAACAGTTATATATCATAAATAAAATGGCATATTTTCCACTGATTAATCCCAAACGCCATAATTTAATAGGATACGAGTTTATTGTCGCTGATAAATCACTAATTTCCACCCTCAGTCATCTTGTAGAAGGCCTCTCGATAAATTAGTCGCTCTAGCAGCCATACCATCACAGTTTCAGCCCAATTAGTGTTTTCCACGGCTACGGCATTACATGGAAAAATGATCTGTAGTCCCAACACGCACGGCTGTGTGTCTACCTACGGAGATTCTGAAACACGTTTTTCCAAATGTCAAAATGCAGTAAGTAATTCGCTATTAGGATTTCCCTCGATGAAGATGCTCTATATCATCAGTGTACAACAAGCTATCGATATGCATCGAGTTCTACACAAAGCAACCATTCCTGTACAATCGTTTCACTCAGGACCCAGTGACATAGCACAATAACATGACGGTACAACACAAATAAACCACACCCACAAGAATGTCTTATTCCATTTTTAAATGGTGGCATTCACTTCCTGTGCGATACAGTCTTTTGCTGAAATTACTTTGGAAAAGTAAGATTTTTCCAAATGTGAAAATTTTTTCCGTAATACAGTATAACATGGTCTTTTACCTAGGAACAAATACTGTATTGAAATTTGAAAGCGTTGCTGTCGATAAAAATCATTTCAGAAATTATTTGATGGTCTTTCTGCTACATTATTACTCTACTGCACACTAACAATCAATGAGAGAAAATAAATTAGGTAGAAGTATTATTAAAAACCAGCTACAATTTAAATACATAAGCCGGCCAGAGTGGCCGAGCGGTTCTAGTCACTACAGTCTGGATCCGCGCGACCGCTACGGTTGCAGGTTCGAATCCTGCCTCGGGCATGGATGTGTGTGATGTCCTTAGGTTAGTTAGGTTTAAGTATTTCTAAGTTCTAGGGGACTGATGACCTCAGCAGTTTAGTCGAATAGTGCTCAGAGCCATTTGAACCATTTTTTTTAAATACATAGTGAAACGGCAGCTATTGGAAACTAACACAAATATTCATTTTAAAGATATGGAAAACTGTTAAGAGAGTAAAGAAACTCAGCTCAATTGCAAGTATCACATGTTCTGTAGCAAAAGACCTTCTTGCGTTTGAACGTGGTGCACGAACGACAAAGTATAGTCGAAATGTTCACACGTTAGGCAACTAGTTATGAAAATATACAGAATTTTACTCGCCATGAAAGTCTGTACCTGAAGAATTAAAGATAATATCCAAACATTTTTAATACAGGGTGTTTCGAAATGAATATATGTGTTTTAAGACTTTGTAGCACATGTAATATTCACCTTACAATTATAAATAATACACGAAATGAAAGAGAAACAGAAACAGTTTCTCTTACAATTATTCAGTGTGAACACCGATCACACATCGAGTTTATAGGCGAGTTGATCCGAAATCTTGATCAATGTGTCAGGAGTAACTGTTGCAATAACACTGTTCCTAAAGCCGGATAGATCCGCTGGTATCGGAGGACCGAGCGAGGTGGCGCAGTGGTTAGCACACTGGACTCGCATTCGGGAAGACGACGGTTCAATCCCGCGTCCGACCATCCCGATTTAGGTTTTCCGTGATTTCCCTAAATCGCTTCAGGCAAATGCTGGGATGGTTCCTTTGAAAGGGCACGGCCGAATTCCTTCCCCATCCCCCCATCCTTCCCTAATCCAATGAGACCGATGACCTCGCTGTTTGGTCTCTTCCACAAAATCAACCCAACCCAACTCCCACGAGGGAGGGTATCGGAGGCACATACACATGATCGCGTGAGATCGTGTGTGAACGTGGAGGTCATGCATAAAACTCTGTGTCAACCGGCCCCTTGCACCCAATCCACCGGTCGGACACAACTTCGTTTAACCAGTCGCGTACTGAGTTATGCCAGTGAGGCGGCGCACCATCTTGTTCCCAAATAAAGATGTGGTGTTCAGCTGCTTCCCATTGAGGCACGGGCCATAGCTGTAGCACATCAAGATAAGAAACCTCAGTTTCAGTCATTCTTTGTCATTCCAAACTCTTCCCATTGCGCACGTGTATACAAATAAAACTGTTTGAGCTGCTCTTTTTTTTTTCTTTATTGTTATTTTTAAACCCGTACAACAGGCAGGCAGTCAGCACCATGTGACGCTGCTCTTCAGCCATAGAATAGACAAAGAAACAACAAAAAGAATACACATAAGTCACTTAACGGTGGCTAATAAAACAGTAGACACATACAGACAAACACGGAACCGTAGACACTACAAACTGTTGACACGACGCACAAACACTGAAGATGTCAATGGCACAGGTGAACGACGGAGTGCGACGGTGAAAACTGAATACAAAACACGGCGGCACACACAAGACACTGGTGGCCATGATCTCCAGCACACGAATGTCCACATAGTGTGTGTGAGTCTAGGGACCTGCCAAGAGGGGAAGAAGGGTGAGGGGGGGAGAGGGGAGAACAAAGATGCCAATGGCTGAGGAGATGGGAGGAGGAGTAGAGGGACAGGGGAGAGGAAGCCTGGAGGAGGAGTGGGGATAAATGGAGGAGGGAGGGAAGGGGAAGAGATGGGAGGGAGGGAGCCCAAAGGAGCAAACACAGGAAGACGGAGGGAGGATCAAAGTTGGAAGGAAAGGTAGATGGAGGGGAGGAGGGCATCATCAGGGAGGGGGAGCTGGCGGAAGCCACCTTGGGGGAGGGTAAGGAGGGTGGAGAGATGGAGAGCAGGTGGGACGTGGAAATACAGGTGCGGCAGTGGGTGGGGGTGGGAGAGGATGGGGGAGACAAGCGGGTAAGGAGGATCAAGTTAACGGGAGGTGTAGAGGATCCGTATCCTTTCAAGGAAAAGGAGGAGGTGGGGGAACGGAATGAGGTCGTACAGGATCCGCGTGGGGGAGGGGAGACGGATGTGATAGGTGAGGCGGAGAGCATGGCGTTCAAGGACCTGAAGGGACTTGTAAAAGGTAGGGGGGGCGGAGGTCCAGGCAGGATGGGCGTAACAGAGGATAGGGCAGATGAGGGATTTATAGGTGTGGAGGATGGTGGAGGTGTCCAGACCGCACGTATGGCCAGAAAGGAGCTTTAGGAGATGGAGTCGGGAGTGTGCCTTGGCTTGGATTGTCCAGAGATGGGGGTTCTAGGAGAGGCGACGGTCGAGGGTGACGCCAAAGTACTTAAGGGTGGGAGTGAGGGCGATAGGACTGCCATAGATGGTGAGACAGAAATCGAGGAGGTGGAAGGAAGGGGTTGTTTTGCCTACAATGATCGCCTGGGTTTTGGAGGGATTGACCTTGAGCAACCACTGGTTGCACCAAGCTGTGAACCGGTGAAGATGGGATTGGAGAAGGTGTTGGGAACGCTGCAGGGTGGGGGCGAGGGCAAGGAAGGCGGTGTCATCGGCAAACTGGAGAAGGTGGACGGAGGGGTGCTGGCGGTGGCATGTCCGCCTTATACAAAAGGTACCATAAAACTGGTATGTTCATTCTGAAAAACCCTCTATATTACACACCACTTACATATGAAAATCTCGATATATAGGGTGGTCCATTGATAGTGACTGGGCCAAATATCTCACGAAATGAGCATCAAACGAAAAATCTACAAAGAATGAAACTCGTCTAGCTTGAAAGGGGAAACCAGATAGCACTATGGTTGGCCCGCTAGATGGCGTTGCCATAGGTCAAACGGATATCAACTGCGTTTTTTAAAATAGGAACCCCCATTTTTATTACATATTCGTGTAGTACGTAAAGAAATATGAATGTTATAGTTGGAACACTTTTTTCGCTTTGTGATAGATGGCGCTGGAATAGTCACAAACGTATAAGTACGTGGTATCACGTAACATTCCGCCAGTGCGGACGGTATTTGCTTCGTCATACATTACCCGTGTTAAAAAAGATCATTTACCAATTCCTGAAAAGGTCGATATCGCGTTGATGTGTGGCTATTGTGATCAAAATGCCCAACGGGCGTGTGCTATGTATGCTGCTCGGTGTCCTGGACGACATAATCCAAGAGTCCGGACCGTTCGCCGGATAGTTACGTTGTTTAAGGAAACAGGGAGTGTTCAGCCACATGTGAAACGTCAACCACGACCTACAACAAATGATGATGCGCAGGTAAGTATTTTACCTGCTGTCGCGGCTAATCCACACATCAGTAGCAGACAAATTGCGCAAGAATCGGGAATCTCAAAAACGTCGGTGTTGAGAATGCTACATCAACATCGATTGCATCCGTACCATATTTCTATCCACCAGGAACTGCATGGCGACGACTTTGAACGTCGTGTACAGTTCTGCCACTGGGCACAAGAGAAATTACGGGACGATGACAGATTTTTTCAACGAGTTCTGTTTAGCGATGAAGCGTCATTCACCAACAGCGGTAACGTAAACCGGCATAATATGCACTATTGGGCAACGGAAATCCACGATGGCTGCCACAAGTGGAACATCAGCAACCTTGGCGAGTTAATGTATGGTGCGGCATTATGAGATGAACGGTAATTGGCCCTCATTTTATCGATGGCAGTCTAAATGGTACAATGTATGCTGATTTCCTACGTAATGTTCTACCGATGTTACTACAACATGTTTCACTGCATGTCAGAATGGCAGTGTACTTCTAACATGATGGATGTCCGGTACATAGCTCGCGTGCGCTTGAAGCATATTGAATAGCATATTTCATGTTAGGTGGATTGGTCGTCGAATCACCATGCCATGGCCCGCATGTCCACCGGATCTGACGTCCCTGGATTTCTTTCTGTGGGGAAAATTGAAAGATGTTTGCAATCGTGATCCCCCGACAACACCTGACAACATGCGTCAGCGCATTGTCAATGCATGTGCGAACATTACGGAAGGGGAACTACTCGCTGTTGAGAGGAATATCGTTACACGTATTGCCAAATGCAGTGAGGTTGACGGACACAATTTTGAGCATTTATTCCATTAATGTGGTATTTACAGGTAATCACGCTGGGTATCTTCAAGTAATCACGCTGTAACAGTATGCGTTCTCAGAAATGATAATTCCTCTAAGGTACATGTATCACATTGGAACAACCGAAATAAAATGTTCGAACGTACCTACGTTCTGTATTTTAATTTTAAAAATCTACCTATTACCAACTGTTCGTCTAAAATTGGGAGCCATATGTTTGTGACTATTACAGCGCCATCTATCACAAAGCGAAAAAAGTGTCCAACTTAAACATTCATTTTTGTACGTACTACACGAATATGAAATAAAAATGGGGGTTGCTATTTAAAAAAAGGCAGTCGATATCCGTTTGACCTATGGCAGCGCCATCTAGCGGGCTAACCATAGCGCCATCTGGTTTCCCCCTTCACGCTAGACGAGTTTCGTTCTTTGTAGTTTTTTCGTTTGACGCTTATTTCGTGAGATATTTGGCCCTGTCACGAACAATGGACCACCCTGTATACATACATTAAGACGCGCCGGCGCCTATATAACGTCGTTGGATGATGTTTCCAGACATGGCTGTCTATGTATACTTGATCTACTAACTCACTTCTACAACCTGTAGAAGTGTGTAACATGAGCTGTGAAACAACCAGTATAAATAAGTTTGTAGGGAACACTCAGAGCGCGACTTCTACTCTTCTTGTTTCTTCTTTTTTTAGTCAATGATGAATTAGTGGTAATCCAGTATCATTAAGGCAGACATCAGTTCAGCCCTTTGATAACCTCTCTGTGAACGGGCCTACAAACCGTACAGGAAGATTCGATCCATCACGCGTCGTTGTGCTGAAGGTGAGGCCGTATCTGGGACACTTTGGCCACAGCCCCGACTTAAAGCTGGGTGTGAGTCAATTTTTCGTCTCAGCCTTATCTGTGCGGCAGGCCTGTGTACTGTTTGACCAAGTGGAGTGAGTCAGTACGTTCGGATCGCGTTTATCTCGCTGTCGTGACAAGAATAACTAACCTTTAAGTGAGACGAAACGTGCTGACGTGCAACACTGAACAGACTAATCTTATTTCTCGTTAATTCTATAAGTCAGAGATGATATTCTTCGAAAGCTCCAATAGCAAAATCATAGCTTCAAAAGAAAGCAGATTATCGCACAAGTTAATTTTTCCTAGGAAAATTAAAAGTGTTGCATCGTTAGTAGCCCTTGCTAGAATGATTTGTGCTCTCTTATTGTAGTTGTGGTCATAGGTCTGACGACTGTTTTGAGGCAGCTGTCCACGCTACTTTGTCCTGTGCAAGCCTCTTCATCTCTCTGTCACTACTGCAAAGCGCATCCACTTGCACCTGCTCACTCTGTTCGTGCCTACGCGTCCGCCTGTAATTTTTACTCACCACATCTCCCTCGATTACGAAATTGACGATTGCTTGTCGCCTCACAATGTGTCCTACCAACCAATCCCCTCTTCTAGGCAGCTTCCACCCCAAATTCCTTTTCATCTACCCAGTACCTCCTCATTAGCTACGTGATGAAACCAACCTTCTATTCTCTTCGTGTCTGATCCGCTTATCATCCAGGTTGCAGCTCTGTACAGGACTGCAATCCAGACAAATGCCTTCAGAATGGGCTTTCTATATTTAAATCTGTATTCAGTGTTCATAAATGGCAGTTTTTGAGAAACGTTTTACTCGCTCTCGTCTGCCTTAATTTTATATCTTGCTCCTAAATGATGCTAAACCGCCATTATGCAAGAGTTACACCTCGTTCGTGGTAGACAAGTCGTCTCGTTTCGATGAAGGTGGCACATATATTCGAGGTTCACATGGCTCCCCCTGTCGGAGATTCGAGTCCTCCCTCGGGCATGACAATGTGTTTTGTCCTCAGCGTAAGTCAGATTAAGTAGTGTGTAAGCCCAGGGACCGATGACCTCAGCAGTCTGGTCCCATAGGAACTTACCACCAATTTACAAATTTTCCATATATTCGAAAGCTCGAGTTTCAGTTTTTCTACTCAAATTCGTCATTATATTTTAAAACCGTGCGTCCGCAAATTCTCTCCACTGCTGCAAGCCTCGTGCATCTCGCCTTACGCGGCGCGTAAGATTGGTAGCACATTCATGCCTCGCCTGCGTGTAGTGAGAACGCTTACTATTGCAGAGAGAGCGTTTTCTTAGAGAAAGAGGTTTTCCGTGCAGGAGGCAACTTTACCGAGCATGTGAGGCAACAATTTAGATTCCGTTTCCACCCTTCGGGGTGTCCACACTGTGACACTGTCCGTGATTTAATTCGCAAATTCCAGACAACAGGTGCAGTTCATGATGCACCACGAACTGGTAGGCCGACAATTTGAACAGAACGAAAGCTTAACTACATTTCGGAATCGTGTTGCGGAGTTCAACAAGACCTTTGAGGAGATTACCACAAGACTTACAGGCTGTCGTAGGTTCAAAAATGGTTCTAATGGCTCTGAGCACTATGGGACTTAACATCTATTGTCTTCAGTCCCCTAGAACTTAGAACTACTTAAACATAACTAAGCTAAGGACAGCACACAACACCCAGTCATCACGAGGCAGAGAAAATCCCTGACCCCGCCGGGAATCGAACCCGGGAACCCGGGCGTGGGAAGTGAGAACGCTACCGCACGACCACGAGATGCGGGCAGGCTGTCGTAGGACAGTACATAAGACCGTAACCAGAGACCTGGGAATGTATCTGCATAAAATTACTTCTGTGCAACGATTATATTGTATGGACCGTGCGAAACCAAGTACATATTGTGAGCAGTGTGAACGATTTATTAGCCGACATGGAGTTCATGTGTTACATAGAACCCTTTTCACTGATGAGGCTTGGTATCACATATCTGGCTACATAAATTCACAAAATCGACGGATTTGGTTATCAGAGAATCCACATGCCTTCAGAAAAACGTAGTCGTATGCAGAAAAAACTGGAGTGTAAATTGCGATAAATCCAGCGCGATTTATAGGGCCGATTTTTTAGATGTTACTGTAACTTCTGATACTTCTGGTTCCCAGATAATTTATCCATTTACTGCCCTGCTGAATGAAAATGAGGCCAATCATTCATTTTTGCGACAAAACAACGTTACTGGTCATACGGCACACCAATCCTTACGACTTTTAAATGAAATCTTTGGCGACAGAGAAATTACGAAAAGTCTCTGGCCCCCTGTGCTCACCGGATCTGTGTCTGTCCGCCTGTTTCCTTACGGATGGGCCTACGACATTTGGGTATGAAAGTAATCCACAGACAATCGATGAACTGGAGAGAACGATAATTGATTATCTGCATTCGATTACATGTGAAACATTGATATAGGTGTTTGCAAATAAATGTAAACATGTTAAACTATCCCTTCAAGAAATACACTACTAGCTATTAAAATTGCTACACCACGAAGACGACGTGCTACAGACGCCAAATTTAACCAACAGGAAGAAGATGCTGTGATATGCAAATCATTAGCTTTTCAGAGCATTCACACGAGGTTGGCGCCGGTAGCGACACCTACAACGTGTTGACATGAGGAAAGTTTCCAACCGGTTTCTCATACAAAAACAGCAGTTGACGGGCGTTGCCAGGTGAAACGTTGTTGTGATGCCTCGTGTAAGGAGGAGAAATATGTATCATCACGTTTCCGACTTTGATAAAAGTCGGATTGTAGCCTATCGCCATTGCGGTTTATCGTATCACGACATTGCTACTCGCGTTGGTCGAGATCCAATGACTGTTATCCGAATATGGAATCGGTGGGTTCAGGAGGGTAATACGGAACGCCGTGCTGTAACCCAACGGCCTCGTATCACTAGCAGTCGAGATGACAGGCATCTTATCCGCATGGCTGTAACGGATCGTGCAGCCACGTCTCTAGATCCCTGAGTCAACAGATGGGGACGTATGCAAGACAACAACCATCTCCACGAACAGTTCGACGTCGTTTGCAGCAACACGGACTATCAGCTCGAAGACCGTGGCTGTGGTTACCCTTGACACTGCATCACAGACAGGAGCACCTGCGATGATGTACTAAACAACGAACCTGGGTGCACGAATGGCAAAACGTCATTTTTTCGGATGAATCCAGGTTCTGTTTACAGATCATGATGGTCGCATCCGTGTTAGGCGGAATCGCGGTGAACGCACATTGGAAGTGTGTATTCGTCATCGCCATACTGGCGTATCACCCGGCGTGACGGTATGGGGTGCCATCGGTTACATGTCTCGGTCACCTCTTGTTCGCATTGACAGCACTTTGAACAGCGGACGCTACATTTCAGATGTGTTACGAGCCATGGCTTTACACTCCATTCGATCCCTGCGAAACCCTACATTTCAGAAGAACAATGCACGACCGCCTGTTGCAGGTCATGTACGGGCCATTCTGAATACAGAAAATGTTCAACTGCTTCCCTGGTCAGCACATTCTCCAGATCTCTCACCAATTTAAAACGTCTGGTGAATGGTGGCCGAGTAACTGGCTCGTCACAATACGCCAGTCACTACTCTTGATGAACTGTGGTATCGTGTTGAAGCTGCATGGGCAGCTGTACCTGTACACTCCATCCAAGCTCTGTTCGACTCAATGGCCAGGCGTATCAAGGACGTTATTACGGCCAGAGGTGGTTGATCTGGGTACTGATTTCTCAGGATCTGTGCACCCAAATTGCGTGAAAATATAATCACATGTCAGCTCTAGTATAATATATTTGTCCAATGAATACCCGTTTATCATCTGCGTTTCTTCTTGGTGTAGAACTTTTAATGGCAGGTAGTTTATATATCTGTTCCTATAAGAAATTTTTGGCACATCCCAGAGCAATGCTGGCCACTAGATTTCCATTTGTAGGAAAACAACTGATTTTCTTTTCCGTAATCAACATGAGTACGCACAGGAAAAAAATTCGTAAAATCTCTAAACTCAGATACAGGGCTGGCAAAAGCTTTCTTCAGAACAAAAGTTATTATTGATACATTTCTGTAATGAATTACATGGAACTTTAACATTACAATTGTGGTTAAATCAGTTGTGGCAATTAATATATATGCGCGCGGCAACAAAGAACTTTTTTTTTTACCACATCGCTCAGTGACCGCCATCGTTCTGCACTACCTGCCCAACACAAGTCAACCGCTGCACTGCCCTGTCTGAACTCCAGAACTCAAGTGCTCTGTGCGAGCTACAAAACACGACAGCTCTCTGCGAGCTACTAAAGTCGACTTACTGCCAACACTGCTCTGACCTGCGAATCTATTAAAGCATAGACATTCCATATCGCAGGCAGCGTGTGGGCAGTTCATCGAAATTACATCTAGTCGAGTGCGCTGACGAATATTAATGAACCCCTTACACACTGGGCTAAGTATTGCGCCACCTTGCTCGGTACATCTGTTGGTGCCGATGTCATTAGCGATTTACACATATTAAAAGAAACTAATGTGAGTAAAATAATTAAAATTCTTGTCACACGATCCGGATGAAACCTATGTACATGAACCCTATTTAGAAATAGCTGCTAAGCAAATTTTCACTGTCGTTAAAAAGACGCACTATGTGCAATTCAGAACCTGTAAGAGATTTCCTTCCACCATATATATGACATACACTATGTGATCAAAAGTATCCGGACACCCCCCAAAAAAAATTTCATATTAGGTGCATTGTGCTGCCACATACTGCCAGGTACTCCATATTAGCGACCTCAGTAGTCATTAGACATCGTGAGAGAGCAGAATGGGGTGCTCTACGGAATTCACAGACTTCGAAAGTGGTCAGTTGATTTGGTGTCACTTGTGTCATAACGTCTGTACATGAGATTTCCACACTCCTAAACATCCCTAAGTCCACTGTTTCCGATGTGAAAGTGAACTGGAAACGTGAAGGGACACGTACAGCACAAAAGCGTACTGGCCGACCTCGTCTGTTGACTGACACAGACTGCCGACAGCTGAAGAGGGTTGTAATGTGTAATAGGCAGACATCTATCCCGACCGTGACGGAGGAATTGAAAACTGCATCATGATCCACTGCAAGTACTATGACAGTTAGGTGGAAGATGAGGAAACTTGGATATCATTGTCGAGTGGGTGCTCATAAGCCACAAATCACGCCGGTAAATGCCAAACGACGCTTCGCTTGGTGTAAAGAGCGTAAACATTGGACGATTGAACAATGGAAAACCGTTGTATGGAGTGACGAATCACGGTACACAATGTGGCGATCAGATGGCAGGGTATGGGTATGGCGAATGGTCGGTGAACATCATCTCCCAACGTGTGTAGTGCCAACAGTAAAATACGGAGGCGGTGGTTTTATGGTGTGGTCATGTTTTTCATAGAGGGGGCATTCACTCCTTGTTATTTTGAGTGGCACTATCACAGAACATGAGTACATTGATGTTTTAAGCTCCTTCTTGCTTCCCACAGTTGAAAAGCATTTCGCGGATGGCAATTGCATCTTTCAACACGATCGAGCACCTGTTCATAATGCACGGCCTGTGACGGAGTAGTTACACGACAATAACATCCTTGTAATGGACTGGCCTGCACGGAGTCCTGACCTGAATCCCACAGAACACCTCTGGAATGTTTTGACTCCGATTTCGTGACAGGCCTCACCGACCGACATGGATACCTCTCCTCAGTGCAGCACTCCGTGAACAATGGGCTGCCATTCCCCAAGACACCTTCCAGCACCTGATTGGATTTATGCGTGCGAGAGTTGTAGCTGTCATCAAGGCTAAAGGTGGGCCAACACCATACTGAATTCGAGCATTACGGAGGCGGTGGGCGCCACGAACTTGTAAGTCATTTACAGACAGGTGTCCAGATACTTTTGATCGCATAGTGTATGAAGGCATGTAGATCTAAGAGGGTGACAGTGTTAAATTTCGCATTACAACTCGATAATAAATTCAGTTGGGAATGATATACCACAGAATTGCTTAAGCGGCTAAACATGTCCGTATTTGCAGTATGTCAGATGTAGGAGATATAAATATAAAAAAAACATTGCATACTTTGCTTACTTTCAGTATATTATGTCATATGGGGTCATATTCTAGGGTAACTTATCAAACCGAGCAAATGTTTTTAGCGTGCAAAACCGTGTGATGAGGATAATTTGTGGTGTATTCATAAATTTGTGGAGAACTGTACAAGCAACAGTCGCTCGGGAAAACACGAAACAAATAACACCAAAGTTGACTATACTGATTTCAGTGTCGCACTAAGCCACCGTAAGCAAACATTTGGCGCAGTAATCCAGTTACGTCACCTATCCTTGTCAGATAAGTGATTTCTCAGACCAATTCGAAAATTTCGAAAGACATATTTGATCATATTCAAAATTATTATTGTTATGTAAATATGACCCTGCGTCATCGATTTATTAGCACCGGTCAAACATTTAACTGAGACATTAAGCTGAGACTTTCCGGTGGGTATCTATGATTAATACTGTGTATTCAGTATCATGAAGCTTGTCGAATAGGATCTCGATCATATCCCATGCATTACGTCTCTTTATTGTAATGGACTCCAGATCAATGGATGACAGATCTGTTAGTGGATAGGCCCTGATTTCGATCGTAAATGGCAGCGGGCGCATTTTCATTTCGCGAAAGGTCAGAAACGCGTATTATTCATGAAATGGAGATGCCTTTGGCGTAGACGACCCTGTATCGAACTATGGCCGTTCTGTCTTGGTTTTGTTATGCAGCATCGTGACCGGCACACTTACGTATCAGTACAAGAGAAATAAATATCTAAGGTTTGTTTCTCAACAATTTAAATACGAGATTTCTTGCTCTAGATTTTTGTGCAAAATGGTCAAAACCTTAAGGGTCATGATCAAGGATGGAATCTAACTCTCTGGCCAAATTATGGTGCGCACTTTCATGAACACAATGGATACACTCCTTCAAAAGACGTTTGTTGGTCTTATGGCTGGAGTAGAAGTGAACTACCACTCGTTTGAACATTGCGACACTATAAACTGCCACACAAAAATATCAGAACAACCCTGTATTGCTGTATAAAGCCTCCTAAGGTTTCAGACGCTACTGTTGGCAGCTCATTACTCATGAAATACGAAAAGCAACATTCTACAAGGAGCTGCACAGCTATTGTATTATTAGACTGTAATGGGGAACACATGTATATCCTCCAGAGCCCCACAAACAGGTGGCAGAACACAAGAGTCCAAGAGTATCTCTTTCTCTGGTCTGCAAGAGAGCTCTATGATTGGCCAATCAGCTGTAAGTGCTTCCTTGTATTTATTTTATAAAGAATCAGTAATTTAATAACTTTTCCACTGCCATCTCATACTGGTGCTAAGCAATGCAACAGTGGTATTTTTACCCACTGTGATACTAACCCATGTACTTCTTATTAAATATCCTCACCTGACCCAGATATAGACCACCAGTGGCCGTTCTGCTCTGCTCTTTACTACAATTGCAGCAGCAGAAAGGACAGCAAATTTTACTTATAGTGCGTGTAAGCAGTAGGTGTAGGTCATCTGGGAGTGTATAGGTTGCTGAGTTAACCACACAGAGCTGCGACATCAGGCAGAAACAACATACCTAACCAATCTGCCATCAACCCCTGAAAAGAAATTTTTAGTGAGTGGGAGTAGGGGAGAGCAAGCTCACCGCCGACCGTTGTGGCCGAGCGGTTCTAGGCGCTTCAGTCTGGAACCGAGCGACCGCAACGGTCGCCGGTTCGAATCCTGCTTCGGGCATGGATGTGTGTGATGTCCTTAGGTTAGTTAGGTTTAAAAAATGGTTCAAATGGCTCTGAGCACTATGGGACTTAACTTCTGAGGTCATCAGTCCCCTAGAACCTAGAACTACTTAAACCTAACTAACCTACGGACTTCACACACATCCATGCCCGAAGCAGGATTCGAACCTGCGACAGTAGCGGTTGCGTGGTTCAAGACTGTAGCGCCTAGAACCGCTCGGCTGCAGTTAGTTTTAAGTAGTTCTAGGTTCTAGGGGACTGATGACCTCAGATGTTATGTCCCATAGGGCACAGAGCCGTTTGAACCATTTTTGAGCAAGCTCGCCAGAGCAACAGCCAAAACACCTGTGAGGGAAGTCTTGCAATGTCTTGTTGAAATGCAATTTCCTTAGTGGCCACACCTGAAACTTAGTGTCCGCATCTCTTGGTCTAGCGGCTAGCGTTGCTGCCTCTGGATCACGGGGTCCCGGGTTCGATTCCCGGCCAGGTTGGGGATATTCTCTGCCCGAGGACTGGGTGTTTGTGTTGTCCTCGTCATTTCATCATCATCATCATCATTCGTGACAGTGGCTAGACTGGATTGCAAGAAAACTGGACTGTGTAAAGACTGGGACTTTGTAAGGGCGCTGATGACTGCGCAGTTTGACCAAACATCATCATCATCAGGGTAATAGCTCTGGGAATGAAAGGAATGCATGCATTGAGAAGCACTGGAGGGTTGCTCCATCCAACTCTACTCAATAGGGAATGAGCTGGGAAGTTTACTGCTGAGAAGCATAGGAGAGTTGCTCCAGCCTAGTCTACTCAATAGAGAATGAGAAAGGAACGCTAGGACAGCTAGCGAGGAGCACCAATAATCTACAACCCTCCCCACATACACACAAACATACATAGATATATGCATTGTGGACAGAAATTTAACACCAAGACATGCACATTACTCCTCCTCAATCACAAACTCTGCGATCGCTGAAATGGGAATTCACCCCAGTCTGCTATTTCTTTGCTTTTTTAAACAAAGACGTATTGTTACTAACCTAATCTCTGCAGTTATTTTAAACATAGCACGTGTAGAGTTAAACTTAGAACAATGGGTGTGGGTACAGTGGTAATGAAAAACATCCTATAATGAATGTCATTACACATAGACATGTAAAGACAGCTTTTTAAAGTTCAAAGTAATGAGTTACAAGATTTTGAAGACCACCAATAATAATTATAAAATCCCGAGTATACTCGTGAACTGAACTTCGACTAAAATATCCTGAAACTTGAAGTATTGTTTAGTTTCTGTGTAGCTAAGAAGTCTACTCATGTATTTCAACTTTGCGGCTGGTCCCGCCGGAGGTTCGAGTCCTCCCTCGGGCATGCGTGTGTGTGTTTGTCCCTAGGATAGTTTAAGTTAAATAGTGTGTACGCTTAGGGGCTGATGACCTTAGCAGTTCCATGAGATTTCACACACATTTGAACATTTTTGAACATGTGTTTCACAATGGTTTCCTGTGAACATAAATCTTGGAGGAGCTGCCTGGAGTACAGGGATGTATTTGTCTCGTACATCTTGCGAGCACTTGCCGCTCAGCTGACGAACTGTCGTCACTTTCAGCTCTAATGAAGTAACATCACATTCGTATTCACTTCCTGAGCCTCTAAATTCAGTGCCAAGCTCAGGATCACTGTCACCATCCTTTCTTGAAAGTACTGATTAAACAACAGTACAAAAGGGTATCTGGAGGCGTGCGTTTTGTTGGCGAGTATCCAAACCTGCACATAGTAAAAAAGTGGCAACCACCTCAACCAAAACACGACAGCTGCACTAAAAATGTAGTACCAGATGCTCTCTAGCGGCCAAAAGCGTAACTATCAGTGCTAAAAAGGAGATAAGCGGAGTTTCATTTGTTTGAAAATGTTTTCTTATGTTGCCCGAGTGTACATAAGATTTTAAGTTCCTCTCAAATGAAGAAAAACGTGTTTTAAGTTACGGCATTAATCACTTCGGTGTATGAAATTACAAGCATGAACCGTGAACCATCGTTTTTCAGAAAATCATTAAGTGGTTCTCTGCAATTGGGCTCTCATTAAACTTTTACAAAACACAGTACATACAGTTCCACATAGTAAATGGAATGACACCATTAATAAATATAAACTTCGATCAGAAATCGGTAGATAACGTATAATATTCAAAATTTCTAAGCGTAGGCATTGATGAGGGGTTCAACTGGAAAAAACACACTGAAGATCTGCTGAAACGTTTGAGTTCAGCTACTTATGCTATAAGTGTCATTACAAATTTTGGCGATATACATCTCAGTAAATTAGCTTACCACGCCTATTTTCATTCTCTGCTTTCATATGACATAATATTCTGGGGTAACTCATGATTGAGTAAAATAGTATTCATTGCACAAAAGCCTGTAATCAGAATATTTGCTGGACCTCATCCAAGATCATCCTTCAGACACTTATTTGAAGAGCTAGGTATCTTCACTGTAGCCTCACGATATACGTATTCCCCTATGAAATTTGTTATTAACAATGCAAACGAATTCAAAAGTAATAGCAGTGTACATGGCTACAACACTAGGAGAAAGGATGATCTTCACCACTCAAGGTTAAATCTAACTTTGGCTCAGAAGGGGGTGAATTATACTGCCACAAAAGTCTTTGTTCACTTACCTAATAACATCAAAAATCTGACAGATAGCATTTAAAAGGAAATTAAAAGATTTTCTTAATGGCAACTCCTTCTACTCATTAGATGAATTTTTGGGTATAGTATGTGGGTAATTTCCCCAACCCCCACAAAAAAGTGTCATGTAATATTTTGTGTAATGTAGTATCTTGTACAGACACCTTTTATTAACCTGACACATTCCACACCATTACGAAGTGTCATAGTCATGATCTGTGGAACAAGAACTAATCTCTAATTGAACGTAAGGCTCCCTGGTCCTAATGGCGAAGGATGAGAAGGACATCAGACATTTTTATGTGGTCTATCAGACCCCATCATAGGCACAACTTTTTTTAAGTGTTGACTATATTGTTAAATGAGGTGTGCTCATTAGCTGTAGTACCGTTTGAGTATCTACAAACAGAAGTGCAGTCGTTGTTAAATTGCAGATACTCTCGACTTGGTTGATATATTACCTCAGACATTAGTCAATATGACAAACTTGCAAACATGCAGTGGTGCCATTATGGTTGCAGACTCGGAGGCGGTGGTTCGCGAGGCAGTGAGTGTGGAGTGCGGCCGTGTGCTGGCGACGCTGTCACGGCACGAACAGGAGGCGCGCGACCGCCTGGAGCTGGTGTGTCAGGAGCTGATCAAGGGCCAGCTGGACAGGCTGGGCAGCTGCTGCGACCGCGGGCTGCAGGAGATCAGGGAGGCGGTGAGTCACCCGCAGCTGCTGTCTGACCCACATGACCCACACCCCGCACCCTGCACCCTGCCCGACCACTCTGTACAGTGTGGGCCCGTGCACTTGCTGTCCCCCTACTCTCACTGACGTCTCCATTCAGCTGGGCCGACAGCAGATATGACAGGTGGTGTGTCACTTGCGGCTGTTCATCTGCTGTCTCAGTCTCTGTCCACCACCTCCATTCAGTGGGAGCTGCAGAAGATAAGGGATATGATGTGTCACTCACAGTTGCTCATGCACTGTCTCATATTTTGCCCATACCCTCCATTCATTTGGGCCTTCAGCAGATATGAACGTGAGTATATAATCCACAGCTGTTCACCTGCTGTCGATTTCCTCCATTCAGTGGAGTCAGCAGGACATATGCTAGGTGTCTGTCACCCATAGCAGCACACCTGTTGCCACATACTGTGCTGATGCCCTTCATGCAGTGTGCTCGCTGTTGTTGAGGCACTAGGTAGCATATTGATGTCACATGGAGTGGCTTTTAGAGGCCAGGAGCGATGGTGGTAGGGTGAAGGTGACTAATTTGGCCCAGTGAGCTCTCTTGCCTGCCTGTGGTATAGCTCTTTAGAACCAGTGAGCTAGTCTCCAAATTGACTAGTATGCTAAGACAGAGATTCGTTCTTGAGAAAGAGAACATGCCAAGGTGCAGCATATTTGAAACATAACAGACTGTATATAACATATTGGAAAACTGTATCATAATTTTTACTCTCTAGGAGAAGTCCCCAGCAGTGGCATCGATTTTTTGAAACCATGTATATAGTGATGTAGGTTAAGGTCCGAGGTATCACACCCTACAGCTATTCATCCTGGTGGGCAATCGTTTTCAAATAATCAACGAAAAAGGTTTTGGAATTTTTCATGATGCTCAATAGCTTTAAAAATGTAGTGTTGTATAGAACTGATTGTACAATGCAATGGATAGGGTAAAGCTCTCACATGCTGTAAGTTATGCATTCAAATCTTGTCAGATGCTTTAATTTTTTTTTATTTTTAAATCTCTATCAAAATTACTTTGATCATTATCTTTATTCAGTTAATTTTTTAAATGTATTTTCTTATTTGAGTTCCTTTATCACATTATATTAATCATCATATCATTATCTTTATTCAGTTAATTTTTTAAATGTATTTTCTTATTTGAGTTCCTTTATCACATTATATTAATCATCATATCAATTTTTCCCTTTGCTCTCATTTTTCTAGCAATCATTCTTTTTCCTCTTGGAATCTTTGTTATGTGACGTTATTTAACTTTATGTATTAATTTCGATTTCATTTCTTTTCTTTATCATCCTATATTTTCATCCTTGATAAGACATTCATTATTTCTACACCTCATTTAATTTGAATTTCGTTTTACTTTTAATTCCTTCTTCCATTTAAATCTTCATCTAAGTTGTTTTGTCCATAGTGCAATATGAATTTATGTTTAAAATGTTTGTGTGACTATTATGTTCCAAAAAAATGCATATCTTGCAACAGAAAATACATTTTTGACACCACTGCACTGTGAATATAGCGATATTATTTCGCCTTGTGTTTTTTAAATAACAGATCTGCCTTTTCAAGTACTTAAACTTTATAGTAGGTAAATAAATGTAATTAAATGCACATTCGCAAAGATTCTGAGTGGAAAAAGAATGGTGTGAAGAAAAAATATAATACTTCATATGGTGAGTAAAAGCTGTGACAAAGAAACAGAAGAAAGCTTACACTTAAACCAATTAATCGAATAAAAATAATGATCAAAGCCATTTTGACGTAGATTTAAAAATAAAAAAATTAAAGCACCTGAAGAGATTCGATCCCACAACATTCTGCATGTAAAATGCTCACCCTAGCCGTTATGCTACGCAAATAGTGTTTACAATGCTACGTTTTCAAAGCTGTGGGAGTCACGTTAAATACCAAGATCATTTTTCGTGAATTACTCGCAAACGAAGGTCCAGAAGAGTGAATGGCTTCAGGGTATGGATCTTATCCTGCATAACCATAGAGATAGTTTCAGAAAATCGATCCCACTGCTGAGAACCTCTCCTTGTCAGATGACAACTCTTGTTTCGAAAAATGAAAAAACAGCAGGACAGTTGCTTAATCCACAATCTTTTATTGTATACACAACCTGTTTCGGAACACTTTAAGTTCCATCATCTGGGGCAAAAATTATAATCACTTAATCATTCTGAGGTCAATCCTCACCCATAATGTTGTCATGGACCCATTGATGTGAGGATGATATCTGAATAATTAAGTTATTTTATTTTTTAAACCGGATCATTGAACTTTAAGTTTCGCAAAACCGTTCATGAACACAATAAAAGCTTGTGGATTAAGCAACTGCTCTGAGGTTCCTTCATTTTTCAAAGTCCACTTATACAGTTTCGGCTGCCCCACAAGAAGAATTCTCCTTTTGGCTATACTCTTTCTATTTGCTTTGGGATATTATGGGTGTTTGATCAATTTTTTGTTTCATTATCTCACATCTATGCTGAGTATTTGAAAGAAAATGTTCTTCATTAACCAACTGGCGCTAAATGTTAAATAGTATATTTTCATCAGCCTGTTTTCGCCATCATTTCGTGAACTTTTCTTATTGAACCTTTTTTTCTTACTTTTTCTTATTGTAAATGTACGTTTTACACAGTTCTGATTACCGTGAGTCTTATTTCCTACGACCACATAAAACCATACACAGGTTCACATCCATACCGCATGTTGCACTGTGGTACACAGAAACAATACTTTTGGACAAATATTTAACATTAAAAGACTGTCACAAAGAGAGTCAGAAGAGTGATTAAGACATTCAACTCATATTTAGGAGGACTGGGGTTCAAATTACATCTGTCTATCAGCATTGAGATATTTCTGGTGTTTTACCATGGTATATAAAACAGGTCAGGACACCGCTGTATAAGCAACTAAAGAACCATACCACATGTTATAAAAGAACACAGAATCTATAGGACATGTAGCAGGTTACACAATCTCTAAATTTAATGTGGACTCAATACGACATGCTTTCAATAGTTTCTGCAACGAAACTCTGTCTCGAAATCTGGCAGCAAACTCGAATAAATTGTGATCATATTCACAACGTGCAAATACAAGGAGACAATCTGTTCTTTGACTGTGTGATAGCAATGGTAATGTTACCAACGGCTGCATCTTCAAAGCATAGTCAGTAATCATAGTTTTGTGTAATGATCCCATGAAAGATGCAGTAATAATTCGAATAAATAACAACTATTAACAAGAGAAATTTACCGTAGATATCATTAGTGTATCGAAGCAACTTAAGTCACTTAATGGAGGAAAGTCATCCAGTACGAACTATATATCAGCAACGTCCTTTCAGAGTATGAACGTGAAAAACATCCATTTATAGCAATTACACGCAGCAGCTCTTTCGATCGAACATGGGTGTCTAAAAACTAGAAAACTTGTGACGTCTCAAAATTACACTAGATAGGAAACAGAACTAATCCGCTGCGTTATAAGTCCATCTCATTGCCGCCTATTGGCGGTATGATTTTAGAATTCATACTGTGCTCTAACATTATGAAACACATAGATGACAATAATCTATTTATTCATAAGCAGCTTGCTTCTACTCCCGAACAGCGCGTGGGAAAAATGCAAACTTAAATCATGCTATGCAAACTCTGATTTATCTTGTTTTAACAGAATGGTCATTTCTCTCCATATGGTAGCATTCAGCAACATATTTTGCTATTGGGGGAGGAATGTTGGTGGCTGTAATTTGGAGAACTAGCTGCAACGAAGAACGCCTTTAGGTTAATGACTGTCACCCCATCTCTCCTCTATACAAAACGAGCTGCCCTTCTTTGCGCATTTCCGATTCTCTGCATCAATACGGTCTGCTAAGGATCCCATACTGCATACCAGTATTCCTAAAGAGGGTGGAGGAACCCAGTGTGTGCAGCGCCTTCACCAGACCTGTTGAACGTTCCAAGTGTTCTGTCAGTAAAACATAGCCATTGATTCGTCTTGCCCACAACATTAGCTGTGTTATTGTTTCAATTCAAGTCCATTGTAAATCTTTAGTATTTAACCGAATAGTCAGCCTTTATGTTCGTGTGATTTAGCATGCAACCGAATGTAATTGAATTTTTTAGTGCGCTACTGGCCATTAAAATTGTTACGCCACGAAGATGACGTGCTACAGACGCGAAACTAAACCGACAGGAAGAAGATGTGATATGCAAATGATTAGCTTTTCAGAGCATTCACACAAGGTTGGCGCAGGTGGCGACACCAACAACTTGCTGACATGAGGAAAGTTTTCAACCGATTTATCATACACAAACAGCAATTGACCAGCGTTTCCTGGTGAAACGTTGTTGTGATGCCTCGTGTAAGGAGGAGAAATGCTTGCCATCACTTTGCCGACTTTGATAAAGGTCACATTGTTGCCTATGGAGATTGCGGTTTATCGTATCGCGACATTGCTGCTCGCGTTGGTCGAGATCCAATGACTGTTAGCAGAAAATGGAGTCGGTGGGTTCAGGAGGGTAGTACATTCTCCAGATCTCTCACCAATTGAAAATGTCTGGTCAATGGTGGCCGAGCAACTGGCTCGTCAAAATAAGTCAATCACTACTCTTGATGAACTGTGGTATCGTGCTGAAGTTGCATGGGTAGCTGTACCTGTACACGCCATCCAAGCTGTGTTTGACTCAATACCCAGGCGTATCAAGGCCGTTATTACGGCCAGAGGTGGTTGTACTGGGTACTGATTTCTCAGGATGTATGCACCCAAATTTCGTGAAAATGTAATCACATGTTAGTTCTAGTATAATATATTTGTCCAAAGATTACCCTTTATCATCTGTATTTCTTCTTGGTGTATCAATTTTAATGGCCTGTAGTGTATTTGGGGATGAGACCTCACATTTTTATTATTTAGTATTAATTCCTACTTTTTGCGCCATGCAAATACGTGGTATTAATCATGTTGCACTTTTTTTGATCTTCTGAAGACTTTACTAGGTTGTCAAGGACAGCGTCATCCGAAAACTATCTAACGGGGCCACTTATAATGTATTCTGTAATCGCTTATATAGATTAGGAACAACATAGGGGCTAGAACGTTTCCCTAGAAACGCTAGTGTAAGGTGTCAGTTGATCATCTGACATACTTCTGAGATTCTACGAGATTGGAATCTGTTGATCTACTGAGAGAACCGAAGACTCCGTATGCGAACATGTGAAATAAAAACCAAATTCGTGCAGAGTCATGTAATGACTATCTGAATTGAGCAGGGATGGCCCAATTCAACATGAAACATGGGTACCACAACTCAATAGAAATATTGGTAAAGGTTGCCATAAAGCTACTGTATGAAACTAAAGATCATTACAACAGGCTGATTCATTGCTAGATGCATTAATGCAAGTCTAGTCAAGGGAGTAAATAATGAAACTAATTACAAAAGAACAGAAGGATGCAAAAACACGTACGAAAGATCTTCACTCTGGTGGGTGGGTTTGAGATAGAATGATATAGAAACTTAAGTACACGAACATCGGCAATGATTGCTGAGAAAACTGATAACCTAACGATAACCTAACGAAAAGACGCAGACAAATAAGAAAGAGCACCAGTTATCTCGCCTAGGTGCATGTGGAGTGCAGCTAACTGACTGTGAATCAGTTCAGCAGAACGAAATTTTGAACTGAACCAACTAACTTCCCAGTCCCCTCATCATGACGCATGCAAATGCACCCCATGCTTGACAGTCTGCTGATACCCAAGGATGGACGCAGTAGTGTCTGAGGATTTTAAGTTCATCCCCCCTACCAGCGATCAGTCCTGAATTGAAGACATCTTCTTCTGCCGTACTAATGTTTACTGCAGCATGTCCTCAGATAATAAATCAGATAGCCGAAGCCTAATGCAAAATACAAATAAGCTATCTAGTGACAAAATTACAAATACTTCATCCACACACAATTCACAGTGTACACTAACAACAGAGGAAGACAAATGCCGGTATGTACCGCAGGGCACAGGCAAAAACCCCAAACAACACAAGAACAGCGTAATTGAATATAAGGATCTTGAGAGTCGCTTATCTGCAAGTAGTTTAGGAAATAGGGAAATTTTTCAGACTCCCTTTGCAGCTAGTGATACGTCTTAGTCAACTGGAAGGGAAAAAGTATGTTACCAGACAACGGAGCAGATAGACAGAATGAAACCTCGGACAGAGAACCTGCCAACCGTCCACCGTGAGCTCTGTAGACCCTTAGATCAAACATGCGCACGAAGATGTGAGGGTTTAAACATAGATTAAGTTTATAAAGGTTTCGTGAGGACGCATGGGCGCGTTTATTGCGATCTTAAAGAGACAACACCTAAGTAATATGCCTTCACTATATACCTTCCGCTGTGAAGATCTTATAACTAATCTGCAGTGGAAGCACTGTGATTGGAGTGGAACTGCGTAGACTTCTGAAAGAAGTACGGGCAGGTATAATCTACCTGTATCTCCAAGAGTGGCGGAAACATCCAGGGATTCCAAACATCTCATAACAATTGCTGGGACCCAAAATGCCAAGGATGCGATTGTAATAGCGAATTTAAATTACACAGTCACAAAAATAGCACAGCTATGTTCTGAACATGTAGCCACATTTGAAATTACACTTGGATGAGACTCGTGCATTATCACATCCGTGTGTGGGCAGTATTCACATGACACTTTTGCTGAGCATCTAAGAGATATATCACAACTTTCTAGGCACAAAAGATTACTCATACTTAGTGACTTCAATGCACCGTCGACTCTATGGCACGCAGACAGAGCAGACAATAGCGGAGAAATAGTATTTGACACAATAAATGAATACAGCCTCTTTGTTCTATCAGGGCAGACACCTACATACTGCATCAACGCCGGAGGATCCAGCAATATAAAAATCTCGCTAGCAAATGCGGTGTCCATAATATATATCAACAAATACGAAGTACCAGAAAATGCGACATTCCTCGTGCCATAATAACCACAGCTCATCAAGGCGCTGTTGGTCCAGATTATGCCACTCCTCAACGGTGATTCTGCGTAGATCCCTCAGGGTCTGTCACGTCGTCCATAAACAGCCCTTTTCAATCTATCTCAGGTACGTTCGATTGGGTTCATGTCTGGAGTACATGCTGGCCGCTCTCGTCGAGCGATGTCGTTATCCTGAAGGAAGTCATTCACAAGATGTGCACGCTGGGGCCGCCAATTGTCGTCCATGAAGACGAATGCATCGCCAATATGCTTCCGATATGGTTGCACTATCGTTCGGTGGATGGCATTCACGGATCGTACAGCTGATACGGCGCCTTCCATGACCACCAGCGACGTACGACGTCCCCACATAACGCCACTCCAAAACATCAGGTAACTTCCACCTTGCTGCTCTCGCTGGACAGTGTGTCTAAGGCGTTCAGACTGACCGGGTTGCCTCCAAACACTTCTCCGATGATTGTCTGGCTGAAGGCATATGCGACACTCGTCGGTGAAGAGAACGCGGTGCCAATCCTGAGCGGTCCATTCGCATGTTCCTGGGCCCATCTGTACCGCGCTGGATGTTATCCTGGTTGCAGAGATGGATCTCGCCATGGAGGCTGGGAGTGAAGTTGCGCATCATGCAGCCTATTGCGCACAGTGTGAGTCGTAACACGACGTCCTGTGGCTGCTGGTGTTGCGAACAATAATCCGTAGGTAGGGGTCATCCATTGCAGCAGTAGCCCTTTGGCGGCCTGAGCGAGGCTTGTCATCAACAGTTCCTGTCTCTCTATGCCTTCTCCATGTCGGAACAACAACCGGCCAGAGTGGTCGAGCGGTTCTAGGCGCTGCAGTCTGGAACCGCGCGGCCGTTACGGTCGCGGGTTCGAATCCTGCCTCGGGCATTGATGTGTGTGATGTCCTTAGGTTAGTTAGGTTTAAGTAGTTCTAAGTTCTAGGGGACTGATGACCTCAGAAGTTAAGTCCCATAGTGCTCAGAGTCATTTGAACCGTTTGAACCATCCGAACAACATCGCTTTGGTTCACTCCGAGATCCTTGGACATTTCCCTTGTTGAGATCCCTTCCTAGCACGAAGTAACAATGCGGACGCGATCGAACCGCGGTATTGACCGTCTAGGTATGGTTGAACTACAGAGAACACGTGCCATGTACCCCCTTCCTGGTGCAATGACTGGAACTGATCAGCTGTCGGACCACCTTCGTATAATAGGCGCTGCTCATGCAGGGATGTTTAGATCTTTGGGTGGGTTTAGCGAACAGTCAAAGGGACTGTGTCTGTGATACAATATCCACAGTCAACGTCTATCTTGAGGAGTTCTGGGAACTGGGGGATACAAAACCTTTTTTGATGTGTGTACTTTCATCATTACGTTACATGTTCATCATACCTATCGAATTCCTGAATAGACACCAATGGTGATACACATCTACATACATCACTCATGAAGTAAACATTGAGACAAAATTTTTATAGTTCTTTAAAATGATCGTAAACATAAACAATTTTTTACATTTTTGTTAACAGTAGAGAAATCTTCCACATTAAAAACAAAACCTATGTTTTCAAATACAGTATTCTGTTGTGTATATTGTGCATTGGCAGCTGACATGGTTAAGCTTTACGAAGAGACTGTCCTTTAATAAAAATACTACCAGTTCTGGAGAATTAGTTGTGTATTTGTAAGTTGGCTTTTAGGTTTTTATGTTGGTAATGCGACGCAGTGCTCTGTATGAAAATAGCTGACTGCGCTGTGTGCAGTCTGTGGCTGGTTGGACTCATTGTTGGAATATTCGCTATTGTAGTGTTGGGCAGTTGGATGTGAACAGCGCGTAGCGTCGGGCAGTTAGAGGTGAGCCACCAGTAGTGGTGGATGTAGGGAGAGAGATGCCAGAGTTTTGAGAGGGGAATATCTAGACGAGTATCCGTCAGAAAAATGATATTTGTCACGCTGGATGTCATGAAATGATATATAAAATGACTTTTGAACTCTATTAAGGTAAACACATTGTTTGTTCTCTATCAAAATCTTTAACTATGCATATCGGTAGTTAGTGCCTTCAGTAGTTGAATATTTTATTTAGCTGGCAGTATTGGCGCTCGCTGTATTGCAGTAGTTCGAGTAACGAATATTTTTGTGAAGTAAGTGATTCGTGAGAGGTATAGGTTACTGTTAGTCAGGGCCATTCTGTTGTAGGGATTATTGAAAGTCAGATTCCGTTGCGCCAAAAAAAAAAAAAAAAAAAGTGTGTGTGTGTGTCAGTTTAGTGATGATCAGAATAAATAAAGAGAAAACAGTCTGAGTACGTTGAGTTTTGCTCAGCTCTTTGGAGATCAAATAACGTAAGAGTTTTTCCAGCACTGTCATTCTTTACATTCAAAGGAGAAGTTTCATATTCTGAGACCTCAAGCGTCAGGGACCCGTATACCAACGTCGCAGCACGCCTCTTGGCACTCAGCTACCTGAGGATGGATTAATCCTCCCCAATTGGTTTCATTATTAACGAAAGACTACACAGTTTTGTTTATGTTTCTGACACTGGAGGTACCATCGTAAGAAGTCGAGAAATGTAGAGTGATGGCTTGTTATACTGATGGTATTTCTGATTTTTGTTTTTGTTTCTTGTTTTTCCAGATCGAGAAGGCAACGGATCAGATTAACTCAGGAATTCGAGTTTCTGCTGACAGTGCAGTCCACAAGGTAAGCCCCCTTTACACTATCAGTGGCAAATGAATCCCCATGTTTGGTCTTCATTCGTCAGTAGTAGGGATGTAGAAAATCGAGCTGTTAAGAATGATACCAGTATTGTACTTCTGAATAACTGGTATTTCCCGGTATTTTATTGGTTTCGGTTACAACAGATGTTTTTTATTATTTGCTAAGCACCGTGTAAAGGAATCAAAATATCAATTAACGACAGAAGTAGTGTTAAAAGTTTTGATTTTTAGCTAAATCTTTTTTAAAAACGAGTAATTTTTTCGTAAGATTTCCATTGCTTTAAAATATTAAATTATAACAGAAAATAGGATAAGCGACCAGTGCTATTTTAATAACAATGCCGACGGTAACGAGTAACAATACTGTTACGTCATTGCTGAGACGTTACGGTAACAGTTAGCCCCTTTTCACAGTGGGACGGTCGCCAGTGACGGTCACCGGTGACTGTGGTGAACACCCCTGGATCACCGGTGTCCCAACACCGCAGGTATTGCCAACTGATTAGTTAGTGAAATGGACTCGAGCGAGGAGGAACTTTTGTTGGTACTTCTAAGCAGGAGGAGGAGAATGAGGTCAAAACGTTTATTACACGTACATCCACTGCTACATGATCGGATGGAGAAAGGATTGTTTTATACTCTTTATGTCGTTTGAGGATACATTAAGTATTCAGGGATTGAAGGACATGTCACCTCGTTTAATTGCTAGAAATATTACGTGAACGTTAATGTGGTTAGGCCTCATTGTTCATCTGGCATAGTGTTTGTGATGTGCATTATGCAATTATTATTATGTTAACTGTAAGAAGTCACATTATTGTATTCACTGAACCGATTGGAACTTACAATTAAAATGCCTGCAAAATGTTATTTGGAAAGAAAACAAGCCTCTCCGACCACAAATGTGCAGATTCCCAAAACCGCAACTCTTACCGATCTGCCGGCTGCTGTGACCGAGCGGTTCTAGGCGCTTCAGTCCGGAATCGCGCTGCTGCTACGGTCGCAGGTTCGAATCCTGCCTCGGAAATGGACGTGTGTGATGTCCTTAGATTAGCTAGGTTTAAGTAGTTGTAAGTCTAGGGGACTGATGACCTCTGATGTGTGATGACCATAGTGCTTAAAGCCATTTGAACCATCTTATCGATCTGCTGAACATTTTGACGTAGTGGTTTTATCTGGAGATACAGATTCTCTCACAGCTTAATAAAATCACATGTCGGATGCCCTGTAACATAACGCTTAGGAAAATATACATTGTAGGATCCATTATTAAAACTTGCTAGCAAAGCAGCAGCAGCCAGAAGCTTGACAGCGACTACTGCCCCCTTTATGGACGTACAACAGGTTCTTGATAAGGCATGGCATGCGAGACTGCTTCACGAAATGCCAAGTTACAACTTCCCTTCTGAAATAGTACTATTAATATCTAGCTTCATTGGAAATAGAAAAGTACAAGTACGAATCAAAAGTCATCTTGCTTCACATTCAAAGCGGGAGTCCCCCAGGGTGCCGCCATCCCTCCATTGTTATATACGATATACGCTGCTGACATCCCAATACCTTGGTGGCGCAATGAAGACATAGCTCTGTATGCTGATGGCACCACTTACTGGTGTCACGCTCCCACTAGCGATGTAGTCAGTGAACAAGCCAACAACTACATCAGCAAACATGAAACCTGCCTCACTAAATGGAAAATCAGATCTAATTCAACCAAAAGTCAACTTATTATGTTCAGGCGTAGAAATATTACTAACTGCCAACAACAGAACTCCCACAAACTCATCATTCGACTTTAGGAACAAGAAATTACTCCACAATCAAATATTAAATATCTCGGAATCTATCTAGATGAACTCTTAAACTGGCACAAAAACACATCGTAAATAATTAAACAAGCTGAAAGGCGACGTAACTTAGTACGTCTCATTAAATACCGAACACGAGGGGTAACATCCAGTTGCTCCCCTTAAATAAAAAATGTTTGTCCCACCCAGTCTCGAATAAATATCACAAGCGTCGATTATGTCATCTAACCGAACGAAGATGGTTCTACCTTCACCCCGAACTGACTCATCAGACTACGTAACAACGGACTTAAAAAATCATTACTGCAGCACGACCCTAAAACGTTTAATTTTCCGAAATTCGAATATGCGTTTCCTCTTTACATTATTCTCGAAGCAGAATCGATTTCACTTCAGCAGAATCCTCTGGAAAACGAAGAAATCAGTGAGATTGTCAACAGACCAAAAATGCCTACAAGAATTTGGGCCGTTGTACCAGTCTGATATAGACAGAACAACATACTTATTGAGCAAAAATATTTCAGACATTTCCTATAGAAGGAGACGATATTCTCTGCATCGACAAGATTTTCGAGCTTTCCATCTTCTACGGAATTTGACGAAAATTCTCTACATAAACGTAATTCCAGGATCACAATACCACATCAAGACCACTGAGATAATATGAAGATATATAAGTCAGAACATCAGCAACCAATCCCAGCTGGGGTTTTTTTCACTGAGAGGTTCTACCCTCACCCTTAAGGCGAATACTGGGATTTGGAAAGAAGAAAACATAAAAGCAACATCTTCCTCTCAATTCTTTTACATGCAAACAAAAAGCCTACAAAATTACATAAATACCCAATTAGCATAATTAAATGACGTTACAACAGAACAGACAACAATTACTGGCTGGAAAGGGTTATGCTCTCCTACATCCCACCATTTCCTTCAGAGGTGGAATGAAATTATATCATATCAGTTCTGTACAAGACAAGAATACCCACAGGGTTGAATTTAGAAACCACTTCTCTTTTCGCTTACAATGAACTCTCCCACCTGCTAGCAGATTATACAGGAATCATAATAAAACCCAGCCTAGTTGAAGCAATAGAAACGTCCATAATGCAAATATTCGAATGCATTATTAATTGGTTCTTGAGAATGGTCCATTGCTTATCTTGAAAAAACGGAGTTCATTCAGATATGATAATCAATATCATTCAGTTATGATCAACAATAATAATACTGCATGGAGGAACAGAAGTTTGTGGAGCTGGTTGTTCACAATACCTGAGTGTGTACATTGATCAGAATTAGCATTGGGAAACACATATTATAGATTTTCCCAGACGCTTCAGTACAGAAACGTATTTTGTAAGTGTAACTGGTGATTTTGATGACGAAAGCAGATTTCAGAGTACCTGACGGCTTAACACAAAAGTTTTGTCTCAAGTAAAGATGGTGTTGAGGATCAGTGGACAAAGTTCAAAACCATCGTACAATATGCATTAGATGAGCATGTGCCAAACAATATCGTAAGAGATAGAAAAGAGCCACTGTTGTATAAGAACCGAGTTAGAAAACTGCTGCGGAAGCAAAAGGAACTTCACAGCAAACATAAACATAGCCAATGCCTTGCAGACAAACAAAAATTACGCGAAGCGAAATATAGTGTGAGGAGGGCTATGCGAGAGGCGTTCAATGAATTCGAAAGTAAAGTTCTATGTACTGACTTGGCAGAAATTCCTAAGAAATTTTGGTCTTTTATCAAAGCGGTAGGTGGATCAAAACAAAATGTCCAGACACTCTGTGACCAAAATGGTACTGAAATAGAGGACGACAGACTAAAGACCGAAATACTAAATGTCTTTTTCCAAAGCTGTTTCCTTCTCTAGATTGTCGCACAGATGACAATGGTAGATATCGAAATAGATGACAGAGGGATGGAAAAACAATTAAAATCGCTCAAAAGAGGAAAGACCGCTGGACCTGATGGGATACCAGCTCGATTTTACACAGAGTACGCGAAGGAACTTGCCCCTCTTCTTGCAGCAGTGTACCGTAGGTGTCTAGAAGAGCGTAGCGTTCCAGAGGATTGGAAAAGGGCACAGGTCATCACCGTTTTCAAGAAGGGACGTCGAACAGATGTGCAGAACTATAGACCTATATCTCTAACGTTGATCAGTTGTAGAATTTTGGAACACGTATTATGTTCGAGTATAATGACTTTTCTGGGGACTAGAAATCTACTCTGTAGGAATCAGCATGGGTTTCGAAAAAGACGGTCGTGTGAAACCCAGCACGCGCTATTCGCCCACGAGACTCAGAGGGCCTTAGACACGGGTTCACAGGTAGATGCCTTGTTTCTTGACTTCCGCAAGGCGTTCGATACAGTTCCCCACAGTCGTTTAATGAACAAAGTAAGAGCATATGGACTATCAGACCAATTGTGTGATTGGATTGAAGAGTTCCTAGATAACAGAACGCAGCATGCCATTCTCAATGGAGTGAAGTCTTCCGAAGTAAGAGTGATTTCAGATGTGCCGCAGCGGTGTCATAGGACCGTTGCTATTCACAATATACATAAATGACCTTGTGGATAACATCGGGAATTAACTGAGGCTTTTTGCAGATGTGCTGTAGTATATCGAGAGATTGTAAAAATGGCAAATTGTACTGAAATGCAGGAGGATCTGCAACGAATTGAAGCATGGTGAAGGGGATGGCAAATTAATGTCAATGCAGTCAAGTGTAATGTGCTGCGAGTACATAGAAAGATAGATCCCTTATCATTTAGCTACAATATAGCAGGTCATCAACTGGAAGCAGTTAATTCCATAAATTATCTCGGGGTTGGCATTCGGAGTGATTTAAATTGAATGATCATATAAAGTTGATCGTCGGTAAACCAAATTCCAGACTGAGATTCATTGGAAGAATCCTAAGGAAATGCAATCCGAAAAAAGGGAATTAGGTTACAGTACACTTGTACGCCCACTGCTTGAATATTGCTCACCAGTGTGGGATCCGTACCAGATAGGGTTGATAGTAGAGATAGAGAAGATCCAATGGAGAGCAGCGCGCTTCATTACAGGATCATTTATTAATCGCGAAAGCGTTACGGAGATGATAGATAAACTCCAGTGGAAGATTCTGCAGGAGAGACGCTCAGTAGCTCGGTACGGGCTTTTGTCGAAGTTTCGAGAACACACCTTCACCGAGGAGTCAAGCAGTATATTGCTCCTTTCTACGTATATCTTGCGAAGAGACCATGAGGATAAAATCAGAGAGATTAGAGCCCACACAGAGGCATACCGACAATCTCTCTTTTCACGAACAATACGAGACTGGAATGGAAGGGAGACCCGATAGAGGTACTCAAGGTACCCTCCACCACACACCGTCAGGTGGCTTGAGGAGTATGGATGTAGATGTAGATGTACCTTGGTTACGGAAGGACCTACAATGTGAACTCAACAATTTACTCAAACTGGAATTCACTCAGCTGAGACGGAATGCACTCACAACTACAGCGAACGCTGTTGTGACCCTTGTAACACATTGATGACGTTGAACAGGTGTCGTTCGTGGTAAAATTCAACACTTGCAGGATCGGCTAGTATCTGCATTTATGCTCGAGCTCACATTTCTCATGGTGTTTCTATATTTTTGTCCAACCCATGTAGACACATGTATTAGTTTGACAGAAAGGTGCAATAAGACGAATGTGTCAAACTTTATGGAGGCAACTGTTTAAAAAATTATGCGTACTGACAATAGCCTGGTAATACATCATTTTCTCCCTTATGAACTGTCCAAGATGCTACTCTAGGCGGGTGTAAAAGTGAATGTGCGCAACGGAAAATAATACACGCTAAAATGATGATTTGGCCCTGTCTGCCGGCCCGTGTGGCTGAGCGGTTCTAGGCGCTTCAGTCTGGAACCGCGAGACCGCTGCGGTCGCAGGTTCGAATCCTGCCTCGGGCATGGATGTGTGTGATGTCCTTAGGTAAGTTAGGTTTAAGTAGTTCTAAGTTCTAGGGGACTAATGACCTCAGATGTTAAGTCCCATAGTGCTCAGAGCCATTATTTTGGCCCTGTCTGACTACCCCCTGAAGCAGATCTTATGATCTCTTAATGCTTTTTTTTTTACATATAAATTACAGTCTAAACATAAATGAATGATGAAGGCAACTCAAATAATACTACTAAATGATAAACGTTGTTGTTCAATATATATTTATTATAGTTTAAAATCAACCCTTTAAGTACGATTGTCTATATTTCCTAACTAGAATTATTAATCAGTGGCCCATCTCTGGCCCTTATTATGACTGCGCGGTCTAACATCAATAACGCGAAATGACTGACATCAACTACATACCAAACACTAGAAGACACTACTTTCAAAGATGATCTACGGTGGCGTGGATCCTAAGTGGAAATAAACTAACGTGCTTACAACTGTTTAGCTTTATAGCCCTAATAAGCCGAAGCAATTTGCGATATCATCATATGTACTGCGTCCAGTACGTTGAAGTGATGGTTCTGGTACTCGTCTGCGACGATGTAAGAACTCCGGCCACAAATAAACTCTTTCAAACACTAGGACGGCAGATGGTGGTCCTCTGACTAATATATTCTATTACTGTGTTCTCCTATCTGTGTAATACAGACGAGAAACGCGAACTCCCAGCCACAAGGACGGAGTTCAGATGATGTCTTAACGTAAGTATAGGCAGAGGAAGGGCTCTCAATTACTGAACGCTGCGTACTCCACGACGACTTCCAACCCGGAGGTGAAGTCCAGAATCGTATAGATCCGCAACAGTACAGTGCCTAACTGCTCTAACTATAAACTCTCCTGAGAGCAAACACAGCAAGTCCGTCGTTACCAACAAAGTTGATACCGAGCGACCGTCACACCCGGACGCTCACAACGGTAGACCTCGTCTCTCCACCGCTGGCTTCCCAGTAAGGCTCGGCTCACCATCCTCGTAATTCCGAAAACGAATCATATTCCCGAAACCACGGAATATTCTCCCTCTCAACAGACTCTTCCGAACGCCGACGAACCATATTTTAGTCTTTTGTCGTCCAGCGCAGAAAGTTTCGAGGTAAAACCTATACTCTTACAATGGTACGTAGCTGAGTAAAGATCCTTGGAAGTAACCCAGCATATGTGGTTTCCGAGGTGCCGCTTCTTCCTTCCTCTCACCTGCGTCCAAGATTTGCAGAGTTCCGGTTATCCTTCCGGTCCTGCTACAATAGCGGCCAGCCGTCACCCTATTGTGCTCCACAGTTCAGGTGTTACGACTTCCGTCTAGCTACTTCCTGTGTTTAAGCAGGACCATCATCTGTGATGGCCTTCCACCCAGAGCTTGAGTTCTACCTGCCGTTTCATCTCCACTGGCGTTCCAACCTCTACTAGTATAGGCAATCATTCATTACGCCGTTCTGTTAATAAAGACACTCCGTCACCTTTCATTCAATAACCGTCAACAATTATTTACAAGGCGTACGTGGCAATGTCAGTCTCATTTAAATATTCATATATACGATGTATAACCTACCAAATTATACCTAATTGTGGTTGTAGTTCATGGCAAAGCATGTGGATGGGTGCTTGTAAGGTGCGAAATTATAGCCACCTTTCAACTGTATTGTGAAAAATCGGGCAGAATCTGAGGAAAAAAATAGTAGTTATCATAAATATAACAACAAGAATAAAAGTTTTCCGCGTATTAATTTTACACGGAAAGAAGGAAAGTATTCAGGACCGTTTCTGCCATTAGCCAAGACTAGGTGACCATCTAGGCCTGCGAAATTTTAGGGATGGCAAAAGGCGGAAAAAATTAATTTCAAATAAAACAACGAAAGAATTGAGTAAATGAAGTGAGAAAATAAAAAACAGGAAGTATTAAAAGTTCAAAGAATTTCCAAAAGCGTACGGGACACATGCATAATAAGACTTTAGTTACTTTGACCAAAGAAAACACATTACCTCTACCTACCTCAAAACTAAAACAGACGCTACTGAGCACGAAGCGGAAACGTACATGACCTTGATTCATATCTGTCCAGCGCTGGAGCAGAAACGAAGTAATACCAAGATTATCCAGATGACCTAGTTTGATGCTACGGCATGTCTCCCATCAGTTTATCGCGATTTGTAAGTTCAAGGAAACATTCATGCGCTCCTGAAAATGGTTCCAAAACTTTATTTTTGTGTGTGTGTGTGTGTGTGTGTGTGTGAAATCTTATGCAACTTAACTGCTAAGGTCAGCAGTCCCTCAGCCTACACACTACTTAACTTAAATTATTCTGAGGACAATAACACACACCCAGGCCCGAGGGAGGACTCGAACCTCCGCCGGGACCAGCCGACAACTTTATTAGTCCATTTCCTTGCAATGAAATTAAATAAGAAGTCATGGCAAATTCGGTTGCACTGGTATATTCAATTCAGTGCTAGTTTAAAATGTTCACCACTTTCTTCCAATTTCAGTTATTTGGGGAATTTTCAAAAACTGAGATCAAAAAATGAGAAGTTGATATGTTGTTCTCAGTCAGTTTTAAAGGAATTGAGGGCAGTTCCTCAAAATGACAACTGCCCCAGGAAATCAGGACTTCAAGTCACCATACTTTAATGATTAAAAGTATAATATGAGCTTGAGACTGATGGTAGTGAAAAAGAGGTGCCGTCATTTTTCAGTTCTCGCCAAGGGTGGCGAAACACTCAGAACGGCCCTAAACGTATGCACTATGTCATCAAAAGTATTCAAACACTTATTAGTGAATATTAATATCGGAGTTGTCCACCATTGCCCTGTGACAGGTGAAATAAAAATGATTATTAGAAAAAGAAATCTAACGAAATGCAGTTAATTACTCTGTAACGAGCCACTGCAGACCATGCTGCCGTGCTACTAAAACACTCAGAAGACAGCCGTGCACAACCTCTGAAGTTTTACAGCTATAGTTCGTATTCAGGTGCTGACAAATGTGAAAATTACCGAACTATTAGTTTAATAAGTCATTGATGCAAAATACTAACGCGAATTCTTTACAGACGAATGGAAAAACTCGTAGAAGCCGACCTCGGGGAAGATCAGTTTGGATTCCGTAGAAATATTGGAACACGTGAGGCAATACTGACCCTATGACTTATCTTAGAAGCTAGATTAAGGAAAGGCAAACCTACATTTCTAGCATTTGTACTTAGAGAAACCTTTTGACAATGTTGATTGGAATACTCTCTTTCAAATTCTGAAGATGGCAGGGTAAAATACAGGGAGAGAAAGGCTATTTATAATTTGTACAGAAACAAGATGGCAGTTATAAGAGTGGAGGGGCATTAAAGGGAAGCAGTAGTTCGGAATGGAGTGAGACAGGGTTGTAGCCTATACCCGATGTTATTCAATCTGTATATTGAGAAAGCAGTGAAGGAAACAAAAGAAAAATTCGGAGTAGGTATTAAAATCCATGGAGAAGAAATAAAAACTTTGAGGTTCGCCGATGACATTGTAATTCTGTCAGAGACAGCAAAGAACTTGGAAGAGCAGTTGAACGGAATGGACAGTGTCATGAAAGGAGGGTATAAGATGAACATCAACAAAAGCAAAACGAGGATAATGGAATGTAGTCGAATTAAGTCGGGTGATGCTGAGGGAATTAGATTAGGAAATGACACACTTCAAGTAGTAAAGGAGTTTTGCTATTTGGGGAGCAAAATAACTGAAGATGGTCGAAGTATAGAGTACATAAAATGTAGACTGGCAATGGCAAGGAAAGCGTTTCTGAAGAAGATAAATTTGTTAACATCGAGTATAGATTTAAAAGTTAGGAAGTCGTTTCTGAAAGTATTTGTATGGAGTGTAGCCATGTATGGAAGTGAAACATGGACGATAACTAGTTTGGACAAGAAGAGAATAGAAGCTTTCGAAATCTGGTGCTACAGATGCTCAAGATTAGATTAGTAGATCATATAACTAATGAGGAGGTATTGAATAGAATTGGGGAGAAGTTTGTGGCACAACTTGACTAGAAGAAGGGATCTGAGGCATCAAGGGATCACCAGTTTAGTATTGGAGGGCAGCGTGGAGGGTAAAAATCGTAGAGGGAGACCACGAGATAAATACACTAAACAGATTTAGATGGATGTAGGTTGCAGCAGGTACTGGGAGATGAAGAAACTTGCACAGGATTGGGTAGCATGGAGAGCTGCATCAAACCAGTCTCAGGACTGAAGACCACAACAACAACAACAGTTCGTATTCAAGGCAAATAGTATATTCAAAGTCCGCTCGTTGGTTTGCCTTATTAAAATCAACTGCTTGTTCTGTACTATTCGATTGGTTATGTGCTCGGTGAACAACTTGTAAATTGAGGAAAAGGTCCTAGTATCGGGGAATATCTTCAATAACACAGTGTCTATTTGACAAGTAGAAGAGTGTACTGGAAAGCATAGTAGCATTTTTAATGTGCTGTTAACAGAAGCGTTCACTGAACTACTTTTTATTCTTGCACTTTACAGGCCCAGGAGCGGCTCTCCACGCTGGAGCTGGAAGCGACGTCTCGCGTCCAGAGCGAGTGCGAGCGACTGCTGCGCGACTTCCAGGAGGAGTGTGACCAGAGGCTCCAGCTGGACCAGCAGCTGGAGGAGGACCGCAAGCGCGAGATGGAGGTCAGTGCCCTGCCCTGGAGCGCTGGTCAAGGTCTGGCTACTAACACCACAACTCCCCCTCCTCGCCCCCCCCCCCCTCACCCACACACCTGCTGTCAAACGTGGTTTCAATGTAGCGTCGTTCTTCACTCATTTTCATTTCACTTCGTTTGCTATCGATGAGGCACTCTCTTGAGCGAAATGTATATCTGCTGCCGAGTCATTTCAACCAGTCACGAACGGAAGGGGGAAATCAGTGTCTCTCTCTGTTCTTGAGTGGCGGTTCACATCTACATCTACACCTACATGGATACTCTGCAAATCACACTTGAGTGCCTGCAGAGTGTCGTTTGAGCCAGCTTCACAATAATTTTCTATTATTCCAATTTCGAACAGCATGCGAGCTCTGATTTTCCTTATTTTATTAAGATCATCGTTTCTTCCAATGCGCGTCAGCTTCAACAAAATATTTTCTCATTCGGAGGAGAAAGCTGTTGACTAAAACTTTGTGAAAAGTTCTCGACGCAACGAGAAACGCCTTTGTTTTAATGATGTCCACTCCAAATCCTGTATCTTCTCAATGACACTCTCTCCCCTATTTCTCGATAACACAAAGTGTGCCGTTCTTCTTTGAATTTTCCCGCTGTACTCCGTTAATCCCATCTGGTAAGGATCTCACACTGCGCAGCAGTACTCCAAAAGAAGTCCCACAAGTGTAGTGTAGGCAGTCGTTTTTGTGGATCATTTGCATTTTCTAAAAATAAATAAAATGCAGTTTTGGTTCCCTTTCCCCACAACATTTTTATGTGTTCTTTCCAAATTTAACTTGTTCGTAATTTTAATTCCTAGGCATTTAGTTGAATTTTCGGCCTATATATTTGATATATTTATCGTGTAAACGAAGTTTAACAGATTCCTTTCAGCACTCATCTCGACGACCTCACACTTTTCATTATTTAGTTTCAACTGCCAATTTTCACACCATGCAGACATCTTTTTTAAATCGTTTCGCAGTTTGTTGGTCTTCCGATGACTTAACTAAACCATAAACAAAAGCGTCATCTGCAAACGACCTAAGACAGCTGTTCAAATCGTCTCCTAAATCGTTTATATAAATAAAGAACAGTATAAGGTCTGTGACACTACCTTGGGGATCACCAGAAATCACTTTTTGTTTTACTCGATGACTTTCCGTCCGTTACTACGAACCTCTCTGGCAGGAAATCACAAATCCAGTGACATAACTGAGCAGATATTTCAGAATCAACAATTTCACTACAAGCCGCTTCGAATGTGCAGTGTCAAAAGCCGTCTGGAAATCAAGAAATGCGTAATCAATTTGAAAGCACTTGTCGATAGCACTCAACACTTCGTGTGAGTAAAAAGCAAGTTTTGTTTTGCAAAAACGATGTTTTCTAAGTCCGTGTTGGCTGTGTGCCAATAGACCATTCTCTTCGGCGTAATACATAATCTTCGAACACAATATATGTTTCAAAATTCTGCTGCATGTCGACGTTAATGATATGGGCCTGTAATTTAATGGATTACTCTTATTGCCTTCCTCTGTCCACCTCTTCCTGCTCCTCCTCCTCCTCCTCCTCCTCCTCCCCCTGTCTCTGTCCACCAGCATCCCCTGCTCTGTCTACAACTCGTATACCACACTCTCTCCACCAGTCTCATCGTCCTTCATGTCTCTGTCTATATCCTCTTTTCCCTACCAGTCTCATCGTCCTTCATCTCTCTGTCTATATCCTCCTTTCCCTTCTATATTTCCTTTCCTCCCACATTCTCTGTCCACCTCTTCTTCCTCCTCCTCCTCCTCCTCCTCCTCCTCTTCCTCCTCTTCCACTTTCCCCTGTATCTGTCCACTGTCCTCCCCCTGCTCTGTCTACATCTCTTATACCACACTCTCTCCATCAGTCTCATCGTCCCTCATCTCTGTGTCCATATCCTGCTTTCCTTTCTACATTTCCTCTCATCCCCCCTTGTCTGTCCACCTATTCCTCCTCCTCCTCCTCCTCCTCCTCCTCCTCCTCCTCCTCCTCCTCCTCTTCCCTCTTTCTCTGTCCACCATCTTCCCCCCTGCTGTGTCTACATTCTTATACCACACTCTCTCCATCAGTCTCATCGCCCCTCACCTCTCTGTCCATATCCTCCTTCCCCTTCTATATTTCCATTCCTTTCCCATTCTCTGTCCAACTCCTTCTCTTCCTCCACCTCCTCCTCCTCCTCCTCCTCCTCCTCCCCCCTGTCTTAATCCATCATCTGCCCCCAGCTCCTTGTACATCTCTTATACCACACTCTATCAATCTCATCCTCCCTCTTCTCTCTGTCCATATCCTCCTTCTATATTTCCTTTCTTCCGCCATTCTCTGTCCACCCTCCTCCTCCTCCTCCTTCTCCTCCTCCTCCCCCTGTCTCTGTCCACCATCGTCCCCCTGCTCTGTCTACATCTCTTATACCATACTCTCCCCATCAGTCTCATCATCCCTCATCTCTCTGTCCATATCGTCCTTCCCCTTCTATATATCTTTTCCACCCCCCTTCTCTGTCCACCTCTTCTTCCTCCTCCTCCTCCTCCTCCTCCTCCTCTTCCTCCTCTTCCGCTTTCCCCTGTATCTGTCCACTGTCCTCCCCCTGCTCTGTCTACATCTCTTATACCACACTCTCTCCATCAGTCTCATCGTCCCTCATCTCTGTGTCCATATCCTGCTTTCCTTTCTACATTTCCTCTCCTCCCCCCTTGTCTGTCCACCTATTCCTCCTCCTCCTCCTCTCTCTCCTCCTCCTGCCCCTGTCTCTGTCCATCACCTTCCCCCTGCTCTGCCTACATCTCTTATACCACTCTCTCCCCATCAGTCTCATTGTCCCTTGTCTCTCTGTCCATATCCTCCTTCCCCTTCTATATTTCCTTTCCTACCCCATTCTCTGTTCAACTGCTTCTCTTCCTCCATCTCCTCCTCCTCCCCCTGTCTTTGTCCGCCATCTTCTCCCAGCTCCCTGTACATGTCGTTTACCACACTGTATCAATCTCATCCTCCCTCATCTCTCAGTCCATATCCTCCTCTACCTCCTATATATCCTTTCCTCCCCCCTTCTCTATCCATCTCCTCTTGCTCCTACTCCTCCTCCTTCTCCTCCTCCTCCTCCTCCAGTCTCTGTCCACCATCTTCCTCCAGCTCCCTCTCCCTGTACATCTTTTATACCACACTCTCTTTATCAATCTCATCCTCCCTCATCTCTCTCTCTATATCCTCCTTCCTTTTCTGCTCTCCTCTCTGTCCTCCTCCTCCTCCTTCTCCTCCCCCTGTCTCTGTCCACCTGCATCCTGTACATCTCTTTTACTATACTCTATCAATTTCATCCTCCTCCATCTCTCTGTCCATATCCTCCTTCTACTTCTTTATAGCCTTTCCTCTCCCTTCTATGTCAATCTTCTACTCTTCTTTTCTCTGACTTTATTTATTGTTAATGTAAATGGAACCTTGATTAGGAGTAGAAGTCAAAATGAATGGATAAATTAATTGCCATGATTAGTACATGTGGTATGAGAGGGACCTGCTGGTTCTGTGAGTGTTGTAACTTTAATGACAATATTTGACATGGTTTTCATCTTCAAACAGGTAGGAATATAAATTTACTCATAAACAAAACTTTCTTGCTTTCTGTTGAAAATGACTGCGATAAAACAAACCCGCTCATCACAGCAAAGTGCGTTCTTTCACGTAGCCGGTTTAAACAGTAAGTGTTTCAACGCGTCTATTTCCTCAGTGGTTTAGACTGTGTGTTGATTGTCAGAGAGTCAGTCAGTTGGTCGAGAAGGGATTCATCCACCGAATCTCTCCTTGAATTTGTGTGAACTGAAACAAAACAATTTCAGTACGATCATGAACTTATTAAAATGAAATAAATCGGAATTTGTTGTCACGGAGTCATATTGCATCCCTTTTGAGAAACTCTTATTTGATTCGCCTCCAAACGATGTCCACGCTTTTCGCCAGTCTCCGTAACTCTCCGGTCAAGTTGGGGGCCTGCGTTTCGCATATGCTGACCGGTATTTCGAGGCCTCGATGGTGGCATTTTTTCCAAAGAAACAAAACACGAACTGAAATCGACTCCATGTTTGCAACACACGAAATTACCACGAACTGACATCAATTCGGTCTTTGCAACACACAAAAGATTCGGTCACACCGACAACACACTGAAATATCGATTTCATTTGTATCCTTTTTTGCAAAATATCAATACTCATTTTGGAATCTGTTGTTGTTATGAGTTTGACAGTAGAACTGTCAAATTGAATCGACAATTTTGTTTTTAGTATGAAAAAATGTGACAGCAGAAGTCACAGACCGACCGCCACATTTCTTTCGTTGAGATTTTCATTCAAAGACACAAGCCAAATTCCCGACTTTTTCGGTAGATTTTCCAAAAAATTTCTTTCATACAAACTATGCCCTGGTAATTACGAACACAACAAAAAAATTCACCCAGATCGGTCGAACCGTTCTCAAGTGATGATCTTTCATACAGAGGCAGTAAAAACTGGAGTAAATAACGTAGGTATACGAGGATGCACAACAAAAGAAAAATGTAATGACCGAAGTGAGACTTGAACAAACGATCCAGCAATCACTAGTCATGATGAGCTGCAGATTTTTTTCCATCGTTATGTGTTTAGAACATGTGTTATGCTAGTAGAACATTTAATAATTTCAATCGGCCTGGAATCGTACTCATGCCGCCCTCGTGTCAGGCGAACGTTCTACGAATACCACACGGCTATGTTGACTACAGAAATGGTGGCCTTTATTTTAGTCTATTAAAGATGCTCTGAAAGGTTCGAAGTAGATTTTCTCGAAAATTTTTGAAAGTTGCATCAATTTGCTTCGGTTGATTGATATTTAAGTTCTGAATTTCACATACCATAAATACGAGGGACATTTCATAAATAATGCACAGGTTGGTATTACTGTGGATTGTTTGATACAACAACAATGAAAATTACGTCAGATGGTCAGATGTAGTTAGGAGCTTGAGGAATAAGCACGTTCTTTTCTTCTTTTTGTTTTTTCGCTGTGTACTCTAACATGAAATTTGCGTGAGGTAGATAAGAACCCTCCACGGGTCTCGGGTACTGTGACTATTAAAGACCAGGGATCGCACATCAAGATCGAAACTTTACGCAGTCAAAACCCAACAGAAATCCACAGTGCTGTAAGTGAAGTTTGTGGTGAGTTTGCAGAGGACCATAGTACAGTTTGACGTTAGTTTAATCGTTTTCGTGGTGGTCGTAAGAATATAGAAGATAATCCAAGATCTGCAAGGCCAAAAACGTCAACATATGAACGATGTGTAAGGCTTGTGGCAGACACTCTTGAATAAAATCGCAGTGCGACTTGTGGGGAACTCCCTGAAGCCACGGGAATTCACCGAACACCAGTTTTCCGTATTTCGCCAAATAATTTGAAGAATAGAAAAATTCTGCGAGATAGATCCCACACTGTTTGTCTGCCTGAGAGGAGCAGAAACGCCTGGTCATTGCAACCTTGCTCAAACAACAATTCGACCGTGAAGGTCAAAGATTCTTGGTATTGATGGAACGTTGATTGGAGATTTTGGAGCGGAGTTGAAATCACAGTACAATGAATATAGAGCTTCAGATACTCCACGTCCAAAATATTTCGACGCTCTCAATCAAAGCTCAAGTAAATGATGGTTTTTGTTTATGATCACCAAGAAATCATCAGGGCGCAGTCCCATGTGTAACAAGGGTCACACCAGTGTATTATCGTAACTTCACGAAAAACCTGAGCACAAAAATGCGCAAAACCTGACCTCAGTTTCTCGCGGCTGGGCCACTCGTTCTCCACGACAATGCTAGCTCACATATCAGCCTATATGTAGCTCAAAAACTGCGCGAATAGGAATCGGAAGTGTTGCCACATCCTCCCTACAACCCGCACGGGAGTCCACCAGACTTCGACTTGTTCCCAAAGTTGAAAAAATCTATGCGTGGACGTCGTTATCTTTCTCTGGAAGCTATCCGAGCCATTCGAGATGTGGACAGAAGTGGTTTCCTGGATGGAGTAATAGAGCTGTCGAGACGTTGGGATTCAGGCATAGAGAAGCAGGGAGACAATACTGAAGGACAGTAAAGAGATATTGGAAAAATTAGTAACTTAAAAAAAATTGAGTGTATTATTTATGAAATGCACTGTGTACAAAAAAAGAAATACAGAAGTCCTACTGTCATATGATCTCCACGTCGAACATAGACCTTACAACAGTTTCCTACAACACCCACTCCATACTCATTGTTTTGAGCGTTACGGACTAAAGATGTCATTGTAGACGTATGGTTCAAATGGTTCAAATGGCTCTGAGCACTATCCGACTTAACTACTGTGGTCATCAGTCGCCTAGAACTTAGAACTACTTAAACCTAACTAACCTAAGTACATCACACACATCCATGCCCGAGGCAGGATTCGAACCTGCGACCGTAGCAGTCGCGCGGTTCCGGACTGCGCGCCTAGAACCGCTAGACCATCGCGGCCGGCGGTAGACGTATAACAGCACAATACTGGCCATTAAAATTGCTACACCGAGAAGAAATGCTGATGATAAACGGCTATTCATTGGACAAATATAATATAATACAACTGACATGTGATTACATTATCACGCAATTTGGGTGCATAGATCCTGAGAAATCAGTACCCGGAACAACCACCTCTCGCAGTAATAACGGCCTTGACACACCTGGGCATTGAATCAAACAGAGCTTGGATGGCGTGTACAGGTACAGCTGCCCGTGCAGCTTCAACTCGATACCACAGTTCATCAACAGTAGTGACTGGGGTATTGTGACGAGCCAGTTGTTCGGCCACCATTGACCAGACGTTTTCAATTGGTGAGAGATCTGGAGAATGTGCTGGCCAGGGCAGCAGTCGAACATTTTCTGTATCCAGTAAGGCCCATACAGGACCTGCAACATACGGTCGTGCATTATCCTGCTGAAATGTAGGATTTCGCAGGGATCGAATGAAGGGTAGAGCTACGGGTCGTAACACATCTGAAATGTAAGTCCACTGTTCAAAGTGCCGTCAATGCGGACAAGATGTGATCGAGACGTGGAACCAATGACACGCCAGTATGGCGATGACGAATACACGCTTCCAATGTGCGTTCACCACGATGTCGCCAAACACGGATGCGACCATCATGATGCTGTAAACAGACCCTGGATTCATCCGAAAAAATTACGTTTTGCCATTCGTGCACCTAGGTTCGTCGTCGAGTAAACCATCGCAGGCGCTCCTGTCTGTGATGCAGCGTCAAGGGTAACCGCAGTCACAGTCTCCGAGCTGATAGTCCATGCTACTGCAAATGTCGTCGAACTGTTCGTGCAGATGGTTGTTGTCTTGCAAACGTCCCCATCTGTTGACTCAGTGATCGAGACGTGGCTGCACGATCCGTTACAGCCATGCGGATAAGATGCCTGTCACCTAGACTGCTAGTGATACGAGGCCGTTGTGATCCAGCACGGCGTTCCGTATTACCCTCCTGAACCCACCGATTCCATATTCTGCTAACAGTCATTGGATCTCGACCAACGCGAACAGCAATGTTGCGATACGATAAACCGCAATCGCGATAGGGTACAATTCGGCCTTTATCAAAGTCGGAAACGCATTTCTCCTCCTTACACGAGGCATCACAACAACGTTTCACCAGGCAACACCGGTCAATTGCTGTTTGTGTATGAGAAATCGGTTGAAACCTTTCCTCATGTCAGCACGCTGTAGGTGCCGCCACTGGCGCCAACCTTGTGTGAATGGTCTGAAAAGCTTATCATTTGCATACCACAGCATCTTCTTCCTGTCGGGTAAGTTTCGCGTCTGTAGCACGTCATCTTCGTGGTGTAGCAATTTTAATGGCCAGTAGTGCATATCAGTTTAGGATTACCTGAAACAGCCAAACAGTTACCCTATCTGTTCCAATAAAGATTTCCAGGTAACTACATTTTCGTTTTCTTTTCTGCCATGCGGAAACTTGCTCCTTTGAAGACCATAGCATTATTTTTGGGTGCGTACGAGTTGAGACAACTGCAGTGTTACAGAAACAGAGACACGATCTTGTACTTCCTGCAGGAACGGAAGCAGCGCCTGAAGAACCTGATCGAAAACATCTTCGCGGACGAGGAGAGCGTGTCCACGGAGAACATGGCGGAGGCGCTGCTGGAGGAGGAGGAGGCGGAGCTGGAGCGCCGTCTGTCGCTGCGGGGCTCGCAGCGGGGGCGGCGCCGCCCCCACTCCCAACTGGAGTCCTCCCTGGAGGGCACCGAGCGCGCCGAGTCGTGGGCGCTCGTCCAGGACAGCCCAGCCGCTGCGGCGCACGAGGACGCCCCGGCAGCCCAGCCGGCCTCACCGCAGAGGCCGCACCAGGTGAGCCCAAACAGACGGTACTGTTCGCGGGCCTCGTGCTCCTCATCGAGAGCCTGCCGAACACTTGGTTCTGGCATCTCGTTGCCTGTGCAAGACTCTTCTATACCTCTGCGTCAAGAGGGCAGCTCTGCTGGACACCAGCTTCTGGCGTGGCACCCATCTCTCCAAGATTCCCAACATCCTCATCTGCAGACCAGCTGAACACTTGTTTTTGCCTTCTCGTAAACTGTCGAAATACCCAACGTCTTTACATGGATATCAGTCGATCACCTACTGTTGCCCCATTATCAGCCTTGGGTTCCCATCCTACTGAAGGTTAGCTGAACACCTCCTTCTAGCATCTTATCAACTGCCTAAGATTTATAACTGCCTCAGTTATACATCACCTTAAAGACCTGCTCCGGTATACCCATCGCCTGCCTATTTTGAGTATCTCAAATATTCCAACCTCCTCATCTTTTGGTCACTAGAACACCTGCTTCTGTCACGTCTTCCACCTGCCTGAGATTACTAAGCTCATCACACTCATACAACAGTCAAGTGCTAATTGTTTCAATGAGTTCCTAAGACTTGCGTCGGTGGCTGCTCCTAAGTTGTCTTCTTTATTCTTCGTGAAAATTCGATACTGCACCTTCCGTACTGTCCAGCAATACGTCGAGGCGTCAAGTGGTGACCAACTAAAATCTTTGGCTGGGAATGTGAGTGGAAGTGTTAGATCGCTCAGAAGAGGTTTGCGTCCGCAGCTCGTGGTCTCGCGGTCGCGTTCTCGCTTCCCGAACACTGGGTCCCGGGTTCGATTCCCGCCGGGGTCAGTGGTTTTCACCTGTCTCGAGATGACGGGGTGTTTGTGTTGTCCTCATCATTTCATCATCATTCACGAAAGCGGCGAGATTGAGCTGAGCAAAGGTTGGGAATTTGTACGCGCGCTGATAACCGCGCAGTTGAGCGCCCCACAAACCAAACATCATCATCATCATCAGAAGGTGTTTGGGTAAAGCTCTCTGATGTGACTAGTTGTACAATAGTGCTCCAGCACTTACGGTCCTTATCGAGTAGGTGTGATGACAGACCCTTTGGAGTCAGTATGTGATCAGATTGTGCAGATGGGATAACACCAGGGATAAGCTACAATCCCGTCTCACTCCCTTCTCAAATGCTGCTTCCCTTACATGCCTGTCAGCCTGTATAACTCCCATGTGGTTTCTATACAAGTTGTAAATAACCTTTCGCTCCCTGTATTTTGCCTTTTAACCTTCAGAATTCCGAAGAGGGTACTCCAGTCAGCATTGTCACAAGCTTTCTCTAAGTCTACAAATGCTATAAATATAGATTTGCGTTTCCTTAAGCTATCTTCTAATAGAAGCCGTAGGGTCAATACTGCCACACGTATTCCTACATTTCTCGGTAATTCTAACTGACCTTCCCCAAGGTTGTCCTCTATCAGTTTTTCCATTCTTCTGCAAAGAATTGGTGTTAACATTTTGCAACCTTGACTTATTAAATTGATAGCTCGGTAATAATCACACCTGTCAGTAACTCATTTCTTTGGAACTGGAATTATTGTGTTCTTCTTGAAGTCTGAGGATATTTCGAATGTCCCATACATCGTGCACACCATGAGGAAGGGTTTTGTTATGGTTGGTTTTCGCAAGGCTGTCAGTAGTTCTACCGGAAAGTCGTCCGCTCCTTGGACCTTCTTTCGACTTTGGTCTTCTAGTGCTCCGTCAAATTCTTCTAGAATATCGTATCTCCATTTTCATCTTCATCTGTAGCTTAGCTTCCATTTCTATAATACTGCTCTCAAGCGTATCTCCCCTGTATAGACCCTCTTTATACCCCTTCCACCTTTCAGCTTTCCCTTCTTTGCTTAGGACTGGTTTTTCATCTGAGCTCTTGATATTGATGCAGCTGTTTCTCTTTTCTCAAAAGGCCTCTTTAATTTTCCTGTAGGCGATAGAAATCTTTTCCCTAGTGATATATGCTTCTAAATCCTTACATTTATCGTTTAGCCATTCCTGTTAGCTATTTTGCACCTCCTTTCATTCTCAATTTTTAGACAACTGTTTTCCCTTTCACCTGCTTCATTTAGTTCATTTTTACATTCTCTCCTTTCATCGGTTAAATTAAATATCTCCTGTGTTGTCCAAAGATCTCTACTAGGCCTTGTCTTTTTACCTGCTATCTGTACTGTTTCATCTCTCAAGACTATCCATTCATCTTCAGTCTATTCCTTTACCCTAGTCCTGTCAATCGTTGTCTAATGCTCCCTCTGAAGCTTCCAACAACAGCTGGTGCTTTCAACTTATCCACGTTCCATTTCCTTAACTTCCAACCTTTTATGCAATTTCTACAGTTTTAATGTACAGATCGTAAAAAATAAATCGTGGTCAGAGTCCACATCTGCCCCTGGAATCTTTTGAACTTTCAAATCTGTCTCTAAAAACTCTGACTCACCATTATACAATCAACTGAAGCCTTCCAGTGTCTCCAGGTGTCTTCCACGTGTACAACCTTCTTTCATGATTCTTAAACCAAATGTTAATGATGATTAAATTCCGCTCTGTACAAAATTGTACCTGGCAACTCCTTCTCTCATTCATTTCCCCCAGGCTAATTTCACCCACTATTTTTCCTTCTCTTCCTTTCCCTCGTGTGGAATTCCAGTCACACTTCACTATTTTATTTTGCCTCCCTTAACTATCTGAATATTTTTTTTATCTCATCATACATTTCTTCAGTCTCTTCATCATCTGCGGAGTTACTTGGGATATAATCTTGTTCTACACTTGTGAGTGTGAGCTTTGCGTCTATCTTGGCTACAATAATGCTTTCATGATGCTGTTCATAGTAGCTTACCCGCATTCCTATTTTCTTATCCATTGTTAAACCTAATTCTGCTTTGCCCTTATTTAATTTTGTATCTATAACCCTGTATTCATCTGACCAGTAGTCATTTTCCTCCTGCCACCAAACTTCATTGATTCCCACTATATCTAAGTTCAACCTATCGAATTTACTTTTTAAATTTTCTAGTCTACCTGAGTGATTAAGGGATCTTTAAATTTCATGCTGCAATCCATAGAACTCCAGTTTTGTTTCTCCTGATAACGACGTCCTCCTGAGTAGTCCCCGCCCAGAGATACGAATGAGTGCCATTTTACCCAAAAGGAGTTTACAAGTTGGTACAAGTGGAGTTTAAATACGTATCATATACACATACCTCCAAAAACTTTGTTTCCAGAATCACGAGTTCATTAAAGATAGTGGTTAATTTAAAATTTGACCTGATGATATACATTTTTGCAATCCAACGCCCATCCCAAAAAATGAATAAGATTACCTTACGGTGGTTTCTAACATTTTGCATAGTTTTATCAAAAACTGCATTATTCATTAACTTATAAAAATATTTTCAAAATCAGAGAGCGCAGAAATCCTGTTGCTTGAAGGAAGTAGCTTGTGTGACTCTACAGTTGCAACCCAAGCTCGATACATCGCTGTAGGTTTCGATAATTCCTTGTTTTTTCCCTCCAGCCTTGTCAACACCTTAGGGTAGGAACCGAAGGACTTAACGTCCCATCGACTTAGAGGTCATTAGAGATGGAGTGTAAGGTCAGATGGGGTCAAGTATGGGGAGGAAATCCACTGTGTCCTTTCAAAGAAAACATCAGCATTTGCCCAGAGTGATCCAGGGAAATTATGGAAAACCTAAATCAGGATGACCAGACACTGCTTTGAGCTGTCGTCCTCCCGAATGCGCGTCCAGTGTGGATGGAAACCGTTTCATGGAAATTAGTGCTCTGAACATAACGGAAATCGCTGTGCGTGTCACGCAATCTATTAGAACACACTAAGGCTACTTACAAACAAAGTTTCAGAATCTACCACCAGAGATGAGAAGTTACCATATCCAGCGATATCTTCACTTTATAGCCAAGGAAACCTCCCAGTAGACAGAGATTGTTTCATGGTATGACTGCATAAGTTGTTTACATCTAAACACATAATGTACCTAAATATTTCACTGAATATTTCGTCCATAAATGGTTTACTTCCCATTGTGTACGTATGAAAACCTTTGCAAAGTCCCCCACAGATCCCGCATTCATAAACACCTGCATGGCATCATTGATTAAAAGTCCAATGTTGACATGTGTGAGCTTGATAGCAGCGCTTCCATGCATACATCTGGTATTGTTCAAAAATATCTGCAAGTAAGCATGCATCTGAGTCCATATGACTTGCATAGTCGTCTAAGTTAGAGGAGTTAAACTCTGGCAAAAACATTTACCATGTTTCCATACTCTGCGTCTGTTATGGCATTGTCTGCGAGTTTATTGGAGAATGTGGTTATGTCAGGTGATGTGGTTTAGTTGAGTTTCTCCATCATATCCATGTACTTTTATGGAAAGACGCCCTTCGGTCATAAGCAGCAACTTACCGTCGTAAGGATGTGCTACTCGAGTCAGAGTAATGTGTTCCAGATGCATGGTTTCAGTAAGGTTTTGAAGCGTTACCTGTCTGAATCCTAGTGAGTCCGGGAAATGCAGCGCAGTATCCTTGGTGATTATCTCTAAAAATTAAATATATTTCTCTGTGCTGTCAGGTATGAAACTAACCTGATGATTGCACACACCGATCTTACCCAAGTGCTCAACAGGGAGGAGAATATCTTATCTGCTTAAATTGTGAAAGAATACAGGCATGTGGAATGGTAGTTCATAATTCATGTTGCATCAATTGTGTGCAGCAGGCAGAATTTGTCTGGTAGATGGCACTAATCCCTACGTGATATTTCAGCTTCATCAGCTAATGGCTGCCCACAAATGCAGCTGTCACTTCCATTGTCATAGAGTGATTCATTTTCCTGTGTGTACTTCACAGAAACGTACATGTGATAATTCACACTAACTTTCTTTGCGAGTCCTTCAAGCTCAGAGAGCAACAATCTCACAGGATCTTCCCTGACGTATGATTCAAAATTGTTATGACTTGTATTGTATGCACATACAACCCAATACACTGACACAAATGGTATGTGTCTTTCTATGAGGGTAGTATGTGAGGCAATGGTGTTGCTCTGACAGTGTGCTGCTTGAGTGAGAAGGTGTACCTCAAAGGCCACATACCTCTTGTAGAGAACATTCTTAAACTTTAAAACGTACTCGCCCTAGTAGGCATCTCAGCGCATACCAGCTAATATATAGAGTAACCCACCAGATGCTCTACTAATGACTCATTCATACGAAATGGCTTCAGGCACTTAGGAAAAATATGTCATCCACCATATTTTGAAACAATTTCGAGGAAATTGCTGGGACATGTTTTTCATCCAGCAGTAGTGTTGTTCACCATTCTCATAGATTAGCAACAACTCTTCATGTTTCTACCAGTGAATGACGATAAGTGAATGGGTCCAAAAAATTTATGCTTAATGTTGTTCTCCCCACCATGCCCATCTGACTTGGAGTCATCTATGTCGTAAATATAGATATATGGCGATTCTACCCCTGAAAATCAGCAACATTGTAGATTATCACGGGGAATTCAATTCCATCATGTTTTTAACACCTTCAAACATTATCAATGTATTATTTGCTTGTACACTCAGAATGTATCATAGTTTCTGTTTCGAAACCCTAATGTGAACATGCATAGCAATAGTCGTTATTTTGGACATTATTGACGCCCTTTATTCCAATTATATTGCGGTGTCCCACAATACCACGCCATTATCACTCCAATGGGTACAATTGAGCTTTTGGAGATGCCTTCAATGGGACAGCAAACTCGCTGCATAGCACAGCACTAGACTTACTGGCAGGAAACTATGGATCATTTATGGTTTTGGATAGTTCCCTTTACAAAACAGATGGGCTCACATTTAGAAAAACATCAGATCACAATGCCGGACAGTGTTACCAATATGAGCAAACGATATCCTGCCCCAAAGTGCACCTTGAATTAGCATAGCACCTATCTGACCCTCATCATCACTAACAGAGAGGCAGAGAGGCTGCTGCTGGCCTACAGAATCCCCTTGCAGATGTCGATGGCCCAGATACTGATGATGCTCATGTTGGTCTGTGTGCGGTCGATGATGACACAGACACTGATGGCGCAGGTGTCGATGCCGCCGCAAGGGAGAGTGCGGAGCCAATCTCTGGCATTGCAGTCTGTGCGGGCGCCACCGGTAGTGAAGACCCGGGCACGGACTGTTTCGCAGCCACTGGCGCAGATGCAGGTGAAGCCGGCGGTGCGAAAGCCGCCAGTGCGGGCGGCGAAGTCAGCACTGCCAATCGCCAAGGCCCGACTGTGTGTGCAGACGATGCCATCCATGGGGGTGGTAGGTCCAAACGAGTCAACATTTGTGAAAAAACAGCGTTAATCTACGAGTATCGAAAGTTTACACACACACACACACACGTGTGTGTGTGTGTGTGTGTGTGTGTGTGTGTGTGTGTGTATGTGTGTATGTATGTATAAGAGTCTACAAGTATCGAAAATTTACACGCACACACACACATGTAGTGAGAGCGACACATCCACACAAACATTAGTGAGTGTGTGAGGGAGAGAGAGAGAGAGAGAGAGAGAAGGAGAGGAGTACATAATGCAAAATATAAAAGCTCAGCCTTTGCTGAATGCCTCTTGGATGTGTGTCCACTCTCTAGCTTGTCTTCTGGCATTGAGATGCAAATTGTCAGTGGCAGGAGGCAGCAATCTCTGATTCAATTCATCATCTAACACAGAACTCTGTAAATGTGTAAGCTGACTAATCATGAATTTAGTGTCCCATAATGTATTGCACTGTCTGCCCTACATTGAGGGCACTCAGTTTACTAGAAGAGAACAATGGTTCTTGTTAAACATACATGGATAGACACATATAAATAGGTATGTTACTTACCATCAGGGTCCTGAAATAAGGTGACCAACATGTGAATTCACGTCAAGGGAATATCTCTCTAATGCTAGCAAAGCCAATAACTGGCTTGATATACTGTCATCACCAATCAACAATCTTAAAAACAGTGCTCATTAAGTAGAACGTGAAAATGCGCACCCATGGACGCAGGCAGACACACACACACACACACACACACACACACACACACACACACACACACACATATGGGTGTCCCAGCTATCTTGTTCACCCAAAATATCTGTGGAACAATAACAGCTTTTGGAAAACGACTTTCACCGGTGTCAATGTAGGGCTGGGGCCCATGAATGTACATATTTGGAAACATTCTAAAACGAAAGCATATGTGTTTTTAACACAAACTTATGTTTTTTTTTAAATGGACCTCCCATATTTTTTCTTTGGCAATCCATAGCATGACAAAGCACATACACAATGGCGTTGATTGCATCGGAATATTCCCATTACATCGCGAGATATTAAGACGCGAAGTTGACGCTTGAAACACCCGACATGCGCTGCTAGCGCACGTCCTGAGGCTCAGGCGTGAACCTCATGCTGCCCGTAATCTCTATGTTTAGTATGTAGTGCTGGTATCACAGTGGAAGTTTCTACAAAGGGCCATTTTACCCAGTGATGTTAAGAAACATTTGTTTGCAACAATTTGTCATTTAACGCATTAGATAAACATAACATTGATAATTATGTGATAATAAAACTAGTTGGTTAAACATGTTTACATTCATCTTCTATGTCCTACCTGAACTTCCCAAATCAAAACATTTTTACCTAAACAACGGTAAAACTTTTAGTCCACTTGCTCGTTTCACTAAAACCATCAACATGAATTTTACTATTACGAGTGAATGATTAACTGTCACTTGCGCTAGATCTACAGTAAAGTAAGGTTTTAACGTTGAACGGCATTACCTTTTTAGTAATTGATTAACGATAAGCGAAGTTAACTTTGTGACTAACGTTGCGGTACACAGATTTGTTACAGAACTGCATCACCCCTAGTCTATGGGATAAATACCTGCTGGAATGTACGACGTTAATGCAGGATGGCAGCAGACCGTATTATTCGTTTCGGATCTCTTGATAAGTATGGAAGTGTGATTACGCATGTCAATCACATCGCGATTACGGGTAGCATGGGGTTCACGCCTGAGCCTCAGGACGTGCGCTAGCAGCGCATGTCGGGTGTTTCAAGCGTCAACTTCGCGTCTCAATATCTCTGGATGTAATGGGAATATTGCGATGCAATCAACGCCATTGTGTATGTGCTCTGTCATGCTATGGATTGCTGAAGAAAAAATATAGGAGGTCCATTTTAAAAAAACATAAGTTTGTGTTAAAAACACATATGCTTTCGTTTTAGAATGTTTCCAAATATGTACATTCATGGGCCCCAGCCCTACATTGATACCGGTGAAAGTCGTTTTCCAATAGTTGTTATTGTTCCAGAGATATTTTGGGTGGACAAGATAGCTGGGAAATATATATGTAACCCGTAAGTCTTCCTCTGAAGTGTGTTACATTAAAGGAGCCAGCGTGTCATCGTCATGGCATAATATCATCTTCCTCTTCGAGGTGCTAACATTTTTTGCCACTGCAACTGCTGGAGCACATCATTATGACGAAGATGCTGTTAATACTGACAACACTAATGTTACGGACAGAATGAAGTAAAATGGGGGCTCCCAGCCCACTTTATATTGTCTCAGTTGGGAGAGCATTGGGAGGGGGTGAAATCCATGCAGCTTTCATCAGGGTCAGAGGTGTATGATGCTGTTCCTGTAGCTCTGGGGGTGGGTGCTAGGGAGACGCCACGGGTGAAATAATAAGACAAGAGATTGTTCTAAAGTAGGTCACTTATTTTTCACCCAACTTAACGGAGTGTTACATTATCTAATGCATGCGCAAACGAATTCTTCTTCTTCTTCATCATAAGGAGGCGTAGTGGAGGACACTCATATATTTCTAGATTTGTAACTGCGGAATTCTGATAAATATCATGTATGCATATCGGTTCGACACTATCTAAGCGATTGTGTCAATACGTTCAAAAATTCGATGTGATGCCAGTCTGACTTTGTCCTAGTGCAATTTTGACTTAATCATAACGCAACCTTTATGTCTCATGATATATTTCACATCTCTGAAAGGTGTTCTCGAAATGATAATTGTAGATTATGAATGTGACATCCTTAAATAGAATCTGGCCATATTCATCAAGGAAGCCTTGTACACCAGTTAGAATGTTCGCATTTTGAGATACCATTGCGGGATGGTTAGGATTTGATATGGCACTTCTCAATTTTTACAAGACTTTGCAGAATTCCTGTATATGGACAGTAGTTAATTAAGTGATTGTGGAGTATATTCGAGTTCTGCTATGTTTGCTGAGAACTTTTCAGTGGTTTCGAACTGAATAAGGACATCAATCAATCCAGTCTTCACACTTTAATCTGTTTTGAACAATCTATAACTACAGTTGAAGCTAATTTATTAAATTCCTTTGGACTGAGCAGACACCATCATTCTCTACACCCACATAGTGCGCTGTACAGATCCTTGCAGCACTAAACAGCATGGTATAGACATTATTCGACAAATCCTGTTGCAAATTGCCGTAAGGATAGAGCTCTGAATTAACAAATTTTTTAATCTGTTAAATTCAAGCTATCGAATTCAATCAAATCATGTTTAAGATTTGTATTGTTATTGGTTTGAAGTACGAGTGTGGTAACTTGAAGTGTTTCTAATTGGACTGACGTTTTCCTAGTCCACGTTTGTCAATATGTATTCAGAAGTAGAGTACATTCAAATAGCTCCCATGATCTGAAATTTAGAGGCAATTAAATACCAGCTGTCAATACGCATTCAGAAATAGAGGATATTCAGATAGATCCCATGATCTGAAATTTAGAGGAAACTGAATACCAGTATAAAGTATTTTCAGAAGTTACAAGCATTCCTCATCGATTACAGAGCTATGGGGCATTTTTCAAATTAGTCAAGCAGAATCTTGTTCTCTTAAGGACTGGTGTCTCCCTGGATGTATGCATTGCTCCCAATTCCACTTGATACTAAAATGAGTTCTTCCTTTAAATTCACTATAATGCATTTCAGATCTCCCAAATAACTCATCTGTATATTGAGAAGAATGCATGCACTAAATGCATCTGTTGATGTCAGTTTATCCATAAACCACCCTGAATTTTCTAAACCACTCAATTCCAAACGTTACGCTGAAATACATGTATTTAAGGCTGATGTGATACCTACATTCTTCATGCAGTTAAGTACAAGTTACAGCTCTGCCAGTGCACTGCCCTTCTACGCGATACTACCACGCTCTGCATATGAACACATCGCTATCAAGTGACTTCTGTCACCTCAGCGTCAATGTTCCTGTCTTTGCAGCCTCCACCACTTCCACCGAAGCCGCCTGTGGCCAGAGAAGACAGAGAGAAGGAGGTGAAAGAGGCGGACCAGAAGAAAGAGAAGGAGAAGGAAAAGAAAGAGAAAAAAGACAAGCAGTCGTCGACGTCCTCGTCCTCGTCGTCGAGCTCCTCGGAGGGCGAGGAGTCTGGGAAGGCCCTGGAGAGGGCCGGCGTGGGCCGCGGCACGTGGCAGCTGGTGGGCGGCGCCGGACACGCCGCCCTCAGCCTGAGGGCCGCCGGGAGGCCCGCCCCCGGGGAGCCGCCCTCGCCGCCCCCGCCGCTGCCGGCCACGGTGAGTCTACCCTGCTGACCACTGACACTGCGGCACCGGCCAGGGGTACTGGGACACACGCACCTCCCTGCGGTATTTAAACAATTAAATGTTATGAGTTTAGATTAACCAGTGCGGAGATAGAAAATCACGGGAACAACTGAAATAGCGCATCTCTTCACTGCAATTTGCATTTATTGTAACACTCGATAACAGACCAAGAAAATGTCGGGTGTAACACTTGACAGGTAATAGCACTAGAACAATAATAAACACATGATTCAGTTTTCTGCACTTTAGTTAAAGATCAACAGGGGGACGCACTTTAAGTTCTCCCATAAATATAAATATCCACGTAGGCGTGTTGAACTGTCCTCTTAGAAAAATTATAAATGACTGTGCTTAAACTGACACACAATATTTTTAGCGCAACGCAATCTGACTTTTAATAATCCCTACAAAAGAATGGCCCTGACTAACAATAACGTATACCTTTCATTAATCACTTACCTCACAAAAATCTTCGTTACTCAAACTACTGCAATACAGCGAGCGCCAATACTGCCAGCTAAATAAAAGATTCAAACTACTGAAGTCAATAACTACTGACAGGCATAGTTAGCAAAAAAGAAATGGTTCAAATGGCTCTGAGCACCGTGGGACTTAACATCTTAGGTCATCAGTCCCCTAGAACTTAGAACTACTTAAACCTAACTAACCTAAGGACATCACACACATCCATGACCGACGCAGGATTCGAACCTGCGACCGTAGCAGTCGCGCGGTTCCTGACTGACGCGCCTAGAATCGCTCGGCCACCGAGGCCGGCGGCAAATGAAAGATTTTGATAAAGAACAAACAATGTATCAGTTCATGACATCCAGTCTTACAAATTTACTGTCTCTGATGGACACACCTCCAGATCATCCGGTCTCCAAACCCCGCCATCTCTCTCCCCACATCCACCACTGCTGGCGGCTCACCTCCAACTGCCCAACACTACAATAGCCAGTATTACAACAATGCCAATCAGCCACTGTCTGCACACAGCACAGCCAGTGATTTTCATACAGAGCGCTACGTGGCGGCGGCGTTACCAATATAAAAACCTAAACAGCCTACTTATAGCGTTAAAGAACTAGTTATGAAACAGTCACTTATAACATCAAGGCAGGCACACTCCATGTAAAGAGAAAATAATTAACAAGCTTACACATTGACTAGAGTATTAAAATGAATTACAGGAAAGTGCACCGTCCACAGCACCTTACGGCGACTGTTAACCTCCAATAAGTTCCTTTCTTCACAATCTGACATTAAGTACAGCTCAAAAGTACAGCGAATAAGCACAATTAAAAATTGCTGAAAAAAATAAATTGGAAATTGACAAATCTATACTCAAAAGGACCCGCACTCCATGTAAACGGGTAAAGAATGGCAACTTAATGGCTACCTAGAGTAAAAAAACTAAGAATAGCATGCTTACAGATTGACTAGAATGAAGGAATAAATAACACATACGTGCTTTCTGACGGCCGACAAATTGTGTTGGGCTATTGATCAGTGATTAATTTAAAATAGCCACAACATACGCTAACCAGGTTAGCGGCGTATTTAAAGACAAGTGTCGAGCAAGGTACCTGGTCAGAAGGTAATCAAAACTAGCAGGATTCCCTTACACGGCAGACGTGCCAACACATCCGCTCACACCCCAGAGTCAGCTAGCGCAACATAAATCATTGGCACATTTCAGATAATATTTTAAAACAACATACTTAAATACCTTTGTTTACCACAGGCCTTAATTAGTTAACAGGTTAGGCTCCGTTATTGAGACCACGCAAATGAGGTACCAAGTTAAGGTATACAACTCTATTTTGCCGTTTAACACGCGTCGTGACGAGGAAAAGCATCCAGCTAAGTAATTGAAAGTCACTACTTGGATCAAGTATTTCACGATGCGCTCAAAGTCAAGAGACAAAGGTGAGAATTAAGTTTACACTCGCAAACAGCACACGCAGAACACGAGCATTAAGTGAACATTAAATAAACTCCAGAATGCAGCGGAGTGTGCGCTAATGTGAAACTTCCTGGCGGATTAAAACTGTGTGCCGGACCGAGACTCTAACTCGGGACCTTTGCCGTTCGCGGGCAAGTGCTCTACCAACTGAGCCACCCAAGCACGACTCACGCCCCGTCCTCACAGCTTTACTTCTGCCAGTACCTCGTCTGCCACCTTCCAAACTTTACAGAAGCTCTCCTGCGAACCTTGCAAAACTAGCACACCTGAAAGAAAGGATATTGCGGAGACATGGCTTATCCACAGCCTGGGGAATGTTTCCAGAATGATATTTTTCACTCTGCAGCGGAGTGTGCGCCGATATGAAACTTTCTGGCAGATTAAAACTGTGTGCCGGACCGAGACTCGAACTCCGGACCTTTGCCTTTCGCGGGCAAATGCTCGCAGGAGAGTTTGGAAGGTAGGAAGGTAGGTGACGAGGTACTGGCAGAAGTAAAGCTGTGAGGAGGGGGATGAGTCGTGTTTGGGTAGCTCAGTTGATAGAGCACTTGCCCGCGAAAGGCAAAGGTCCCGAGTTCGAGTATCGATCCGGCACACAGTTTAAATCTGCCAGAAAGTTTCATATCAGCGCACACTCCGCTGCAGAGTGAAAAATCTCATTCTGAATACCTCTCTGAGTTAATTGTTGTGCCTCGTTCAGGGAAATCAGCGAGAATCACTCCCTTAGAATCCCAGAACACATAGCCATGATCTTTCTTGCCGACAGCGATTGCAAACACTTCCTTGGTTTATCGGGAGAATTTGCGTGTCCCCATTCCATGAACTGCCTTTTTGTGTCATAGTTGACTCGCTTCCGCCAAGTCTCGTCCCCAGTTACGATACGATGTATAACTTTGTTACCATTTTTCTCGTTATCTTCGAGGAAGGTCTGCGCTGCAGCCATTCTCTGTTTTTTAGGTTCTTCCAATAGGATTTTGGGACCGAGCTTCTCTGCCATAATTTCGGTGAAAGTTGGATAAAATATTATGAAATTTCCGTAATCGTGAAACGACAATTTTTTCGAATTTTGTCGTTTATTTTCGTCACCAGTTCCTAGTCACAAGGCTAGGCCTACCACTGCAGTCCTCATCGTGAAGATCGGTACGGCCACTTTTAAAATAGACGTCCCATTGTCTCACTTCGCAAATGGTTCAAATGTCTCTAAGCACTATGGGACTTAACATCTGAGGTCATCAGTCCCCTAGACTTAGAACTACTTAAACCAAACTAACCTAAGGACATCACACACATCCATGCCCGAGACAGGATTCGAACCTGCGACCGTAGCAGCACCACGGTTCCGTACTAAAGCGCCTAGAAGCGCTCGGTCTCTAACTTACCATTCACTCATTATTCCTTTTCTGTACACATAAAAAACGTCGCGATAAATTTCAATTGGTTTGCAGCTTTTTGCCAACGAAAGCCTAACTACAAAACCTACCTCATAAGGGGCGAGATTTTTCATTGCAGGGCACATTTTAACACGTCACAAAAAGCAAAGTAGCGGAAACGTAGTTCACCTGTTACCACCGCTGGCTGCGTACTGACAATGGGAGGCCACGACCTTTGGAACGCGGATTTACTGCAAACTTCGTACACTCTTAGTTCCCCACGATGACAACGAAATGTGTAAGCAGTAGGCCGTACTTTCTCAGGCGTTATTGAGAAAATCGATAGATAATTTCGGTCGTCAAATAAATACCAGTTAGTAGCCATTTTTACCAGGAAGCGGCGCAGGCGAGTAGCACGTGAGCACGGTAGCTCAGCGTGTTCGGTCAGAGAGCTGGTTGGCCTCCGTAATAAAAAACTGAGTGAAAGGGTCAACAAACTATCTTGACCGGATGTCATGGGACGTCTGCAATGATGAACAACGAGAAAAAAGAAGTTGTTAGCGTTCTATTTGTATTACAATTGATGCATGGGAAAAATACGTGAAATCGGATAAACTTTTATTAAATTTACAATGTTATTTGGCGTCTACAAATTTTTATTATCACAAATATGATAATATTCATAACTACCGACTGTTAAACGGCCAAACGCGTAAAGTGAGACTGAAAATTTATGCTTGTTCGTGATGTGAGAAATCCCTTATACCTGGAAGGATCCCAAAACGACTTGTTATCTCCAAGTTTTGACCGGCCCAGACGGCTTTCGAAAGATGTACAATTAATCGTCGCCTTCGACATTACGAGTACAAGTTGCGGGATGGTATTTTTCGTAAAAACATGCACAACAAAGGTAAACGGAACCAGCTGCATTGAATAAATGCTATGTTTCCGCGCACGCAAGGTCTTTTGAGGTTTTCCGTGGAAAAACAAACCTCGTTAACATTTGCAGAAACCTCTCTTTCAGCCGATGATTTGGAAGCAAACCATGCGTAACGTAGCATTTCCTTAAATATCGGCGCTGATCATTTGTCATGCAGTATCGGGTGTATTTTAATAGCGTCTTCACGAGAAGCAATTTCTCGTTCTCTTTCGATTCAGTACGAACAATTTTGAAGACACGGACAAGCATACATTTTCAGTGTCACTTTATGCGTTTGGTCGTTTACTAGTCGGTAGTTATGAATATTATATTATTTGTGATAATAAAAATGTGTAGACTGCCAAATTATATTGTAAATTTAATAAAAGTTCATCCGATTACACATATTTTTTCTCATTACATCAGTTGTAATATAGATAGTAAAGAAAATGACTGTGTTAGAAAAAAAAAACTGATGAGCGGGACTTGATCCAGCAACCCAGCGATTAGAGAGCTTTATTACAGAGGCCAACCAGCTCTCTGACCGAACACGCTGAGCTACCATGCCGGCAAAATGATGATGAATTCACAACATCCAGTCCTCTGCCGGGAATCGAACGCAGGCCCCTTGCGTGGAAGGCGGTAACGTTACCTCTACGCTACGGAGGCGGACAATCCTCTCGGCTGCTGGTGCTTCGTGGTAAAAAAAGGCCAAGCACAGGTTTATATTTGACGACCGAAATTATCTTGAGATTTTCTCAATAACACTTGAGAAGTACGCGCCACTGCTTACACATTTTGTAGCCCTCATGGAGTACTACGAGTGTACGAAGTTTGCAGTAAATGCGCGTTCCAAACGTCGTGGCCTCCGCTTGAGAGTGTGGGAACGCTACGGCACCAAGATGGCGGCTGTAGACCCGACCAACGCCGTCAAAGACCAAAACATCTGTCACTTTCTGGATAGCCGTCGTAAATGACCAAATTCTATTTGTCATGCACGTGCCGTGTACTAGTATGGTTACATCTGGAAGTAATTTGTAGGCATACAGTACACAGAGGTGCCACTTCAGGCAGCAAGAACGGCTGGAACAACTTAGTTCGAAATCACAATGAAATGAACACCCTTAGCTACTTACAGGCGTTCACATACGTCAACGTGGACAGATGAAAATGTGTGCCCCGACCGGGACTCGAACCCGGGATCTCCTGCTTAGATGGCAGACGCTCTATCCATCTTTTGGTCAAGTCTTAGTATATATATATATACGAGTAGTTAAGGCTCATCAGCCAATTGACCATCTTCTTCTGTTCGAATGCACAAACAGTGTAATGAGTATAATGGGCGGGGCAGTACGAATGTAGTGCGGGACAATACGTTGAGAATGTGGGTTTCGCGGGAGGCGTGCCAGAGATGAACCCCTGCACTCACGCTGTCCTCTGTATCCTCGGTGGCTCAGATGGATAGGACGTCTGCCATGTAAGCTGGAGATCCCGGGTTCGAGTCCCGGTCGGGGCACACACTTTCATCTGTCCACGTTGACGTATGTCAAAGGTGTTTATTTCATTGTAATTTGATTCTAACGGACTGCATGGTCACCCATGGTACACGTTCTTTCGGATATATGTTGAAAGGGGCCCCCATGGGATTGCAGGAGATGGAGATAGTAGCGGTTGTCATACAGAATACAAATAATCGTGCTTTGGCTTACCCCACGTTGGTGGGCCACTTACCTGGAGCTTGTACTAGGGTTTGTCCCAATATCCGAAAGAACAGATGCCATCTTAGTATATACAATTTAGTTTGACACGTTTATTTCGTTTTATACTCCTTCAACGCTGTGCCAGAGTTCGTTAGGCTGCTTAAATGTTTAGTGCCCCACAACTTTCAGATATTCATTAAAGGACCTCTTCTATACACCAAAACCTGCACTAGAAATATTTCCTTTGCCAAAACCGGTTTTCAAGTTTGTAACCCATGAGTCGTGGTATGTGATACACAAGAACAAACAACTATTTGTTAATCGATTTCGGGGAAATTATAACTGTGCACTTATAGCTGTAATATAAGTCTACTAACATTATGCACTTCTATTGCAATGATATGCTTGTTACTCAATACGACAGGATCTTAAATATGTCCTATAACACCGGGCACAGTTTGTCATCTATGTTACTGCTGTCAAATTTTAGGCACTAACATTTGATATCTGTCATACAGAGTAAACATAAAACTAACAGTCCAAGGAGTCTACATTACCTGTATTTTGTTATTTCTAAGATAATATATACGTCTATATCTGTGACATGCATTCATATAATTATGTAAATTACAATGTTTGATAATAGGCATGTGAAGGCAGAATAATCAAAAGGTATAAGATTGCAAAATAATCTAACATATTACACCAAATTAGACAATTTTCCTTCCAGAACATAGCCTCCCAACTAAAATTATTCGGTTAAAACACTGTTGAAATTTTGTGTAAACATCTTATTCTGTAACTCTGTTTGTTCATTATGTTGTCCGGTTGTTTTGTCATGTAAGTGTATATTTCTGATTCTTCTAGAATATGTAATAATCTGCCTTTTCCTGCTTTGTGGAGAGTGGTGCCGTTTCTATTAGTGCCATAAGCAGAACGCTCTTATTCTAGTAAATGAGCTGTTATTGCTTGAGGATTGGCTTTAGATTTAGAGAACACACTGATTTTAGTGAAGCGCACTTTAATAACTCTAATCACTAATCATTTACATACCCACCGACGGTGTGTACATACACAAAGTTATGTTGAACGCCGACCATGTCACCTGCGTTCTTTAATATTTTTGCCAGGCAGTGTGTTTACTCAATAACATTAATGAAACAGGCTAACTGCAGTGACAGATTTCTGACTCGGAATGGAAGAAAAAAAAGGTCCAATGAACATGTGTCCAGAAATGGAGAGTATATTTGCAACGACAACAGATCGCCCTGGAACACAGTACAGGGCTCCATCATGTCCATGTCACAAAATATGTTGAAAGGGGCCCCCATGGGATTGCAGGAGATGGAGATAGTAGCGGTTGTCATACAGAATACAAATAATCGTGCTTTGGCTTACACCACGTTAGTGGCCCACTTACCTGGAGCTTGTACTAGGGTTTGTCCCAATATCCGAAAGAACAGATGCCATCTTAGTATATACAATTTAGTTTGACACGTTTATTTCGTTTTATACTCCTTCAACGCTGTGCCAGAGTTCGTTAGGCTGCTTGAATGTTTAGTGCCCCACAACTTTCAGATATTCATTAAAGGACCTCTTCTATACACCAAAACCTGCATTAGAAATATTTCCTTTGCCAAAACCGGTTTTCAAGTTTGTAACCCATGAGTCGTGGCATGTGATACACAAGAACAAACAACTATTTGTTAATCGATTTCGGCGAAATTATAACTGTGCACTTGTAGCTGTAATATAAGTCTACTAACATTATGCACTTCTATTGCAATGATATGCTTGTTACTCAATACGACAGGATCTTAAGTATGTCCTATAACACCGGGCACAGTTTGTCATCTATGTTACTGCTGTCAAATTTTAGGCACTAACATTTGATATCTGTCATACAGAGTAAACATAAAACTAACAGTCCAAGGAGTCTACATTACCTGTATTTTGTTATTTCTAAGATAATATATACGTCTATATCTGTGACATGCATTCATATAATTATGTAAATTACAATGTTTGATAATAGGCATGTGAAGGCAGAATAATCAAAAGGTATAAGATTGCAAAATAATCTAACATATTACACCAAATTAGACAATTTTCCTTCCAGAACATAGCCTCCCAACTAAAATTATTCGGTTAAAACACTGTTGAAATTTTGTGTAAACATCTTATTCTGTAACTCTGTTTGTTCATTATGTTGTCCGGTTGTTTTGTCATGTAAGTGTATATTTCTGATTCTTCTAGAATATGTAATAATCTGCCTTTTCCTGCTTTGTGGAGAGTGGTGCCGTTTCTGTTAGTGCCATAAGCAGAACGCTCTTATTCTAGTAAATGAGCTGTTATTGCTTGAGGTTTGGCTTTAGATTTAGAGAACACACTGATTTTAGTGAAGCGCACTTTAATAACTCTAATCACTAATCATTTACATACCCACCGACGGTGTGTACATACACAAAGTCATGCTGAACGCCGACCATGTCCCCTGCGTTCTTTAATATTTTTGCCAGGCAGTGTGTTTACTCAATAACATTAATGAAACAGGCTAACTGCAATGACAGATTTCTGACTCGGAATGGAAGAAAAAATAGGTCCAATGAACATGTGTCCAGAAATGGAGAGTATATTTGCAACGACAACAGATCGCCCTGGAACACAGTACAGGGTTCCATCATGTCCATGTCACAAAATATGTCGAAAGGGGCCCCCATGGGATTGCAGGAGATGGGGATAGTAGCGGTTGTCATACAGAATACAAATAATCGTGCTTTGGCTTACCCCACGTTGGTGGGCCACTTACCTGGAGCTTGTACTAGGGTTTGTCCCAATATCCTGTGGAACCCAGTCCTCCAGATATGATGTACGAATAGTCCGCAGCCCTACCCATAATCACAAGAACACCCAAAAAGGGAATGAAATGTGGTGTGATGTGGTTGATGTCTGTGACGGTACCTGTTATTGTATAGCCATGCTGCACCTGGACCGTGTCATCTGCTTGGCCGTACACAAATAGCTTTGGTTGTTCCCAACATCAATACGGGCCATTCTGATGTTTACAGTACGTTGTATCATTCACACAGCCTGCAACACACAAGCAACACATGGAACATGGTCAAAGGAACTTTGAATCTGCAGTAAAATCTACCATGGAATCTGTACCTGCAGTCTGTTACCTTCATTAATATTCCTCTTGTACACTCAACAATGCCAACAAACTTGGAGATGTGGTAGAGTGAATTGAAGAACTAATTAAGGATTTTAATATGTGCATTTATGTCATCCAACACTCCTAAAAGACCCTTTTTTCATTAGCATCATATGGTAACATTCCTGAAAATTAGTTTCTATACTAAATGCCTTACCCAAGACACGTTTATAGCCTGTGAAAGTTTTTTAGTGTGGTTTTTGTTACACCCTGCGTCTGTATACACAAAGATGATATGTATTATGAAAATTGAAAATAGAGGAGGAGAACAGCTGCATCCGGACTTCATATAAAATCAGTAGTGATGACTGAAAACATGTGCTAGCCAGGGATTCGAACCCGGGATCTCTTTCTTACTAGGCATTTACATTAGCCAACGCACCACCCGAACACAATGTTTATTAAAAATGCGCGGACTATCTTGCCACACCTCCCAGCTGACCCACGTTCCCACCCAGCACCACCTGTCCACAGGTGCCTACAACAGTTCCCACAACGAAACTTTGTCTCGAAACCTGGCAGAAAATTCAAAGAGATTCTCGTCGTATGTGAAGTATGTTAGCGGCAAGAAACAATCAATGCCTTCTCTGCACGATAGCAATGGAGATACTACCGAAGACAGTTACTAAACACAGCCTTCCGAAATGCCTTCACAAAAGAAGATGAAGTAAATATTCCAGAATTTGAATCGAGAACAGCTGCCAACAAGAGTAACTTAGAACTAAATATCCTCGGAGTAGTGAAGCAACTAAAATCACATAATAAAAGCAAGTCTTTTGGTCAAGACTGTATACCAATTAGGTTCCTTTCGGAGTATGCTGATGCATTAGGTCCATACTTAACAATCATATACAACCGTTCGCTCGACGAAAGATCCGTACCCAAAGACTGGAAAGTTGCACAGGTCACACCAATATTAAAGAAAGGTAGCAGGGGTAATCCACTAAATTACAGGACCATATAGTTAACGTCGATATGCAGCAGGATTTTAGAACATACATTGTGTCCAAACATTATGAATTACCTCGAAGGAAACGATCTATTGACACACAGTCAACATGCGTTTCGAAAACATACTTCCTGTGAAACAGAACTAGCTCTTTATTCACATGAAGTGCTGAGTGCTATTGACAAGGGATTTCAGATCGATTCCGTATTTCTGGATTTCCGGAAGGTTTTTGACACTGTACCACACAAGCGGCTCGTAGTGAAATTGCGTGCTTATAGAATATCGTCTCAGTTATGTGACTGGATTTGCGATTTCCTTCAGGTCAACGTAACACGTGCAGGCGTCTTGTATGTCCTGCAACCTTCGGAGCTCCACAAGGCGAGACACGCGAGGCTCACCGCTGTAAAGGAATCAACATGGATTCCGGAAACAGCGATCGTGTGAGACCCAATTCGCTTTATTTGTTCATGAGACACAGAAAATATTAGATACAGGCTCCCAGGTCGATGCCATTTTCCTTGACTTCCGGAAGGCGCTCAATACAGTTCCGGACTGTCGCCTGATAAACAAAGTAAGGGCCTACGGAATATCAGACCAGCTGTGTGGCTCTGGATTGAAGAGTTTTTAGCAAACAGAACACAGCATGTTGTTATCAATGGATAGACGTCTACAGACGTTAAAGTAACCTCCGGCGTGCCACAGGGGAGTGTTATGGGACCATTGCTTTTCACAATATATATAAATGACCTAGTAGATAGTGGCGGAAGTTCCATGCGGCTTTTCACGGATGATGCTGTAGTATACAGAGAAGTTGCAGCATTAGAAAATTGCAGCCAAATGCAGGAAGATCTGCAGCGGATAGGCAGTTGGTGCAGGGAGTGACAACTGACCCTTAACATAGACAAATGTAATGTATTTAATGTATTGCGAATACATAGAAAGAATGATCCTTTATTGTATGATTACATGATAGAGGAACAAACCCTGGTAGCAGTTACTTCTGTAAAATATCTGGGAGTATGCGTGCGGAACGATTTGAAGTGGAATGATCATATAAAATTAATTGTTGGTAAGGCGGGTACCAGGTTGACATTCATTGGGAGAGTCCTTAGAAAATGTAGTCCATCAACGAAGGAGGTGGCTTACAAAACACTCGTTCGACCTATACTTGAGTTTTGCTCATCAGTGTGGGATCCGTACCAGATCGGGTTGACGGAGGAGATAGAGAAGATCCAAAGAAGAGCGGCGCGTTTCGTCACAGGGTTATTTGGTAACCGTGATAGCGTTACGGAGATGTTTAGCAAACTCAAGTGGCAGACTCTGCAAGAGAGGCGCTCTGCATCGCGGTGTAGCTTGCTCTCCAGGTTTCGAGAGGGTGCGTTTCTGGATGAGGTATCAAATATATTGCTTCCCCCTACTTATACCTCCCGAAGAGATAACGAATGTAAAATTAGAGAGATTCGAGAGCGCACGAAGGCTTTCAGACAGTCCGCGAACCATACGCGACTGGAACAGAAAAGGGAGGTAATGACAGTGGCACGTAAAGTGCCCTCCACCATACACCGTTGGGTGGCTTGCGGAGTATAAATGTAGATGTAGATGTAGATGTGGAGAGATTCAGCGGACGAACGGTTTCAAGCACAGTTATTTGTTTATCCTAGACTTACAATTAAAAAAACATAGACAGAAGGTTAAGCATTTAGTGAGACACTGAAGACCATTTAAAATCTGTACGTGTTGTCACCAAAGTCCCACATCAGATCAGTATGGAATCTAAAGACGACATCAAGAACATAAGTAACAGCAACGGAGGAAGGGTTTGAACGTATGCTTTCGTTTTCAGGCACCTCCAGCACCACCGGGGATCACGCGTCCAATCAGCTACGTGCCCGGGCGAACAGACGGCGACGACAAGGGAGACGACGGCGCCATCTTCGTCTGAGGAGCGCCCACAGCGCCTTCTGTAAACACTCACTCGTGAATGTGGCAAATAAAATTAGTCAGTTTTTGTTCCACATACCACGTTCATTCTGATGTGAGATCATTAGTAGATATCTGAGTAGCGTAAGATGCCTACAGCGTTTATTCAGGCCCAGGCCAATTACATGTTTTAACATCTTCCTTGGAGACCATCGTGATGTGTTCCTACTGTTCACAGTTTCTAAGTCTGTAATTCTCTGAAGAGAACGCTAATCACCTCCATTACAAGTAAGGCACATCAATGTTTTGGTGAGGACCAATGTAGTCAACCTAAGAACTCCAAGTTACTTGATGTTCATCAAATTGCGTGTACGCACGTTTGTGTCTGTGTGTGTGTGTGTGTGTGTGTGTGTGTGTGTGCTGTGTGTGCTGTGTATATATTTTTCCCATGACATTGCGACGACCTAATTTGTAGTTAAGGACTAGTGATTACCATAGCCTAATATAATCTGTTATTCCTGTAGCCTTCAGTCAAAATACTGCTTTGAGAGAATCCTGAACACCAGTGTATCCTATGCAAGTCCCTTCTGTCCTGCTTAGCAACTGCAGTTCATATCTACTAGAACCCTAGTACTGCATTCAGGCCTAATTCTTCCTCCATAACCAAATCGATGACTCCCTGACCCATCAGGAGTTGTCGTAATAACCGATCCCTTCTTTTAGTCAGATTGTGTTATAAATTTCATTCCTCCTCGTTTAGATTTGGTCCCTCTCGTAAGATATGCCATCTACCCATCTGACCCTGAGAATTCTGTTGTAGCACCACATTACGAAAGCTTCTATTCTAGTCTCTGCTATTTATCGTACACGTTTCAATTCCATATATGGCGAAAATACAGACCAAATGCAACGCACATGTCACAGTAAAGGGCGCTGAAACTGCCACATCAATACACTGTGGACCGCTGTGGTGACAATGTAGGCATGTATCCTCATAAGTAAATGGTCGTAAACGTACCGCATAGAATAGTGTGATAAACTGTCCCAACAACCTTGCACCTTTTGTTGCAATTCACCAATAGTTCCTGCAAACCCTTTTTCCCACTTCATTCTTTCCCCACTTCATTATTTCTTACACCTATTCAATTTGCGAGAGATCTTTTGATCTCGCTGGCCATAGTACGCTATATGTGGACGTGCAATGTCCTGCTGAAAGATCACACCACCCTCAAGTCGAAGAAACGGTAGCATGGAGATAACAGAGGGTGGAATGTAGCGGAGACTGGTCACTTTACACTGCAGAAACACCCAATGGCCCCTCGCGCCATGAATCTGAGGGTGGGGCCTGAGTGTCATGGGCGAATGCGGTCTGGAACAGATAGCTCACTACGTCTACGCCACACACCTGTACATCAATCACTCGCATATGGACAGAACGTACTCTCATCACTGAAGACAACAGACAGCCATTCCACTCCCCAGTGAACTCCTTCACGACACGAGGGTAGTGTTGCGGTGTCAGTGGTAGCTTGGCCAGAGGCACACATCTGCTGCAAGCAGACGTCGTAGCAGGTGTGCGTGAATTTCTTCCCTGTATGATCTAGTAGCCAGCCACTGCTGCTGGCACAACGCATCGAACCTGGTCTACAGCTGTGTCAGTATTCCACAGACCTCTGATGAAAACAGCGACACACCACCGATACAAAGTGTGCACCATGTGTGACAATCCATTGATATGTCAATCTAAATTCCTACAGGCCCACGGCTGAAGCTATTCAGCAGGAGTGTGTACTCTTCGGTGGGCCATGGTTGTACCCTAGAGTGAATGTTGCAAACACCGTTCACCTCTGAACTCAGCACAGTTACTGCCTATAACAGCCAAAACAGAGGACGCACAGACAAGCTTCCTGAGGGCCTTCTGATCGCCTATGACCGTTACAGACTAACCACCAACACAAAAGCCCCTCAGCATGCATTCTGTGGTGCCACTGAACACGTTCCTTCAGTGTATTGCATTTATGTTTTCGGCGGTATATTTCACATTAATGTATTGCTAATTAAGGAGAGCATTTCCTTCTAAACTCAAAAAGAATGACCTGATTTCAAAACTCCATATTTATGGATAAAAACATTGTACAAACACGGAATAGATTGCAAAACACTCACAAAATATTTAAGTTTTAGCTGTGCTATTACAAATTCCCTATGTGTCCACCAGCAACAGCACAAACAACATCTACACGATAGCTAAATTCGTCAAATTTTACACAGTGTATGTGCTTTTACAGAAGTTTCTGTGGCTGTTATTATGTTTTTCATTTCTTCCGTATCACGACATATGGCGTAGATGAACAGTTTCCTTCCTTGGAGGCCGAGAATGCAGGGCTGTGTCTCAGGGTCCTGTGCCCCTTGTTCAGCGTTGAGGCAGTGTCCCTGAGAAACTGATGTACGTTGTTGTGCGAGTGTGGTGGGACACCATCCTGTTGGGAAATTAAGTCATCGGAGTCCTCCGGAAGTTGTGGAAAAAGTCGGTTCTACAGCATCTGAAGATAGATGATTCCAGTTACCGTGTTTTCCTCGAAAAAGAATGGACCGTCCACTTTGTCACGAGAAATGGCACAAAAGCCGTTAACTTGAGATGAGTCTCTTTCGTGCTCAGAAATGTCGTCAGGGTTCTGCAGTCTCCAAAGGAAGTTGCCGCTAACATGAAATGTTGCTTCATCACTGAAAATTAAACGTGGTAAAAATGTAAAGAGATGTACCGCTGCTGGTGGACACATAGAGCATTTGTAATAGCACAGCTAAAACTGAAAGATTTTGAGAGTGTTTGGCAATCTAGCCCATGTTTGTAGTATGCTTTTATCAATAATTATCGAGTCAGGTCATTCTTTTTGAAACACCCTGTACTATATGACATTTATTTGTACCTTGACCGTACATTTTTGCCGCCCTAAATGTAAAACTCATCTCCCTCATTTGGCCTCTTATTTTCTAATCTCATTCGACAGCATCACTTGTCTGAATTCCATTTTCCTTGTTTTACTTCCAGTAAGGTTCATATTCTAACCTCTTCTCATGGCTCTACCAATTCCGTTCAACTGATTCTACCGGTACTTCCTCTGACATAATTACAACACTGTTGACCATCATTAAGGTTTTCCCTCTTCGCCCTGAACCTTAATTCCTTTACCAAATTTCTCGTTTTCTTCCACTACTGCTTGCACCATGTACAGATGGAATAACACGAGGGATCTGGCTCAATGATGAATCACTTCATTCTCAACTACTCCCTCATTTTCAAAATCTTCTACTCTTCATAACTGCAGTCTGACTTTTGTACAGGTAATTTATCTCTGATAACTTTAACATTTAGAATAATGTAATATAATATATGTTGTTCTAATTTGTGTTATTTGAAAGTATTTTAATGTGTGAACTGAGCTCTGGCGTTCTTGTGTCATGTCGCTGCTACTGAAGTAGTTCGAAAATGAAAGTACAGTTTAAGTTTTCTTACAGGGCCGAATATCGGCTCTTCATTTCTTAAGAGTTGTTTTCCTGCAAGCATTGATTATAAAGTGTACAAATAATAAAATGTGTTGTCTTCCTCTGTTGTGCATAATTTCATTTATTTTGCTCCTAGCCCTTACTGAATAAACGCATCACCGAATCCGTAAATGTTTGCTACCTCGGAGATTATCTCCCTCAGCACTCAAGTGAAACAGTAACGTGATGAGGATGCACGACAAAAAAAAATGTAGACTTTGTGACTGGCCTACAGTCAGGAGAAGAAACGTGAAAGAAAAAGAAACACGTTTAATAAATTTCAGTGAATGTCCATGTGAATTCTAAAGAGGAAGGAAAATACTGTTTTTAATTTCAAATGACTAAACGTTCCAGAGAGTTAATAGGGTCATTAGTATCGTAGCCTTCAGCCACTGATATTAACAAAGTTATAATTCCGCATATCACTGAATGTTAAGCGAATATTTCAAATATCAGCTTTCAGGACACTTTTGAAAAATACGCCGCTTCGGTAGCGCTTGAAGAGCGGCATTTTACTTAAAGAGGTGTTGTTCGGCGTGGTCCACTTCCCTGATCTACAGTCCGACACACTTTTCATTCAGCAGTGCCTGATGGATTCAATGAGCAATCGAGCGTAATGTAGGATCCAGTAAATGGTGGATGAAATTGTGCAAACTCGTTACCGGTTACTACACGTAGCAAATGCACTACTAGGAAATGTGTGGTGCAATTTGTGATTAGTCCGCATTTGTGAGTTATACGAGGTCTGAGGTCTTTCCAGAACTTCTAAACATGGCACTTTGTTTATCTCTGAGTGGCAATAAGGCAATTGTGGGTGTCAGCAGTAACCCGCCTTCACGTTTAAAAGCATTTAATAATTCTGTTAACATATTTCTTGGACCTATAGAGAGACAGAGCGAGCTGTTTCAGATGCGATCCACTGTAGGATCCAATTACTTTCAGTCAAATCCCATATGAGCTGTTTTGGGGGGAGGGGGAGATGAAGTTCCAGTTGGGAATAATCTGAGAGTGAATCTGCAGTTCTGACGCGTGCCTTACGAGAGACACTTTCCGAGAACTTTGGTCAGAACCGAGGCACACGAACTAAATTTAATTTGTTTGTGGGAGAAGGTGTTCCACAGTAATATGTTACAATTGCTGCCTTTTCTTCGAAATCTCGATGATGAGAATGCTGTAGACATTCTCGTTTCCTATGACCACAATAGCCGTGTTTCGACAGGCCTATCCGCTATCGCACTCTTTGTGTGGAACTTCCTAGATGAGCGTCAAATGCCTACTCCCCAGTGAAAAAGCGAACTCGAAAAGCATTTCATACGAACAAGTAGCACTCCGGACAGAAAGTTAGTAACCCCTTACATGAAGCAGTCACTGTGTAACATCGGCAGTTGCGTTGATAGTAGTCTCTTTTCCTCGAGTCTAGCCAGTTTCTGCAGTTGTGACTTCTCCACCCGAAGACACTCAAGGCAAATGAAAATGAAACAATTTTCGGCATCATTCAAATTTTACCACTGGCCGTTTCGATGGTTCACGCCATCGTCTTCACGTAGAGCGTTGTTTAGTTACATAGGTGGTGTTAGTGACGAGCAGAAAAACCTCTGCACAACAGCACACCAACGGCAATGTAGGTTATGTTGCGCCATTTGCTAACGATAAAAACTGTTTTTTTTTTTTAGAAAAGCCACTTGTAAAGTCAAAAAACATATTTTCGTGAGAGTAAATTGTACTTTTTGAGCAACTGACAGCTTCAATAACGGATAGGAAAGGTCATTTTTCCCTCTAGTGTTGTACATATAAACATCACTGTTCTTCGCGAACTGAGATGGGTTATTTGTAACGAATTTCATTACCGAATATATGTGCTCTGATGGTGCAGTTAAAACACCTAACTTCTTGAATAGGTGCCTACATGACGTCCTCGGTTGAACATCACTAATTATTCTCACTACTCTCTTTTGTGCAATCAATACTTTGTGTGTAAGTGTTGAGTTACGCCAGAAAACTATTCCATAAGACATTATCGAGTGGAAATATGCAAAGTTCGTTAGGAGGCTGATCTGTTTATTACCAAGACTAGCTATTATAGGAAGAGCGAAAGAAACTGAACTTAGTTGTATGAGAAGCGCAGTAATATGCTTCTTCCAGTTCAAGTTGTCATCAATGTGAACACCCAAAAATTTGGAGAAATCTACCCTGTTAACTGAGCCCTGTTCATATGCTACATCAATTGTCAGTATGACTCTACATTCGATGTACAGACCTGGATATAGAGAGTGTTTTCAAAATTAAGGGAGAGTCCATTTTCTGAGAACCACTTAATAATTCTTTGAAATGCATCCTTAATAATATCTTCAGCTGCTTTTTCTGGAATGGGATTTATTATAACACTCGTGTCATCTACAAAAATTACTAGTTCAGCTTGCTGAACGTTAAGTGGGAGGTCATAAACATGAATAAGGAACAGCACAGGACCTAAAATTGAACCCTATGGGAGTCCTTTTGTGATAACTCCCCATTCACTAGAATTTATCACCCTCCCAACATTATTTGTACTATTCAGCACGACTTTTTGCTTTCTGTTCATTAAGTGTGATTCAAACCAGCAATTGCAGAAGGGGGGAGACTGGCAGATCATCTGTTGCGGAACTTGCTTTTCAGCCAGGAGACCATCGCATTCATTTTGACTGGAGTCGAGTACTGGCAGCCTCAAAAGGATACCACGAAAGGCTATACAGAGAGGCCATAGAGATTGTGAAACACAACACAAATTTTAATAGGAAGGAAGAGGGCATGAAATTGAATGAAATGCTGAAGAAGATGTGTACTAGTCTTCCACCATGGCATGACAGTAACAGCGGACTACGGCAGTCGACAACGGGCAGTTGCGCTCGCGTATTCAAAACAAGTGACTTCATGACACTGCGCGGAATCGGAATTTTGCAGTAGTCAGTAGCGAGCCAGGGCGTGAATCGGACGTTCAACAAAGCTACGATCCCCCTTGAAAATTTCCTCCGCCGATGAGGACGGAACGTCGGGTTTTGAAGAGAAATCCCTTCGACCACGGCGTAATAGCCCGGAATATTTCATTAATTATGAAAATTCCGGCAGTGAAAGATTAAATTTAACACACGGACTGCCCTAGACCTACGCTCTCCCTAACACAAACTTCACGTCTTCAGCTTATTTCCCCTTCTCAGATCGTCACTACAGCCGAGGTCAATAATAACATCGGTGTATATGTGAGCCAAGGTGCCACCCCAAAATATCAATAGTGCCTCTTGAGCAAAAAAGTTTGACGACCACTAATGTAGATATTGTTAGACGTGTTATCTTGAAACACACATTTCCCATGTACATGTCTTGAGAAATAATACATTATTCCAAGAATTTTAGAAGACTGTAGACCAATTTCTAATAGGAAGCTGGACTTCTATCACAAAACTAACATGCCTCTTAAAGCACAGATATGTAAACGGAATGAAATGCGTTTTGTAATTGTTGTTTTTGGGAGCAACTGAATGAAAAGAGCCGATCCATTGTATTTTTGCATATCGGCTGAATTATTCACTCTCTCTTTTCAAGAAGAAACAGTCTGTAGTTTATCTGTCTCTGGAACTACGTACTTTTTCTTTCAACTGACTAGGGGAAGGGCCTCGTAGATGGCATTTAGCAGATCGATTGTTTGCAACCTAAAACAGCCAACATATTGTAGCTCAGTGACACACACACCCTCCCCCATCCCCTACAGCCGCTTATGAGGAAACCACGCCTAAAGTTCATTACGCGCAATCGACTCAAAATTGACGAGATCTATAGATAATCGAAAACCTGAGAATTTTTCATCAGTGGCCCACAAACCCATATTTTCTATAAATCGAGAAGAGAGACTATTTTGACAGTTGCTCATAAGGTAAACGCCACACAAAGAAACCAAGGTATTTGGCTCGGGAGCAGAGAACCTGTGTTTAATTCTCAAGTGAATTCTTTTTTTCATTAGGAATTTTTCCATTTCGAATTTGACAGTAACAACAGATTTAATAAGGTAAGTAAATAAATAAGGAATAATAACAAGGTAGGGAAATACATTGCTCAAACAACTTGTATTAGCAACAAATTAAAATTTTTGCCTAGTTTTATTAAAACAATTAGAATAAGAGTGTTTAGAAGGCGAGAATTCGAGCCACTTTATCACTTACATAGCGTATGTAAAGCATTCGTACAAGGCGTAATATTTTATCACTACCTCTGGAAAAATGTTGCCTGAAGCTATACTGTGCTTATAAGGAAAAAAATATTTAAAAAAAATGATTACGTCACTTGCTCCAAGTCCGGAAAAATGACAAACTAGATTTATAAAATATATTTCCAGGATATTTTAAAACCATACGTTGCTGTTAACAAATTTTGTCTGATACTGATTTCGGGGATGGACAAAGTAATGCTATCATCTATGATAGCAATTTTGTAGATTTTCATGGTACAAACACTGCCGCCAACTGCACACATATGTGCCAGCAATGGCATGTTTATTTTCATCGCCAAGGTGGAACCTTTATTTCGTGGCTTGGAAATTGTAATCTGCTTCTGGAAACCCAGCAGGAATCGCACGACTAAGCGGAAGCAATAATGATTCACAGCATGATTCACGATCTCCATTCAACAGCGACTTTTCAGGCAATATTATGTTATACGTGGTATGCATCGAAACTAATTCCCGAAAAATAAGTATTTTAAAATGGAAAGCGAGTCCGTTTTCCATCGGGTCTTCGAAAGAAACGAAGTAATTACTCGAAGACTGCGTTCATTAGATGTTTTTGGTGTCACGAGTAAATTTGCTTCGAATATCTGTATGGCAAATAATATCAATCTAACAAAGTGAATGAAAGACCCATTGTAAAGCCAAGAACTCTGTCAAACTCTGTCAATCGATGCCAAGCTGAATAACTACTTGCATATAGGCCACAGGTGGATCAACGCATTATTGACTTGCTCAATATGTGAAGCTCTTTGTCTTACATAAGGAATACAATTTTTCTGAAACTGTAATATGTTATTGAAACCGATCTTCTATACACCATACACTGCATAGAACGGTTTTCTTTACCAAAATTGGTTTTTGGGTTTATAACCCATCATCAGTGGCATCTGATACAAAGAAACAAATAACTCTATGTGTATCGATTTCTACAAAATGGTAACTGCGATTATACAGCCGTAATATAATTAATATAATAACTGAACATTTGGAACACGAAAATGGATAAATCGGAAGTAAAATATGCAACAACCAAAGGAATTCGTAACAAATTTTAGTTAATGAAATGATATCGCTGTTCACCTACATTATGTTTGTAAACATATGGTGTCGTAAGAGTGGAACTGTTAAACTACTATCACACTGTAATTATCATTCTATTTTCAAAATATTTTTATCATTTACCATTTCATTAAAACAGTGACAGTTATAAGATAGCTCACCGACGATGTACTATAGACATCGCATCAATCTAGACTTGATTACAATATAGTCACTTTAATATCAATGACATTCACATTAATACACGTTCTCACCAAATTGTAATCGATGGTACTTGACAATGGCGATAACTACCGAAACAGTCAATCGTAAATAAAGATTTGTTATTATAAGTAACTATTCGGTCATCTAGTCTAATAATCATGTCGTTATTAGACATATATTATGCTGCTGGCCTTAAAGAAGAAAAATTGTTGACGATATCGCCTTATGAAATAAAGGGGAACATTCTGCGTTTCTTTCGCTTAGAAGTGAGATTGGTGAAAATAACTGAAAGCATCAAATGTAATAAAAGTGACAGCAAGACAAGGTCTGTACCTCAAATTAAGAACTATGCAACAAGATTGTGGATAAGACAAGAAATACAGGACAAATTACATCAGAAAGAAACTGTTAGTCAAGAACTCTATGCACAACATCTAAAGTAAAGTAACAGTGTAATATCTTCAATCTTTGATTATACTGCACATTTTGTACAAAGACATATATGGAAAAAGTAGACATATTCAAAATACTCATAGCAAGAAATTCACAAGATGTTTACACATTCAGCATTAAATACAAAAACTTACACATGAATATGAATCTGATTTTAAATTTTACCCATGGTTAGAAAATTTTAGAAATATAGAATTTACAGATTATGAAGCAAATCTCCTCTCAAAAGGTCAAAAACAAAGCATAGACCTGACATTACAGAAAAATTCTATAAATCACTTGATAGCCACAGGTAAAATTGCAATACATGTCGCGAATCTCTCATACAGAAACCGGAATGAAATTACAGTTAATGTAACAAACATTATAGATATGGAACTACGCAAACACTATGCATATAAATATCAGCCCAAGACAGAACTGAAAATTCTGAATAATATAAACCATACGTTGCTATTAAATGATGCTATAGCATTAAAGGCTGATTAAGAGAATAGCGTGCTCATACATAACAAAAACGACTATATAGATAAGGTCATGTCATTTTTTGAATCTGACAATATAACAGAATTGCCTCTCAACCCTATCAACATATTAGCAGTTAAAATAAAGAAAGCCATTAAAAGTTGTGATACCATTCTCACTGAACCTGAACAAAAACATATATATATATATATATATATATATATATATATATATATATATATATATATATATATACTCCTGGAAATGGAAAAAAGAACACATTGACACCGGTGTGTCAGACCCACCATACTTGCTCCGGACACTGCGAGAGGGCTGTACAAGCAATGATCACACGCACGGCACAGCGGACACACCAGGAACCGCGGTGTTGGCCGTCGAATGGCGCTAGCTGCGCAGCATTTGTGCACCGTCGCCGTCAGTGTCAGCCAGTTTGCCGTGGCATACGGAGCTCCATCGCAGTCTTCAACACTGGTAGCATGCCGCGACAGCGTGGACGTGAACCGTATGTGCAGTTGACGGACTTTGAGCGAGGGCGTATAGTGGGCATGCGGGAGGCCGGGTGGACGTACCGCCGAATTGCTCAACACGTGGGGAGTGAGGTCTCCACAGTACATCGATGTTGTCGCCAGTGGTCGGCGGAAGGTGCACGTGCCCGTCGACCTGGGACCGGACCGCATCGACGCACGGATGCACGCCAAGACCGTAGGATCCTACGCAGTGCCGTAGGGGACCGCACCGCCACTTCCCAGCAAATCAGGGACACTGTTGCTCCTGGGGTATCAGCGAGGACCATTCGCAACCGTCTCCATGAAGCTGGGCTACGGTCCCGCACACCGTTAGGCCGTCTTCCGCTCACGCCCCAACATCGTGCATCCCGCCTCCAGTGGTGTCGCAACAGGCGTGAATGGAGGGACAAATGGAGACGTGTCGTCTTCAGCGATGAGAGTCGCTTCTGCCTTGGTGCCAATGATGGTCGTATGCGTGTTTGGCGCTGTGCAGGTGAGCGCCACAATCAGGACTGCATATGACCGAGGCACACAGGGCCAACACCTGGCATCATGGTGTGGGGAGCGATCTCCTACGCTGGCCGTACACCTCTGGTGATCGTCGAGGGGACACTGAATAGTGCACGGTACATCCAAACCGTCATCGAACCCATCGTTCTACCATTCTTAGACCGGCAAGGGAACTTGTTGTTCCAACAGGGCAATGCACGTCCGCATGTATCCCGTGCCACCCAACGTGCTCTAGAAGGTGTAAGTCAACTACCCTGGCCAGCAAGATCTCCGGATCTGTCCCCCATTGAGCATGTTTGGGACTGGATGAAGCGTCGTCTCACGCGATCTGCACGTCCAGCACGAACGCTGGTTCAACTGAGGCGCCAGGTAGAAATGGCATGGCAAGCCGTTCCACAGGACTACATCCAGCATCTCTACGATCGTCTCCATGGGAGAATAGCAGCCTGCATTGCTGCGAAAGGTGGATATACACTGTACTAGTGCCGACATTGTGCATGCTCTGTTGCCTGTGTCTATGTGCCTGTGGTTCTGTCAGTGTGATCATGTGATGTATCTGACCCCAGGACTGTGTCAATAAAGTTTCCCCTTCCTGGGACAATGAATTCTAAACATACTTATAACAAAACTTTATACTTTCGACAAAATTTTCAAAACCAAAAATTCACGTAATCTGGCAAGAGACATACAAATAGCACTTAATGATAAATTTATTTCATTTGATGCCATTACTCTATGTACCAATGTGTCAGTACAGGAAATTATTCAAATAATAAAATCTAACCTGTTACAAGTTAGGAAAATAATTATGACTGGAATGTCTGAAATTATATATCTTTTGGAAACAACACTATCACAAAATTATTTAGAAGTTAACAACAAAGTGTATATCTAAGCAGATAGAATAGCTATGGGTAATAATGTATCAGGGACATTATCCTATATCTGCCTAAATTCTCTGGAAGAGAAGTTCTTTAACTCAGGTTGGCCTACTCTCAACCAAACTGTATACTGCTTTAGGTATGTATATGATACCCTCATGTTGGTAAATCTCAGTCACACAGTTATCGAAAATATCCTCCATAAGTCAACAGCTACACCCTAAAATAAAATTCACAATGAAAGTGAGAAAGATAATACCATTAACCATCTAGGTCTCACAATTGGCAAAAAAATGATCATCACAACACATTTGACATTTAAAGAGAGAACGCCACTTCCAACAACATTATAAAAGCCACTTTCTGTCGTCCAATGGCTCATAAATTTTTCCATTCAGTGATTAACAGATTACATAACCTACATTTAGGAAAACCAGCAATTCACACTTCGTTATATAGCCTGTGCAAAAGACTTTGACACCATCATAATCATAAATTTGTACTATAAGTTTGAAACACCAAAGTAGAGCACAATACCTAGCAAGATAAGCCTAACTCGAGAAGCATTCACGCACACAGAAAAAAATGTACCAGTTGTCTACTTTGATAGAGCCTCCAACAGAATTAATGCACTTTTTAAAGCCACAAGTATTCAACTGGCCTTATGAACCAATAACAAACTTTCAATAAAATTACGTTCCGCCAAACAAGAACGTAGAAATACGATAATCCAGGCATATATAAAATCAAATGTAACACTTGTAATAGCTTTTATATTGGTGAAACAAGAAGAAATTTTAACATGAGATGTAAGGAAAGCTTTGGAGTGAGCGAAAACAATCAGTGAGCTTCTTTATACACTTGAAAAATCAAAACCACTCTGCTGATACGATCGAAAATACACTCCAAATTCTTCACTGAATACCAGAAGGTTTTCCAGTGAACATTCTTGAAGAATTAGAACTCTCCATACACTCGAGAAAATATCTACAAGAAATAATAAATTAGACATAAGTACTACGTCAAAAACTTTACTGAATTTTTGGAACACGAAACTGGATAAATCTGAAGTAACAAATGCAACAATCAAAGATAATAGTAACAAATTTTAGTTACAATAATATATCCGTTCATCTGCATAGTCTTTGTAAACATATAGCCTCATAAGAATGGAACAGACAAACTACTGTTGTAATTAACATTTTAGTTTCAGTAAACTGACATCGTTTACCATCTTATTAAAACAATGAGAGTTATGAGATAGTTCACTAACGGCGTAATATCGACATCACATCAGTCTAGGCCTGAGTACAATATAGTCACTTTAATATAAATGACTTTCACATTTATATACGTTCTCACCAAAATTTAATCGAAGGTACTTGACCTGACCTGAGTCGAAACAAGGCCCCCGGAGTAGACAACATTCCATTGGAACTACTGACGGCCTTGGGAAAGCCAGTCCTGACAAAACTCTACCATCTGGTGACCGAGATGTATGAGACAGGTGAAATACCCTCAGACTTCAAGAAGAATATAATAATTCCAATCCCAAAGAAAGCAGGTGTTGACAGATGTGAAAATTACCGAACTGTCAGCTTAATAAGTCACAGCTGCAAAATACTAACGCGAATTCTTTACAGACGAATGGAAAAACTAGTAGAATCCAACCTCAGGGAAGATCAGTTTGGATTCCGTAGAAATGTTGGAGCACGTGAGGCAATACTGGCCCTACGACTTATCTTAGAAGCTAGATTAAGGAAGGGCAAACCTACGTTTCTAGCATTTGTAGACTTAGAGAAAGCTTTTGACAATGTTGACTGGAATACTCTCTTTCAAATTCTGAAGGTGGCAGGGGTAAAATACAGGGAGCGGAAGACTATTTACAATTTATACAGAAACCAGATGGCAGTTATAAGAGTCGAGGGGCATGAAAGGGAAGCAGTGGTTGGGAAGGGAGTGAGACAGGGTTGTAGCCTCTCCCCGATGTTATTCAATCTGTATATTGAGAAAGCAGTGAAGGAAACAAAAGAAAAGTTCGGAGTAGGTATTAAAATTCATGGAGAAGAAACAAAAACTTTGAGGTTCGCCGATGACATTGTAATTCTGTCAGAGACAGCAAAGGACTTGGAAGGGCAGTTGAACGGAATGGATAGTGTCTTGAAAGGAGGATATAAGATGAACATCAACAAAAGCAAAACGAGGATAATGGAATGTAGTCGAATTAAGTCGGGTGATGCTGGGGGCATTAGAATAGGAAATGAGACACTTAAAGTAGTAAAACAGTTTTGCTATTTGGGGAGCAAAATAACTGATGATGCTCGAAGTAGAGAGGACATAAAATGCAGACTGGCAATGGCAAGGAAAGCGTTTCTGAAGAAGAGAAATTTGTTAACAGCGAATATAGATTTATGTATCAGGAAGTCGTTTCTGAAAGTATTTGTATGGAGTGTAGCCATGTATGGAAGTGAAACATGGATGAGAAATAGTTTGGACAAGAGGAGAATAGAAGCTTTCGAAATGTGGTGCTACAGAAGAATGCTGAAGATTAGATGGGTAGATCACATAACTAATGATGAAGTATTGAATAGGATTGGGGAGAAGAGAAGTTTGTGGCACAACTTGACCAGAAGAAGGTATCGGTTGGTAGGACATGTTCTGAGGCATCAAGGGATCACCAATTTAGTATTGGAAGGCAGTGTGGAGGGTTAAAATTGTAGAGGGAGACCAAGAGATGACTACATTACGCAGATTCAGAAGGATGTAGGTTGCAGTGGGTACTGGGAGATGAAGAGGCTTGTACAGGATAGAGTAGCATGGAGAGCTGCATCAAACCAGTCTCAGGACTGAAGACCACAACAACAACACTTGACAATGGCGATAAATGCCGAAATAATCTGTCGTGAATGAATATTAGTTACTACAAGCACCGATTTGATGCATCTATTCCAATAATGATGTCGTCATCAGACGTACATTGTGATGCCAGCCCTAAAGATGAAGAAATATCGTTGAAGATCACTCTGCTTACATTATGCATTTCTACAACAATGTCGTGATTGTCGGTTAATACGACAGGATCTGAAATGTGTCCTGTAACTTAGTGCAAAGTTCGTCATGTATGTTACTACTGTCAGATTTTGTGCAGTGACAGTTCTCGATATTGTTTGAGATAACTACCATATAGAGTAAACGTGAAACTGACAGAGTCTACGTTACCTGTCTTTTGTTATTTCTATAATCTCATATATATATATATATATATCCAGACCCTGCAGTCATATAATTATGTAAAATTACAATTTTTGGTAATTTACGTATGATAGTAGAATATACAGAAGGTTTATTATTGCAAAGTAATCCAACATATCACGTCAAATAAGACAATTTTTTACATGCAGGTTGAACCACTTGAAATTTTGTATAGACATTTCATTCTGTAACTCGGTTTGTTCATTAAGAATGTTGTCTAGTTGTTTTGTCATATGTGTGCATATTTCAGTTTCTTCCAGAATATTTCATGATCTGCCTTTTTCTGCTTTGTGGAGAATGGCGATGATTTTGTTAATGTCATTAGCAGAATTCTTGTATTCTCTTAAATAATTTTCTAGGTCAGCTAAATTGTTTGGTAAATGAGGAGCATACAATGATCTTTAATGAGACGACAGAGAAAGAAATCCAGTGGTGACAATTCCTAGGAGCGAGGTGGCCATGGGATTGGCCCGTCAAGGGCGACCCACCGACCTAGGAAGCGATTATCGAGGAAACGTGGAACTCCAGTGAGGTAATGAGTTGGTGCTCCGTCTTGCTGGTAGTGAACCATCCCCTTTACGTCATCTCCATCGATCTGTGGAATTAATAAGTTTTCAAGCACATCCAAATATTCGACATTATCATCAACAAGTGGTGACCTGGTGATTTATCACGTTGCAGTGAACAACCCGTCTCGACAAAGTTCTTGTTTCAAGAGTAAATTGTAGGCACACTTCTTTAGTTTACTCGGTCCGAAATTTACACCGAACAGTTGTCTCAGAGTTCGTTTCATGATACCAAAACACACAGCGACGACTCTAAGCAGCAGTGAAAGTAGCCATTTTAGCTGTGCACTAGCTGGCGCTCCTGGTGGCGGAATGGGGTACTGATGCACTACGTGACTCAAACTTGAGGTTGTTTGCTACAAAATGACACGTCTACAAATTCTGTAAGTTATCTCAATAAATTTCTATATAATTCCAAAGTTGTATAGTTCTTTTTGGCTCACCCTGTACTTAATGCTACCCGCACAAAACTGGAACGGGTTAACACTTTCGTAATAGAGTTCAGGCAATTGTTTCTTAATGTAAATTTTGTCTTATTATTTGGTTTCAGTAACGGCGGTAGGGAGCAGCTTCCTGATCCTTGCGTGACATTGTCACCAACAGTAAAACAAGTACAGAGCAGAATCTCTCCTGGATACCTGGTTAGCGTTGCTACTTCTGGATCACGGGGCCAGAGGCTCGATTCCCGCCCGGGTCGGGGATTTTCTCCGCCCTGTGACTGGGTGTTTGTGTTGTCCTCATCATCTCATCATTATTTCGGTAGTGGCGAGACTGGAAATGGAAAGATTGGAACTTGTACAGGCGCTGATGACCACAATGTTGAGAGCCCCACAAACGAAAATCATCATCATCTCCTGGAAATAGGCTAACAAGCACGCATAGCCAGAGAAAAGGTTCGAAGATTTAATCGTATTAGTTACTTGTGAATTGATTTCACTTGCACAACATATTTACAGTTACCATCTACCAAATCGAAACATTTCCTTTCTCCTCCCACCACTGCCCTACGACAATTTTAGCACTCAACGTAAGGATATGAGTGTTATCTCTTTCGGTGTCTCTCATTATCTAAGCAAACATTGCCTCTCTCTGTGTTTGGCGTTCTTATCTTTACTGCTATTGCACTGAGCGTAGATGTTCACTTTCAAGAGGGCCGTGCACATCTTAAGCTGATAACAATAATTTTAGCATCTTACCTAATGCTGACATTCTCCAGATATCCAGTACAGAAAGCGGTTGGTGGTGGTCTATGTGTCGGCAACGCTAGCTCGCAGTGATGTGTGGGCGATCGAGAAAATGGAAACTGGTTCAAATCTAAGCTACGGAGGAATTTTCATCATCGTTGTTGGCCAGATAGCATAGAGCAGTGAATAGTTTTGCGATACGCTCGCTGGTTGCTGGACTGGGGTTAAAACTCAGACCGTTGTACTAAATGGCCCAGCCGAGGTTCCATCCAGACCTGCTTCACGGCATCAAACTATCACCATTTCTGTCCTGATTTGTAGACATGACAGACACTGTCATGCCTTTGTAAACTGACAACCATTGGAGAAAGTTCATGGTGAAGAGTAATAGTTATCATTTAGGCACAGTGTTGCTGAATTAAGGTGTCATTACTCACTATGGTGTTTTGAATTGAAAGCTATGTGCTGTGAATTGTGAATTACTTTAGATAGTTCGGGTATCGAACCTTCCTATAATTGTGTGTGTTGAAAGATAACCTTTGATCAATGTTTCGTGTGTTGTGCAAACATCCAAACTGTGATGTAAAGAGTTTATTGAGGAATAATTCTAGGGAGTCGAAGCAAATATTTTCTCCCCTCTTATTAATTTGTTTCATTCATTATACATAGTAATAAATGTCAGTACATTCAAATATTGCAACTACATCTGTGTGAACATAAATGTTTCAGTGTTCACGATTTATCTTGATACGACCATCAAAACTGAACAGTCGAGTGGAAAAGTCGATGAGCAGAAGACGCCGATTGTTGACGTACGTCATGAAGGGTAGGTGTGTGACAACACAGGCAATACATTTAAATTAATATGTACGCCGTATCAATATGAATTATAGGGAGGCACTGATTACTATTGCGTAAACTGTAAATTGGGCACTGTGCATTCATTCGTGATGAAGTAAGAGAATTTTCGCGTGACCAAGACATGCATATTGATCGCTTGCGCGAAATCAGTATTGATAATTACAGGGACTGTCCTTTGTTGCGATTTTTGTAGTGCCACTGAATGGAACGTATGAATAAAACGCAGAATATACTTTATACTCGAAATTCCGAAGAACTTCGAAATTCGCACGAATAAAGGTACTTGGAGAATGTACTTCACCCGAAAATGGCCTCAGCGTGAGTAAAGGAGGGGGGGGGGGGGGAGAAACTTGCTCAAAACAAAGAAAATTCTCCGATTTCGTATGAATAAAACAAGAGAAGTTCCTCACAAGCGGAAAACGTTCTCCGTTCTTTAAAGCGAACTCTGTAGCACACTTCTGCCTGGGAAGTTCTGTTGACGTTAAGTTTCACCGACTTGTTGGTAGTAGTGGCAGAATTTATGTTGTTTGGCAGGCAAGAAAAGATATCTGCAGCCTAAAGAAATACAGAAGAGTGAACTATAGAACTTTGCACAAATCTTCATTTGTCTGTCGAACTTTATTCCAGAAAATCGTGAAATAAGAGGGTCGACCTTTCAAACGACGTGAAATTTGAAAGAATTTTGCTACTATTTAGCAGACCTAAGTTTCCAGACTGATGTACTAGAAGTCATAGGTATATACCGAACAACTGCATCACTGACATTTCCAGATGTTCATCATGTCTTCTGACAGCATAAATCCTACATTTTGTCATGTAAGAAATAAGTAGGTAGATCAGAAAAATTAATAACTGGTTTATTACAGACCTAGCTATCTGTTTCCCGTAACGAACTGCACGTGACGACCGCTAACGTACTTGACACACGAGCAGACCATCATGCGTCGCATTTAACCAAAATTTTCTCGTATTAGGAAACTTTGACAGAGTTCCAGTTTGCAGCAGATGGAAACGTGATGTAGACCAAAGATTTCGTTTGCATAATATGTTCACCTAACTTCAATAACAAATAGTTTCCCCGAATGTCGAAACAATCAAAGAAAATGCATTTTCATATACTGTCCATAATCGCCTTAATAATTTGTTACCGCACATAAAAGAAAAATCGATACGTAGTGCAAGTCTTCCAGAACACACTAATGCCAGTTCTACATTTGTACACTGAATAGTTTGCCTGTTTGAGTGACCTAAATGAAATGTAACATCAGGCGTACGTTTTATGCCACACACGGCATAAGACACACACCAAGAACCTTCTCAGGGAGGAGGGGAAATAGTGAGGAGGAAGTTGAGGGATTGCCAATAAAGAATGATGTGGTGATGTCATGGGGTGGTCCTCAACTATGTACCCTCGGACTCAGAGTTAAAATATTAAAAGTTTTGGCTGGTTTCGTTGTCTATGGGCTGGAATGCGTAGTTGCCACATTACAAGCCAAATACTGCTGAGTCTACAGTATACAATATGAATACACACATGAATCGAACGGTCGAAGGTTCTCATCAGTCGGCAATTGCGAATTAATATAGAAATTTGTAAATGAAAGATTGCAATTAAACAAAAACTGCAGGTACTGTCTCAATGACTTTAAATGATGGGTACGATAGTAGAAGTAATTTTGAGAATGTGATATATGTCTGCAAGCCAACCGGAGTGGCCGAGCTGTTCTAGGTGCTACAGTGTGGAACCGCGTGACCGCTACGGTCGCAGGTTCGAATCCTGCCTCGGGCATCGATGTGTGTGATGTTCTTAGGTTAGTTAGGTTTAAGTAGTTCTAAGTTCTAGGGGACTGTGACCTCAGAAGTTAAGTCCCACAGTGCTCAGAGCCAGTTGAACCATATTTCTGCAAAACACTTGTCGATCGTCCAACAATTAAATAAAGTATAAGTTGAATAACAGGTAAACAATAGATTCGTAGAATGAGATTTTCACTCTGCAGCGGAGTGTGCGCGGATATGAAACTTCCTGGCAGATTAAAACTGTGTGCCAGACCGAGACTCGAACTCGGGACCTTTGCCTTTCGCACTTGTTGGCGAAAGGCAAAGGTCCCTAATTCGAGTCTCAGTCGGGCACCCAATTTTAATCTCCCGGGAAGTTTCATATCAGGGCACACTCCGCTGCAGAGTGAAAATCTCATTCTGGAAACATCCCCCAGAGTGTGGCTAAGCCATATCTCCGCAATATCCTTTCTTTCAGGAGTGCTAGTTCTGCAGCGTCACAGGAGAGCTTCTGTACAGTTTGGAAGGTAGGAGACGAGATACTGGCAGAAATAAAGCTGTGAGGACGGGGCGTGAGTCGTGCTTGGGTAGCTCAGTTGGTAGAGCACTTGCCCGCGAAAGGCAAAGGTCCCGAGCTTGAGTCTGTGTCCGGCATACATTTTAAATCTGCCAGTAAGTTTGATTCCTACTTCACGAAATTAGTTATGAACAACAAAATAGTCGCGAGATATGCTGTTCTAAACGCGTACTACGTCTTCACTACAGAAGCCACGGAAATCACTTAAGAGTACAAGTCGGCACTCCGAAATATTTCTATCTCTCGCGACCACGCGCAAACTGCTCCACTCCAAGTCTTTCCCTCGCCTGTGCGTCCGTCGCCGTACTGTCCAGGACTCTCCTCCATGTCCTGTGCAACTCAGCATGTCCTGTACCGTACCCCATGTCCTGTCCCGAACTCTTGTCCCACTTCCACCCAGTCTCCCCATTCACGACCGCTGTGATTGGATAGAGCGCTCGCGCCATGTCTTCAAGCCAACGTGTAAGACGTCACGGTCTCCTGGCCTTCATTGCTTACATGTTCCGCCCTCACAATCATATTCCGCACATCAAGACGCTTCATTCGAACCCAAACTCGATAAGACGAAGTCAATGTTGTATGAATTCATGTAAACGATATGCAATTGACAAGTGAGCGCACCGTGGTTGAAATACTCGAGGCTGGCGTGCACACATACATTCCAGACGGTCACAGAGGCTTTTAGCTCTGGAGAGGGGGCGCACAGCGGGACGCCAGGCCCTTCAGAGGACGACCCAACCCATGTCGGCCGGTGACCGCCCGTAGCGGACAGCGTGGGCCCGAGTGGAAAGGGGGGAACAACCCCGTGTTCGGCTTAAAAGCAAATTCCGCTACATTGTGTGGGAGCGGCCAGCCTACGCATTCTTTACACATAGCACACAATTTCAGAGATTTTCACAGGGAGACAGCTAACGCCAAACGCCAAAGGCACAAGCTTCCGGACTGGTCGCCTTAAACGAAACGTCATTCTCCTGTTTTAGAAAAGCAATGCTGAATGGCAGACAATATTTCTGACGCCTTGAGCAGAAGGAATAATGGAAGAGACCGAAAGATACACCCCTTCACTTCTGGCATGGAGAGGCGCCGTTCCGTTGTCGCTCTTGGAACGAGAACACGTAACGAGAGCATGCGAGCTCGTACATATTCTCGAAAGAACGAGGAACAAGTCTCTCCTCAGTACTTCACTGGTAGAGCACCTCTGTTGAGAGAGAACCAAAGGGCGACTCTATATTGAGTCCTTGCGATTAAGGGTTGTTCACTGTGTTGGCCGACACACTTATTGTGCGGTGTGAATGGATAGAGTTATAGGTAAATGGCTGTGAGCGAATTTTGAGTGGCATCGCAGTGGACTGGTTATCTGGCCAGTGTTCCACGCCAATAGTTAGACTATGGGCGAATTGGAACCCTTTACGGTATTGTGCGCTACGGCTATTGCGAGCCCCATATTTCCTCCACAACAGTACACTTCACTGCATTTCACAAGCGACAGCCTCGACCGTACCTAACAACATTCTAAAGGATAATTATTCAACTTGAGTAGGCGCGCCTTTCAGCCATTCTGCCAAGGCAACAAGCATCTTAAACTTTGTATAGAAATTTAATTAGCGAATCCTATCCTTGAAAGGTAACTTCACATTCCGAAAAGAACCAGGATATAACTTGTTCAATTCATAACTAAAAGTGTCATTGGGATTTCTCAGAATTTTTGTAAAATAAATAATAACTTTCGTTAGTTTCATGTTTTTCTTACACTAACCAGCACTACTCCAGTACCCAAGTATCCCACTAGTTACGTAAGAAATTTTATGAATTTTTGTGTCATTTCCTTATAGCAGACGACTCCAGAAGATATTTATTGCTGAAAGTTTTTCAGGCATTTCTCTTTAGAACGTTAGGAGCGTCTGTCTGACTTCTGTAGTAGTGTGGGGGTGGAAATTGCATCTTGCAGGAGCCACAGGGTAAATGGTACATCTCAGATTAATCCGTTGCGCACAATAACAGAATAATAGATCAACCCCACACACTCAGAAACGTACCCACATAAACATAATGTAACACATTCTAAATACTGGATTTACATTTAAATTACTTGAAATTAAATAAATATTCCTATGGCTGGACCATAAACACACTCTAACACACATTATTAGATACATAAACAAATGAAATAAACATATATCAAAGGAATTGAACAGAAGGTAGGCCAGTAGCCTAATGTCTCTGTACTTTCCAAAAAAAGTAAATATTTACCCAATTTCTTCATGAATAGTATATATCGGATATAAACAAAGATATATACATATATAAATATTTTTGTAAGCATGCTACTACCGTTTTTTGTGTAACTGCGGGGTACTTATGGCCTGACGCGATCGATAGTAATCAACCACTTTGACCTCCAATAACTCGTGTACTACTCAAGCTACATACCTGTGAGTACCGGCCGTGAGTCGTGCTTCGGTAGCTCAGTTGGTAGAGCACTTGCCCGCGAAAGGCAAAGGTCCCGAGTTCGAGTCTCGGTCGGGCACACAGTTTTAATCTGTCAGGAAGTTTCATATCAGCGCACACTCCGCTGCAGAGTGAAAATCTCATTCTGGAAACATCCCCCAGGCTGTGGCTAAGCCATGTCTCCGCAATATCCTTTCCTTCAGGAGTGCTAGTTCTGCAAGGTTCGCAGGAGAGCTTCTGTAAAGTTTGGAAGGTAGGAGACGGATACTGGCAGAAGTAAAGCTGTGAGTACCGGGCGTGAGTCGTGCTTCAGTAGCTCAGTTGGTAGAGCACTTGCCCGCGAAAGGCAAAGGTCCCGAGTTCGAGTCTCGGTCGGGCACACAGTTTTAATCTGTCAGGAAGTTTCGTTTTACATACCTGTAATTTATACCAATTTAGGTTTACACTGATAGTTTACACTAATAGCTTTCTAAAGACACAGCGATCGACAAAATTGGATGAACCGTTTAGATTTTGGAAATTCGTTGCTGGGTGTTACTTTATCGTCAGATACTAAACTTTAAACTAATAAAGATATTGAAAATCTGATTACACCATCAGAATCGTCGCGCAAATAGTGGTAATGTACACGTTTCTTTTTGGGGTGTGATTCATATGGCTGCTATTAATTTCTATACGAACTGTGAAATGTCTGCCATTAAGGTTTCACAAAGTCCGCCATCTTTGGCTCTCCCGGCGTACAAGTCTCTTTCATGGACACAGCGTCACCAAGAAATTCCCAGCCACGTGCTCTGCTGGACCACACGCTGGGCTACCCCTGTTGTCTGGCTAACATTCGGCACCACGTGTTTGCTGCCGTGCCCCGGATTGCCGAGCGGCCCGTATGACCAAGCCATCTTCGAACTTAGAATATTTTCGGGGCGCCACAACTCGCCTGTTACCTCACAAACTCTCTCGTCATAGAATATGCTTCGGATTTTTTATTTGTACAAAACTGACAATTCAGAGAATGCTCTTTTGATCTGAGAATCTTTATTATTCATACGACCCAATGAATTGAAATTATTTGCTAGTGCCACATAGTAGGATACCGTGTACACAAATACAATCCGCTCGTATGTGAGTGCCGTTTGTTTCATCTTGCGCACGCTCTGGAATTGCAATTCCTCAACATCACACATCTGGCGATAGCTCCCACAGCATTTTACTTGCCAAACATGTAAAACACAACTGCAAACCTCAGTTTCAACGCAGCGCCGTGAAATACCAGCATCGCGCATTTTCGTCACCATATCATCTCGGAGTTCTGAAAAGGGACGAGACTCAGTCAGAGCTGAGATTTATGAAACAGAATGCTAAGTACGATCAGACTGTCGACTGCAAAAGTCTAGTACTGTTTTCTCTTTCAAATAAAATGCTGTTCCATTTGTTACATTCTCCTAGACTGGCAGTGTTTTCATGAAATGGCGCAAAAGTGCTAATACATAACTGCAAACACGATTACAATTGTTATGGGTGTTGTAACGCGTCATTGTATAAAATACAATGTGAAAAGTGTTTGCCACAAACAAAATTGCCCAAAATATGTGTAGTTTTTGTAACTTGTGACGTTGCAAATTAGGAAGGATCTACCAAAACAAAACGTAAATCATAGCAGATATAAGCCTGAAATACCCTGACACAAAAAATCACGTATAAACATAAAGTGGTGTAGTAATTCGCCAGCCAAATTCATGCTAACGTAATTTGGTTGCAGATGACAAGCTACTAGTACATGATAATATACTAATGGTCCTGCATGACTGTATATGGTAAAATTAAAGAAATGAGAGAAACAAAAAAACTGTCTTTTCGTAGATTAGTTACCCCTTAAAATACCTTCATAGTAATCAGATTTGAATAAAGACACTGTACTGCTAATGTCATGGAAGTGCAGAAAAATGTTTGGGTTGTATGATAAAACAGTGTTTTGCAAAATAGGCGGACCTTATATCTGATTAATTTAGGACAACAGTAATCACACATGCTGCCGTTCATTTTTTCAGTGAATCTTTCATGTTTCGCAAATTCTAATTTCTCGCTTAGTAAATAATTTAAATTTCGAAGCGGACAGAGTTGCATACCACCATTATACGACGTGCATGCGGACCTGTCACAAATGTGTTTTGTTCTGACTGGCAGGTGTGCGGTATCGGGACAGCAGCTTTCACATTTCTGACTTGTTAACTTCGGTGTCTGTGCGCTGTACTCGAGGCTTCTGTGACGTTGTCTTCGAACAAGATAACGCAGGACCGCATGATGTCTGTGCTGTCCTAAAACACCGTTCCCTGCCAAGCCCTTTCTAGATTTCCCACCGCATATAAAACTGAGGTCATGGGTTGCTGAGAGATCGGAACGCTAAAGCTCACCAACCACTCTGACATAGATTTGAAGCACCTTATAACGACGTGGGCAGACATGTCACCCAAGTTCTGCTCTTTTCGATGAGAAGTCGTGTTACATTCATTGTTGCTGCCAGAGATGGCAGCCCTGTGTACTAAATTCGCACCTTCTCTGCTCCGATATCACCTACAAAGTTAATCAAGTATTCACCTTAGTATACTAAACTGAAGCGCCAAGAAACTGGTATAGTCATGCGTATTCAAATACAGAGATATGTAACAGGCAGAACACGGACCTGAGGTCTGAAACGCTTAAACAAGTGTCTGGCACTCTTGTTAGATGGGTTATTGTTGCTACAATGGCAGGTTATCACGATTTAAGTGAGTTTGAACCTGGTGTTATAGTTATATTTCCCCGTACGACCTTTTCATGAGGTTACCGTGAATATCAGGAATCCGATAAAACATCAAATCTCCGACATCACTGCGGCCGGAAAAAGATCCTGCAAGAACGGAACCAACGACGACTGACGAGAATCGTTTGCTACTCACCACATAGAGAAGGCGTCGTGACGCACACAGGCACAAGGGAAAGAGTACTAGAAATTGTAAATGAAAACCACAGTATTATGTTTTTCGTTTATAATGTTGTTCTGCCAAGAAGCGACGGGAGAATCACTTAACTCTACGGACGTACAAGTTTTTCGATAAAGTTCTTCCTCAGAAGTAGAAGTAGTAGGTACTGTTCCCCGTACGTCAAGAACAGAAATAAAAAAGAAATTTTAAAAAAATCATTATTGTCCATTTTCCCTGGATTTGCAGTTTTAAGTTCCAGCGGTGTAACAAGGTGTTTGTATGTTTTAATGTATTTAGTTTCCTGTTTGCCGTTTTCCCGATACGTACTCTTTTATAACTCTAAATGTTGTTAGCGTTTTTGTTTTGCATGTTGGTATTCCGGTTGCTACAATTTCATTTATCGATTGTAAATTTTTTGTTTATAGGTCATTGTTCCTATTTGAGTTTGCATATTGTCATTTTGTGATTTAGAGATAGTGATTGGAGCTTGTGTACGCCAGGAAATGGAGTGCCAATTGGAGAAGTATGAACATCTCCGACATTTTCTTCTGATTGAGTTTAATAGAGTTGTGACAGCAGCGGAGGCTGCCAGAAACATTTTCGCCATGTATGGGGATACTGCCATTGGACAGAGCATGGCAAGAAAATGTCTTTCGCGTTTTAAGAAGGATCGTTTTGACATTAGTGATTTTCCACGTTCAGGAAGACCTTTTTTGGTTCAATGAAGATCGTTTAAAAGCATCAATCCACAATGATCCTCGTCAGTGTACCAGATAACTGACAAATGTGATGAACTGTAATCATTCCACTGTCGTGCGACATTTGCATGCGATGGGAAGGTTTAAAAATTGGGTGTATGGGTACTGCATGCTCTGAGCCAAAATGAAAAAGGTCAGCAGGTGGCCATATACGAGTATGTATCTCTGCTTGCTTGTCATCAATTGGCTCGTGAAGAACACCGACCATTTCTATCCTGTATCGTTACTGATGACGGGAAATGGTGTCTTTATGCTAACATACGGAAAAGAAAGGAATGGTTGAGCCCAAACAAAGCAGCAACTCCTTGTACAAAGAACAGCACTCATCCGAAAAGGTAAGGTAGGCATGTCGTGGAGCAGCGACGATGTGGTCTACTATAAATTGCTTCCTCTAGGTGGATTTATCTCTACAACTCAGACATCTAGCAGGCGCAGTCCTAGAACCACGACCCGAAAGTCTGCTCCACGATAACTCGCACCCGCATTCTGTTACACTGACAAAAACCACTGTACATGAGATGGATTGGGAAGTCATTACACATTCAGCTTATTCACCTGATTCTGCGCCCTCAGATTTGTGCCTTTTCCGCTCTCTACCGAACAACCTTCATGGAATTCCCTTTCCGGATGAAAATGCGCCCCTAACATGACTCGACAAGTTTTTCGTCTCAAAACCATGTGATTTCTACTGTCGCGGAATCGAAAAGCTACCCCAGCATTGACAGACTGTTGTAAATAGTGAAGGAGAATATATTATTGATGAATATGTTGTGTATACTAAACTTACGGAAAAACGCTATGGACTTATTTACCAACCCAGTATTTGATTTTTGTTGGCTTACCTTCAATAGTCTAGCAGCTAGAAATCTCTAAAACATCTGATGTAATAGGAAGGCCACGAAAGCAGAACTTTGGAAAAAATATGCTGCGCAGCATTTCAGACGCACGCGTGTTTCGTAATGTTGTGTCCAGTTGTGCAAGTCGCTTATACGCATGATGCCTGTTTCTTGATAAGCATCATACGAGAGTGTCGTGCTCACCACCGGGGTTTTCCTTTGCAGCCCTTGTGATGCCATCTGAGCTTGTATTTCGCTCGCCTTATCTTCTTATTACGATATATGCACTTCTAGAGATAAGGACAGCAGTCAGCGACTGCGTTTTCAAGTACTTCTGCCGGTAGTATAAACAGCAGTAGCACGGTGCGTGGAAGACAGTCCGTAACCATTTTGCCTCTTCCACTGGTCTGCCAGCAACTCGAGGCAACAGCGAGATGGCCAGCAAACTACAGTACATCACTTTCTACAATGGCCAGAAAATGCCCATTGTAGGCCTGGGAACTTGGCAGGTATGTTACATTACAAAGATTCGCATACGTATTGACCAAAGCACATTGTTCGCTACGTTCTCAGTGAGTCTGTTGATCTTCCTCAAATAATTTTCCCTTTCTAAACAAAAAGACATAAACAAGAGGGGGGTTGGGTTGTTTTGGGGAACGAGACCAGACAGCGAGGTCATCGGTCTCATCGGATTAAGGAAGGACGGGGAAGGAAGTCGGCCGTGCCCTTTGAAAGGAACCATCCCGGCATTTGCCTGGAGCGATTTAGGGAAATCACGGAAAACCTAAATCAGGATGGCCGGACGGAGGATTGAACCGTCGTCCTCCCAAATGCGAGTCCAGTGTTTAACCACTGCGCCACCTCGCTCGGTACATAAACAAGAGTTTGGTATGAACGAACAGGGTGATTCAAGAGGAATGTCATATAACTTGTGAGGTGATTCTACATGCGAAAATAAACCGAAATAGTCCTATGAACATGTACCCGATTTTCGATCGTTATGGAGCTGGGGCGCTGTGGTGGACGGAGCGGTGGTGGAACGGGTGACGGATCCATCCTGCAAGAGGTCTTCAGAAAGTCTCCCACCCATCTGAACGTACCCGTTAATGCGTTGGAAATGCGGGCTTTATTGAGAGCAAAAGCGCCAGTGAAGTGAGCGACAAGTTCTTCCGGTGTGTCCACCTTCGTAGCGTACACATCCTCTCTAACCAGCCCCATAAGCAGAAGTCTAAGAGATTACGTTGGGTGACCTGGCAGGACAGTTAATGGATCCACCGTGGCCAATCTACCGTTTAGGAAATGCGTTATTCCTACTGGGACACTTGTCTGGAACAGCGAATGAGTGATCCACCATGTTGCAAGTACATCTGCCGTTGTTGCTCCAATGTTACATCTTCCAAAAGGGCAGGTAGTTCTTCTATCAGAAAACATATATATCCTGCCATTTGGCAGGAACGCCAGGTCATCACTCTTACCACACCAGATGTTCACTGAGAACCTAACTTGGAGTCTTGTTTCCCTAGTGTCATGTGCGTTTTCCATCGCCCAGATATGGTAATTGCACCCGTTTATGATACCATACATATCCTGCCATTTGGCAGGAACGCGAGGTCATCAATCTTACCATACCAGATGTTCACTGAGAACTTAACTTGGAGTCTTGTTTCCCTAGTGTCATGTGCGTTTTCCATCGCCCAGGTGTGAGAATTGCACATATTTGTGATACCATACACGTCCTGTCATTTGGCAGGAACGCCAGGTCATCAAATCTCACAACAGCAGATGTTCGCTGAGAACCTAAGTTGGAATCTTGTTTCCCTAGTGTCATGTGCGTTCTCCATCGCCCACGTATGAGACTTGCACATGTTTATAATACCATTGCGTGTAAATGTAGCCTCATGTGTAAATAAAGTGTATTGCGCGACGTCTTTGTGTACAGCCAATCATTCATAAAATTGTTGTCAACTTACTGAGTCACCTGGATGCAGATGTTGCTCAGGCTGCTCTTGCAATGGGTACAAGCCTTCAGAACGTAACACACGCCACACCCATGTTTGTGGCATATCGAACTCATGGCTAATGTGCCACGTATTGGTGGTGTGACTCCGTTATATCGTTCTGACAATGTTCTCCGTTTCCTCAGGTAACTGTACACCCTCATGTTCTGATGTTATGTGTTCAGCAACTCTGGGAAATATCTTGGCACAGGGGGTTCGTCAATCAGGGAAACATCTAGTATGTTATGTCCGAGCCGCATTGGGCACCGATATTTCATTGCCAGTGCACAATTAGCATGTCTGCAAATTCTGAATGGATATGTGTGTGGTATGCTGGTGTTCATGGGTGCAATGGACTTGTTTGATTAAACAACACTCAAGCACAACATGTGCACAGCCTCACAACTGCTCTCTGATTCAACACACGATTGCACACTTGGTTTACTTGCAGCTGTTGCCTCGATGCAATGTCACAGTGCTGCCATCTATTGGAAAATCCCCACATCTCATGTAGGATCGATCATCCATCCGTCCTACCATTATATTATCCACCATAGCGCCTACACAGCATTTCGGTAAGTAATATTTAAGATTTGGCGGTCTGTGTTATTTCTTCCATTTAACCAGGTCCGCTTTCGTCATGCGCAACCAAGGTCAGAAATCCTGAAACTTATGTACCTTTGAGAAATCTCTGGAGCCTACACTCTCCTTGATGTTGCCTATCTTGCGCATGGGCTACTCAGTTTGTATATTTTGCTTATTTTTTTCATAGTTCCACACAACTTCTTCCTGTTTTCTCGATTGATGTGTGTTCAGTTTTTCAAGGCCTATTCACTGTGCCATCTTATAACTAAATCTGAGGGGTGTGCGATGGGGAGGCTCCCTTGTATGTAACATCATCGACCTAGCAGTTGTCGCCTAGTGACTGCTCTGTATGCGTGTGTCCCTGCAAATGAACCATGTAAACATGAACATCCCTAGAACACGATTTCACGGAACATTGTTACTTTCGTGTGTCATTGCTACTGTAAGAGCTGATGGTTACTCAGGGCAAAAGTTGGTAACACATCAATTTTCGACGTTCATGTGTTGGAGATTTTAATGGATGATGAGCGTATCATCACAGTTATAAATATCAAGATGTCTGCTTCCTTTTACCACTCTCAGCGGCTACGTACACACGTGATTTCAAATTATATATGTTTCATTGACCTCTTTGTATACATGAAATTAAAAATCGGTACTTTAGTTTTAGTGTTCACGTATTAATGTTATGATGTTTCGTGGTAGTAGACTTCTTTCAACAGTGCAGTGCCTTCTTTGACTGCGCTAGTCAGCATTATAAGTCCTTTTTGGTTTATCCTGAATATGTTACTCTGCATCCAAGATAGCAGAATTCCTTAACGTACTCTACTCCGTAGTCTCCAGTATTGATGGTAACTTTATCGCTAATCTCATTTCACCTGCACCTCATTATTTTCGTCACTGTTATCAGTTTACTTTCAGTCAATATTCTGTAGTCATTAGACTGTTCATTGCATTCAGCAGCTTCTGTAATTCTTCCCCACATTCACTGAGGGCAACAGTGCCATCAGTGAATCTTATCATTGCCGTTGTTTCACCACAAATTTCAATCCCGTTATTTAACATATCTTTTGTTTCTGTCATTGCTTTTTCGAGGTGTAGATTTAATAGAAGTGGTGAAAGACTGTGTATTCCTGTCTTGCTCCTCTTCTTATCTGCTCACTTCGTTCTTTGTCTTCCTTTCTTATTGTTCCTTTTCAGTTCTTGTACATATGTACTACACATCTTTCCTCTGAGAACTTCTAACACCTTTCACTATTTCACATTGTCGAAGTCTTTTTCTAAATATTGTTAGTGGACGTATATCAGTACAGTGCTCATTAGGTAATTATTATATGACAGAAGTTCCACAGTTTTTGAACTATTGCCGTTTCGTTAATAGCTACTCGTACTTTGTGTCAAGCACGCATCTAAAGAATGTTCACAAAAAAATAATTTTTCGAAACAGCACTTTGTTATTTAGAGTTTCATTTAAAAAACAAAATTATGATTATTTTTTGGAATTTCAGAACTACCTGTCACTTTAATACACAAAAGATGTGTCACTATATGAGCTACTTTCTGATAAAGGGTACCCTAAATAAGTCGTTTCTTGCATATGCATGCAATATGATCAAAATAATAACTACACTGAAGAGTCAAAGAAACAGGAACACATGTCTAGTATTGTGTAGGATCCCCGCGAGGTCGACCGTTGTAACCGAGTGGTTCTAGGCGCTTCAGTCCGGAACCACGCGGCTGCTACGGTCGCAGGTTCGAATCCTGCCTCGGGCATGGATGTGTGTGATGCCCTTAGGTTAGCTAGGTTTAAGTAGTTCTAAGTTCTAGGGGACTGATGACCTCAGATGTTAAGTTCCATAGTGCTTAGAGCCATTTGAAACATTTGATCCCCGCGAGCTCACAAAAGTGCCGCAACACGACGTGGCATGGACTCGACTAATGTCTAAAGTAGTGATTGAGGGAACTGACACCATGAATCCTGCAAGGGTGTCCATACATCCGTAAGACTACGAGGAGGTAGAGATATCTTCTGAACAACACGTTCTCGGCATAAAAAAAATGGTTCAAATGGCTCTGAGCACTATGGGACTTAACAGCTATGGTCATCAGTCCCCTAGAACTTAGAACTACTTAAACCTAACTAACCTAAGGACATCACACACATCCATGCCCGAGGCAGGATTCGAACCTGCGACCGTAGCAGTCACGTGGTTCCGGACTGAGCGCCTTAACCGCGTGACCACCGCGGCCGGCTTCTCGGCATCCCAGATCAATAACGTTCATGTCCGGGAAGTTTGGTGGCGAGCGTGAATGTTTAAACTCGAAAGAGTGTTCTCGGAGCCATTCTGTAGCAATTCTTGAGGTGTGGGATGTAGCATTGTCCTACTGGAATTTCCCAAGTCCGTCTAAATGCACAATGGACACGAATGGATGCAGGTGATCATACAGGATGCTTAACATACGTGTCACCCGTCAGAATCGTATCTAGACGTATCAGTGGTCTCATATCAGTCCAACTGCACACACTCCACACCATTACAGAGCCTCCACCACCTTATACAGTCCCCTGCCGACATGCCGTGGATTCATGAGGTTGTCTCCATACCAGTAAACGTCCATCCGCTCGATACAATTTGAAACGAGACTCATTCGACCAGGCAACATTTTTCATCATCAACAGTCCAATGTAGGTGTTGATGGCCCCAGCCGAGGCATAAAGCTTTGTCTCGTGCAGTCATCAACGGTACACGAGTGGGCCTTCGGCTCCGAAAGTCCATGTCGATGATGTTCCGTTGAGTGGTTCGCACGCTGGCACTTACTGATGGTATCTGCAACAATTTGGGGACGGATTGCACTTCTGTCGCGTTGAATGATTCTCTTCAATCGTCGTTGGTCCCGTTCTTCTAGAATCTATTTCCAGCCGCAGTGATATCAGAGATTTGAGGTTTTACCGGATTCCTGATTTTCACGGTACACTCGTAAAATGGTCGTACGGGAAAATCCCCACTTCATCGCTACATCGGAGGTGCTGTGTCCCATCGCTCGTGCGCCGACTATAACACCACGTTCAAACTCACTTAAATCTTGATGACCTGCTACTGTAGCAGCGGTAACTAATTTAAGAACTGCACCAGACACTAGTCGTCTGATATAGGCGTTTCCGACCCCATCACTGTATACTGCATATTAAGACATCTCTCTATTTAAATACGCATGCCTATATCAGTTTCTTTGGCGCTTCAGTGTAATGCTTAGAGGTTATCATTAACATGAACACGACCTTTTGTGCTGTTGTGATGCGGCTGAGAGAAATATCTGATTCATGTCTCATGAAGTAATAAGTTACATTATTTTGGTTGCTGGTGTACCTCTGAATATAAATATGATGGTTTCAGTCATCGACAGGCGATGTCGGAAAAGCTGTGGACGCGGCTCTCGAGGCTGGCTACCGACATATCGACACCGCCTACTCCTACCGCAATGAGAAGGAAATCGGAGACGTCCTCAAGAAGTGGTTCGACTCCGGGAAGCTCAAGCGGGAAGACGTGTTCATCGTCACCAAGGTAGGAGGGTAGCTAATATAAACAAAGCTCGCAGTTACAGACATATATAATGTGATAAGTGCTCGTTAAGGAACGTTGTTACTGCAATGGCATGGTGCACAATTGTACACATTTATATAAAAAATCATTTTACGTATGTACGTTTAACATCTCCTCCTAAGCCACTACATCAGTTTCAACCAAACCTGGGACGAATATCGCCTACCTTGTGGCAAGAGGCACCGTGCGGGTACGGACCTCATAGTGATGAGGTCAGAGACGAAAAAGTGCTGAGCGGAAGTAACTCAAGAACAGCTAGAACAGTTACAGGCATCATATGTATAGGCACAGAGGTGACAAAGGTCATGGTATAGCAAAGTTCCCATATACACTACTGGCAATTAAAATTGCTACACCACGAAGATGCTACAGACGCGAAATTTAACCGACAGGAAGAAGATGCTGTGATATGCAAATGATTAGCTTTTTAGAGCATACACACAAGGTTGGCGTCGGTGGCGACACCTAAAACATGCTGACATGAGGAAAGTTTCCAACCGATTCGTCATACACAAACAGCAATTGACCGGAGTTGCCTGGTGAAACGTTGATGTGATGCCTCGTGTAAGGAGCAGAAATGCGTACCATCACGTTTCCGACTTTGAAAAAGGTCGGATTGTAGCCTATCGCGATCGCGGTTTATCGTATCACGACATTGCTCCTCGCGTTGGTCGAGATCCAATGACTGTTAGCAGAATATGGCATCGGTGGGTTCAGGAGGGTAATACGGAACGCCATGCTGGATCCCAACGGCCTCGTATCACTAGCAGTCGAGATGACAGGCATCTTATCCGCATGGCTGTAACGGATCGTGCAGCCACGTCTCGATCCCTGAGTCAACAGATGGGGACGTTTGCAAGACAACCATTTGCACGAATAGTTCGACGACGTTTGCAGCCGCATGGACTATCAGCTCGGAGATTGTGGCTGCGGTTACCCTTCACGCTGCATCACAGACAGGAGTGCCTGCGATGGTGTACTCAACGACGAACCTGGGTGCACGAATGGCAAAAGTCACTTTTTCGGATGAATCCAGGTTCTGTTTACAGCATCACGATGGTCGCATCCGCGTTTGGCTACATCGCGGTGAACGCACATAGTAAGCGTGCATTCGTCATCGGCATACTGGCGTATAATCCAGCGTGATGGTATGGGGTGCCATTGGTTATACGTCTCGGTCACCTCTTGTTCGCACTGACGGCACTTTGAACAGTGGACGTTACAGTCCAGATGTGTTACGACCCGTGGCTCTACCCTTCAATCGATCCCTGCGAAACCCTACATTTCAGCAGGATAGTGCCCAACCGCCTGTACGGGCCTTTCTGAATTCAGAACATGTTCGACTGCTGCCTTGGCCAGGTCTCTCACCAATTGAGAACGTCTGGTCAATGGTGGCCGAGCAACTGGCTCGTCACAATACGGCAGTCACTACTCTTGATGAACTGTGGTATCGTGTTGAAGCTGCATGGGCAGCTGTACCTGTACACACCATCCAGGCTCTGTTTGACTCAATGCCCAGGAGTATCAAGGCCGTTATTACGGCCAGAGGTGGTCGTTCTGGGTACTGATTTCTCAGGATCTATGCACCCAAATGGCGTGAAAAAGTAATCACATGTCAGTTATAGTATAATATATTTGTCCAATGAATACCCGTTTATCATCTGCCTTTATTCTTGGTGTACCAATTTTAATGGGCAGTAGTGTAAAAATACACAGGGTATAAAAGGGCAGTGCAATGGTAAAACTGTCATTTGCCTACAGATCGTTCATGTGAAAACGATTTTGGCGTGATTATGCCGCTTGATGGGAATTAACAGACTCTGAACGCAGAATGGTAGTCGGAGCTAGACGCGTGTAAATCATTAGGGAATTCTATATTCCCAGACCACGGGGAACGTAGTGATCGAGGTCCATTCCTTAACGACCAAGAGCAGAGGCGTTTGCGTAGTTTTTAGTGACAACACACAAGCGACACAGCATGAAATAACCACAGATATCGATGTTGGACGTACGACGAATATATCCGTTAGGAAGTAGCGGCAAAGTTTGACGTTAATTGGTTGTGGCAGCAAACGACCGACGCGAGTGCCTTTGCCAACAGCACGACATCGCCTGCAGCGAATCTCCTGGGCTCGTCAATGTATCGGTTGGACCCTAGTCGACTTAAAACGGTGCCTGGTCAGATGAGTCCCGATTTCAATTGTTTAGTGCTGATGGTAGGGTCAGCGTGAGGCGCAGACCCCACGAAGCCACGGACCAAGTTGTCAACAAGGCACTGCGCAAGGCGTGGTAGCTCGATAATGGTGTCGGCTTTGTTTACAAAGTTCGGCTGCTTGGAGGCATTTGTAGCCATTCATGGGCTTCATGTTTCCAAACAACGATGGGATTTTTGTGGATGTGACAATGGGCCATGTCGCCAGGCTACAATTGCTCGTGATCGGTTTTAACAACATTCTGGACAGTTCGAGCGACTAATTACGCCACTCAGGTTTCCTGACGTGAATCCTGTCGATCTTTTAAGGGACATAATAGAGAGGAAATGAAAGAGTAAACCGCCTGGTAGAATTTTGCACAGAGCATAACTTAATCATAGCTAACACTTGCCTCAAGAATCATAAAAGAAGGTTGTATACATGGAAGAAGCCTGGAGATAATAAAAGGTATCAGATACATTATATAATGGTGAGACAGAGATTTAGGAACCAGGTTTTAAATTGTAAGACATTTCCAGGGGCAGATGTGGACTCTGACCACAATCTATTGGTTATGAACTGTAGATTAAAACTGAAGAAACTGCAAAAAGGTGGGAACTTAAGGAGATAGGACCTGGATGAACTGACAAAACCAGAGGTTGTACAGAGTTTCAGGGAGATCATAAGGAAACAATTAACAGGAATTGGGGAAAGAAATACAGTAGAAGAAGAATGGGTATCTTTGAGGGATGAAGTAGTGAAGGCAGCAGAGGATCAATTAGGTTAAAAGACGAGGGCTAGTAGAAATCCTTGGGTAACACAAGAAATATTGAATTTAATTGATGAGATGAGAAAATATAAAAATGCAGTAAATGAAGCAGGCAAAAAGGTACACAAACGTCTCAAAAATGAGATCGACAGGCAAAAATGAGATCGACAGGAAGTGAAAATGGCTAAGCAGCGATGGCTAGAGGACAAATGTAAGGATGTAGAGACTTATCACACTAGGGGTAAGATAGATACTGCCTACAGGAAAATTAAAGAGACCTTTGGAGAAAAGAGAACCACTTGTATGAATGTCAAGAGCTCAGATGGAAACCCAGTTCTAAGCAAAGAAGGGAAAGCAGAAAGGTGGAAGGAGTATATAGAGGGTCTATACAAGGGCGATGTACTTGAGGACATTATTATGGAAATGGAAGAGGGTGTAGATGAAGATGAAATGGAAGACATGATACTGCTTGAAGAGTTTGACAGAGCACTGAAAGACCTAAGTCGAAACAAGTAGACAACATTCCATTAGAGCTACTGACAGCCTTGGGAGAGCCAGTCCTGACAAAACTCTACCATCTGGTGAGCAAGATGTATGAGACAGGCGAAATACCCTCAGGCTTCAAGAATAATATAATAATTCCAATCCCAAAGAAAGCAGGTGATGACATATGTGAAAATACCGAACTGTCAGTTTAATAAGTCACGGCTGCATGGTACTAACGCGAATTCTTTACAGAGGAATGGAAATACTGGTAGAAGCCGACCTCGGGGAAGATCAGTTTGGATTCCGTAGAAATGTTGGAACACGTGAGGCAATACTGACCCTACGACTTACCTTAGAAGCTAAATTAAGGGAAGCAAACCTACGTTGCTAGCATTTGTAGACGTAGAGAAAGCTTTTGACGATGTTGACTGGAATACTCTCTTTCAAATTCTGAAGGTGGCAGGGGTAAAATACAGGGAGCAAAAAGCTATTTACAATTTGTACAGAAACCAGATTGCAGTTATAAGACTAGAGGGACATGAAAGGGAAGCAGTGGTTGGGAAGCGAGTGAGACAGCGTTATAGCCTCTCCCCGATGTTATTCAAGTTGTATATTGAGCAAGCAGTGAAGGAAACAAAAGAAAAATTCAGAATTGGTATCATAATCCATGGAGAAGAAATAAAAACTTTGAGGTTCGCCGATGACATTGTAATTATGCCAGAGACAGCAAAGGTCTTGGAAGAGCAGTTGAACGGAATGGACAGTGTCTTGAAAGGAGGATATAAGATGAACATCAACAAAAGCAAAACGAGGATAATGGAATGTAGTCTAATTAAGTCGGGTGATGCTGAGGGAAGTAGATTAAGAAATGAGACACTTAAAGTAGTAAAGGAGTTTTGCTATTTGGGGAGCAAAATAAGTGATGATGCTCGAAGTAGAGAGGATATAAAATGTAGACTGGCATTGGCAAGGAAAGCGTCTCTGAAGACGAAAAATTTGTTAACGTCGAGTATAGATTTAAGTGTCAGGAAGTCGTTTCTGAAAGTATTTGTATGGAGTGCAGCCATGTATGGAAGTGAAACGTGGACCGATAAATAGTTTGAACAAGAAGAGAATAGAAGCTTTCGAAATGTGGTGCTACAGAAGAATGCTGAAGATTAGGCGGGTAGACCACATAACTAATGAGGACGTATTGAATAGAATTGGAGAGAAGAGAAGTTTGTAGCTCAACTTGTCTAGAAGAAGGGATCGGTTGGCAGGACATGTTCTGAGGCATCAAGGGATCACCAATTTAGTATTGGAAGGCAGCGTGGAGGGTAAAAATCGTAGAAGGAGACCAAGAGATGAATACACCAAGCAGATTCAGAAGGATGTAGGTTGCAGTAGGTACTGGGAGATGAAGCAACTTGCACAGAATAGAGTAGCATGGAGAGCTGCATCAATCCAGTCTCAGGACTGAAGGCCACAACAACAACAACAACAACAACACAATCGAGAGGTTAGTTTTATGCACACAGTCCTGCACTGGTAACACTTTCGCAGTTGTGGACTGCTATAGAGTTATCTTATCTCAATATTTTGTCCAACGGCTTCGTGAGTCCACACCGCGTCGCGTTTCTGGACTACCCCTGGCAAAAGGAGATCCGACACGATATTAGGAGGTATTCCATGACTTCCGTCTATTCAGTTTCTAGAATAACGTGAATATATTTTCAAGATCGGAAGACTATATTGACTGTAATTGCTGATATCTGTGAAAAGTTTGTCATTTTAGACTACTGAAGACAGTGTTTTTTAAACTCAGCGGTCATTCTATTTTCGGCACCAAATGTTTAACTTTTGCTCTCTCGCTCAAGTCACGTGAAACCCGAAAAAGAAATATATTTTACAAAAGGGCAGTACAGCGTGTAACCTCCACACTATATTTTGTTTCTGTATGGAATTTAGCCCACCTTTACCTCCCACTCTATAAACGTCTACGTGTCACCAAAACTATGTCCCCACAAACTGCTACCCAACTTAAACTCGTATGTTAACCTTTCACCAAGGAGAACCTAATTTGAACTGAACTGTAACTGATCTGAATGCAGCTTGTCCTTGTATTAAATGCGCAACTGAAGTAAAACAATTACCTGGACGTAATCAAAATTTCCACTTACCTCGCGTCTTGACAACATTGTTGCATGTCGTTCGAAAGGACAACAGCAAACATCAAGCAGCCAGCGGCTAAGCTAGATTTCTATTTCCAAATAAAATTTCCAAACTATACTCAAATTGTTTCATACCACGTGGTATAATGTCGTAATGTGTAATGAAAAACAGTGGGATGAGGAGGGCAACTATTCCTACGAAACGATATTTCAAGACAACCGTTTTAGAAGGAAGTACAGGGTGATCAAAAAGTCAGTATACATTTGAAAACTTAAGAAACCACGGAATAATGTAGATACAGAGGTAAAAATAGACACACATGATTGGAATGACATGGGGTTTTATTAGAACAAAAAAAAAAGTTCACAAAATGTCCGACAGATGGCGCTGGAAAGTAAAACTTCAGTGACTGCGCATGACAATCGTCTATAAAAGGAGCCGTAATGAGAGAGAGAATCAGATGCGCCAGCAGTCGCAGCATGTTGACGTTACCTGAAAGGCGCTTTTAGTGAAGCTCTATTATCAGAATGGGGAATGTGCTAGTTCAGTGTTACGGTACTATCGCCATAGGAAGTGGATTCGAACGGGTAAAGGTCTGTCGACAAATGCAGCTGTGGCGAGAATGATTTCGAACTTGGAAGCCACGGGTTGTTTAGATGATAGACCCCGTAGTGGCCGACCGAGCACAATGCGTAATGCTGCTGAGACAGTTCAGGAATAAATGGCGACTGTAGCGGGTTCGTCTATGCACGGGGAAGTCAGCGCTCGTGCAGTCGCACGTCGCACCGGCATTCCGTACACTACTGTTTGGTTGGCACTAAGGCGTACCCTCCTATGTATCCGTACAAAATCCATCGGTATCATGAACTTGTACCTGGCCATTTAGTGTAGCGGTGGGCATTTGCGGTGTGGGTGTTTCAAAAGATGTCGGAAGATGACGATTGGTTGAGTAACGTGTTGTGGACAGACGAAGCTCATTTCACGCTCCAATGGTCTGTCAACGCCCACAACTGCAGAATTTGGGCTACCGAAACTCCTAGAACTGTCGTGGAAACTCCATTGCACGACGCGAAAGTCACGGTATGGGTTGTATTTACCACATCTACCGTTATCGGGCCTTTTTTCTTCGAGGAATTGCGTGATTCTGGTTTTGTAACGGCTACTGTGACGGGTGAGAGGTACGCCGATATGTTACAGAATCACATCATCCTCAGCCTGGCTGATAAACACCTGCTGGAACGTACGATGTTTATGCAGGACGGCGCTCCACCCCATATTGCTAGACGAGTGAAAGATCTCTTGCGCGCGTCGTTTGGTGACGATCGTGTGCTCAGCCGCCACTTTCGTCATGCTTGGCCTTCCAGGTCCTCAGACCTTAGTCGGTGCGATTATTGGCTTTGGGGTTACCTGAAGTCGCAAGTGTATTGTGATCGACCGACATCTCAAGGGATGCTGAAAGACAACATCCGACGCCAATGCCTCAACATAACTCCGGACATGCTTTACAATGCTGTTCACAACATTATTCCTCGTATACAGCTATTGTTGAGGAATGATGGTGGACATATTGAGCAACTCCCGTAAAGAACATCATCTTTGCTTTGTCTTACTTTGTTATGCTAATTATTGCTTTTCTGGTCAGATGAAGCGCCATCTGTCGGACATTTTTTGAACTTTTGTATTTTTTTGGTTCTAATAAAACCCCATGTCATTCCAAGCATGTGTGTCAATTTGTACCTCTCTGTCTACATTATTCCGTGATTTATTCAGTTTCAAAATTTATACTGACTTTTTGATCACCCGGTATATATTCAGAAAGACAGCGTAAGATTTCACGTGATCTTCACACTTAACATAGGTCTGAACAATACTATGCTTATCAAAGTGAACAATGATTTAAAAGGGGCTTCAAAATTAACAGAGAATTTCTGTAAAAATCAAACAGCTTAATCCGTTGATATGTTAATGCATGACTCAGGGTAGACACTATGAGCTGTCCGTCCCTTCATTGAAATGTTTGTTCTCTTTCTGTAGTCTTGGCAGTTGTCATACTATACACTGGTTGTAGAATATGAATATACTACCGTCGCAAGTAAATGTGATGAATAGTGCGAGCAGGCGAGGTACCACACAGACGTCTCACAGAAACTAAAAGAACAAATAAACGGATGTGAACTATGTTACGAAAAAGGAATTCAAGAGCCAAGACTGCCAACACGAAACGCAATTTTAAAAACGTTAAAAACATATGTTTTGACAGGGCACAGAGAAATTGCGTGATTATGAAACTGTCGCGTTAATATTTTGCAGCTTATGTGACAAACTTCTATGTTTTCATCATTTCCTTGGGAGTTATCACATTCATATTCATAAGAGCACTTATATCGGGCAAGGAAGTTACCTGGCCCACAAATTAGGTGCGACGATAAGGGACTCGCATCATATGGTGCATGTACCTGTACTGTCATTAATGCCGTGTATCTTCCAGTGGAAGATTTGGTTGACATGTCGCCTTCTCATCAAACGTTTGCGGTTCCTATTCGAAAACCACTTTCATTCGGCTACTAGGTGTGCAGAATCAATTGCCATTATATGTCCCTACCTCACACCTCGCTGTTGCAAACGGACGTTACACCACGACACAGACGCAAATTTGAATAAAGCAAAAAAAAAAAAAAATAGTGCCACAAAGGTGGTGTAAGCACAACTCGCCCGCTTGGTAGCGCAATACCATAACCAGTTAACCACGACACCACACCTGCAACTGGCTGCTTTATATTCCAGTTCTTCTTCTTGGACCCTTCACTGTTTCTGTTCTGCTTTTTTTCGCAGTCCAGCACAGCTTCTTCCTGTTTTCGTGCTTGATCCGTGTTAAGTTTTTTACGGTCTCTGCACTGGGCTCTCTTACCCTTAATTCTGAGGGACGGGTGAGGCTGTGCAATGGGAAGTTTCCCTTTTAAGAATGTATCAGACTGCGCTGAGGCAAAGACTGTCACAACAAGTTCAAAGATTGTTTAACAGTAACATAACTTGCCCTCTCTCTAACGTGCGCGTGAGTAACACATACAGCACTGGCCATTAAAATTGCTACACCAAGAACAACTGCAGATGAGTATTCATTGGACAAATATATTATACTAGAACTGACATGTGATTACATTTTCACACAATCTGGGGGCATAGATCCTGATAAATCAGCACCCAGAACAACCACCTCTGGCCGTAATAATGGCGCGGATACGCCTGGGCATTGAGTCAAAGAGAGCTTGGATGGTGTGTACAGGTACAGCTGCCCATGCAGCTTCAGCACGATACCATCAAGAGTAGTGACTGGCCTATTGTGAAGAGACAGTTGGTCGGCCACCATTGACCAGACGTTTTCAATTGGTGAGAGATCTGGAGAATGTGCTGGCCATGGCAGCAGTCCAACATTTTCTGTACCCAGAAAGGCCCTACAGGACCTGCAATATTCGATCGTGCATTATCCTGCTGAAATGTAGGGTTTCGCAGGGGTCGAGTGAAGGGTAGAGCCACGGGTCGTAACACATCTGAAATGTAACGTCCACTGTTCAAAGTGCCGTCAATGCGAACAAGAGGTGACCGAGACGTGTAACCAATGGCACCCCATACCATCACACCGAGTGATACGCCAGTATCGCGATGACGAATACACGCTTCCAACGTGCGTTCACCGCGATGTCGCCAAACACGGATGCGACTATCGTGATGCTGTAAACAGAACCTGGATTCATCCGAAAAATGACGTTTTGCCATTCTTGCACCCAGGTTCGTCGTCGAGTACACCATCGCATGCGCTCCTGTCTGTGATGCAGCGTCAAGGGTAACCGCAGCCATGGTCTCCAAGCTGATAGTCCATGCTGCTGCAAACGTCGTCGAACTGTTGTTGCAGATGGTTGTTGTCTTGCAAACGTCCCCATCTGTTGACTCAGGGATCGAGACGTGGCTGCACGATCCGTTACAGCCATGCGGATAAGATGCCTGTCATCTGGACTGCTAGTGATACGAGACCGTTGAGATCCAGCACGGCGTTCCATATTACCCTCCTGAACCCACCGATTCCATATTCTGCTAACAGTCATTGGATCTCGACCAACGCGAGCAGCAGTGTCGCGATACGATAAACCGTAATTACGATAGGCTACAATCCGACCTTTATCAAAGTCGGAAACGTGATGGACGCATTTCACCTCCTCAAACGAAGCATCGCAACAACGTTTCACCTGGCAACCCCCGCCAACTGCTGTTTGTGTATGAGAAATCGGTCGGAAGCTTTTCTCATGTCAGCATGTTGTAGGGGTCGCCACCGGCGTCAACCTTGTGTGAATGCTCTGAAAAGCTAATCATTTGCATACCACAGCATCTTCTGCCTGTCGGTTAAATTTCGCGTCTGTAGCACGGCATCTTCGTGGTGTAGCAGTTTTAATGGCCAGTAGTGTAACAATCAAAGTGACATGACCATCTTACCAGAGTAGCGGAGTAAACACCTTTAAAGTGCTGATGTTGTCATGATTCCCCTCTAGGGAGAGTCGATGCAGAGAGTGCGCTGACCGGAGGACCCTTCATTTCCAGCTGCCGATGATGGGCAACAGGGCGTCAGCGGTGGAGAAGTACATCAAGCTGTCGCTGTCCGCCCTGCAGCTGGACTACGTCGACTTGTACCTGGTGCACAACCCGGTGGGGATGCAGGACGTGGAGCAGGGCCGCTACCCCAGGGGCGCAGACGGCAAGGTGATGCTCGACATGGATACCGACCACGTCGCCATTTGGAAGGTAGCGTACTCACTGCGGCCGGCCGCTCTGGCCGAGCGGTTCTGGACGCTACAGTCTGGAACCGCGCGACCACTACGGTCGCAGGTTCGAATCCTGCCTCGTGCATGGGTGTGTGTGATGTCCTTAGGTTAGTTAGGTTTAAGTAGTTCTAAGTTCTAGGGGACTGATCACCTCAGATGTTAAGTCCCATAGTGCTCAGAGCCATTTGAACCACGCTGGTACTCACTGCAGGTAACGTGCCCTCGCGTACCAGTGTCCCTAACTCAGTCTGTGACACGATGGAAAACATCAAAAGCTCTGCCCACCAAAAACTTTGTTCGGAGTCTTTCGCAACGGCATAATTGAATAAAACGTTCACGGTTTCCCAGCCGCGTCAGTTCGAATAAAATCCTCGAACATTCGATGGCCATCTCCGCCATCTTCACTGACTACCGGGACTGCTATGGTTTCTCGCTTGTATTTATTTATTAATTTATTTATTTAAATGTCAAGCTCCGTAGTACCAAATTGAGGAGCAAATCTCCAAGGTCATGGAACGTGTCAGCACATGAACTTACAACATAAAAAGTAATAACAGATAAAAATAAATGTTCATGAACCTGAAAGAAAATCAGTCCATAAGTTTAAGCTAACGCTATCAGCAATACAATGAAAATCATCTTAATTTTTCAAGGAACTCCTCGACACAATAGATGGAGTGACTCATGAGGAAACTCTTCAGCATCGATTTGAAAGCGCGTGGATTACTGCAAAGATTTTTTAATTCGAGTGGCAGCTTATTGAAAATGGATGCAGCAGTATACTGCACATCTTTTTGCACAAGAGTTAAGGCAGTCCGGTCCAAATGGAGGTTTGATTTTTTGCCGAGTATTAACCGAGTGAAAGATGCTTATTGTTGGAAATAAACTAATATTGGTAACAAGAAACGACATTAAGGAATATACATATTGAGAGGCCAATGTCAGAATACCCAGACTCGTGAACAGAGGTCGACAAGAGGTTCGTGAACTCACACCACTTATTGCCCGAACCGCCCGTTTCTGAGCCAAAAATATCCTACTAGAATGGGAAGAGTTACCCCAAAACATAACACCATACGACTTAAGTGAATGAAAATAAGCAAAGTAGACTAATTTACGTGTCGAAATATCACTCACTTTCGATACCGTTCGAATAGCGAAAATGGCAGTATTAAGTCTTTGAACAAGATCTTGAACGTGGGCTTTCCACGACAGCTTACTATCTATCTGAACACCTAGGAATTTGAACTGTTCAGTTTCACTAATCATATGCCCGTTCTGTGATATTAAAACGTCAGGTTTTGTTGAATTGTGTGTTAGGAACTTTAAAATCTGAGTCTTACTGTGATTTAACGTTAGTTTATTTTCTACAAGCCATCAACTGAGGTCATGTACTGCACTACTTGAAACTGAGTCAATGTTGCACAAACATCCTTTACTACCAATTAGTGTCATCAGCAAACAGAAATATTTTAGAGTTACCCATGATAATAGAGGGCTATCATTTATATAAATAAGGAACAGGAGCGGCCCCAACACTGATCCCTCGGGCACCCCCCACTTGACAGTACCCCACTCAGATCCCACATCACAGCCGTTATCAACATTGTGAATAATGACCTCTTGCTGCCTGTTGCTAAAGTAAGAGGTGAACCAGTTGTGTGCTACTCCCCTTATTCCGTAATGGTCCAACTTCTGGAGCAATATTGTGTGATCAATACAGTCAAATGCCTTTGTTAAATCAAAAAATACGCCAAGCGTTCGAAACTTTTTGTTTAGCCCATCCAGTAAATCACAGAGAAAAGAGATGATGAAAAGGCATGATGTCATCATCAGCAGCCAATCAGATCTATCCAATGTGGCGCGCGCCGGGCAGCTGGCGGAGCTATTGGTCGTGGCAGCACCGGTGACGTCAGGTGTCGCCAGGGGGAGGCGACACGTTTGGAACTGCCGCTCCCGCGTCGCGCATCTGTCTCTGCTTTCTTTCCATGTCCGAAGCCCGTCCCCATGCTCTGCTGAGCGTGTATCCCTGGTCTCTGTTGAAATTGTTGTTGTTTAAACGAATCTCGGCCGCTTCCTTTATAACGGAGTCGCAATATGTAGACGCACGAGCCAACACTTTTGTATTTTCGAACTGCATTTTATGTCCGTTTTGTAGGGAATGCTCCGCTATGGCCGACTTGTCAAGCTCCCTTTGTTTTATATGGCGCTTGTGCTCAGTAGAACGTTCAGAAACTGTGTGAATTGTTTGTCTGATATACATGCTGCCACATCCACAGGGTACACCATACACACCGGACACTCGAAGGGCAATGTCGTCCTTAACAGGGCGCAACATATCTCGTATCTTGGGGCCGGGCCGGAACACTGATCTTAGCCACTGTTTCTGCAGCAGACGTCCTAACTTAGGAACAATTGCCCCACAGTATGGCAGGAATGCAGTCCGTTTGGTCTCTTCTACTGATTCACCAGGTGTCTTTCCTCGGCGGTCCTTGAAAGCGTTTGCGATTTCTCTTTTACTGTATCCATGTTCTCTGAAAACACGTTTTAAATTTTACAATTCAGACTGTAGGTGGTTGTCGTCAGAGATAATCTTGGCTCTATGAACCAACGTGTTCGGGACAGCTTTCTTGTGTACGGGGTGGTGGAACCTATTGGCGGTCAGGTACCGATCAGTGTGTGTTGGTTTCTGGTACACTGAATGACCAAGCTGGCGTCCTGCCTTCCGCTCAACCAAAACATCCAAGAATGATAGCTTGCCGTGCTTCTCCATCTCGACAGTAAATTTAATGTTGGGATGGACACCATTCATATGATCGACGAACTGCTGTATCTTCACCACGAGGACGATCTAATTGGTTCTCTAAGTGGAGCAGTCTCCATGATGAACGCACATAACAGACTATGGCTGTAAACCAGGCTGTAGTTCAGCCTCAGGCAGTCACTGTTCTTGGCAGTGCTGCCTCAGTCTTGAACTCACAGCATATAGCTAAATGAACATGGTCCTACTGTAGGTTGAAGATTATTTTATTTGTTTACAGAGTACCCAACATTCCCCAGGTATGTACTTATTCCTGTTCTATTTCCCCACCTCCCCCTTCCCCCTCTCTCTATCCGCCTATTCTGTCCGCCTCTCTGCATGTCTCTTCACCCCCTCTCTCCCAGTTCACCTCCTCCACATGCCTTTCTCTTCACTGATTTGCTACTCTGCAGTCTCTCTATTTGCTCCTTCATTCCATCATCTCCTACCCCCAGCCCATCTTCTCCTCCTTCCTTTCTCTGTCCATTTCCCCCTACTCTTCTCTCTGCCCATCTCCTCTTCATCCACATCTGTGTACACCTTCTCCATTCTCCTCTATGGCTGTCCATCTCTTTCTCCCTCATTCTCTCTCAATATTATCAATACCACCCTAATAGGAGACTGATGTTTCTTAACCCTCCCCCCCCCCCCCCCCACTGAATATTTTTCCAGTTAGTGTTGTGGACTGGGTGTGTCCACTCTGATGCTCTGATGAAAATCTCGCTGCCATTGAAAATGACTAATGAAGATTGATGGTATGGATGAGTAGGTTCTAGGGCAACACACACATACACAGGAAGGTGTCATCAACATATTGTGGAAAGAAAGACGCCCGTAATGTCGTAGTTTGCAGAGCCTGCTCCTCAAAGTGCTCCATGAAGAAATTTGCAGATGCTTGAGACAGCGATGATCCCATGGCTGTGCCGTCAGCCATAATATTCACCGCAGTACGTAAAGTATGTTGTCGTTAGGACGTGACAGTACAACTTAATGATTCCAGATGGAAAATGTTGCGCCAAGAGATCGAGCGTATCCTATATTGGCACCCTCATAAAATGTGACACAACGTTTAGGCTAACCATTAGGTCATCCTCTTGAGTGTCTCAAAAAATTTCTACTAGTTGACAACATGGTGTTCGCAATGTCCCAATTTTTGTGCTAATAATCGTGCCAGATGTTTAGCAAGTCTGTAGGTGGGCCAACTGATTGCACTAACAATGGGCCTCAGAGGGACACTTTCCACGTGTGTCGTTTTTCTGGGTACCCCCTCGTAACACTCTATTTGGAAGTTGCTTGCGGATGAGTCTCTGTACGAGAGTGTAGATTTGGGAGTTGGGCTGAGTGCATACGGAGCGCTGTGCTCGCCTTGTGCAGGCAATGGAGGCCCAGGTGGACGCGGGTCGCACACGCTCCATTGGACTGTCCAACTTCAACGCGCGACAGATAAAGCGCGTGTGGGAGTCCGCGCGCATCAAGCCGACCAACCTGCAGGTGGAGATGCACGCGTACTTCCAGCAGCGTGAGCTGAGGGCCTTCTGCCGCGCGCTGGACATCACCGTCTGCGCCTGGGGTCCGCTGGGCACCCCTCACATCTACTCGTTCGTCGAGAAGCAGGGCGGCGATGTCAGCAAGTACGTACACCCTGATCTCCTGGTAGCTGTAACATTGTAACCATCATGCAACTACTAGGCTTACATTGATTGTTTATTTGCAACATGCTCCATTACAAGTTCTTGTGTCACTACATGTATGTATTGTGCATATGTGTGTGGAGTGGGGTGTAATGTTTGTGTTGTATGATGATGTTGTTGATGGTGATGAGAGAATGGAGAAGGTGAAACCTGATGCCAGCAGCAGCAACAGTGTCACAACCCCTCACTGCATGACACACTGCGGAGACGTTTAGTACACTGTGTGATCAAAAGTTTCCAGACACCTGGCTGAAAGTGACTTACAAGTTCATGGTGCCCTCCATCGCTAATGCTGGAATTCAATATGGTGTTGGCCCACCCTTAGCCTTGATGGCAGCTTACACTGTTGCACACATACGTTCAGTCAGGTGCTGGAAGATTTCTTGGGGAATGGTAGTGTATTCTAGACGGAGTGCTGCATTGAGGAGAGGTATCGAAGGTGGTCGGTCAGGCCTGGCACAAAGTGGCGTTCCAAAACATTTTAATGGCCAGTTCTGTAGGATTCAGGTCAGGACTCTGTGCAGGCCAGTCTGTTAGGGGGATGTCATTGTCGTGTAACCACTCCGCCACAGACTGTGCGTTATCAACAAAAAATGTTCAAATGTGTTCAAATGGTTCAAATCACTCTCAGCACTACGGGCCTTAACTTCTGAGGTCATCAGTCCCCTAGAACTTAGAGCTACTTAAACCTAGCTAACCTAAGGACATCACACACATCCATGCCCGAGGCAGGATTCGAAGCCGTGGCAGTAGCGGTCGCGCGGTTCCAGACTGTAGCGCCTAGAACCGCTCGGCCACTCCGGCCGGCTTCAAATGTGTGTGAAATCTTATGGGACTCAACTGCTAAGGTCATCAGTCCCTAAGCTTACACACTACTTAATCTAAATTATCCTAAGGACAAACACACACACCCACGCCCCAAGGTGGACTCGAACCACCGCCGGGACCAGCCGTACAGTCGATGACTGCAGCGCCTCAGAACGCTCGGCTAATCCCGCGCGGCCATTATCAACAAGTGCTCGATCGTGTTGAAAGGTGCAATCGCCATCCCCGAATGGCTCTTCAACAATGGGAACCAAAAAGGTTAAAACATCAGTGTAGGTCTATGCTGTTATAGTGTCACGCAAAACAACAAGGGGTGCAAGACCCCTCCATGAAAAACACGACCACGCCGTAACACCACCACCTCCGAATTTTACTGTTGGCACTACACATGCTGGCAGATGTCGTTCACCGGGAATTCACCAAACCCACACCGTGCCATCGGATTGCCACATCGTGTACCGTGATTCGTCACTCCACACAACGTTTTCCCACTGTTCAGTCGTCCAGCGTTTACGCTCCTTACACCAAGTGAGGTGTCGTTTGGCATTTACCGACGTGATGTGTGGATTATGAGCAGCTGTTCGACCATGAAATCCAAGTTTCTTACCTCCCGCCTTTCATAGTACTTGCAATGGATCCTGATGGAGCCTGGAATTGCTGTGTGATAGTCAGGATAGATGTCTGCCTATTAGGCATTACGACCCTCTTCAGCTGACGGCAGTCTGTGAATCAAAAGACGAGGTCAGCCTGTACGATTTTGTGATGACACAAGTGACACCCAATCACCTGACCACGTTCGAAGTCCGTGAGTTCCTCTGAGCGACCCATTCTGCTCTCTCACGATGTCTAATGACTACCGAGGTCACTGATATCCATATCAGTAGGTGGCAGCACAATGCACATAATATGAAAAACGTATGTTTCTGGGGGGGAGGAGGGGGGAGGGGGGGTTCGGGTACTTTTGATCGCATGGTCTATTTAAATCATGGCACTGGGATAAAGTCTGGTGATCAGGAATTTGATGCTACCACCTTTCCTCCAGTTTCTAGCCAAATGCTGGCAGTGAAAATTTTTCCCACCACGAGGATACTGCCGTATCCAAAGGTCGGGTATCACCGCACAAGTGTTAATTAGCGACCTCAGCCGCGGAAGTGAGTGGCAAACATTGTTGTTGTTGCGGTTGTGATGGTGGTGGTGGCTGTGGCCTACACTATAAAGACTGCTTTCATGCAACTCTCCATGCTAGTTTATCATGTGCAAACATCTGTAGCTCATCATAACTAGTGCAACCTATGACCATATGAACCTAGTAACTGTAATTAAGTCTCGGTCTTCCTCTAGAATTTTTACTCCACCACCTCATTCCTCTATTACGAAACTGACGGTTCTTTAATGCCTCTGGTTCACTCCTTCTGATCAAGTTGTATCATGAATCTATCTTCTCCCCAATTCAGTTCAGTACATCCTTTGTAGTTATACGATCTATTTTGCTCTCTGGGTGGAGCAGTCTCTGTAATCAACTCTCATAAGAGACTAAGGCTGTAAACCAGACTGGGGTTCAGCCTCGGTCAGTCACTGTTCTTGGCAGTGCTGCTTGAACTCACAGCATATAGCTAAATGAACATGGTCCCGTTGCAGGTTGAAGATTATTTTATTTATTTAGCCAGAACATCACATAGACTACTGGAGATTGTTCCTCTGAACTGCTATGAAGTGTCAAGTGTGGATGACGGTGATGATCGCTCGTACAGTCAGTGTTGGATTTGTGTTGTTGTGGGTGGGGGGAAGGGAGCAGGTGAACACCAGTGCCAGCACGTGGCCTACAAATCTCTAATGGCCCCAAAGGGGCCGCCGAGCTCACGTCCCACCCATCGGACACATGCACTATCAACAGTTTCCCGGGCTCCCGCTCAGGAGAGGCTGAGCCGAGGATACTCAGTCTTGGCTTGGCAGCCGTTGAGAATGGAGGTGCCATTGGGTGTTACCGCCAAGTGCGAATTGCGCGCAGTTATTTGGTTTTTGAACGCAAAGGGCACTGCGCTGATTGAAATCCATCGCCAATTGACGGATGTGATTGGTGAGTCGTGCATGGATGTGGTAAGTGGCATAGAGAGTTTGCAGCTGGTCGGACCGAAATTCACAACGAACAAAAGAGCGGCAGACCGTCAATTTCTGAGGAAACAGTGTTGAAGGTTGAGCAAAGCATGCGTGAAAATCGGCGGATCACCCTGGATGATCTCTGCACGTTGGTTCCTGAGGTTTCCCGAAACACAGCCCGCAGAATTTTAACGGAAAAATTTAGCTACCGGAAGGTGTGCGCAAGATGGGTGCCACACATGCTGACTGAGGACCACATGCGACAATGAGTTGATGCTTCCCGCGCATTTCTTCACTGCCTTGCAGCCGAACAGGGCAACTTTCCAGACTCAATTGTCACGGGTGACGAAACCTGCTCATACCACTTTACACCTGAGAGCGAGCAACAATCACGCCAGTGGCGGCATCCTTCTTCGCCAAAGTCGCGGAAATTCAAACATAGTCTGCCGGTAGTCATGACAACCGCTTTTTGGGGTCAGAAATGGGTATTGTTGGTTGACTTCATGCCCACTGGGACTAGAATTAACGCTGACAGATACTGTGAGACTCTGGAAAAACTCAAACAGGCAGTTCAGAATTGGAGAAGAGGAATGTTGATTGAGCAAGGGCGTACACATTCTCCATGACAACGTTCGCCAGCACATCGCTTGGCAAACCGTTGCTCTCCTGCAACAGTTTCAGTGGAACATAGTCACCCACCCACCCTGTAGTCCTGACTTGGCGCCCGGTGACTATCACCTGTTCCCTAGGTTAAAAGAATATTTGGCCGGAAAGCGATTCAGCTCCAACAACGAGGTGAAAGAAGAGGTTCGTAACTTTCTGAACAGAATGGCGGCGAGCTGGTATGGCATGGGCATACAAAAACTGCCACAGTGTCTACAAAAATGCGTCGACAGTAATGGTGATTATGTCAAAAAATAGCTCCATGTTCAAGCCGTAAACTGATGTAAACCACTGTAGAAATAAACAGGTCTATGTACTTATGAAAAATAGGAGACCTTACTTTTGGGATTACCCTTGTATCTGATTTCCTACTTTACGGAACTGAAATACGTAAACAGACTGGGTGCTTGACCACGCTTTCCATGAGTGTCACACAGGACAAATGACACTGCTGGGCGAAAATCCATGTGAGTATATCTTTACTATTTCAGAATGCCGAGATACGACCTGCTGGGAGATCCAGTCGTGAAGGGCATCGCGCAGAAGCACGGCAGGACCACGGCCCAGGTCCTGCTCCGCTTCCTCATGCAGCTGGAGGTCGCAGTCATCCCAAAGAGCGTCAGCCCAACTCGTGTCAGGGAGAACTTTAAGGTAAGCACTCACCGGCGTTTCGGATTTTATTACATGCAGCATTCTGTAGGAAAAGACCGCTAGTTATAACGGGTACTGAGGCTGGAAGTGACGCTGGGTCATTTCAGATATTCATTCCAGATCCCCTACATAGTCATCGCTGGAACACAACCCAGCACATGGGTATGGTCCACAAAGAGATCCAATTTTTACTATCATTCTGATAGTTAAATAAGTGATATAATGAGCCACAACGAAATAAACCTACATGTGCACAGTGTAGCACAGCATGACCTCAAATTTAATGATCCATTAAAAGATAATTGTGGTGTCCCCGCAGACACCACAGTTGCTAGGTGGTAGCCTTTAAATCGGCCGCAGTCCGTTAGTATACGTTGGACCCGTGTGTCGTCACCATCAGTGATTGCAGACCGAGCGCCACCACACGGCAAGTCTAGAGAGACTCCCTAGCACTCGCCCCAGTTGTACAGTCGACTTTGCTAGCGATGGTTCACTGACTACTTACGCTCTCATTTGTCAAGAAGACAGTTTAGCACAGCCTTCTGCTAAGTCATTTGCTACGACCTAGCAAGGCGCCATATTCAGTTACTATTGATATTGATATTTTGAATCATGTACCTTCAAGAACGACGTTCATCATTAATGGATTAAAGTTAAGTACCAAACTAGCTACGTCCGCTTTCTGAATTCTAATTCCTTGTCATGTTCCAGACCTCACGTCAGTATAGTTCTTCCAACACAACAATTCCATCTCCCACCTTGGCTGTTATACAGTCGCTGTCATTTACAACACATCAGGAACTGTTTTTGGCTGTGTACCGTTTTCAAATGCTTCTTCTATCTTTCCAAGCATTAATCCCGACTTGTGACTTGCGGAGTCTGTTGTCATGGTTAACCAGATTTGGGGTGTTAATTGTAAGGGGGGCCGGATGCCCTTGCTGTCACCACCCTGAACCCCCCCCCCCTCCCCCGGGAAGGAAAGTGTGTACCCCAACTGTCTGTGTCTAGTGTAATCCATGGAATAGTGCGAATGTGCTTTGCAAATGTCTGCGAGTCGTGTAACTGAGACGGAATGTGGGGACCAGCCCAGTATTCACCTAGCGGGATGTGGAAAACCGCCTAAAAACCACATCCAGGCTGGCCGGCACACCGGCCCTAGATGTTAGTCCGCTGGGTGGATTCTATCCGGGGCCGGCCCACCTAGCCGAGTCCAGGAAGCAGCACGTTAGCGCTCTCGGCTACCCTGGAGGGTTTTCAAGTGCTACTTCTATAGTGGTACCCTCTGTGGGTGTTCACAAATTGTGTCTGTTATTTAGTTATACAGGGTGTCCCGTATAAAACCAGTGCACATTACCTTCCGCATTCTAATAAGGATTAACTAACTAAAAAAGAATATCTAACAGTCATGTAGCTATCTGTTTATAATAAATGCTGGAAGTGGTGGCCATGGGCATCCAGGCATCGCTGACTTCATGTGACGATGTTACCAGCAAGACGCTGTAATTTTGCAGGCGTGGTGTTGTCAATTCCTCTAGTAATATTCTGCTTGGAGACAGTCTTGTGTGAGAACTGTTAGCATACACTTTGCTTTCTAATGCGCCATTTAAATAAAAATCACCTTGAGGTCCAGAGGCCTCCGCTGACGGATCTGTTTTCAGGGAACACGTTGGTGATGTAGGCCATACTTTGCATGGATGTGTGAGCGGTTGCTCCATTTTGTTGGAGTATGGTATACAGTTTCTCTGCATCTGTTAATAGTGCACCGAGAGAGTCAAAGATCTCTAGACATCTGCCACTATTTAAGGTGTATTTAAAAAATATGGGGCCAATAATACACATGACGGGCAATGCACACCAAACACCTACCTTCTCTGAGTGGAGACGCTCTTCATGCAGAGTATGTGTGTTGTTATGCAACTACTATCTGCAACTTTGGGAGTTTACATTACCTGACAAATGAACCCAGGTTTCATCTGACATCAAGTAATAAAGCAATGGGGCCAAATAACCGTTAGTAACAGCCAGTTACAATAATGAAATCTTTGTTCTTTATCCTCGAATATCACCTCGTGCACCACACTGACATGATAGGCTTTTAATTTCATATTCTTTAGTACACGATGTACGAGATTCACCAACCTGCTGTGGTAACTTCATTACCCACTTGCAGGGACTTCTTGTGTTGTCCGTGCGAATCCTGTCTATAGTTTCAGGGACCCTCACTGTCAGTCCCTATTCTTCTGCACATTCTTAGCAGATCCTACAGTCCTCCATTACCTGAACAGATCTTCAATAGCGCTGGTCGTGAGGAGTTTCGTACCAAGAAACTTCGCTTAAAACATTTATTTACGTTCCTTGACGAAGCCTGTCTTTGTTTAACACCCCACAATTTCAGTTCGCTGTTCTATTGCAAACTGCCCCATATCTGTAACAACTCAAGAATACAAGCTTCTCACAACTGATGCACGAACACACAGCTGCACTCAGCTTTTCCACGTTGTTGTTGTTGTGGTCTTCAGTCCTGAGATTAGTTTGATGCAGCTCTCCATGCTACTCTATCCTGTGCAAGCTTCTTCATCTCACAGTACCTACTGCAACCTACATCCTTTTGAATCTACTTAGTGTATTCATCTCTTGGTCTCCCTCTACGACTTTTACCCTCCACACTGCCCTCCAATACTAAATTGGTGATCCCTTCATGCCCCAGAACATGTCCTACCAACCGATCCCTTCTTCTAGTTAAGTTGTGCCACAAACTCCTCTTCTTCCCAATTCTGTTTAGTAGCTGCTCATTAGTTACATGATCTACCCATCTAATCTTCAGCATTCTTCTGTAGCACCACATTTCGAAAGCTCCTATTCTCTTCTTGTCTAAATTATTTATCGTCCACATTTCACTTCCATACATGGCAACACTCCATACAAATACTCTCAGAAGCAACTTCCTGGCACTTAAAGCTATACTCGATGTTAACAAATTTCTCTTCTCCAGAAACGCTTTCCTTGCCATTGCCAGTTCTGAGGTGTGGGGTTGATCTATTATTCTGTTATTATGCGCAACAGATTAATCAGTTATGTATACTTTACCTTGTGGCTCCTGCAAGATGCAATTTCCACCCCCACACTACTACAGAAGTCAGACAGACGCTCCTAACCTTCTAAAGAGAAATGCCTGAAAAACTTTCAGCAATAAATATCTTCTGGAGTCGTCCGCTGTAAGGAAATGACACAAAAACTCACAAAATTTCTTACGTAACTAGTGGGATACTTGGGTACTGGAGTAGTGCTAGTTAGTGTAAGAAAAACATGAAACTAACGAAAATTATTATTTAGTTTGCAAAAATTCTGTGAAATCACAATGGCATTTTTAGTTATGAATTGAACAAGTTATATCCTGGTTCTTTTCGGAATGTGAAGTTACCTTTCAAGGATAGGATTCGCTAATGAAATTTCTACACAAAGTTTAAGATGGTAGTTAACTTGGCAGAATGACTGAGAGACACGCCTACTGAACATGAATAATTATCCTTTAGAATGCTGCTAGGTATGGTCAAGGCTGTCGCGTGTGAAATGCAGTGAAGTGTAGTGTTGTGGAGGAAATATGGGGCTCGTAATTGCTGTAGCGCACAGTACCGTAAGCTGCGATGACTGTTGGCGCTGCTGACAAATAAAGATAACTCTCGTTCTATCTGGATTGACCTTCGCCAATCAAACTCTCCCTATGCCTTGATGAAGTCAAGGATTCCTATTCGCCCCTAGTCTAACTATTGGCGTGGTACACCGGTCAGATAACCAGTCCACCGCGATGCCACTCAAAATTCGCTCACAGGCGTTTAACTATGTCCGTTTAAACCGCACAATAAGTGTGTCGGCCAACACAGTGAACAACGCTTAATCGCAAGGACTCAATATAGAGTCGCCCTTTGGTTCGCTCTAGACAAAGGTGCTCTCCCAGTGAAGTAATGAGGAGAGACTTGTTCCTCGCTCTTTCGAGTACACGTACGAGCGCGCACGCTCTTGTTACGTGTTCTCGCTCCAAGAGCGACAACGGAACGGCGCCTTTCCACGCCAGACGTGAAGGGGTATATCTTTCGGTCTCTTCCATTATTCCTTCAGCTCAAGGCGTCAGAAATATTGTCTGCCAATCAGCATTGCTCTTCTAAAACGGGAGAATGACGTTTCGTTTAAGGCGACCAATCCGGAAGCTTGCCTTGGCGTTTGGCGTTTGCTGTCTCCCTGTGAAAATCTCTGAAATTGTGTGCTATGTGTAAAGAATGCGTAGGCTGGCCGCTCCCACACAATGTAGCGGAATTTGCTTTTAAGCCGAACACGGGGTTGTTCCCCCCTTTCCACTCGGGCCCACGCTGTCCGCTGCGGGCGATCAACGTCCGACATGGGCTGGGTCGTCCTCTGAAGGGCCTGGCGTCCCGCTGTGCGCCCCCTCTCCAGAGCTAAAAGCCTCTGTGACCGTCTGGAATGTATGTGTGCACGCCAGCCTCGAGTATTTCAACCACGGTGCGCTCACTTGTCAAGTGCATGTCGTTTACATGAATTCATACAACACTGACAACTCTTATCGAGTTTGGGTTCGAATGAAGCGCCTTGATGTGCGGAACATGATTGTGAGGTCGGAATATGGAAGCAATGAAGGTCAGGAGACCACGACATCTTACTCAGTATACATTTCATATTCTCTCTACTTCGACCATCATCAGTTATTTCGCTCCCCAAACAGGGAAACTCCTTTACTACTTTAAGTGTCTCATTCCCTAATCTAATTCCCTCAGCATCACCCGAGTTAACTCGACTACATTCCATTATTCTCGTTTTGCTTTTGTAGATGTTCATCTTGTATCCTCCTTTTAAGACACTGTCCATTCCGTTCAGCTGCTCTTCAGGTCCTTTGCTGTCTCTGACAAAATCACAATATCATCGGCAAACCTTAAAGTTTTTATTTCTTTTCCATGGATTTAAATACCTATTCCAAGTTTTTCTTTTGTTTCCTTTATTGCTTGCTCATGAACAGATTGAATAACATCGAGGAGAGGCTACAACCCTGTCTCACTCCCTTCCCCACCACTGCTTCCCTTTCATGTCCCTCGACTCTTATAACTGCCATCTGGTTTCTGTACAAATTGTAAATAGCCTTTCGCTCTCTGTATTTTACCCCTGCCGCCTTCAGAATTTAAAAGAGAGTCTGAGGGTATTTCGCCTGTCTCATACATTTTGCTCACTAGATGGTAGAGTTTTGTCAGGACTGGCTCTCCCAGGGCTGCCAGTAGTTCTAATGGAATGTTGTCTACTCCCGGGTCCTTGTTTTGACTTAGGTCTTTCAGTGCTCTGTCAAACTCTTCACGCAGTATCATATCTCCCATTTCATCTTCACATATGTCCCCTTCCATTTCCATAATATTGCCTTCAAGTACATCACCCTTGCATAGATCTTCTATATAGTCCTTCGATCCTTTCTCTGTTTAGAACTGGTTTTCCATCTCTATTCATACAAGTGGTTCTCTTTACTCCAAAGGTCTCTTTAATTTCCGTGTAGGCAGTATCCATCTTACCCCTATTGATATATGCCTCTACATCTTTAGATTTGATCTCTAACCATCCCTGCTTAGCCATTTTGCACTTCCTGTTGATCTCATTTTTGAGACGTTTGCATACTTATTTGCCTGCTTCATTTACTGCATGTTTATATTTTCTCCTTTCATCAATTAAATTCAATATCTCTTCTGTTACCCAAGGACTTCTACTAGCCCTCGGCTTTTTACCTACTTGATCCTCTGCTGCCTTCACTATTTCATCTCTCAAAGTGACCCATTCTTCTTCTATTGTATTTCTTTCCCCTGTTCCTGTCGATCATTCCCTAATGCTCTCTCTGAAACTCTCTACAACCTGTGGTTCTTTCAGTTTATCCAGGTCCCATGTCCTTAAATTCCCACCTCTTTGCAGTTTCTTCAGTTTTAATCTACAGTTCATAACAAATAGACTGTGGTCAGAGTCCCCACCTGCCACTGGAAATGTCTTAGAATTTAAAACCTGGTTCCTAAATCTCTGTGCTACCACTAGATAATTTATCTGAAACCTTGCAGTGTCTCCAACCCTCTTCCTTCATGATTCTTACACCAAGTGTTAGCTATGATCAAGTTATGCTCTGTGAAAAATTCTACCAGATGACTTCCTCTTTCATTTCTTACCCCTACTACGTTTCCTTCTCTTCCTTTTCCTGTAGCAGGTGTGGGCTTCGTGTCCATAAAATGCAGTTTAGCCAACTTTCGAGATGGTGTTGCCACTTCACAAGCAATTCGACTCGAGATGTAGTAAGTGAGGCATTCCGGTTTTTATGTGCGGCACCCTTAGTAAATGTTATCGTAGCAGACAGGAGCGGGAACATTGTTCCATATTCCTCAGCAATTTAAAACAACGTTACTGCAGTGCTATATGTACGTAAACAAAAATGATATTTTAAATCGTTGACGAGTACGGAACATTGTTACAAGTCGAGAATGCAAAAATTGTTCAAATGGCTCTGAGCACTAATGGTCTTAACTTCTGAGGTCATCAGTCCCTAGATCTTAGACCTACTTAAACCTAACTAACCTAAGGACATCACACACATCCTTGCCCGAGGCAGGATTCGAACCTGCGACCGTAGAGGTTGTGCGGTTCCACACTGTAGCGCCTAGAACCCTCGGCCACCCCGGCAGGCTCGAGAATACAACTACTGCAGTTGCATTCTCATATGATAGCTGCGCTTTTGTATACACCCTGATACGTATAGCACCTGAAAATGGCGCATCAACAACTGATGGCGTGAAATAAATTACAATGATAGTACAAGGGCTGAAGTGAAAAATGGAATTATATTTTGCGAAGTTTGGAGCCTTGCTGCCCCATTAAATACTCTTATCTTATTAAATGATTCATGTCTTCTAAAAAATTAACTGAAATTCATCCGAATAGGCCTGGGAAGGCCCAGCAGAACCGGCCGACTGCCGAGTCATCCTCAGTCCTTAAATGAAACTGGATGCGGATGTGGAGGGGAAGTGGTGAGCACACCGCACTCCCGGCTATTGTCAGTTTACGAGATGGAGCCACTACTCCTCAGTCAAGTAGCTTCCCAATTGGCCTCAGAAGGGCTGAGTGCACCACGCTTGCAGACATCACGCAGCAGACCGGACGGTGACCCATCCAAGTGCTAGCCATGCCCGACAGTGCTTAACGTCGGTGATCTGACGGGAAAGGGAGTTACCATGGCGGCAAGGCTGTCGGCGATTCATATACACTATCTGACAAAAAAAGGCGAGACATGCATAAGGCGAAAAGGAAAAGAAATGATACCACACAGGTTGAGAGGATACGTGACGTTATTAAAGTGATAACAAAATCGAGTCAGATTTACAATGTTACTTTTCTTTCTTCTCGTGTAGTGGGAAATCTTGCATAGAGGTTACTTTATATTTCTTGTTGTGATAGCAGTCTACACAGTGATAGGTTGAGGTTAGTTGGTTGGTTTGGGGGAGAGGAACAAACAGCAAAGTCATCGGTCCCATCGGATTAAGGAAGGATGGGGGAGGAAATCAGCTGTGCCCTTTCAAAGGAACCATCCCGGCATTTGCCTGAAGCGCTTTAAGAAAATCACAGGAAACCTAAATCAGGATGGCCGGACGTGGATTCCAACCGTCCTCCCCCCAAATTTGAGTCCAGTCAGCTAACCACTGCACCACCTCGGTAAGTAATTAGGAAGGAACTCTGAGCCTGTTTATCAGTAAGACCATGCACCCATTCTGACCTGGTTCCTTGCACTGATTCAGCTGCGAAGGGCGTCATAAATTCGAACCATACTCTCCCCAATAGTACAAAGCAGTTATAATGTGTGTGATGCACAGAGCAGCGATCTACCCTTGTGGTGTTCAGACGCCGTCGACCAGAATCTTGAGGATGGTGTTTGCCTGCCCTAATATTCCCATGCACCCCCATAAATTATCTGGGAGTACTCATTAGGAGTGATTTAAAATGGAATGATCATATAAAGTTGATCGTCGGTAAAGCAGATGCCAGACTGAGATTCATTGGAAGAATCCTAAGGAAATGCAATCCGACAACAAAGGAAGTAGCTTACAGTACGCTTGTTCGCCCAATGCTTGAATACTGCTCAGCAGTGTGAGATCCGCACCAGGTAGGGTTGATAGAAGAGATAGAGAAGATCCAACTGAGAGCAGTGCGCTTCGTTACAGGATCATTTAGTAATTGCGAAAGCGTTACGGAGATGATAGATAAACTCCAGTGGAAGACTCTGCAGGAGAGACGCTCAGTAGCTCGGTACGGGCTTTTGTTAAAGTTTCGAGAACATACCTTCACCGAAGAGTCAAGCAGTATATTGCTCCCACCTACGTATATCTCGCGAAGAGACCATGAGGATAAAATCAGAGAGATTAGAGCCCACACAGAAGCATACCGACAATCCATGTACAATACGAGACTGGAATAGAAGGGAGAACCGATAGAGGTACTCAGGGTACCCTCCGCCACACACCGTCAGGTGGCTTGCGGAGTATGGATGTAGATGTAGATGTAGATGCAGGCCAACATCGGGCTCATGTCACATATGAATGTCAAACAAACCTGGATATTACACGATTTGGTCAGCCAGCGGAATGGAGGCTCGCAATGACACCTCTTTCAAAGTCTGTCAGGTGCTCATAGCGCTGTCTCAGACGAGTACACTGCATCTCCTTGTCCATCACAGTGATGACACAATGTCTGACGCTGTCCACTCCCCTTGTAAGAGAGGCTACCCAAATTTTCTGAGAACGTCATTGTTAAAAACAGAAAATTATACGTACATACTATTGCCCTCCGTCATCTTCATAGTAGTTGCCTCGGGCATAAATGCAACGATCCCAGCGTTGTTCCCTATTTTGGAAGCACTCCTAGAAGTTCGCAGGGTGAAGGGTGTTCAGAACGCTTTCCAGTTCCACTTGGAGGTCCATCATTGCAAGCACAACACCATGCAATGCAGTACATACGGGCCCAGCAACATGCCTAATGGACCACTCAGGATTACTGTCACGTTCTCTTCACCGATGAGTGTCGCGTATGCCTTCAACCAGACAATCGTCGGAGCCGTGTTTGGAGACAACCCGGTCAGGCTGGATACCTTAGACACACTGTCCAGTGAGTGCAATAAGGTGGGGGTTCCCTGCTGTTTTGGGGTGGCATTGTGTGAGGCCGACGTACGCCGCTGGTGGTCCTGGAAGGCGCCGTAACGATTGTACGATACGTGAATGCAGTCCTCCGACCGATAGTGAAACCATATCGGCAGCATATTGGGGAGGCATTCGTCTTCATGGGCGACAATTCGCGCCACCATCGTGCACATTTTGTGAATGACTTCGTTCAGGATAACGACACCGCTTGATCACAGTGGCCAGCATGTTCTCCAGACATGAACCCTGTCGCACATGCCTGGGATAGATTGAAAATGGTTGTTTATGGACGACGTGACCCACCAACCACTCTGAGGGATCTACGCCGAAGCGTAGTTGAGTAGCGAGACAATCTGAACCAACAGTGCCTCGATAAACTTGTGGATAGTATGCCACAACGAATACAGGCACGCATCAGTCCAAGAGGACGTGCTACTGCATATTTTGAGGTACTGGTGTGTACAGCAGTCTGTACCACCACCGCTAAAAGTCTGGCTGTATGGCGGTACAACATGCAATGTGTGGTTTTCCTGAGCAATAAAAATGGCGGAAATGATGTTTATGTTGATCTCTATTCCAATTTTCTGTACAGGTACAGGAACTCTCGGACCCGAGGTGATGCAAAACTCTTTTTATGTGTGCATTGATAATGGCTAGACACTAGCCGAAATCTAGATTTGCTCAATAAACCCGAAAGAAAAAGACGACTGTTTGCTGTGCTTCGTCGTTTTGACACTCTTCCTTTTTCCAGAACTCTGGTCATTTGCGCCCAACATTTTCCCTCAGTCTCCTCAAAATCTCACAGTAAAACTGCCTGTTGTCAGTCTGACCAGGTGGAGCAAACTCCTAATACACTACTTCTTGAATGTCGAAAAAAACAATTGAAATGAAATGAGCGTTTGGCGTCATTGGCCGCCTTGGTGAAGGTCTTATTACAGCCGACGCCACGTTGGGCGACCTGAGCGCCGGATGGGGATGAAATGATGAGGAAGACAACACAACACGCTGACTTCTTGTTGCTGTGAACTTGCCGACCTTTTTTCAGCCTTGGAGAAGATTATGTTTTCCATTATGATGATTGCTTCTTCGTTTCAGGATCATAACCTTAGAGCCAAGATTCACTCTGGATAACAATTTGGACACTCTTGACCTCTTTGTCGCAGATCAGTGCACGCCTGAATCTTGAGGTTTCGTTGCTCGGTGCTGAGAGGGCGAGGTACAAACTTCTCTACTATTCGTCTCATCTTCAGTTCACCGACTAGATTTCGTTGACATGTAACGTACAACAGCCCAAGTCTATTACAAACATCATGAATTGTCTGCCTTCGGTCTTCGTGAAGCACGTCACTCACTTTCATGACACTTTCCGCTGTTGTGCGTCTTGACGATCGACCAGAATGTTTGTCATCTTTCACAGCTTCTCGGCCTTCCTTGAAGGGCTTGAACCACTCAAATGTTCTTGTTCAACCCAATGCACTCTCATCAAATGCCTCTGTCAGCATGCGGAGGCTTTCAGCTGCAGTTTTCTTCAACCTGAAACGGAATTTGATGCAAATTCTTTGCTTTCTCACGTTATCCATTTCACGATCCGCAGAAGCACTGAAACACGTCCTGGCACACACCAATACAATTCACAACTGCATGCGCCAAAGATGACGCAACTTCGTGCTGCAGCACCTAAGACATGTATCTTGAGACCTCTAGCGACGGAATGTCGTACTCCTGCCAGTTTTACCGGTACAATGATATTCTCGGATATTTTGGGTACCATCTCGTTTACTCAACCAGGCCTGGTAACAATATTCAACACGAACAACACAGAGAATTACAACTCTAATCCTTTATACCCATTACGTCTGCAAAGTTACACGAACATCCGACCACATCTTCTGGGAGCTTCATTTTTTTTTTTTATCTGGCAGTGTATTTCATCATCTTCACTGTTATGTTAATGCGGTAAATGTATCAATGATATCATAGATCAATGCGCGAACCGATCACACTTAACTGGAAAAATGCATATTTTGATCCATACTTTTCTTTTCGTCCTCAATCTAAAATAGCTCCTTCTCCTTCAAGATGATCGAACCAAGTGATCGCTACCATTCTTTTAAAAGCGGAACTGTCTTTCTGTGTCTTCAAAGAGTAGCGTCACAAAAAATTGGCTCCAGGCACTATGGGACTTATCATCTCAGGTCATCAGTCCCTTACACTTAGAACTACTTAAACCTAACACACATCCATGCGCGAGGCAGGATTCGAACCTGCGACCGTAGCAGCAGCGCGGTTCCGGACTGAGGAGCGTCACAAATTTGTCACTCTGGAACATTATTCCCCTCACAAAGCTATCTTCTATATATATTTGGTTAGTTACTACAATTTTCACAACTGGATCAAGACGCCTGTGATACCTTTCGAGTACAAGTGTGAGAACTGTACTGTGTCTTTCTTCTATCGCCTTTCACCCAGCTAACTAATGTGTTTCGTTATAAACTCGCCCTTACAGGCAGTTACCTCTGAAGACTGCCTCTAACGCAAATGAATCGGGGGCGTTGACTGCTGCTACATCTGCAGGAAACGCATACCCTTTCTGATCTATACTCGCACGCCATCAGCCATGATCACCCTGCCCAGAAGCACACTGCCATGCAAATGTTGCTACAAGGACGACAACCTGCCCGATGAGCTGTGCCACCTACGCAAGGTCTTCAGGAATAACGGCTACAACGATTACCAAATAAATGGACTGACCTCAAGCGTAAGACCACGGACGAGGTGCAGGAAAAAAGTTTATATTTTTGCCGCTCTGAGGCTAAATATCGCCTAAGATAAGTTGCCTGCTCAAAAAATAGAAAATCAAATCACCGTTCGAGCCTCCGTGAAAAATACGGCAATTACTGAGACCAATTAATCCTCTGGCCAAGAGGTGGACTGGAAAGACGTCAGCAACGAGGTCGGTTCGGATACCATCCACTGAAATACATTTGTATTTTTAGTATAATTAAATGAACCATAACTGATATTAACAAATCAAATATTTGTCGCTATTGTTGGGAAAAATAAACAATAAAAAGCAACATTTTATAGAAATCGATAACACGTAACTGTATGCCAAAAATCTTCAGCGTTAAAAGTATTATTTTAGAAGTGCCAGGTCACAGACAACTAGGTACTTTTCATCACATCACTTGACTACACAACTACATTATAACAAGACAGACAATATAAATAAATAAAAATTAATTGTCGCATGTATGAAAGATCACCTCCCCAGAAAGGCTTGACCGATTTGGTTAATTTTTTTTTTATTTGGTTACAAAACAAACGACGAAATAATCTATTTACATTGACTGTGCAATGTTGTAAAACATGTATTTTTCCTTACAATATGTACATTTATTCTATGGTAAACACCGAACGAACATTTTTAAAAAATCTTATAGCACTATGGGCAAAGTAACGTAGATGAAGTTTTGAACGAGAGAACGGATTATAAATAAAACTAAATTCAAACCAAATGAGAAACGGAAAAAATGAATGCAGTAAAATGGAGAAAAATTTAGGATGATAAAACTGTAGAAATTAAATTGAAATTAACACATATAAATAATTAAAATCAGGTGAACAAAGATTCCAAGTGGAGAAAAATGTCAGGAACACAAATGAGAGCAATTGAAAAACTAAATACCGTGATTAAAATGATGTAACAAAGCAATAAAGATAGAAATTACATTTAACCCAATTAAGTGAATAAAAATAATGACCAATGTCATTTCCAATCAGATTTATAAATAATATATAGCCAATAAACTTAACTAATATGCTGAATAAAACATTTTCTCAGCTCTAGAAGATCAAGCAAATTTCCGGATTTCTTTTTCGTCAGTTACTCACAGAAGAGGGCTCACCAAGCTGTAAGGTGTGGTCCCTGAGACCTTAACCTACGTCACCACATAGATGACTTCATAAAGTTCATCCCACCACTGAGGACCTCTTCTCAGAACACGTGGGCTCTACAAGATACCCAGTTATCCTGCGAGTACGAATATTTTGATGTTGGACAAGCAGTGCGTACTGTAGAATAACACAGAATGGAGCGCGAGAGGTTTTACTGCCTGCGCTATCCTGAAAATACTTCAGAAAACGGCCGCCAGATCAATTCCGGGAATCGTGAACCCATATCTTCTGCTTACCTGACGAATCGCTATCTACATCTACATCTACATGATTACTCTGCAATTCACATTTAAGTGCTTGGCAGAGTGTTCATCGAACCACAATCATACTATCTCCCTACCATTCCACTCCCGAACAGCGCGCGGGAAAAACGAACACCTAAACCTTTCTGTTCGAGCTCTGATTTCTCTTATTTTATTTTGATGATCATTCCTACCTATGTAGATTGGGCTCAACAAAATATTTTCGCATTCGGAAGAGAAAGTTGGTGACTGAAATTTCGTAAATAGATCTCGCCGCGACGAAACACGTCTTTACTTTGATGACTTCCATCCCAACTCGCGAATCATATCTGCCACACTCTCTCCTCTATTACGTGATAATACAAAACGAGCTGCCCTTTATTGCACCCTTTCGATGTCTTCCGTCAATCCCACGTGGTAAGGACCCCACACCGCGCAGCAATATTCTAACAGAGGACGAACGAGTGTAGTGTAAGCTTTCTCTTTACTGGACTTGTTGCATCTTCTAAGTGTCCTGCCAATGAAACGCAACCTTTGGCTCGCCTTCCCCACAATATTATCTATGTGGTCTTTCCAACTGAAGTTGTTCGTAATTTTAACACCCAGGTACTTAGTTGAACTGACAGCCTTGAGAATTGTACTATTTATCGAGTAATCGAATTCCAACGGATTTCTTTTGGAAATCATGTGGATCACCTCACACTTTTCGTTATTTAGCGTCAACTGCGACCTGCTACATCATACAGCAATCTTTTCTAAATCGCTTTGCAACTGATACTGGTCTTCGGATGACCTTACTAGACGGTAAATTACAGCATCATCTGCGAAAAACCTAAGAGAAGTCCTCAGATTGTCACCCAGGTCATTTATATAGATCAGGAACATCAGAGGTCCCAGGACGCTTCCCTGGGGAACACCTGATATCACTTCAGTTTTACTCGATGATTTGCCGTCTATTACTACGAACTGCGACCTTCCTGACATTTCATAGACAAAGAATGTCCATGACTTAACATGTAGGAAATTTACTCCATTTCTCATTAATAAATTTATTTAATTTATGAAAAAATGAATGAGCTGTTACATTTTAAAGTTCATGTTTAGAAAAAACTCAGCTGTTATAGTTACAGTTAATTATAGTTATAGTTAATCATCTCAATTTTTCCACAGTTTTTAATAGATTTGAAAACTTCTACAGTTTTGCATTAAGGAGTTTCTGTTTAATAAGCTTACCAAGTTTGAAAGTAATAGCATATTTTGGATGTTACACCTACCTAAGTACAGATTTTTGTGTTTTGCGGAAAATGGCCGTTAAAGATTCTGCCTGTATTTGGCATTCTTTTAGAACTGTCCAGCACCATAAGCAGGTTCTTTTCCATTTTAGAAATCAGTTTTCTTCTTTTTCACATTCCTATGATGCACTCTTCTTGATTTTATCACCTCCAAGAATGATTTATCTGCTTTCACTACACGCTCTCCGTCGATGGCATACAAAGCTTTGCTGCAGTTCACCCAGGCTTAGTTCCCATTTTCTCTACAACATATTTCCTGCATTGCACACCATTATTAAAACATGAAACTGCGTTATAAACACCACTAAGAAGTGCATGTCTTCCCACAAAAAACTTTTGTGGCAATCTTTCCGATACCCACTGGTTAAAACTTTTATTTGGGTTTTGGGTACCGCCAGGAAGACATTTCTTCAGTAAGTTTTCATTTGCTAGGTCCCTGAATAAAGGTTTGATGGCTTCCATTACAGCAGTTGGTAGAGAATGCCTGTGATGATATTCTTCACTTGCGTATGACAGCAAAATGTGCCTTATAATCTCTCAAATATATATGTTTTACACATGAAACTATTCAGGAATATGAACGCCACAAATTAGACATATTATTGAAAAATCGAAATTTTTTATATTTTTGATGTCCCACCCCACCCCCCCCTTTAAAATGTAGTACGAATGGAAAGGACGAGGTATGATGAGACCATTCACGAAGATCGATAACTGACCTCTGTTCGAACTCACTTGTTATCCACCATCATGCCGTTTGGAGTTTACGAATCGTAATGATATTTGCTTTATCATTTCCATATTCTTCGTCCAAAGGCTTTTCATTCTGTGCACCCAGCGAAGCACTCACCTGTCTATCGACTCGAGGCATGTTTGGGCCACATCTCTCTAGTCTTGCATATTTATGATCAGTTCAAATCAAATGGTTCAAATGGCTCTGAGCACTATGAGACTTAACTGCTGAGGTCATCAGTCCCCTAGAACTTAGAACTACTTAAACCTAACTAACCTAAGGATATCACACACATCCATGCCCGAGGCAGGATTCGAACCTGCGACCGTAGCGGTCGCGCGGTTCCAGACTGTAGCGCCTAGAACCGCTCGTCTATGATAAGTTCTACACATCATCTGCAACTAGATTTCGGTGGGCCACTCCTTCTGAGTGTCGCAGTTCTCCCATCGTTACTGTACGTTACAGCTCAGTTCCAGGTCAAAACACACTCTTACTTTGACTAGACTGTGACTCACATTTAAGAACTCGTGTCAACTACACTAACTTAAATTAATGGAAAACTTACCAACTTTCAGGTGTTTGATTTCGAGCTCTCTCCAGATGATATGGAAGCCCTGGAAGCGCTGGACAAAGGACGGAAAGGCAGACTGGGAAGCGAACACTCTCTCCCTGGGTAACTACACCACAGTATTCATTTTTTTTAAATTTCATTGCGCACTCATGCCACTTACATACTTGTTCGCTTAACCCGGCTCTTTTCGAGAGACGTTTGACTTTTTTCTGATATCTGTTATCGGTCATACAGTAACGACCATAAGTTCATTTACTATCTATTATGTTATTGCATAAGTTCGTAGCGCTTTTGTTTTGTATGTTCGTAATTCTGTTGCTATGGACTTATTTATCAATTGTCATTTTTTATTTGTAGTTAAGGGAAGGTTTAATATCTTTTGCTTCAAAAAATAGATTTTTTTAAAAATTATTGTTTTGGATCCATAAAAGCGTTTAGAATCCACCCCTGAAACAGTTTTTCCGAATACGGAACGGAAATGTTTGTTACTCGCAGTTGAACAAAAAAATGCGTCTGCCTGAAATCGGCCTCTTACACGCACCAGTTTTTTTCTTTCGGAGGACGAGTTATTTGTACCGGTGCTTGAGAGGAGCGCACAAAATTCAAATGAAAGTTTGAACGCGTGTGTTTGAAAGTTAGCCTCCAAACATTTGCATTCTGGTGTGAAGACAGTGGAGATTGCAACTTTCTTGGCAGTGAGCTGCTTCAAAGAAGGGTATTCAGCAATTCCGAAGACCATGACAACGATGGACGTCACCCTGGGACTATATTAGACGCAGTTCGCCGAGCACTCGGACGACCACCGGATTCAAGCGGCCGAAAACCGCTTGTCACCGGCCGTACGAGCGGCTCTGGAGCAGCGCAGGATGGCCCAGATCGAGCAGAACGCCCTCTATCATGAAGAGGAAGGACTAGTTTATGGATCCGGAACAGCAGATTGAACATACGTTGCATAACATTGCATTTATATGTAGTCAAAACTTCAAACGCGTTTTTCACGAAATGACTTTTTTTTTTTTAATTGCGCGTTATGCCAACTTCACATCTACTAAACCGATTGTCTTGTTTCGGACGAAGCTAACTAAATTGTATAGGAGTTGCACCACTTTTATTCCGATCCATCAACTATAAATATTTTTACTTGGCCGACGAAGTCGAAAAATCGATGAAAAAACCCAATTTTTTTTTCAAATGGCCGCCATTTTGTTTCCTATGGTCCAAATAATTTACGCGAGGTACAACTCCTAAAGAATTTTATATACTTCGCTAATGTCAACTCAATTTTGATTTCTGACGAGCCGGCTGACCTGTGACATACCGCGTGTGGAGGTCTACATCGAAATTTTGTTTCGTTCCGACGGCACTTCCGGCTTTGCTCCTCGACATTTCCGGTCGAATTAATTCCAGTTGGTAGAGGAAATATCAATTAACATTTTGACCAAATTTGACATTGATATCTGCAAAGAATCCCGAGAAAAAAATTATCAAAGAAGATGCTTTTTTCGGACCAAAGATAGCAAACCTCCCCTTAATTGTTGCTATTTGAGTTTACATAATATCATTTTGTCATTTGGAGATAGTGAGTGAGTTGTGTACGCTAGAAGATGGAGTGCCAGTTGGTGATATTGGAACATTTCCTACATGTTCTTGTGACTGATTTCACTAGAGTGGTAATAGCAGCAGAGGCAGCCTCAAACATTTGTGTCGTTTGTGGCGATAACGTCATTGGACGGAGCACGCCAAGAAAATTGCTTTCTCGTTTTAAGGTTGATCGTTTTGACATTAGTGACTGTACAGGTTCAGGAAGACCTCCCAGATTTGATGCAGATCTTTTAAACGCAGTAAACGATGATCCACCTCAGAGTACTCGAGAACTGGCAAATGTGATGAACTGTGATCATTCCACCATCGTGCGACTTTTGCGTGCAATGCACGAAGTTCAAAAATTGGGTTTGTAGGTACCTCATGTTCTAAGCCAGAATCACAGAAGTCAGCATCTGGCCATATTCACTACTGGTCATTAAAATTGATACGCCACGAAGATGACGTGCTGCAGACACGAAATTTAACCGACAGGAAGAAGATGCTGTGATATGCAAATGATTAGCTTTTCAGAGCATTCACAGAAGGTGGGCACCGATGGCGACTCCTACAACGTGCTGACACGAGGAAAGTTTCCAACCGGTTTCTCATACACAAACAGCAGTTGACCGGCGTTGCCTGGTGAAACGTTGTTGTGATGCCTTGTGTAAGGAGGAGAAATGCGTACCATCACGTTTCCGACTTTGATAAAGGTCGGATTGTAACCAATCGCGATTGCAGTTTATCGTATCGTGACATCGCTGCTCGCGTTGGTAGAGATCCAATGACTGTTAGCAGAATATGGAATCGGTGGGTTCAGGAAGGTAATACGGAACGCCGTGCTGGATCCCACCGGCGTGGTGGTATGGGGCGCCATTGGTTACACGTCTCGGTCACCTCTTGTTCGCATTGACGGCACTTTGAGCAGTGGACGTTACATTTCAGATGTGTTACGACCCGTGGCTCTACCCTTCATTAGATCCCTGCGAAACCCTGCATTTCAGCAGGATAACCGCGTGTTGCAGATCCTGTACGGGCCTTTCTGGATACAGAAAATTTCGACTGCTGCCCTGGCCAGCACATTCTCCAGATCTCTCACCAATTGAAAACGTCCGGTCAATGGTGGCCGAGTAACTGGCTCGTCACAATACGCCAGTCACTACTCTTGATGAACTGTTGTATCGTATTGAAGCTGCATAGGCAGCTGTACCTGTGGACGCCATCCAAGCTCTGTTTGACTCAATATCCAGGCGTATCAAGGCCGTTATTACGGCCAGAGGTGGTTGTTCTGGGTACTGATTTCTCAGGATCTATGCACCCAAACTGCGTCCAAATGTAATCACATGTCAGTCCTAGTATAATATATTTGTCCAATGAATACCCGTTTATCACCTGCATTTCTTCTTGGTGTAGCAATTTTAATGACCAGTTGTGTATGGATCTCTCCTTGGTTGTCATCAACTGGCTCGTGAAAAACACCGACCATTCCTGTCCTGTGTCGTTACTGATGACGAGAAATGGTGTCTTTGTGCTAACGTAATGAAAAGAAAGGAATGGTTGAGCCCAAATAAGCAGACGCAACTTAAGAAGAACGACCAGGTAGACCGCATGAAGTGAAGGTGCTCCACGATAACGTCCACCTGCATTCTGCTAGACTGTTAGGAAACACTGTGCAGGAATTGCGTTCGGGAGTCATTTCATACCCACCTTATTCACCCGATCTTACTCCCTCAAGTTTCCACGTTTTGCGTTATTTCCGGATCAAAATGCGCTTCGAATGTGGTTCGGCGAGTCCTTCACCTCGCTCATACAGTCGCGGAATCGAAAAGTTACCCCAACGTCGGCAGACTGTTGTAAATAGCGAAGGAGAGTAAATTATTGACAACTAAAGTCTCTGTTATGTGTATATAAGCTGTGTTTAGTGAACTTGCGGAAAAACGCTACGAGCGTAAGCACCAACCCAATAATTTACTTGTTACAAATTCATGTTTATACAATGAAACCCGACGCACCCTCATTTAAAAACTAGCTGAATGAATAATTTATCAAAGCGATTCTTACGAATGAAATAAATACTTCAGTTCAACTCTTTTTCCTAATAATTTAATCTATCACACTAGCCCTACATAATAGCTCCATAACTTTCTGTGCACTTTCCAACTCTTGCACTTCTGTTTCAGGATTGGGAAGCACCCAGAATTCCCTTGGTTTGAACGCTATTAGTTTCGAGGAGTAGAAGACTGCGACTACACAAAGAGCCAGCAGTGTGGTACCGACTGAAATGTGCCTCCATCACATAATAATCCTGTACCTTTGAAAATTCTCTTTGTACTATTGCATTGATAATAAAAACAAATTTCTTGACAAGCCACAGCAATCCCCTGTTATTCTTAAAAATTTCCATTCAAATTCCATCCATGTTGCTGTATCGAAAATTACTTGCTTTTAACTACCTAGAAGTGGATAACTTGAAACAACAACAGATTGCTGGGAGTTTCAATGGACGGATCAGACAACGGTTCACTGAAACAGGAAACAGCATTACTATGGAAGAATGGGTAGATTGAAAAATCTTGTAATGAGGGCAGCAAAGGATCAAATCGGCAAGACCCAATGGTAATTTTTAGACAACTCATGATATTCTGAATCAGTTGACAAGAGGAGAAAATATAAAGCGAAAAAGGCAAAGAGGAAGAAAGGCACCTAAAAGAGACATTAGTAGAAAGGGAAAAATGACAAAGCAAGAATGGCTCTTTCAAAAACGAAAATCTGTAGAGCGTTTATGGCTCTGAGAAAGGCTAGATGACAACAGGAGAAATACGAAAGAAATCTTTGGAAGAAAGAGAAACAGATTTACGAGTATCACCACATAATATTGCAATCCAGTAGTAAGTAAAACTAGAAGGTTGAAAGGTGGAAAGAATGTGCTGAAGTGCAATACAAAGGAAACGAACTGAAAGATACTATGGAAAGAGAAGAATTAGCCGAAAACCGAGGTGGGAGATACGACATTGCGAGAGGAATCTGACAGAGCACTAAATGACCTAAGTCGAATAATGCTCCTGGAGTAGACAGCATTTCCTCAGAATTACTGAGATTCTTAGGAGAATCAACCATGAAAAAACCCATTCCACCAGGTATACAAGGTATATCAAGTAGACTTCCCGAAGACTTCCAGCCAGCCGAAGTGGCCGAGCGGTTCTAGGCGCTTCAGTCTGGAACCGCACGACCGCTACGGTCGCAGGTTCGAATTCTGCCTCGGGCATGCATGTGTGTGATGTCCTTAGGTTAGATAGGTTTAAGTAGTTCTAAGTTCTAGGGGACTGATGATGTTAAGTCCCATAGTGCTCACAGCCATTTCAAGACTTCCAGTTCCATAGAAGGCTAGAGCTGGCAGGTGTGAATATTGCTAATGATGAGTTTAATAAGTCACGACTGCAAAATTATTTACTGAAGAATGGGGAAAAGTGAAAACCGACTTCGGAGAAGATCAATTTGGGTTTTGGAGAAACGTAGGGGCGCGGTGGTCAAAACCGACTGTACAACGTATCTTAGAAGATAGGTTGAAGAAATACAAACACACGTTTGCGTAGCTAAATCGCACCACCTCAACAGCTGTAGACGGAATAAAATCATACATTCGCACACCTGTACACTCATTCTCCTTTCAGATATATGTACACATAGCAGGTGATTCCATGACTATATTACAGACTGTCAGAGATGATGGGTAAACGTGCCAAGTTGAGGTAAAGGACCCTGGTCCGGAAACGAGAGAGAAGAAATTTATAAGCGAAAATCGTCCTGGTACCACTAACAATGGGATACATGTATCGACATTTATGTTGCAAAGATTGTAAGGTAGGTAAATTACAGACGACCAAACCAAGACAAAAATGTCTAATAAACGTGGCCTCTAAAGTGCATAGCTTAAGAGCTACGAGCACTTGATTGTCTTCGATACTGCAAAACACATCACTCCTACTGCAAGCTCGGTGGTTTCCAAATTTTTGGAGGAGCTAGTATAGACCTAAACAAGTAAGAAAGTCGGGTAAATATGGTCTCTAGAAAGCATACCTTAAGAACTGTGGTCACATTCAGCGGGAGAGATGTGTCTCACATTAGCGAGGATGAACAAGTGCTCATAGCCCTTCAGGTGTGGACATTAGAGCCATGTTTAATAGACTTTTTTTTCTTGTTTTGGTCCATACTACCATCTCTGTAAGTTATCTACCCTATAGTCTTAGCGACAACAGTACCAGTACAAGCGTTACACCTACAGAGGTATGAGAATGATTTTCTCTTATGACTTTAAACTCGGTCTTTTCCATATAATTGTCGCTTTCCTCAAATTAATACATTCACCCTTTTCCATCATTCCTGAAAGTATGTTACACCATCAAGTAATCGCCCTTTATGAAACATAAGTCTGCGGCACGATCGTAAAAATGGCAGTCAACAGTTTTTCGCGAGGTCATGTACGCAATGTACGAAATTTTGTACAGCTGGTGACCCATTGTTTGTAAGTATTTGAGAAAGTCGTATATCTAAACCACCTAGAGCTGATCATAAGAAGTTTTTTTATTTATTACATTTCAGCTTCTAATATTCTTCACATATTACGAAATTGTTTACAATAGCCTACATGGCAACATTATCAGTGTACCATCTACTATATACTACTACAATGTGTACAACTTTGCTTCCACCGTTTGCCGATAGGTGGCGACTACGGTAAGTAGCGGCCGAAAGAAACAGATCGCAGACGTCAAGACAGTTAGCTTGGACCTCGGTCAACATAACCTCATTCAAACATTAGTCGACTTGTGTTTACATCATAAAGTTGTTCTTGATTGAAAATGTCAGTTTACGAGCCTAAACCTCGTCATTTGCGGGAGGTGTTACCGTTTTGTTTCAATATGAAGAAAACAGCGGCTGAGTATCATCGAATGCTCTCAAGTACGAATGGTATGGGCTCTATTAGTGAAAGAACGTGTCGTGAGTGGTTTCAACGCTTTAAGAACGGTGATTTTAACGTCGTAGACCGGCATAGTGGTGGAAGAGAAAATGTTTTCAAAGATGCAGAATTGGGATACATTGCAGAATGAAGACTCGCGTCAAACTCAAGAAGAATTGACACGATTAGTGGGAGTGACACAGCAAGCCATTTCAAAGCTCCTCAAGGCTATAGGCATGATTCAGGAAGAAGGAACTTGGGTCCTGTGTGAGCTGAAACAAGAGACATTGAACGCATTTGTGTGTTTGTGAACACTTGCTTCAGAGGCAAAAATGGAAGGGGTTTCTGCATCGCATCATGACCGCGGACGAAGAATGGGTTCATTACGATAACACTAAACGCAAAAAATCATGGGGATATCCCGGCCATGCTTCCACGTCGACGACCAAACCGAATATTCACGGCTCCAAGATGCTCTGTATTTGGTAGGACCAGCTCGGCGTCGTGTACTATGATGTGTTAAAATCAAGTGCAACAATCACAGGTGCTCGTTATCGTACGCAATTAATGCGTCTGAGCAGCGCATTAAAAGACAAACGACTGCAATACAGAGAGAGGCACGATAAAGTGATGCTGCAGGACGACTACGCTCGACCCCACGTTGCAAAAGAGGTCAAAATGTACTTGGAAACGTCAGAATGGGAAGTCGTACCCCATCCGCCGTATTCTCCAGACATTGCTCCCTCTGACTATCACCTGTTTATACCAATGGCGCATGTCCTGGCTAACCAATACTTCCGATCTCATGATTAAGTCACAAATTGGATCGATTCTTGCATCGCTTCAAAAGATGAACAATTTTTTCGAAGCGGGATTCGTACACTGCCCGAAAGATGGGAGAAACTAGTGGCCAGCGATGGAAAATACTTTGAATGATACATGTGTAACCAATTTGTTTCATTAAAGCGTCAAATGTTGGGGGAAAAACGGCAGAAGCAAAGATTTACACCTTGTATATAAAGGCAATTCGCAGAGTTCTTTACTGATTTGCTTCATATATATATATAATCCAGAATACCTAAAAGAACATGCAGAGAAGGAGTTTGCACAATCACTAGACACTAACACAGAATCATCAAGAAAACTCGGTCAACCACCACAGAAAATGAAACACAAGTGGTGGACAACAGACTGAGACAGAGCACTTAAATCACGTATTCAGGCCTGGAAGATCTGGCACAGCCATCAAACACCGGAGAAAGGGCAGAACTTTTTGGAAACAGAGAAGAAAACATACAAAACCATCAGACAAATTAAATGCACGTACCATCACAAACGATTGGAGGAAACTGATAACGATTTTAAAAGAAACAAAGCGAGAAAATTTTATAGAACATTTAGGGAAGAACTAGCAGCCTTCAAGCCGCCCGCTCTTTGTTTTCAGTGCTCTGCTGGAACACTTGAGATGAACAGAAAGGCCAACTGTGAAATCTTGAAACAGAATTTCAAGAAGTTACACAACTGTGAACCACCGGCATACAAACTTGCCTTCCATGTTCCGACCCCAAACCAGGATTCAACTGCACCTACGCATGAGGACATACAAAACATTGTATCATATCTGAAAAACAACAAAGCGCCAGGGGAAGACGGTGTAATTGCCGACATGCTCAAGACTGGAGGTGAACTCTTGATTGACGGACAAACTGTCATTGCAAATATATGAGAAAGCAAATTGGAAAACTGCTTTGATTCATCCTCTGCACAAAAAGGGCGACAAGACCGATGCCAACAACTGTCGAAGCATTTCACTCCTACCAGTCGCTTACGGAGTGCTCTTGCGTGTTCTTCTCACTAGATTAGAACGACAGACAGAACATGTGATCGATGAATATCAGGCAGGCTTCCGCCCACATCGATCCTGGGCAGAACAGATATCGAACCTGAAGTTTGTACTGCAGCACCACGAGTCGAACCGCACAGCAGTCAGCTTCGTAGATTTCAAGAAAGCATACGACGCGATTCATCGCACCGGTCTGTTCAGTACACTTTGTGAATATGGTGTAGATAACAAAACTACTTCATTAATTGAGCACATTTTAACAAACACAATCTCAAAAGTAAAATTCATGAAAGAAGTTTCTGAACCTTTTCAAATTAGGACAGGAGTGAGACGGGGTGATGGGTTGTCACCACTCCTCTTTAACCTGGTACTTTGTTTGGAACAAAGGACAAATCAATCAACATAAAATAGCTTGCTTTTGCTGATGACCTAGCAATAATTACGCGGACTCCCCAAGAAGCCAAACATGCCACCGAGAAATTTCATGAGGTTGCCATCAAGACCAGACTCCAAATTTCTTACAAGGAAAGACAATTCATGGGCATCATACGTTCAGACCTGAAACCACTTGCAACAAAATATGGTGACATCAGACAAGTAGTTCAAGTACTTTGGTGAAATGATCGGCAACACTGGCAGCGAAAAAGTAGCTCACAAAACACGAGCAGAAAAATCACATAAAGCTTATACAATGACCTGGAAGACATACTATCGCTATCTACCCACGCCAAACTTCACCACTATCATACAGTCACTCTTCTGGAAGCGCTGTACGCAACTGAAACATCATCATCAACCATCAACATCAAGGACAATGAGAAAATGGAAAATATTTGAACCCAAGATTCATGATGGTATATGCCTGCGAAAAAGCTCTGAAAAACTGTACTCAAGGACTGAACGTTTCACATCAGTTGCACGGAAAAGACGAGTGAAATTCTACGGACATTTAGCAAGAATGGACGCCTTATCATCAAAGGAACTCGCCAAACCAGGGCACGCTGGCTAACAAAAGCCCAAAATGACTTCACAGAACTCAGTATTGACCCATTAGAAACCAAACGGATTGCGTACAGACAGAAAATCAACTCTTTGTAAGTTCACAACCAAAAGTCGGACGAAAAAGAATCTGAAATTGAAAACTGCATGAACACAAGAATGAAGACAGGGCCATAGTGAAAGGATGGGGAAGTTTTGAGAAGAAGAGAAGAACGAGAAACCTAAGGAGACCAGTGCTAATTAATGGTTCCATGTGCTCGTCCATGTGCTCGTTACAGGGCGAAACGAATAAAGGAATATACACTCCTGGAAATTGAAATAAGAACACCGTGAATTCATTGTCCCAGGAAGGGGAAACTTTATTGACACATTCCTGGGGTCAGATACATCACATGATCACACTGACAGAACCACAGGCACATAGACACAGGCAACAGAGCATGCACAATGTCGGCACTAGTACAGTGTATATCCACCTTTCGCAGCAATGCAGGCTGCTATTCTCCCATGGAGACGATCGTAGAGATGCTGGATGTAGTCCTGTGGAACGGCTTGCCATGCCATTTCCACCTGGCGCCTCAGTTGGACCAGCGTTCGTGCTGGACGTGCAGACCGCGTGAGACGACGCTTCATCCAGTCCCAAAAATGCTCAATGGGGGACAGATCCGGAGATCTTGCTGGCCAGGGTAGTTGACTTACACCTTCTAGAGCACGTTGGGTGGCACGGGATACATGCGGACGTGCATTGTCCTGTTGGAACAGCAAGTTCCCTTGCCGGTCTGGGAATGGTAGAACGATGGGTTCGATGACGGTTTGGATGTACCGTGCACTATTCAGTGTCCCCTCGACGATCACCAGAGGTGTACGGCCGGTGTAGGAGATCGCTCCTCACACCATGATGCCGGGTGTTGGCCCTGTGTGCCTCGGTCGTATGCAGTCCTGATTGTGGCGCTCACCTGCACGGCGCCAAACACGCATACGACCATCATTGGCACCAAGGCAGAAGCGACTCTCATCGCTGAAGACGACACGTCTCCATTCGTCCCTCCATTCACGCCTGTCGCGACACCACTGGAGGCGGGCTGCACGATGTTGGGGCGTGAGCGGAAGACGGCCTAACGGTGTGCGGGACCGTAGCCCAGCTTCATGGAGACGGTTGCGAATGGTCCTCGCCGATACCCCAGGAGCAACAGTGTCCCTAATTTGCTGGGAAGTGGCGGTGCGGTCCCCGACGGCACTGCGTAGGATCCTACGGTCTTGGCGTGCATTCGTGCGTCGCTGCGGTCCGGTCCCAGGTCGACGGGCATGTGCACCTTCCGCCGACCACTGGCGACAACATCGATGTGCTGTGGAGACCTCACGCCCCACGTGTTGAGCAATTCGGCGGTACGTCCACCCGGCCTCCCGCATGCCCACTATACGCCCTCGCTCAAAGTCCGTCAACTGCACATACGGATCACGTCCACGCTGTCGCGGCATGCTACCAGTGTTAAAAACTGCGATGGAGCTCCGTATGCCACGGTAAACTGACTGACACTGACGGCGGCGGTGCACAAATGCTGCGCAGCTAGCGCCATTCGACGGCCAACACCGCGGTTCCTGGTGTGTCCGCTGTGCCGTGCGTGTGATCATTGCTTGTACAGCCCTCTCGCAGTGTCCGGAGCAAGTATGGTGGGTCTGACACACCGGTGTCAATGTGTTCTATTTCCAGGAGTGTGTATATATATACTACTGGCCATTAAAATTGCTACACCAACAAGAAATGCAGATGATAAACGGGTATTCATTGGACAAATATTTTATACCAGAACTGACATGTGATTACATTTTCACGGAATTTGGTTGCATAGATCCTGAGAAATCAGTACCCAGAACAACCAACTCTGGCCGTAATAACGGCTTTGATACGCCTGGATGTTAAGTCAAACAGAGCTTGGGTAGCGTGTATAGGTACAGCTGCCCATGCAGCTTCAACATGGTACCACAGTTCATCAAGAGTAGTGACTGGCGTATTGTGACGAGCCACTTGCTCGGGCACCATTGACCAGACGTTTTCAATTGGTGAGAGATGTGGACAATGTGCTGGCCAGGGCAGCAGTCGAACATTTTCTGTATCCAGAAAGGCCCGTACAAGACCTGCAACATGTGGTCGCGCATTATCCTGCTGAAATGTAGGGTTTCGCAGGGATCGACTTAAGGGTAGAGCCACGGGTCATAACACATCTGAAATGTAACGTCCACTGTTCAAAGTGCCGTCAATGCGCACAAGAGGTGATGGAGATGTGTAACCAATGGCATCCCATACCATCACGCCAGGTGATATGACAGTATGACGATGACGAATACACGCTTCCAATGTGCGTACACCGCGATGTCGCCAATTACGGATGCAACCATCATTATGCTATGAACAGAACCTGGATTCATCCGAAAAAATGACGTTTTGCCATTCGTGCACCCAGGTTCGTCGTTGGGTACACCATCGCAGGCACTCCTGTCTGTGATGCAGCGGCAAGGATAACCTCAGCCATGGTCTCCGAGCTGATAGTCCATGCTGCTGCAAACGTCGTCGAACTGTTCGTGCAGATGGTTGTTGTCTTGCAAACGTCCTCATCTGTTGACTCAGGGATCGAGACCTGGCTGCACGATCCGTTACAGCCATGCGGATAAGATGCCTGTCATCTCGACTGCTAGTGATACGGCGGGATGGGATCCAGCACGGCGTTCCGCATTACCCTCCTGAACCCACCGATTCCATATTCTGCTAACAGTCATTGGATCTCGACCAACGAGAGCAGCGATGTCGCGATACGATAAACCGCAATCGCGATAGGTTACAATCCGACCTTCATCAAAGTTGGAAACGTGATGGTACGCATTTCTTCTCCTTACACGAGGCATCACAACAACGTTTCACCAGGCAACGCCGGTCAACTGCTATTTGTGTATGAGAAATCGGTTGGAAACATTCTTCATGTCAGCACGTTGTAAGTGTCGCCACCGGCGCCTACCTTGTGTGAATGCTCTAAAAATCTAATCATTCGCAGATCACAGCATCTTCTTCCTGTCGGTTAAATTTCGCGTCTGTAGCACGTCATCTTTGTGGTGTAGCAATTTTACTGGCCAGTAGTGTATTTATATATATGAGGGTAATCCCAAAAGTAAGGTCTGCTATTTTCTTAAAAGTACATAGACCTGTTTATTTCTACAATGGTTTACATCAGTTTACAGCTTGAACATTTAGCTATGTTTCCACAGAATCACCATTTCTGTCGATGCATTTTTGTAGACGCTGTGACCATGTCATGTCATACCAGCTCGCCGCCATGCCCCTTCTTTCACCTCGTCATTGGAGCTGAATCGCTGGGACCGCAATTAATGCTAACAGGTACTGTGGAACTCTTAAACGGGCAATTCAGAACCGTAGAAGAGGAATGTTGAGCAAGGGTGTACACATTCCCCATGACAACGCTCGCCCACACATCGCTCAGCAAGCCGTTGCTCTCCTGCAACAGTTTCAGTGGAACATTTATGACCCACCCTGTAGTCCTGACTTGGCGCCCAGTGACTATCACCTGTTCCCTAGGTTAAAGGAACATTTGGCCGGAAAGCGATTCAGCTCCGACGACAAGGTGAAAGAAGAGGTTCGTAAGTTCCTGAGCAGCATGACGGCGAGCTGGTATGACACAGGCATACAAATAAATACTGCCACATCGTCTACAAAACCTCCCCCCCTGAACCATGTACCTTGCCGTTGGTGGGGAGGCTTGCGTGCCTCAGTGATACAGATAGCCGTACCGTAGGTACAACCAAAACGGAGGGGTATCTGTTGAGAGGCCAGACAAACGTGTGGTTCCTGAAGAGGGGCAGCAGCCTTTTCAGTAGTTGCAGGGGCAACAGTCTGGGTGATTGACTGATCTGGCCTTGTAACAATAACCAAAACGGCCTTGCTGTGCTGGTACTGCGAACGGCTGAAAGCAAGGGGAAACTACAGCCGTAATTTTTCCCGAGGGCATGCATCTTTACTGTATGGTTAAATGATGATGGCATCCTCTTGGGTAAAATATTCCGGAGATAAAATAGTCCCCATTCGGATCTCCTGGCGGGGACTACTCAGGAGGATGTCGTTATCAGGAGAAAGAAAACTGGCGTTCTACGGATCGGAGCGTGGAATGTAGATCCCTTAATCGGGCAGGTAGGATAGAAAATTTAAAAAGGGAAATGGATAGGTTAAAGTTAGATATAGCGGGAATTAGTGAAGTTCGGTGGCAGGAGGGACAACACTTCTGGTCAGGTGACTACAGGGTTATAAACACAAAATCAAATATGTAGGTTTAATAATGAGTAGGAAAATAGGAATGCGGGTAACCTACTACAAACAGCATAGTGAACGCATTATTGTGGCCAAGATAGATACGAAGCCCACACCTACTACACTAGTACAAGTTTATATGCCAACTAGCTCTGCAGATGACGAAGAAATTGAAGAAATGGATGATAAAATAAAAGAAATTATTCAGATAGTGAAGGGTGACGAAAATTTAATAGTCATGGGTGACTGGAATTCGGTAGTAGGAAAAGGGAGAGAAGGAAACGTAGTAGGTGAATATGGACTGGGGCTACGAAATGAAAGAGGAAGCCGCCTGGTAGAATTTTGCACAGAGCACAACTTAATCATAGCTAACACTTGGTTCAAGAGTCATAAAAGAAGGTTGTACACATGGAAGAAGCCTGGAGATACTGACAGGTTTCAGATAGATTATATAATGGTAAGACAGAGATTTAGGAACCAGGTTTTAAATTGTAAGACATTTCCAGGGGCAGATGTGAACTCTGACCACAATCTATTGGTTATAACCTGTAGATTAAAACTGAAGAAACAGCAAAAAGGTGGGAATTTAAGGAGATGGGACCTGGATAAACTGAAAGAAACAGAGGTTGTACAGAGTTTCAGGAAGACCATAACAATTAACAGGAATGCGCGAAAGAAATAAAGTGGAAGAAGAATGGGTACCTTTGAGGTATGAAGTAGTGAAGGCAGCAGACGATCAAGTAGGTAAAAACACGAGGGCTAGTAGAAATCCTTGGGTAACAGAAGAAGTATTGAATTTAATTTATGAAAGGAGAAAATATAAAAATGCAGTAAATGAAGCAGGCAAAAAGGAATACAGACGTCTCAAAAATGAGATCGACAGGAAGTGCAAAATGGCTAAGCAGGGATGGCTAGAGGACTAATGTAAGGATGTAGAGGCTTATCTCACTAGGGGTAAAATAGATACTGCCTACAGGAAAATTAAAGAGACCTTTGGAGATAAGAGAACCACTTGTATGAACATCAAGAGCTCAGATGGAAACCCAGTTCTAAGCTAAGAAGGGAAAGCAGAAAGGTGAAAGGAGTATACAGAGGGTCTATACAAGGGCGATGTACTTGAGGACAATATTATGGAAATGGAAGAGGATGTAGATGAAGATGAAATGGGAGGTAAGATACTGCGTGAAGAGTTTGACAGAGCACTGAAAGACCTGAGTCGAAACAAGGCCCTGGGAGTAGACAACATTCCATTAGAACTACTGACGGCCTTGGGAGAGCCAGTCCTGACAAAACTCTCCCATCTGGTGAGCAAGATGTACTAGACAGGTTAAATACCCTCAGACTTCAAGAAGAATATAATAATTCCAATCCCAAAAAAAGCAGGTGTTGACAGATGTGAAAATTATCGAACTATCAGTTTAATAAGTCACAGCTGCAAAATATTAACGGGAATTCTTTACAGACGAATGGAAAAACTAGTAGAAGCCGACCTCGGGGAAGATCAGTTTGGATTCCGTAGAAATGTTGGAACATGTGAGGCAATACTGACCCTACGACGTATCTTACAAGCTAGGTTAAGGAAGGACAAACCTACATTTCTAGCATTTGTAGACTTAGAGAAAGCTTTTGACAATAATGACTGGAATACTCTCTTTCAAATTCTGAAGGTGGCAGGGGTAAAATACAGGGAGCAAAAGGCTATTTACAATTTGTACAGAAACCAGATGGCAGTTATAAGAGTCGAGGGATATGAAAGGGAAGCAGTGGTTGGGAAGGGAGTAAGACAGAGTTGTAGTCTCTCCCCGATGTTATTCAATCTCTATATTGAGCAAGCACTGAAGGAAACAAAAGAAAAATTCGGAGTAGGTATTAAAATCCATGGAGAAGAAATAAAAACTTTGAGGTTCACCGATGACATCATAATTCTGTCAGAGACAGCAAAGGACTTGGAAGAGCAGTTGAACGGAATAGATAGTGTCTTGAAAGGAGGATATAAGATGAACATCAACAAAAGCAAAACGAGGATACTGGAATGTAGTCGAATTAAGTCAGGTGATGCTGAGGGAATTATATTAGGAAATGAGACACTTAAAGTAGTAAAGGAGTTTTGCTATTTGGGGAGCAAAATAACTGATGATACTCGAAGTAGAGAGGATATAAAATGTAGACTGGCAATGGCTAGGAAAGCGTTTCTGAAGAAGAGAAATTTGTTAACATCGAGTATAGATTTAAGTGTCAGGAAGTCATTTCTGAAAGTATTTGTATGGAGTGTAGCCATGTGGAAGTGAAACATTGACGATAAATAGTTTGGACAAGAAGAGAATAGAAGCTTTCGAAATGTGGTGCTACAGAAGAATGCTGAAGATTAGATGGGTAGATCACAAAACTAATGAGGAAGTATTGAACAGGATTGGGGAGAAGTTTGTGGCACAACTTGACCAGAAGAAGGGATCGGTTGGTAGGACATGTTCTGAGGCATCAAGGGATCACCAATTTAGTATTGGAGGGCAGCGTGGAGGGTAAAAATCATAGAGGGAGACCAAGAGATGAATACACTAAGCAGATTCAGAAGGATGTAGGTTGCAGTAGGTACTGGGAGATGAAGAAGATTGCACAGGATAGAGTAGCATGGAGAGCTGCATCAAACCAGTTTCAGGACTGAAGACCACAACAACAACAACGACCGATTTTCTTCAGATCTTTACACGATACTCAGAAGTTCAGACAGACATAGGGTACATATTTTATGACAAATCGCAATTTAATGTTGTTACCAAGAATCTCGAAAAGTACAATCTAGTTCAAATTTTTACACAATATCTTAATAATTGTTCGGACAGCCATCTGCTATACATTTTAATATATATGGTATAGGAATATATATAACTCAAAAATGAAATGTAGCTAGCAAAAAGCTCAAAAGTTTCCTGACCGATGTACTTCCAACTTTTACTTCACATTCTAATAAGCATTTAAAGGTACATAGTACACAATATTTTAATATATACAGTATATATATACAACATAAATGGGTAATGTTTTCAGCAAAAATCTCTGAAAACTCTTGACCGATTTACTTAAAATTTTTACACGAAACTCCAATAAACATTCAGACAGATATGGGCTACGCTTTTTCTTAATATATTTGATATAAAAATACACTGTTCAAAAGAGTATGGGGAACATGTGTATCAATGTCTGTTCTGGCTTAACCACAAGTGCCGGAACGAAGAGAAAGAGAGCAAAACCAGAGAAGGTGGTAAGGCGACGTAAGCCAATAGCCCGCTGACAAGGACTGCGCCACGACAAGAGCGCCCTCTGCAAAAAGTGAATATAAGCGCCGCTCCTGCCAGCCTCGGTTGCCTTTGTCATCCATCTCCTGCCCCCTGGGGCAGGGGAATGAAATTACAATAAAGAGGGAAAAAACAGCCTCAGCAGACATTGATGGATCGTATTCACCGAGTATTAGCACGACCTAGCAGAGAGTGCTACGAGAACAGTTATCAGTGTTGTTTGGACATTATGAATAGCGAAAAACATTACTGTAGGTATGTCGCCCCCAACCTCTTGGTCCCATTGCTGTGGACGTCCTTGATCCCATTGGTAGTGATCATTTCCCTGTCTTCTCACCATCTCCTCTGCCCGTGACACCCCTGCAGCCACCCACCCTGCTGCTCCTCCAAAGTCTGTCCGTGACTACTGCCGTGCCAACTGGGATACCTACCGGGAATCCATTGCCTTAGAGGTCAAAATCCACCCCGTCACCTTTTACCTTTCACCATTGTTCGCCCACTGCTTGAATACTGCTCAGCAGTGTGGGATCCGCACCACATAGGGTTGATAGAAGAGATAGAGAAGATCCAACGGAGAGCAGCGCGCTTCGTTACAGGATCATTTAGTAATCGCGAAAGCGTTACGGAGATGGTAGATAAACTCCAGTGGAAGACTCTGCAGGAGAGACGCTCAGTAGCTCGGTACGGGCTTTTGTTAAAGTTTCGAGAACATACCTTCACTGAAGAGTGAAGCAGTATATTGCTCCCTCCTACGTATATCTCGCGAAGAGACCATGAGGATAAAATCAGAGATTAGAGCCCACACAGAAGCATACCGACAATCCTTTCCACGTACAATATGAGACTGGAAAAGAAGGGAGAACCGATAGAGGTACTCAGGGTACCCTCCGCCACACACCGTCAGGTGGCTTGCGGAGTATGGATGTTGATGTAGATGTACATGAACTTGTGGATAGTATGCCACAACGAATACAGGCATGCATCAATGTAAGAGGATGTGCTACTGGGTATTAGAGGTACTGGTGCGTACAGCAATCTGGACGATCACCCTTGAAGGTCTGGCTGTATATGGTGGTACAACATGCAATGTGGGGTTTTCATGAGCAATAAAATGGGTGGAAATTATGTTTATATTGATCTTTATTCCAATTTTCTGTACAGGTTCCTTAACTCTCAGAACCGAGGTGATGCAAAACTTTTTTTGATATATGTATATTTTTAAACAACAAAGCATTGCCGGCCTTAGTGGCCAAGCAGTTCTAGGCGCTACAGTCTGGAACTGCGGGACCGCTATGGTCGCAGGTTCGAATCTTGCCTCGGGCATGGATGTGTGTGATGTCCTTAGGTTAGTTAGGTTTAAGTAGTTCTAAGTTCTAAGGGACTGATGACCTCAGATGTTAAGTCCCATAGTGCTCAGAGCCATTTGAACCATTTTTGAACAAAGTATCGCTTTGTGAAAATTGCGGTTTGTTGTCTTTCTGACAGTTTTAACTATGATATCAGGGCATTTAACCTATTAGACACTTTGTTTCTCCTATGCATATTCTTTCTCTTTATATATAATAGTAAACAAAATGTGTATGCACGACAATGTACTGTTTTATTTCTAGTAGTCAGTTTTAACAGAGAACGCCTAAGTTCTATTTATGGATTGTCAGCGTGTCATTAGAATACTATGGAATCTGGATCATCTGAAACTAAATCCAGATTTCGGCTAGTGCCTAGCCATTATCAATGCACTATTTTCCAATCTCTATGCATGTAGTTCCCTGTTGTTCAGGTATCAGTAACAGTTCTTTGAAGATTCTAGCCCTGAGTGAAACAGGTAAACACTGAATGTGGACAGAGTTATTCAGAGTACGAGATCGATTCAGTTGCAATATTTACAGTTAGTAGTAGCCCTGAGTGACTTTATCTCTCATCACATTCACAGGTCATGTTCTGCTTTCTCCTGTCAGCTAAATATTAACACCAACTTAAATCTTCTGTTGCTAGGCACTAGCCGAAATCAGGATTTGGAATATATATATATATATATATATATATATATATATATATATATATATATATATATATATCCCCTAAGGGAAGTCTTGAAGTCTTTCCGCTCCCGGGATTGGAATGACTCCTTATATATATATATATATATATATATATATATATATATATATTACAAACAAAGATTCCAAGACTTACCAAGCGGGAAAGCGCCGGCAGACAGGCACATGAACAAAACACACAAACACACACACAGAATTACTAGCTTTCGCAACCGATGGTTGCTTCTTCAGGAAGGAGAGGGAAAGACGAAAGGATGTGGGTTTTAAGGGAGAGGGTAAGGAGTCATTCCAATCCCGGAAGCGGAAAGACTTCCCTTAGGGGAAAAAAAGGACAGGTGTATACTCGCACACACACACACATATCCATCTGCACATACACAGACACAAGCAGTCTTTGCCTTTAAATATGTCTGCTTGTGTCTGTGTATGTGCGGATGGATATATGTGTGTGTGTGTGTGTGTGTGTGTGTGTGTGTGTGTGTGTGTGTGTGTGTGTGCGAGTGTACACCTGTCCTTTTTTTCCCCTAAGGGAAGTCTTTCCGCTCCCGGGATTGGAATGACTCCTTACCCTCTCCCTTAAAACCCACATCCTTTCGTCTTTCCCTCTCCTTCCTGAAGAAGCAACCATCGGTTGCGAAAGCTAGTAATTCTGTGTGTGTGTTTGTGTGTTTTGTTCATGTGCCTGTCTGCCGGCGCTTTCCCGCTTGGTAAGTCTTGGAATCTTTAAATGGTTGCTGGGCTCTCATCATTTATAAATTATATAAAATTTATGTAAATAAATCATTTATATAAACAAACCATTTATAAATTACATACCAGTCACTGAGTGCGCCCACTTTCCTAATGGGAGGTAACCTAATACGTTTTCCATAACAATGTGTACACAAGGAACAACTAACAGATACTACTAACTGTAAGTATTGCAACTAAATTGATCTTGTACTGTGACTAACTCTGGCCATACTCAGTGTTTACCTGTTTTATTTATACCTTTTGCCCCATAATGCTGTAAACATGCAATAAATATATCCAGTTGTGGAAAATAAAAACTTAATAATAAAACAAAAGGTGACAGGTTGCAATAATCTGTGGAAACCTTCGTTCTTTTAAAATTAGAGTGAATATTTTCATTTAGAATGAAAATTGCTGGTTGAGAAGACTTAAGATGACAAACACATCTACAGGTGGTTACATAGTAATTCCTATGATGTGATTTAAGCAGGTAAGTGATATAGGTACAGTGAAGAAAGCACATTCAGTAGAGGAAAAGCACAAAGATGAGGCAATTGTGGAACCTGTTACCACTCATATAAATGCATCAGTCTGTTATTACAGTATGCTGTAGAAAATTTGTTTGATTATACTAATGTTGGTGAGAAACATCCTCCAGAAAACAGTGGAATCAAAAACAGAAAAATAAAAAATTTGTCTGGTTATTTCTCAAAAATAAACTAAAATACGCTGTGTTTGAAGTGGAATTTTGTAAATTGTCAGTTTCTGGAAAGTACTGCATCAGTGATGGTGTGAACTTTGAAATGTGACGTGTAACATGATTTGTAAACATAGTAAACAGCTGTAAAAACATGTGCTTTAGACTATTCATGTTTTCTGGTTATTCTTTCAATCTTACGTCCACCTTAAACTGGATAACTGGGAGTTTGATACAATTTACTATGTAAATGATTCAGCATTATGTTAAATTTTATAAGAAAATAATCACTTTATTGTTCATTTTTAGTACACATCGCAGTTACACTACTCTCTGCAGCCTCACTGAGGAACAACAAGCAATATCTACTTTACAAAATGTTAATCTATAGGACATTTTATCTCATACACATATACACTGCTATTGCATACTTACAATAAGCTTTATGTTATTAAGTAGAATACGTATCACTGCTAGTGCATACTTACAATAAGCTTTATATTATTAAGTAGAATACATACAGGCTTTTCTGTCGAGACATCAATACTACGATTGTATCATCAAATACCAGTTATGACAATAATTAGTTTTTGATCTTTAAGAAATAAAAATTTCTTCTTTGTATTAAAAAAGGAAGAAATTACTGGTGAGATGTGATTTTGTGTGAAGCTATGTAATATCACAGGATAATTGACACAGTGTAAGATAGTGAGCTACAGCAGATCTTAAATCTGGGAAAGAGGTTAGTGAAATACACAACACAACTGTTTTAAAAAGTTATGAAAAATACAGATTGCCCATGCACACTACTGGAAAAACACTTCCTGAGGAAAAACGAGTAGAGATACGTGGTGATTTTAAACCAACATACTGTCAAATAAACATCGCCACTGCTGTTCGATATGGTGTACACATGCAAATTATTTCCTCTTTTTTTGTACACAATGTTAGACTCAGGACATAGTACATGAGAGTGTTTTCTTTGGGAACAGTTTTCATTATGGATCACAGACATAAGAACCACATTAGTTTAGGAGCTCTTGGGTATCACCCACTCGTCACCTTCACATGGAAGTGGTTTTTATTTGTGGGTAAGGTCAGAATGACACAAATTGTTGTAAAATGAGTGATTGCTAGTACCAGGTGAGGTAATGGTGCACTGTGTTGAAACATAGTGAAAACAGACCTTCAGTTAAATTCTTCAGTCAGAAACTACGTAGTCAGTCTTCACTGCAGTGTTCTCAATGGGTGACATAATTTTGGCAACTTCAGGTGCTGTGTTGCTGAGGTGCTATTTGATGTGCCTATTTATTACCAATTACATGAATGGAGATAGCTTCTTTGATGGTGTAATGAGTACCCTCATGTTGTTTTAGCCCATTCCATGCAAAATGCTCAGCAACTGCATATTTTTCTCAGTTGCCTGAAATGCATACGACGTTGGTCTTTGGGTGTACATCCTTAGTAGTGGGAGGTTTCAGGGGAGGAGTTTTAACTACCTAGCTATCTCAGGCAACTTTCTCCTTGATGAAACCTAGCTGGGCAGATAGGTATGTGAAATAGTGAAAAACATTTTTAATCCCAAACTCTTTAAGGAGAAATCTGAGACCTTTTCCAATACTGTAATATCTGGGGAAAACTTTACACAGTAAAAAACCACATTTCTGATTAGAGTTCTTATAACCATTGGACACCACCGCAGGAACATTGCAAGTTAAATAGTTTCTTTACAATGCAACACACCATTTCTACTGCCTATACATTTTTGGGGAAGAAAAGTTACAAAATAATGTCTTTGTAGCCTCAACTAAACACAATGTGCAAATACACAGAAGAGAGCCAGCAAAACAATTGCTTTGCAGTCGTTTAATTTGTGATCAGTCACAGAACATATGAGATACAGCTGCCAAGTTGACTTCCCTTACTACAGACTGCCACAATTTCAGCACAACGTGCTTCCGCAGCTCCCAGATCTCAACTACCATACTCAGTCCATTCATCAATGCACCATTGTCTTTCAGTCTCTATTTTTATAATATAGACCAGATTTTATCTGTACTACATTATTTCTCACACTTTAGCTTCCTTTCTGTCACCTATTATAACCTGCCCATATTTACTGAAGTTACACTCCTCTCTGATTGACTACACATCTAAATCCTTGTACTCCACTTGTTTCATTTAGATCTCTTACAATTTTTCCCCACACTATCCCTGAATGGCTTTATCTCTCGCCACATCCACACAGGACACATTCTGCCTCTTCCTATCAGCTAAATATTAACACCAACTTACTTCTTCTGTTGTCCTTTGTTTCCCTATTTTCCCCATTTATCTGAATTTTTTGCAGCTCAATAATATGAAAAGGACAGATTGCTGTGCACTGCACAGAGTGGCACACAGACACATTGAGAAAAGGTTGCCAGATATTGTCAGCTCTCAGACTAAGCTCTTCATCAGATACAGACAAAACAAATCACAAACAGTTTATACATACAACCTCCCACCATCACCAACTCCAGTTGTCTCACACACATCTCCCACCTCACTTGCGAAAGCTACACCAGCACGAATTGATGATCTGTCTGGCCATCACCTAACTGAGGTCGAGCGTGCTGCCCGACACGGTGCACTAGACTTTGGCTATCTGTGCCATACACATTCTGCCCTCCGGCAACAGCTTTTTTGGAAGTGCCTGGGTAGTAATGCTACCTATAATGTATACTTCATTAACTGGAACCCCCTTGGCCTTAACCCTCGCTAGTCCCCAATTTCCACTACCCATTCTGGCAAAGATTGCCGTTCACCTCAGATGGAATTGCAGTCTGGCCTTAGTGCGCGGAGATGAATGTGGCCACGTGTGTGTGTGTGTGTGTGTGTGTGTGTGTGTGTGTGTGTGTGTGTGTGTGTGGGCGCATGCGCACGTATGCACGCACACACACGTGTGTTCCATTTTGTGTCAGTCTGACAATGGCCTTAGTCCGATAGCAGATAATATCTAGTAGTGTCATTTAAATGTGCTTTAATGCCTATTCTATGGGGCGAGCAGCAATCTATCCTTTTCATACTGCTGCTATTTCAGTCAGATTTTTTGTTGCCCACATATTTTTGTTTTGTTTTGCTTTTTAAATTTCACAGTACCACTCATTTCTAGTCATTTAGAAAGTATCACATAATAAACAACACAGTTAGTAGCTCAGATGAAGGCTTTCTGTACAACATGAATATAAAACGCAGGGTTGTCAATCTCGTGAAGCTGTTTGAAGTCACCATACAGTGTGTGTTCAGACTTTGCGCCAAAGACATCTTGCAGCATCCTCTTAAATACCTCCAATCTGTGCGGGTAGTACGAGAGACGGAACCTGTTCGAAAGAGGTCAAGCAGTATATTACTTTTTGGTTCTAGAAAGTAGCAGCGATGTGGCAGCTTAATTACTTTTTATAAAAAACATTGAGTTTAAAACAACTGACAAAAACATTTGTGAATTTTATAACTACCTAGCAATTGTGTCATCAGGAGTTACTCCGTTTTGCACATTCTTCTCTTTTTCATCAGACATGTCGAGCAGGTAGTCCAGAGTAACAACAGTTGGCTTCGCTTCCACGTACAGCACGGAAGTTACAATTTCTGTTGTTCTCTTACTCTGCAAATTAATACAGAACTTCTGTGATAGCAGGAGGGTGTGATTAATTTTATGTCATTTTGTTTATTGCTAGTATGTTAACTGACTGCAATAACACACTGAACAATTTGAGACATTTTTTAATTCTTTTTCTTTAAACATGAAGGAGAAGAAACATGTACTTATTTGTTATGACAAAGTAGGAAAATTGTTTACCTTAACTTCTAATTCATATAATTTATTTTCAATTACCTTATCAATAAATTTGCAAATTATGGTTATTCACATCTATTAAATATTCTCCAACATGCTACTTGTATGGTAAAATAACCCACCTCAGCATAAAAAGTAGCAGGTGACCAGAAAAATCAATGTCTCACAAAAACTAGGGGCAGAAGAGTTGTCAAACAGGGGGGAAATATTTTAAGACATGAAACTGGAAGTCTCATCCAGTTCAAAGTAAATAAAAATGAATTTATGGAAAAAAGCACGTTTATTTGAAACAGATCTTACTCACTACGTATTTTTGTGACATACCACAGGTTTCATGTTATTAGGAAAGACGATATTGTGCATAATAGTACAAATGTAGACAATAAAAAGAATCTACAGCCATGAAATATATCAACCGTTAACAGTAAATATATAAAATCATGGACTCATAACCGTACATACTAAGTTCTGTAGTCTGCCCAAAATCGACTAGAGATAATACACAGTAAGGCGGGCAGTAGATGGAGAAATACCACAACCTGGCACAGTTGCCTGGAGCCATCACTGCTCATGAGACTGGAGATCGAGATGCAGCACAAAACCTGTCAGAAGGAGCTACTTTCTGTTACTCTCCATTTCTCGGTGCTGCTCGACACAACCTGTTCAAATTTTGTTGCATTGTGCTCCAGCATAAATCAATATGTCAGCTACTAATTTATTTATTTCGATGTTCTACTATCACAAATGTACAGGGTGGTACCTCCCCTCTGAATACGAATACAGTATTTCCACTTCTGAAGTAAACAGTTGCAACAATGGACAGTTTTATGTAATAACTGATTCATTCTTCTGTCAGCATTTCAGTTTACTTCATCAGTGAAATTAGACATTTCTGTTTACACTCTGCAAAATGACTTTCTCAAGGGAAGAAAGAATTGAAATTGTGGAAGCATATGTGAAAACAGGTTCAACTAAGGAAACTTGTGAAATTTTCAGGGTCAAGTATCCAGACAGAGGACTGTCAGCAAAGAGAGAAATACAGAGTATGCAAAAAAACTGACAAACCTATTAATCTGTGCAAAATGTAAGATGACAAAGAACTGTTTCGGTTCGCACACCAGAAGTTATTGCAGATATTCATCAAACAATTATTCAGAGCCCAAAGAACTCTACGTGTAAATTGGCTCAACAGGCATACGTAAGGAAATTTGTAGATGTATCGTGTGACAGTTCTGCAACAATTATGGGAAGATGACAGTCAGAAATGTGCAGATAACTAGCTGTGTTCTCCCTACTAAAAAATCCTCAATCCAGTCACAAATTTCATGGATACCCCACAAATGAGTCAAATCGGACATCAAGAAATTTTGCATAAACCTGACTGCCTTGATTCATGGCTTTCAGGATGTCATGCAAGAAAAGTGTGAGTTGGGTTTCACATAATCGACTTTTTTTGAACCCATGCTGGTTGACAAAACGGAGCTCATCCTGTTCAAGATACCTCACCATGATTGAGCTCAGAATATGTTGTAACATTCTACAACAAATGGATGTCAAAGACACTGGACTGGATTATAGTTTTGTCGTCACTTCTGCTACCCTTCTTGTCGACATGTGTGACCTGTGCTTTCTTCTAACTACTGGGCATGGTTTTTTGTTTGAGGGACTTACAATAAATTATCATTAACAAAGGGACCAACTCAGCTAAAAATTTGGTATAGAATCTGATAGGGAATCTAGTGGTTCCGGTAGATTTGCTCAGTTTTAATGACTTCAGCTGCTTGTCAATGCCACCATCACTAATATTTATTTCATTCATCTTTTCAGTGGTAGAAGAATTAAAAATTGGGGCCATTCCCCTGGTTTTCGTTTGTAAAGGAACATCTGAGAATGGAGGTAAGTATGTTTTCTTTTGCTTTGCTACACTATGTGAATATGGATTGGGGGTAAGAAATGAAAGAGGAAGCCGTCTGGTAGAATTTTGCACAGAGCATAACTTAATCATAGCTAACACTTGGTTCAAGAATTATAAAAGAAGGTTGTACACATGGATGAATCCTGGAGATGCTAGAAGGTATCAGATAGATTATATAATGGTAAGACAGAGATTCAGGAACCAGGTTTTAAATTGTAAGACATTACCAGGGGCAGATGTGGACTCTGACCACAATCTATTTGTTATGAACTGTAGATTAAAACTAAAGAAACTGCAAAAAGGTGGGAATTTAAGGAGATAGGACCTGGATAAACTGAAAGAACCAGAGGTTGTACAGAGTTTCAGGGAGAGCATAAGGGAACAATTGACAGGAATGGGGGAAATAAATACAGTAGAAGAAGAACGGGTAGCTCTGAGGGATGAAGTAGTGAAGGCAGCCAAGGATCAAGTAGGTAAAAAGACGAGGACTAGTAGAAATCCTTGGGTAACAGAAGAGATATTGAATTTAATTGATGAAAGGAGAAAATACACTCCTGGAAATGGAAAAAAGAACACATTGACACCAGTGTGTCAGACCCACCATACTTGCTCCGGACACTGCGAGAGGGCTGTACAAGCAATGATCACACGCACGGCACAGCAGACACACCAGGAACCGCGGTGTTGGCCGTCGAATGGCGCTAGCTGCGCAGCATTTGTGCACCACCGCCGTCAGTGTCAGCCAGTTTACCGTGGCATACGGAGCTCCATCGCAGTCTTTAACACTGGTAGCATGCCGCGACAGCGTGGACGTAAACCGTATGAGCAGTTGACGGACTTTGAGCGAGGGCGTATAATGGGCATGCGGGAGGCTGGGTGGACGTACCGCCGAATTGCTCAACACCTGGGGCGTGAGGTCTCCACAGTACATCGATGTTGTCGCCAGTGGTCGGCGGATGGTGCACGTGCCCGTCGACCTGGGACCGGACCGCAGTGACGCACGGATGCACGCCAAGACCTTAGGATCCTATGCAGTGCCGTAGGGGACCGCACCGCCACTTCCCAGCAAATTAGGGACACTGTTGCTCCTGGGGTATCGGCGAGGACCATTCGCAACCGTCTCCATGAAGCTGGGCTACGGTCCCGCACACCGTTAGGCCGTCTTCCGCTCACCCCCGACATCGTGCAGCCCGCCTCCAGTGGTGTCGCGACAGGTGTGAATGGAGGGACGAATGGAGACGTGTCGTCTTCAGCGATGAGAGTCGCTTCTGCCTTGGTGCCAATGGTGGTCGTATGCGTGTTTGGCGCCGTGCAGGTGAGCGCCACAATCAGGACTGCATACGACCGAGGCACACAGGGCCAACACCCGGCATCATGGTGTGGGGAGCGTTCTCCTACACTGGCCGTACACCTCTGGTGATCGTCGAGGGGACACTGAATAGTGCACGGTACATCCAAACCGTCAACGAACCCATCGTTCTACCATTCCTAGACCGGCAAGGGAACTTGCTGTTCCAACAGGACAATGCACGTCCGCATGTATCCCGTGCCACCCAACGTGCTCTAGAAGGTGTAAGTCAACTACCCTGGCCAGCAAGATCTCCGGATCTGTCGCCCATTGAGCTTGTTTGGGACTGGATGAAGCGTCGTCTCACGCGGTCTGCACGTCCAGCACGAACGCTGGTCCAACTGAGGCGCCAGGTGGAAATGGCATGGCAAGCCGTTCCACAGGACTACATCCAGCATCTCTACGATCGTCTCCATGGGAGAATAGCAGCCTGCATTGCTGCGAAAGGTGGATATACACTGTACTAGTGCCGACATTGTGCATGCTCTGTTGCCTGTGTCTATGTGCCTGTGGTTCTGTCAGTGTGATCATGTGATGTATCTGACCCCAGGAATGTGTCAATAAAGTTTCCCCTTCCTGGGACAATGAATTCACGGTGTTCTTATTTCAATTTCCAGGAGTGTATAAAAATGCAGTAAATGAAGCAGGCAAAAAGGAATATAAACGTCTCAAAAATGAGATCGACAGGAAGTGCAAAATGGCTAAGCAGGGATGGCTAGAGGAAAAATGTAAGGATGTAGAGGCTTATCTCGCTAGGGGTTAGATTGATTCTGCCTACAGGAAAATTAAAGAGACCTTTGGAGAAAAGAGAGACACTTGTATGAATATCAAGAGCTCAGATGGAAACCCAGTTCTAAGCAAAGAATGGAAAGCAGAAAGGTGGAAGGAGTATATAGAGGGACAATATTATTGAAATGGAAGAGGATGTAGATGAAGACGGAATGGGAGATACGATACTGTGTGAAGAGTTTGACAGAGCACTGAAAGACCTGAGTCGAAAAAAGGCCCCGGGAGTAGACAGCATTCAATTAGAACTACTGACGGCCTTGGGAGAGCCAGTCCTGACAAAACTCTACCGTCTTGTGAGCAAGACGTATGAGACAGGCAAAATACCCTCAGACTTCAGGAAGAAGACAATAATTCAATCCCAAAGAAAGCAGCTGTTGACAGATGTGAAAATTAGCGAACTATCAGTTTAATAAATAACAGCTGCAAAATACTAATGCGAATTCTTTACAGACGAATGGAAAAACTGGTAAAAGCCGACCACGGGAAAGATAAATTTGGATTCCGTAGAAATGTTGGAACAAGTGAGGCAATACTGACCTTACGACTAATTGTAGAAGAAAAATTAAGGAAAGGCAAACCTACGCTTCTAGCATTTGTAGACTTAGAGAAAGCTATTGACAATGTTGATTGGAATACTGACTTTCAAATTCTAAAGGTGGCAGGGTTAAAATACAAGGAGAGAAAGGCTATTTACAATTTGTACAGAAACCAGATGGCAGTTATAAGAGTCAAGGGGCATGAAAGGGAAGCAGTGGTTGGGAAGGGTGTTGTAGCCTGTACCCGATGTTATTCAATCTGTATATTGAGTGAGCAGTAAAGGAAACAAAAGAAAAATTCGGAGTAGGTATTAAAATCCATGGTGAAGAAATAAAAACTTTGAGGTTCGCCGATGACATTGTAATTCTGTCAGAGGCAGCAAAGGACAATAAATAGTTTGTACAAGAAGAGAATAGAAGCTTTCAAAATGTGGTGTTACAGAAGAATGCTGAAGATTAGATGGGTAGATCACATAACTAATGAGGAGGTACTAAATAGAACTGGGGAGAAGAGGAGTTTGTGGCACAACTTGACAAGAAGAAGGGTCCAGTTGGTAGGACATGTTCTGAGGCTTCTGAGGCATCAAGGGATCACAAATTTAGCATTAGAGGGTAGTGTGGAGGGTAAAAATCGTAGAGGGAGACCAGGAGATGAATACACTAAGCAGATTCAAAAGGATGTAGGTTGCAGTAAGTACTGGGAGATGGAGAAGCTTGCACAGGATAGAGTAGCAGGGAGAGCTGCATCAAACCAGTCTCAGGACTGAAGACCACAACAACATTGCTACACTCAATTTCAGTTCCTGTCTCATCCATGAGTGACAGGACAAGCAGAATTTCTTTGCATTTTGTGAGAGATTTCTCAACAATATTCTGCAATGGTAGTTGTCAAAGACTTTACACATTGCTGTCTTGACAGCGAAATGCATTTCATTCAGTGTTTCTCTATCTATATATTTATGCTTTGTTTTACACCTATTATGCAGTAGTCTCTGTTTCTTTACAGTGACTGTACACCACGGAGGGTTCCTCTCCCATCAACTTTCCTATTGTGTACACTTATAAAACCACTACCGTGGTGCTTAGAATGCCGCCAGGAGTCGTGCTGAGGCAGCAATCTGCTGCCTGAGTGACCATATGTGATGACAACTGAATAAAGAATGTTATACCAAATGAGCTCTCCCGACTCCGCACTTGGTGTGGTAGGATGGTTTCCACACACTCAATTCTCCAGTAAAAACAGCCATCCCGGTTAATAGTGGAGTCCGCATTGCTGATACCATTATAGTATATGCAACGTTAAACATACTGTATCGTCACAAGACACTAAAGGCAGTCCCTTGTCGATGTAGCTATCCTTCCTTGTCCTTGCCATCTTCACCATTTGGTTCCAGTACCTCACGTTCATTCCACTGATAACACATTGTTATACGAATATTCTGGGCCAGCCTCTCAATTTTTTCCCATAATTTTTCTTCCAAGATTTTTTTCTGAAGCTTTTATGTTGGTAGAGACATTAATTTCTTTTGCTGTTTGTTCTTTCCGTTTTCAAGCTGTTTTAGTGGCTCTTCTCATATCAAAATCTCTCAACTTCTAATCTTTATTGTTCTTGAGTCCAACCTTCACGACCACAGCTCAAAATGGTCCAAATAAATGTTCAAATGAATTTCTTCCTTATTTCTGTATTAAGATGCTTGTTTATTAATAAATTTCTCGCATTCATAGTGTCATTATAACTACTCCGGTTCCTTTTACTTCTCTGAATCTAAATTTGTTGGTCAATTTTAGACTTTAGACTTTACAATACTAAGCAGAATTTGTGAATCATGGCTTAATGACACCAGTGTTCTACAATTTAACTATCATCAGCATTTCCTTCTCAGGTACAGTAACCGTTTTACTTTTTAGTAACCCCAATGGCAGTGCCCCACCTTTGTAACAGACAAACATAAACCTGTACAGCTGTTCGTTCAACTTATTTCCTACAGTCTTTAATAACACAGGAGGGATGTTAACTGCTTCAGTCACTTTGTTGTTAGTTAAGTAATTTAACAAATCGGCACTGTGACCAAATCGCTGGCATCTGTAACACATCTGAGGGATGGTATATAAGATTTGACCCAAATTCAAAAGAAACCCTGTCACAATTTGGTAGTGATAGAGGACTGATGGTCACAATAAAGGTGTCAGTCTTCTATGATGGTCACAATAAAGATCTTCTATATTTCACCTTGGCGTCAAAAAATAACTGAAAAATTGAAAATAAATAACTCATCAGTTCCAGATGGAATCCCGGTTAAGTTTTACAGAGAGCGCACCGCAGCATTAGCCCCTTACTTAGCTTGCATGGACTTAGAAAGCACCCAACAGGCAAAACATTTTCTTCAAACTGTGGATGAAAGGCAACAGGTAAACTCCATATTCATGGATTTCCAAAAAGCATTTGTCACTATAGCTCGCTGCACACTGTCGACGAAGGTCTGAGCTTACAGATTAGGTCCCAGGTGTGTGAGTGGCTTGAAGACTTTTTAAGTAGCATATTCCAGCACACTGTCCACGACATCGACATCGAGCGTAACATTTGGGTACAGCATTAGTAGTGTACAGATAGACACCGTCACATCGATTAAACATCGAGGTGTAACGTTTCACAGTGATATGAAATAGAATAGGAATGAACGTTTGAAGATTGTGGTAGGGAAAGTATTCTCGAATATGGATCGAGTGGTCAGCATCCCCACAAGGTGTGACTGAAGGAAGACATCGAAGCAATTCAGAGGCACACTTCTAGATTTGTTACCGATATAAGTACTTCTGAGACACTTCATGAACTCAAAAGGGGATCCCTGGATGGAAGACGATGCTCTTCTCATGACGTACCATTGCAGAAATTTATAGAACTGGCACTTGAGGCTGACTGCAGAATAATTCTACTGCCTCCAACATACACTGTGCATATGGACCATGAGAATGGCTCATATGGAGACATATAAACAGTCGTTTGTTTCCTTGCTCTATTTGTGAGTGGACCAGGAAAGAAAATGACTAGTAATGGTACAGGGTACCCTTCTTATGGCGGATTGTGGAGTATCTATGTATATGTAGGTGTAGATTATTTCTCTGAGTTCTTTGTATGACATTAACTGTTCTGTGACCAAGTGCATCGGCATATGTATCTCGATTACAATCTCATATTCAACTAATTTTGTATATTGTATTAAAAGTTCCACCTCCTTCGCCTTGTTAGTTTCAACCAACAAGGAACCATCTCACAATTTTTAAATGTTTTTAAAGTACCAGAAAGTCCTGCTAAACCTTTATGAATAGAGAAAGGGAACATTTTTTCAAATCTCCTCTTCTTCTTGATCACCAGAAACACATTTGGACTACTCTCCCTCAGTCTTTTTGTCGAGTGGTTGTCACCGAGAGCAGGTAGGGATATAAAGTAGCAGGCAGGAAGAGATTCCCTTATCTGGCTAAGCATTATACAACTCAGGTGCTATTCGTTCCTCACAGGCTGCCCACTAATGAGCATTTCACCTCAAGAGCCGTATACCTCATCAGCACTCGGCACACACTGAGGTCCAGTGTTTTACTTATATATCCTTGTGATCTGGCCAGCTGAGCCTAAATCTCTGTTCCCTGTGACACACACAGTTCCACCTCCATGACGCACAGTGGTCGCTGGAGTGTGCCTGGAACTTACGGTAACAGAGGACAGTTGTCACTCACTGGTCGCGAGGTCCAGAAACCCGAGTTCACTACACCCGTACCGGCAAACAAAGGTCGACCTCCCTGAGGTGCTCCCATTTGGCACAGCCTGCACGGCTCATGTGGCGTATCAAATGCCCCAAGTGCGGTGAGTGTAGCCCCGGAGTAGCTGTTCAAAATGACGAACATCAGCTTCGATGCATACATTATGGTGGTCAGTCAGACTCTGCTGTACACTCACAAATACACCGTTGTCTTCTATCAGATTTCTTTATGGGGACTCATATATTTAAGCTGAATTATAAGCAAACCAAGAGCTCTATTGCAAAATCAGTTATACTAATATTTTTCTTGAATGAGATTTTCACTCTGCAGCGGAGTGTGCGCTGATATGAAACTTCCTGGCAGATAAAAACTGTGTGCCCAACCAAGATCCGAACTTGGGACCTTTGCCTTTCAGGGGCAAGTGCTCTGCCATCTGAGCTACCGAAGCACGACTCAGGCCCGGTCCTCACAGCTTTACTTCTGCCAGTATCTTGTCTCCTATAATCCAAACTTTACAGACGCTCTCCTGCGAACCTTGCAGAACTAGCACTCCTGAAACAAAGGATATTGTAGAGACATGGTTTAACCACAGCCGCTGCAGAGTGAAAATCTCATTCTGGAAACATCCCCAGGCTGTGGCTAAGCCAAGTCTCTACAATATCCTTTCTTTCAGGAGTGCTAGTCCTGCAAGGTTCACAGGAGAGATTCTGTAAAGTCTGGAAGGTAGGAGATGAGATACTGATAGAAGTAAAGCTGTGAGGACGGGGCATGAGTCGTGCTTCGGTAGCTCAGATGGCAGAGCACCTGCCCGCGAAAGGCAAAGGTCCCGAGTTCGAGTCTCGGTTGGGCACACAGTTTTAATCTACCAGGACGTTTTAATATTTTTCTTGTTTTATTCTGCATTAGCAGCTTGGTTTTAAAGTTCAACATGTATATTTTTTTATTTTAGATTGTAGTACGCCTTGTCTAATTTTTGGTGTCTTCCCTACAAACTGCTAACTTCAAAAACTATATAGCTTGAAATGTGTTGGTGCAATGTTAATGAAATTTTAGTAGGTTATAGGCACTTATATTGTTAGTGGAAATCTCAAGTTACAGAATTCTTCAATCACTCAAAAAAGTTATTATGATTTTTGAAAAATAATTTTCTCTCAGCACAGGATAAACACATAACGGAAACTGTGGGTTTATTTTGAAGGTCTCTTTTGTAACTGTTATAAGCTACAACAACTGTGACCTCAAGTGTAATACAGATTTTATAAATAGCAATATTTAATACTGGTTTGTGCATCCTGGGCCTTGGGAATAACAGAGGGTGCAGTTGTGGAATCAGGTGCTATGTTTTCCAACAGACAATGGGTTTGTAGCAACAACGCATTCATTTTCACAGCCGTGCAAGCTGTTAAGCAGAAACAATCTTAGATATCACTCTTTATAAAATCCGTATCACACTGTATGGTCACAGTGGTTGTAGTTTCTCGCAAAAACAAGAGAGACATTCCAAACAAACCCGTGGTTTCTGGAATGTGTTTATCCTGGGCTGAGAAAAAGTTACTTAAAATAAACCTTAAGAGCTCTTTTGTGGGTGACTGAAAAAATTCTGTAGTAGCTATTTCTACTACAAATATATGCACCTACAAATGATTAACATTTCATTAACGTTGGAAAAATACATCACAAGCTATATAGTTTTGAATTGAGCAGATCATAGCGAAGAGCAGAAAACCGGAATACCCTTACAACAATGTAAAATAAAAAATATATATCAAACTTCAAAACCAAATTGCCTCATATAGCTGAATGCAGAATAAAACAAGAAAAATACTGGTAAACTCATTTTGTGATAGCTCTCTTGGTTTGCTTGAAATTATAGCTTAAGCTTGAGTCTCCGAAATAAAAAATCTGACAGTACTGCCGAATGAAAAGGGTAGGCAGGATTCTACTAAACAGTTCCCCCTTCAGTTTCTAGTATTGTGTCATACACTGACAACTTAAGGGAACCCATAGGAAAATTGCCGTAGGACAGAGATCTGGAAATTGTGCTAGATGTGAGACATCACTCGGGCACTTGCGGCCATCGAAGTGGTGAAGGCCACAATCCTCCTAAAACCACATCCTCTTACAGTCGATGGGATGTGCTCTTCAATAGATTTGAAAACAGTGACCCTTCTGAGAGGTCACTCTGTTTCACTGAAAGATTTCCTTGAGATGTCCATCATTTTCTGGGTTGAAATTCCAAACTTATGTTAACCAATTTTTGTTATTTGTGAGAGCAAGATTTATTTCTTTAGTTTTCATGGCCATAACTGACATTTTGTAGGTTTCCTCATCACTTATTAGTGATTGCTCCAAGTTCAGCTATGATTCACAGTTTTTTATTAATGCATCTGTAAGTCATATGTGATGGTTCAGGGAAATTTGGAATTTCGACCCCAAAAAGGCTGGACATCTCAGGGAAATCTTTGGGTTGAACAAAGTCACCACCCAGAAAGTTTACCATCATTTCCTTCATTACCGTCATCTGACATATTTTGTGCCACACCATATCATTATGTAAAAATCATGAGTACACATGAAATTTTCACAGGAACACGCCTCAAACTGTCATTCCCAGACTTCAACATCAATGGACTCCAATAGGAATAAAACACTGAATTTCAAACAGGAGGGAGTTGACGAAGTATTGATCTGCATTGAAATTACTGGAAAACAAGCGAAGGCAGAATATCCAGTAACAATCTAACAAATGTCAAATGTATGTTCAGATACAGATCAGCACATGCAAATGACAAGTACACAGCTAGATGATAAATTCTTATGCACGTTTCTCTCTGTCACACTTGAATATGTGATGGGACACAGACCTGGAGTCCGAAGTACCAGCAGATAGTGCAAGGTGATACCCCAGGTCACCAAGTGCACCGAAAGTAGCCATGATTAAGAACAAGTTGAAGCCACCTTTTCTAATGGAACTCCACAACTAATTGTTTCTGCACCAGAACCTGCAATGGTGTGGCTATTTGTGTTTCGTCTTACAGAAAACAATTCCACTGACCTTTCAGTGATTCCTTCTCTTGCAGTTTGTCCACATGCCTTCCCTTTTACAAATTGTCAATGTTCATCGGCTAGACAAAGCTGTAGTAGAAAATACATACCTCTACAGCTGACATCAAAATGTCTTTCAGTGTCAAGTTACCTGAACGAGTAATTAAAAGGTAGTTTGTGAATAAAAACTTCAACTTCTTTGATACAAAACACCATCAAGCCCATGCTATAGTTTTGTCTCTCACAAGCAATCACTAACTCATTATAGCCAGTAATAAACAGATTGTCTGTGACAGAACACTCCCTCAAACATTGCACAATTTGACCACTACGAATGATCAGTTAGGGGTTGTGCCTTGTACAACATGCCATGCGGATTTTGGCTGTTAATAATTCTCTTAAGCTTACAAAATACACATGAACGAACTGCCCTCTACTGACTGATACACATCGTAACCAATCAAATATTAGTGTTAACCCACGCAATCCTATGTCTTACTTTTGACCAATCATAACTTAATAATTTTTATGAACAGTTTATCAAAAGAACACATTCATAAACTCCACAAATATCAAAATAATTATGTCTTTGAATAACAAAATTATCATAAAATATATATTTTTTCCTAGTCCCATAATCTGCCTAGCTGTAGTTTAAAATTTCTCTCTTTCTGTCCACAGTTCTAACGCTTTAATATACTCAGTTAATAGACAGAAAAATTCACACCATCAATCACATTAATTAACAGATTGGCAATAATTAATGGAAGTCATTATAATGGCAATAAGTACAGTTCTGTTTCCCAAATATATGGTTTTAGCTACTTGATAATTTCATAGTTCAGAAAATGCTGACACCTTTCAGTCACAGCCGAAACTACTTGCAGCTAGCTCCTGGATCCAAGTGCATCTATCATGCGAGACACGACTTGGGTATGAAGCTGTTTGCCTGCTACTGTCCCTTACTTACATAAGTGTACGCAAGGTGCTACACCTCGAACCTTAGCGCAATTTGTAATGATATCACTCAGAATATCTCTTTCTCTCAAAGAACAGTTCAGTTTGTTCTACTCCTTCAAAATTCCCTGAAATTACTCCACCTCTTCAGGTAAGTTCAATCACCCTCAGAATTCCCAATTTTTCCAGGCAAGTTGTAGCACTGTATCTTCAATGAACATCAGGTGAAGTGGCCCATCCAGTACTACCCGATATCTCCATGCATCCTACTGTGAAAAGCATTTCAGTCAAGAAACTCAGCCAGATAAGCGTGGCTCCAACAGACAAGCATGTCATATGTATCTACCTGTCTGTGGCAATAGGCTTATTCTTGTCAAGATGACGTTGTCATGAAACTTTTCTCTGAATGATCATTGTGATTTCCAGCCCATAGGTCCTGCTGCACCACATTAAACACACACCACGCTCTCCCTTAGATGCCTGATCACAAACTGTATACAGTAGCGAACTCCAAAGGTGATTGAGTTGTTTCTTGAGGTAGCACCAACAATACTGATGTAATTAGCAGTTGTTTGTCAAGAAACATAGGCAGTTCGCAAACAACTGTCTCACGCACACCACCCCTTCAAAGTCTCCTAGTAACATCTGAAATGTTTCCATCCAATAGTTTTTCCATGATCTTAAAACACTCATTTTTAGATCCTCTAGCAACCCAATAATAATGGAACACACAATTTGCTGAAAATTCCTCATTTTAGTCAGTAAAAGAATCAAGTTTCTTTCTTTTCTTCCTCAATGGCATCGGTACGTGTAACAAAACCACTTATAACTACATCCTTCTGCCTTCGTGCACCACAGTAAAAGTAAAGTAAAAAGTAAATAAAACTGCACATTGGAGGGAAGCCCAGAACTGGATAAGACTAAAAATGAACACCTGAGTTGTGCAGTTTGCTGAAGATTAGACCATTTAACTTGCCAATTGTTTCATTCTTTCACAGAGATCATAGGGTTTAGCAGCACAAGACATACATTTTTCCCGAGCCGTAGAAAAAACTTCCCAGACCGACTGTCAACCTGTAACTCTCACTACTTTGACAGAGATATGAATACTTGCAAAAATTCTCCTATACCAATGTTCTAATCGCCCATATAAGATAAAAGGAATAGAAAGAATCATTGGAACGTTAAAAAATAGTTTTGACATATCTCCATATTAAAGCTAAACAATTGTCACAAAACCATTTCTATCAAATTTCCATTAAGCATAACTTACATTGTAGTACAGACAGTGCTTCGGAGTTTTCCCAGTCTCCAGAATGTCGTCATAGTTCCGATGATCAATGAGAAGCAATCCTCCACGTTTTACACATTTCTTGAAATTTTCCAGAGCCTTCCTGCAGCAGTAAAAAACAGAAGTTCTGCATCACTTTTTTTACATCAGAATGGTGAAAAATATCGGTAAATAGACACTACATTTTCCAATTATAGAAAATCAGCATAATAAACACAAATACGCATAACGGATTTAAAAATCTTAGTTTACAAAATGAAGTATCACTGTCATCTGCCACTCTTGCTTATACAATAAAACCCCCTTTTTACACTTTCAGTAGAATGTGTAAATGTAAAATGCACAAAAGCATACAAAACAACAAGCGAAAATGAATAAATTACTCTTACTGTCATTCTCTTTATAGTGTTCAAAATATGAAATAAAAACAATTAAAATTTTGCCCGTTTGAAAAAATCTGAAATGTGGAAGCAAAAGTCTTTTGAGAAACCACAGGAAAAATATATTCACATTCTAATGTGAGAATTATTATTCACAGTCATTATAACTTTATGGTAAATAAAACTTGTAACACAATATTAGTTAAAACATAAAGATGGCAATCTTTGTAAACAGAGAACAACGGGCATGAAACCTACAGCTCGTTGCTGACAAGGAAGTCATTTGGTTCATGGATGTCCTGAGTGAGAAAGTGGTTGGAAACTGTCGCCGTGTTATGGAGCACATTGAGCAGGTATTTTTACTTCTGACATCAAGTCATATCAAACTTAAAACTGTACGAATTAACGTATTCCACACAGAAGTAATAACGATTCGTTGATTGGGAGGTCATTCCAAGGCGTGGCAGGCAGCGAAAGACGTACCCGGAGGCTGATCAGAAAGCCTCCCCGGTGCATCTGACAAACAGGTTTCAGGTACTGTCTCTGGTTGAGCCAGATGCAGCTGCCTGCCCAGTTTCAGAGGATGATTCTCAGCCTTCAAGGTACGGAAAATCACAGAGGGTGGGCTTATTGGTAGTTGGGAGCTCCAATGTTAGGTGTGTAATGGGGCCCCTTAGGGATATGGCAGCTAAGTAGGGGAAGAAACCCAGTGTGCACTCCGTGTGCATTCCGGGTGGAGTCATTCCTGATGTGGAAAGGGTCCTTCTGGATGCCACGAAGAGCACAGGGTGCAGCCAGCTGCAGGTGGTGGCACATGTCGGCACTAATGACGCGTGGATTCCAGTGGCTATCTGATTTGCTGAAGGCTGCCGATCTTGCTTACAAGATGAACACAGAGCTCACCATCTGCAGCATCGTTAACAGAACCGACTGCGGACCTTTGGTGCAGAGCCAGGTGGAGTGTCTGAATCAGAGGCTCAGATGGTTTTGCAACCGTGTTGGCTGCAGATTCCTTGACCTGTGCCATAGGGTGGTGGGGTTTCGGATTCCACTGAATAGGTCAGGAGTTCACTACATTCAGCTGGTGGCTACACGGGTAGCAGAGGCTGTGTGGTGTGGACTGGGTGAATTTTTAGGTTAGAAGGCCTAGGGAAAGTACGAGGTGGGCTGCAATCTCAAAGGGTGCATGGCAAATACAGGACGTGCTTGGATCAAGGAACAGTCGGAACTGTAGTTCTAAATTGTTGTAGTTGTGCTGGGAAAGTCCCTGAGCTTCAAGCGCTAATAGAAAGCACAGAAGCTGAAATCGTTATAGGTACAGAAAGCTGGCTAAAGCCTGAAATAAGATCTGCAGAAATTTTTACAAAGTCTCAGACAGTGTTCAGGAAAGATAGATTAGGCAGAATTGGTGGTGGAGTGTTTGTGTCTGTCAGTAGTGGTTTATCTTGTAGTGAAGTCGAAGTAGATACTCCGTGCAAATTGGTATGGGTGGAGGTTATACTTAACAGCCGAACTAAGTTAATAACTGGCTCCTTCTACTGACCCCCAGACTCCGATGACATAGTTGCTGAACAGTTCAGAGAAAATTTGAGTCTCGTAACAAATAAAAAACCCACTTGGTGGGGACTTCAACCTTCCCTCGATATGTTGGCATAAATACTTGTTCAACATCGGTGGTAGGCAGAAAACATCTTCTGAGATTGTCCTAAATGCTTTCTACGAAAACTATTTCGAGCAGTTAGTCCACAAACCCACAGGAATTGTAAATGGTTGCGAAAACACACTTGACCTCTTAGCCACAAACAATCCAGAGCTAATAGAGAGCATCATGACTGATACAGGGATTAGTGATCACAAGGTCGCTGTTGCTAGGCTCAATACCGTTTCTTCCAAATCCACCAGAAACAAACGCAAAATAATTTTATTTAAAAAAGCGGATAAAGTGTGACTAGAAGCCTTCCTAAGAGACAATCTCCATTCCTTCAGAACTGACTATGCAAATGTAGATGAGATATGGCTCAAATTCAAAGACATAGTAGCAACAGCAATTGAGAGATTCATACCTCATAAATTGATAAGAGATGGAACTGATCCCCCACGGTAGGCAAAACAGGTCCGAATGCTGTTGCAGAGGCAACGGAAAAAGCATGTGAAGTTCAGAACAACGCGAAATCGCGAAGATTGGCTAAAATTTAGAGACGCGCGAAATTTGGCATGGTCTTCAATGCGAGATGCCTTTAATAGGTTCCACAACGAAACATTGCCTTGAAATTTGGTAGAAAATCTGAAGAAATTCTGGTCGTATGTAAAGTACACAAGTGGCAAGATGCAGTCAATACCTTCACTGCGCAGTGCCTATGGTACTGTTACCAATGACTGTGCCGCTAAAGCGGAGTTATTGAATGCAGTTTTCCGAAATTCCTTCACCAGAGAAGACGAATGGAGTATTTCAGAATTTGAAAAACGAACAGTTGCTAGCATGAGTTTCTTACCAGTAGATACCTTAGGGGTTGCAAAGCAACTCAAATCGCTTGATGCGGGCAAGTCTTCAGGTCCAGATTGTATACCGATTAGGTTCCTTTCAAATTACGTTGATACAATAGCTCCCTACTTAGCAATCATATACAACTGCTCGCTCACCGATAGATCTGTACCTACAGATTGGAAAATTGCGCAGGTCGCACCAATGTTTATGAAGGGTAGTAGGAGTAATCCATCAAACTACATACCTATATCATTGACGTCGGTTTACAGTAGGGTTTTGGAGCATATACCGTATTCAAACATTATGAATCACTTCGAAGGGAACAATCTATTGATACGTAATCAGCAAGGTTTCAGAAAACATCGTTCTTGTGCCACGCAGCTAGCTCTTTATTCGCACGAAGTAATGGCCGCTATTGACAGGGGATCTCAAGTTGATTCCATATTTCTAGATTTCCGGAAAGCTATTGACACAGTTCCTCACAAGCGACTTCTAATCAAGCTGTGGGCCTATGGGGTATCGTCTCAGTTGTGCAACTGGACTGTCAGGAAAGTCGCAGTTCCCAGTAATAGATGGCAAATCATCGAGTAAAACTGAAGTGATATCAGGTGTTCCCCTGGGAAGCGTCCTGAGACCTCTGCTGTTCCTGATGTATATAAATGACCTGGATGACAATCTGAGCAGTTCTCTTAGGTTGTTCGCAGATGATGCTATAATTTACCGTCTAGTAAGGTCATCCGAAGACCAGTATCAGTTGCAAAGCGATTTAGAAAATATTGCTGTATGGTGTGGCAGGTGGCAGTTGACGCTAAATAATGGAAAGTGTGAGGTGATCCACATGAGTTCCAAAAGAAATCCGTTGGAATTCGAGTACTCGATAAATAGTATAATTCTCAAGGCTGTCAATTCAACTAAGTACCTGGGTGTAAAAATTATGAACAACTTCAGTTGGAAAGACCACATAGATAAGATTGTGGGGAAGGCGAACCGAAGGTTGCGTTTCATTGGCAGGACACTTAGAAGATGCAACAAGTCCACTAAAGAGAAAGCTTACACTACACTCGTTCGTCCTCTGTTAGAATATTGCTGCACGGTGTGGGGTCTACATCTACTTTCACATTTATACTTCACAAGCTACCCAATGGTGTGTGGCGGAGGGCACTTTACAAGCCACTGTCATTACCTACCTTTCCTGTTCCAGTCGCATATGGTTCGCAGGAAGAACGACTGTCTGAAAGCATCCATGCGCACTCTAATCTCTAATTTTACATTCGTGATCTCCTCAGGAGGTTTAAGTAGGGGGAAGCAATATATTCGATACCTCATCCTGAAACGCAACCTCTCGAAACCTGGACAGCAAGCTACACCATGATGCATAGTGCCTCTCTTGCAGAGTCTGCCACTTGAGTTTGTTAAACATATCTGTAACGCTATCACGGTTACCAAATAACCCTGTGACGAAACGCGCCGCTCTTCTTTGGATCTACTCAACCTCCTCCGTCAACCCGATCTGGTACGGATCCCACACTGAGGTCGAACGAGTATTTTGTAAGCCACTTCCTTTGTTGGTGGACTACATTTTCTAAGGACTCTCCCAATGAATCTCAACCTGGTACCCGCCTTACCAACAATTAATTTTATATGATCATTCCACTTCAAATCGCTCCGCACGCATACTCCCAGATATTTTACAGAAGTAACTGCTACCAGTGTTTGTTCCGCTATCATATAATCATACAATGTATTCGCAATACATTACATTTTTCTATGTTAAGAGTCAGTTGCCACTCCCTGCACCAAGTGCCTATCCGCTGCAGATCTTCCTGCATTTCGCTACAATTTTCTAATGCTGCAACTTCTCTGTACCTTACCAGGTGGGATTGACGGACAACATCGAAAGGGTGCAAAAAAGGGCAGCTCGTTTTGTATTATCACGTAATACGGGAGAGAGTGTGGCAGATATGATACGCGAGTTGGGATGGAAGTCATTAAAGCAAAGCCGTTTTTCGTCGTGGCGAGCTCTATTTATGAAATTTCAGTCACCAACATTCTCTTCCAAATTCGAAAATATTTTGTTGAGCCCAATCTACATAGGTAGGAATGATCATCAACATAAAATAAGAGAAATCAGAGCTCGAACAGAAAGGTTTAGGTGTTTGTTTTTCCCGCACGCTGTTCGAGAGTGGAATGGTAGGGAGATAGTATGATTGTGGTTCGGTGAACCCTCTACCAAGCATTTAAATGTGAACTGCAGAGTAGTCATGTAGATGTAGATGTAGAAAATCCATTACAGAGATAGCCACCTTCAAAACATGTATTTATTTGTATAAATGACTGTGAAATTAGATTAAAGCTGTTGTAACACAACACAATAAGCAGATGGAAAGTTGATATTAGAGCTACTAGTGTCAGATCATGGTTATCATTAAGGCAGTGACTATCCAACCCTTCCGAACACTTGCAACTTATAACACAGGCAGTTGTGACCCAACACACCGACAATGAACTTCTTATTTTCTGCACTAACTCTCATTCACACAATCAACAACTTTGCATATATTACGAGCTTTCTGATTTGTTGCAAAACTGATTTTGAGCAGGAATACAATGCACTTTTTGTAGAAATATGTATGAAAATCAATGTAAAAGGTCTTGATAATGCTAAACAAAACTTAAAATGCAAAAAAATGTCGCAACATGGAATCATTAATGATCGAAAAGCGTTGTACTGAAAGAATAGGATTTCTGTTGGGACCGACAAAAATGAACGTAAAAAGCAGGAAAATGTAACATGCGGGAACATAAAAATGGGGTTTTACAGTAGATCTAAAAATGGGGTTTTACAGTAGATCTAAAAATGGGGTTTTACAGTAGATCTGCACAAATGAAGATGGGCTACCATCAATGATTACTGTACAGCACATATAAACATGTAAAACATCAGTGAGGTTGCAGCTACAATTCTCTCTCTCCCTCCAATCCACAACCCCCCTTCCTTTCCCCCTCCCTCCCTCGTCCCTTTGCCCACTCTCTCACACATGATGGGCCTGAGTAGTAATGGCAAAGTGAGGATAATAAAAGATAGGAGCCCCAAATCTGGGTATGTGGAGCATAAGAGACTGGAAGTAGGAGGAAACAACAATGAGAGAAAGGGGAGGGACGGGGGATGAGTGGGTTGGTAGTGGTGCTGGGGGAGGGGCAGGGCAGAAATCTGGAGAAGGGGGGCATGTCTGCTGTCTTGCCCCCTACCCTCTCCCCGAGCCACTCCCGTCCTCTCTTGATGTGGCTTTCTCCCTTTGTAGATGTGCCTGTTTGTCAGATCATTCTGGTTTGCTTTTTTAACAGCCACTAGCTTCGTTAGCAGCCACTATCGCTTTCCAGTAGCAGACCAATGCACACATAGTTTCTTTCATTTCACAGAAGAAAAGGCATATCTGCCACCGTAACAGAACTGATCAATGCAGCTTATTTGGTTACATATGGTAGTAAACAATACTCAAAGTTGTGGACCTCATCATATTTTAAGTATAGGACTTCGCAATACAAGACATTTTTCTGGAAATATATTAACTCTTTGTTCTGTCATCACAGTTAAACTGTAACAAACTATCTTGTAAACACAGAAACATTAAAACACCTTTGATTAGAATGATAATCAAAACTTTCATTTGTTTGACATCGATTATATCAATGATCACTATCAATAACGTTATTTATTTTATATTTAAATCTGAAGAACTTACATAAAAAATAGAATATAAAAATACTTTGAAAATTTTAGTAAATGTAACTTCAAGAATTGATGTCTCACATTAGCATGTTCAAACCCGAGTTTATCATAGCTCTCTTTGTATCTGGACGAAGTGTCACACACCCCATACTGTTGTGTGTTAGGGTGTAAGGTGGATGTATCAAGTTCTTTGTTCATTTGTGTTGTTTTTCACAAATGTGCATACACCAACTAACTAATAGTAACATTAGGATAAAATGAGTTTAAAATGCAACTCACATTTGAAGCAAGCATCGTACAAGGATGTAAACTCACCACCTTTCTGCAGCAAAGCAAGAATTAATCATACTCTTACAGAAAACAAAGCCAACATAACTGTTCCTGCCAGGTTTTTATCGTCACAGCTGAGTTTTTACTTGACAACCCAGTCTCATTTTGTCACAAACAAAGAGGATAAGAACATTAAAACCCAGGTTTTATGTTAGCTATAGAAACAGCCATATTACTTACTTTTGGTCCCTCTGGTCTCCTGTGACATCGGGCAGATGCGCAAATGAATTTCCAAGGCAGATCACTGCGTCGAAGCCATCTCCGACAAGGTCAGCTATATCATCGGCGAGGGTCAGCCAATTGGCTTCCTCGATTACTGAAAATGTATTTACAATTATAACAGTGAACTAGACAAATTTAAGCTTACAGGCAGTATATTGTAAGACTTAAACTTAAACTTCATCTCAGACACAAACCACTTGACAATTTCAAATTAGGACAAAGTTTGGCTAGCAAACTTAATTAAAAAGCACAGATTTTTCACTTTTTGTTTGTTTTGTTAACCGCCTACATTCTTCCTAGTATTACAATTTTCATAAATGTTGAAGAGCTTTAAAAGAGCAGATACTGAATAACCCCGTTAAAATACAGAGCTTTTAGAGTATCTTCAAGATATTTGGTCACAAATGGAGGTTTGAACTCTTTGTCTCCTTCTTTTTCCTGGCTTCATCTCCTATCTTCACAGTGTCTGCATGTTAATCTGGATTTGACAATGGCAGTGACAGAAGATGGCTGTATGCCATTCCTCTCTTTGATGGTACTACTTACACATCATCTTCAGTACACTGATAAATTGTTGGTGCACCAACAAAAGGTGTATGTGCACTACTCACTATTTTATGTTTTCTTTATGTGCACTACTCACTATTTTATCTGTTTTCTTTATTCACTTAACACCCTCTGACAACTCAAATAATTCGAATCTAGCCTACAATTTAACAACTGTAGTAGTTATTGACAGTAGGCATTCTGCTGACAACCATTAAAAATATTTATTGCTATTTTAATTTAAACATTTTGTCATTTTATAGCTAGTGAAAGCACAAGCTGGCACCAAATAAAGACCAATGGCATTAAATTTAAAATAATATAGCATTAAAACTAAAAACATAAAAAGTACTTACATAGGATGCCAAAGCCCACTCTTCAACATTCAGTTCTGACATTACAGAACACAGTTTCCAGAAGTCCAAAAGCAAATATGTACTTTGGTACAAGTATACCCATCCTATCAAACACCATGTCAGCATTCGAATTACGTGGTGGTTGGATTTCAATAGTGGTAAAATGATGAGCGAGGAAACAAACAGTCCATGTGAGCTCGGAAGTAAAAAGATATCAATATCTGGAGTTGATATCATACAGCTGTCGGATGCATATTGTAATGAATCTTGCCTCCTCGTAACTTTAGCACGTCAATTGAAATGTTCAATTCCATACAAATTTTGGCCCAACATGAGTTAATTTTCATATTAAAATTATATATCCCACATCCAAAGAAGTTTTCTTATTTATTGCAAAAACACTATTTTTCTGATTACGTAATTTATTTTCCATATTACTCCATTTTGCAACACTTATCTCAAACCATGAAAATCAGTATTAACAACTGTCAACTTACATGATGCAGGAACTACTTTACAGTAAAGATAATATTGTTATGCCTCAGTTTTCATATAAATAAAATTTCTGTATTTATTTACAATTTTTATAATTTTACTATCAATAATATAACTGGCTGCGTACAGTTACAGGAAGGTGTTATTTTTCATAGTGTCAAAATTTGCAGCCTTTGTTAATGACTTTTAGGCTCATAAATCTTCACATAAATAATTATTTCCAGAGAACATTGTGTAAGTTATATTCAAAAAGCAACTTTAACTAAGAAAGTCCTGATAATAATAATTTAGAATATATCTGGTTCTAGAAGGAACTGGAAGCTATGTACGAAATACTTATAGAATTTTTAGGCTCCAAACATGCCAGAGGTAATAAGAATTAACAATCACCTTGGACCAATCATTTTGGAAAGCTTATATAAGAACAAGGAAGACACCCTAGAAAACAAGGCAGCTATAGCAAGATTAGTAACTTTTATCTGCCAATTTCAAGTTTACTCCCTTCAAAAATTATTTAAACGTTGACAACAACAGAATAGACAAATGAGTGTTTTAAATTTTGCATTAGTTTATCCATGAAGATTTAGGGAGTAACATTATATATGAGTATGTCATCCAGGATTAAAACATTACCTGAAATATGACAAGAAACTTACAATTGGGAAGCAGATAAAATTACAATGTAAATGAGAAAAGTGTAAAGAAACCTCAAGTACACACTGGCTGTGTACATGAAAATCAAGTAAGATGATGTAGATCATCATCAGAGGCAATGGAAGAAATACAGATAAATACAAGAAATATAATGAAGCTATGTTATGTGAAATAAAGTGATTCTGTATAAAATAAAATGCAAGGAACAGTAAGCGAAATTTGAGGGGGGGGGGGGGGGGGGGGAGTGCAGATGCTAGTTAGGATGTGTCTGACAATAAAAGGGACACTGCAGTAGATGACACAGCAGACCAGGGGGATATTTTCAATGTCATCTTGGGGGAAAATGGGAAGACTGGACACACAATTTGAATACTGAAAACTGAAAATAAATATAATATTGAAGATTTAAAATTGTTGATGCAAACAGAAAGTAATAGTAATATTGAAAACTTAAAATTATCCATGCAAACAGAAATCGAAAACATTAACAATGAATTAAAATCAGAGTAACAGTAAATTGTGAAAGAAAATAATGAACAGTTTGGTTTTAATCAATAATATCAAATATCAGAACTAATGAAAGAGACAAAGGCAAGTTTTAAAAATTTGAATGATAATCAGACACTGTTGGAAACAGAATTATGATTTTCACAAACAAAGTCAAAGATAGTCGTAGCACAGTTGTTAAACAAGAACAATCGGATACTACTTTTGTGGTACCAGAAACTTGTGTTAACACAACCCCGAAAATCATGACTTATCTAGTGTCAACAAAACTAAAATTATTTCTGTTGAAAACAATGATCCAGTCAGGGCTAACGAAGAATCAGAATTAGTAGTTAACAATGATTCTGTCACTTGAACATCTGCATGCTTAAAAGTATTTTCAAATACGATTATTTCCTTCAACAATTTTTTGTTATTTTTTAATCAATTACAGCTTAACTGGTGCTCATTGTACCAAGAACAATTCTGTGAACAGTTTAGAAACAGTAATGTACAAGTTTGGAATACTGCTGCAACTAATAAAATGCTTACTACAGGACCCAAATCACAAATTTCAGTATACAACGACAATGCTGTAGCCAGTACATATAGACAGGTAGGTAATGATGATGAAAAATTTGAAAATATTGTTTCCTCCAACAAAACTGAAAGTATGTCAGCCAGTAAAGGTGAAATTATATTTGTTTGTGATCAAAACATACACAGTTCTAGTTTACTGATAAATTCTAGTTTGCTGATAAATTTTAAAGTAATAATGAGCGAAAAATGTAGTGGTAGCACTGTGCATGCTTACAGAATCTGAGTTGGGGAAATTATTTTTGAACCACATTTGAATAAGAAGAAGTGGCAAAAATTATACTACATGACAGATCATGAAGAGGTACGTAAGTCATGCACATATAAGACAATGGTGACAATACTCAAATTTTTGTCTCTGACTGAAAATTCTAAGACTTTTCTGCTTCATTAGTTAAATTTCAACGAGACTGACTTAAATATGGACTTTGAAATTTTTGCTATGATATGAACAATGCTACAGAGGTACATTTTATATTGCATTTGTAGTTGTTGTTGTGGTCTTCCATCCAGAGACTTGTTTGATGCAGCCCTCCATGCTACTCTATCCTGTGCTAGCTTCTTCATTTCCAAGTAACTACTGCACCATACATCCTTCTGAATCTGCTTAGTGCATTCATCTCATGATCTTCCTCTATGATTTTTGCCCTCCCTGCTTCACTTCAACACTAAATTGGTGATCCCTTGATGTCTCATAATGTGTCCTAGCAACCAATCCCTTCTTCTAGTCAATTTGGGCCACAAATTCCTCTTCTCCCAAATTCTATTCAGTACCACCTCATTAGTTACGTGATCTGCCCATCTAATCTTCAGCATTTTTCCGTAGCACCACATTTCGAAAACTTCTATTCTCTTCTTCTCTAAACAATTAATCGCACATGTTTCACATCCATACATGGATAAACTCCATACAAATACTTGTAGAAAAGACTTCCCGACACTTAAATCTATATTCGATTTTAACAAATTTCTCTTCTCCACAAACGCTTTTCTTGCCATTGCTAGTCTACATTTTATATCCTCTCTACTTCGACAATCATCAGTTATTTTGATCCCCAAATAGCAAAACTCATTTATTACTTTGAGTGTCTCATTTCCTAATCTAATTCCCTCAACATCATCCGACTTAATCCGACTACATTCCATTATCCTCGATTTGCTTTTGTTGATGTTCATCTTACACCCTCCTTAAAAGACGCTGTCCATTCCGTTCAACTGCGCTTCCAAGTCCTTTGCTGTCTCTGACAGAATTACAATGTCACCAGAAAACCTCAAAGTTTTTTTAATTCCTACTCCAAATTCGTTTTGTTCCCTTCATTGCTTGCTCATTATACAGATTGAATAACATTAGGGATAAGCTAGAACCCTGTCTCACTCCCTTCCCGACCGCTGCTTCCCTTTCATGTCCTCGACTCTTGTAACTGCCATCTGGTTTCTGTAAAAATTGTAAATAACCTTTCACTCCCTATAATTGACACCTGCCACCTCCAGGATTTGAAAGAGAAAATTCCAGTCAATATTGGCAAAGGCTTTCTCTAAGTCTACAAATGCTAGAAATGTAGGTTTACCTTTCCTTAATCTATCGTCGAAGACAAGTCATAGGATCAGTATTGCCTCACGTGTTCCAAAATTTCTCCGGAATCCGAACTGATCATCCCCAAGGTCAGCTTCTAGCAGTTTTTCCATTTGTCTGTAAAGAATTCGTGTAAGTATTTTGCAGCCGTGACTTATTAAACTGATAGTTCGGTAATTTTCACATCTGTCAACACCTGCTTTCTTTGGGATTGGAATTATTATATTCTTCCTGAAGTCTGAGGGTATTTCGCCTGTCTCATACATCTTACTCACCAGATGGTAGAGTTTTGTCATGACTGGCTCTCCCAAGGCCGTCAGTAGTTCTAATGGAATGTTGTCTACTCCCGGAGCCTTGTTTCGACTCAGATCTTTCAGTGCTCTGTCAAACTCTTCACGCAGTATCGTATCTCCCATTTCGTCTTCATCTACATCCTCTTCAATTTCCATAATACTGTCCTCAAGTACATTGCCCATGTATAAACCCTCTATATACTCCTTCCACCTTTCCGCCTTCCCTTCTTTGCTTAGAACTGGGTTTCCATCTGAGCTCTTGATATTCATACAAGTGGTTCTTTTCTCTCCAAAGGTCTCTTTAATTTTCCTGTAGGCAGTATCTATCTTACCCCTAGTGAGATAAGCCTCTACATCCTTACATTTGTCCTCTAGCCATCGCTGCCTAGCCATTTTGCACTTCCTGTCGATCTCATTTTTGAGACGTTTGTATTCCTTTTTGCCTGCTTCATATACTGCATTTTTATATTTTCTCCTTTCATAAATTAAATTCAATACTTCTTCTGTTACCCAAGGATTTCTACTAGCCCTCGGCTTTTTACCTACTTCATCCTCTGCTGCCTTCACTATTTCATCTCTCAAAGCTACCCATTCTTCTTCTATTGCATTTCTTCCCCTGTTCCTGTCAATCATTCCCTAATGCTCTCTCTGAAACTCTATACAACCTCTGGTTCTTTCAGTTTATCCAGGTCCCATCTCCTTAAATTCCCACATCTTTGCAGTTTCTTTAGTTTTAATCTACAGTTCATAACCAATAGATTGTGGTCAGAATCCCCATCTGCCACTGGAAATGTCCTTAGAATTTAAAAGCTGGTTCCTAAATCTCTGTGCTACCATTAGATAATTTATCTGAAACCTTCCAGTGCCTCCAGGCCTCTTCCACATATACAATCTTCCTTCATGATTCTTAAACCAAGTGTTGGCTACAATCAAGTTATGCTCTGGGCAAAATTCTACCAGACGACTTCCTCTTTCACTCCTTATCCCCATTCCATATTCATCTACTACTTTTCCTTCTCTTCCTTTTCCTACTATCAAATTCCAGTCCCCCTTGACTATTAAATTTTCATCTCCCTTTACTATCTGAATAATTTCTTTCATCTCATCATACATTTCTCCAATCACTTCATCATCTACGCATTGGAGGTAGTTGGCATATAAACTTGTACTAATTTGGTAGGTGTGGGCTTCGTGTCTATCTTGGCCACAATAATGCATTCACTATGCTGTTCATAGTAGCTGACCTATCCTCATATTATTTTATTCATTATTAAACCTACTCCTGCATTACCCCAATTTGATTTTGTATATATAAAACCGTATTCACCTCACCAAGAAGTCTTTTCTCCTGCCACCAAACTTCACTAATGCACCCTATATCTAACTTTAATCTATCTATTTCCCTTTTTAAATTTTCTAACCTACATGCCCGATTAAGGGATCTGACATTCCATGCTCTGATCCGTAGAACACCAGTTTTCTTTCTCCTGATAACGACATCCTCCTGAGTAATCCCTGCCCGGAGATCACAATGGGGGACTATTTTACCCCTGAAATATTTTACCCAAGAGGACACCATCATCATTTAACCATACAGTAAAGCTGCGTGCCCTCGGGAAAAATTATGGCTGTAGTTTCCCCTTGCTTTCAGTCGTTAGCTGTACCAACACAGCAAGGCCATTTTGGTTAATGTTGTAAAACCAGATCAGTCAATCATCCAGACCGTTGGCCCTGCAACTACTGAAAAGACTGCTGCCCCTCTTCAGGAACCACACGTTTGTCTGGCCTCTCAACAGATACCCCTCCGTTGTGGTTGCACCTACGGTACAGCTATCTGTATCACTGAGACAAGCAAGCCTCCCCACCAACTGCAATGTCCATAGTTCATGGGGGGAGAAATTTAAGGAATTTTTTATACTCTCTGACTGCTAGAACTGATTAGGGAAGATGGTTGGTGGTTTGGAGTTTTCAAATATTTCATATTCTTTATGTTTCATTTAGCAATGGTGGTGATTTTTAAATGTATTGAAAAATGTATAAAAAGTTGAAATTATTCTAGAGTCAACTGCAATTTTGGCAAGATAGGAAATTAATAAATTTTTGGTTTACACTGATGCTGTGGTAAGAGTAATATGCACAAGAGAATGTGAGTTATTACACGCAACATCAAAAGCAAAGACCTGAACATAAATGTTTCTCATGAGTGTCAGCTATTTTCATTTATTCTACATATAATGTGAACTATGTATTACTCATGGTAGAACAAATGCACGAGAAATGACTATGCTCTTGTCCTGTTGTGTGTAAAGTAGGTAATGTTGAATATGCTAGATTTGGTATCTGTAACATGGTAAAGTGAAATGAATGTCTTGTTGCTGTTATCACATTTTTGTAAGCCAAGTTTATTGCTGTTGATGTTTAGTTGTGAATTGTAAGGAGAAGTGAATATTTTGTGAGAAGCGGGAAATGTGTTATGGCTTTATTATGATAATGATGATTATATCACTGTACTGTAGGGAAATATGATGTTACAGAAGCAATGGTGATACAAAAAGTTATGGCTAAGTATTTGTAATTGGAGGAAGTGGATAAGAAATAATGTAAGAAATTACATAAAAAGAAAAAAATATATAGTTGACATCAAAGCAAAGCCGGAACTAAACACAGTAGGAAACTGCAATGTCCAGTGAAATGGTAATAAGAGATGAAGTCACTATTACTTGAAATATGAGAAGTGCCATTTAAAAACAAAAATATAGGTAGCAACTGGAAAAAAGACTAACTAAAAAAAGACATCTTATTTATTGGTACTAATAGAATGGAAATGCCGTGTGGCTACAGCCTCCCGTTGGGTAGACCGTTCGAATGGTGCAAGTCTTTCAAGTTGACGACACTTCGGCAACTTGCGTGTCAATGAGGATGAAATGACAATGATAAGGACAACACAACACCCAGACCCTGAGCGGAGAAAATCTCTGACCAGGCCGGGAATCTTACCCGGGCCGTTAGGTGTGACATTCCATCACGCTGATCACTCAGCTACCAGGAGCGAACATTGGTACTAATGAGAACTATTTTGTACATGGAATAATTTTGAGTGCACTATGTACTTTCACTCTGTCTGTCTGCTATGAAAATTTTCAGCTAGTGTTTGTCTTTTACTCATATCAAAACTGACTATATAGCTTATTTTTACTTGTGACTATTACTTCAACAGGATGAATTTCCAGACTGCAATATTTTTCATTAACTTTATCTGTTTATCTTTGTTACAATTACATTATATTGTCAGTCTGTCCTCAACTGTTTCAGTATAAAAATCATGTAAGTGTGCGGTACAATAATAATCTTACTACTATTAAATATGCCGAATTAAATATATATTTTGCAAACTGGACAGCAGGAAAATGAGATTTATTTACTGTTTATAATGAAAAACTTCTGATATGTAAAGCATTATTAGTACTTTGGATTTTTCACTGTGTATGGATCATATGCTGTTCACGTGAGCCAGAGTTAGAAATGGAAAAATCTTTTATATGGATTATGAAAACTATGATCTAATTTTTGTGTTATTGCTGTTTCGAATTAACTGAAAATAAATAGATTTCAAAAACTGTCATGTTAGGGAACATATATGCCTATTGAAAAATAAATTTCAATTTTTACATAAATGAAGGTCAGACTGAGAAAATGTTACTATAGTCAGCCAGTGTTTGCTGCGCCAAAACATCTAGTGTTTTAGTCAATGAAAACTGTTTAAAACAAAATGAAAATGTAATTATTTCATAAACTATGTTAATTTTGTTGACAAGAGGCATACGGTAACAGAAAGTGATGTTTTTCAGACCGATGCAAAGTTAATGGTTATACTTATTTATTTATTATTTGTCCCATAGATCAAATCAGTACAATGGCTTGTACAACTGATATGGGATAAGTCAATACAAATATACAGTTTACAGGAGTCTAAAACAGTAAACAAGAACACAGAAGAATGATTATTTTACATTACCTACAAAATTATGTTACTTAAAGTTACAACTTTACAGAGAATGTGACAAAATTGACTTAACAACATTCAGCTTTGATACATTATCATGCACTAAGACAATTTTGATTCCAAATATTCCTGGATGGTATAAAAGCAGTCTTTTATTAAAAGAGACTTCACTGTCTGTTTGAATTTATTTATTTCTTGGATTTCTTGTATAAAAGTTGGAAGATGATTATATAATTTTATTCCCATACACTTGACACCGTCACTGTACAGTTTTGTTGAGTGGGTAAGTATTCTTAGAGAGGTTTTTGATCTTGTGTCATAATCGTGGTAATCCATATTTTTGCTAATTTTGTTGATACTTTTTTTGGTAAAGAATAATAATTCTAGTATGTATTGGCATGAGAGGGGCAAAATATTTAGTTTCTTAAATAATGGTTTACAAGTGTCTCTTTGTTTTTTGAACATAATTGTTCTGACTATCTTCTTCTGCAGTTTGAATATCTTAATTGATTCAGAATTTTGGCCCCAGAAGATGATTCCGTAGCTAAGTACAGAGTGAAAGAGTGCATGGTACATTGTGGTTAGGGTACTTGTGTTAGTGACATACCTTATTGATCTAGTCATGAAGCATACTTTACTAAGTTTTGTGCTGGTAACATCAATGTGCCTTTTCCATGTGAGCATTTCAGTAATAGTGACGCCCAAAAATTTTATTTCATTTTCAAGTTTAACATTATTTTTTTCCAGTGATATAGTTGGTAGTAATGGATTTCTGTTTTGGGCCGTGTGGAAGGTTATTGCAATTGTCTTTTTAGCATTTAGCAGCAGCCTGTTACTTTGAAGCCATCTACTTATTTGATCTGTGGTCCTATCTATATGAGATTGGAGAATTTGTTCGGGTGCAGATATGAGTATAGAGGTGTCATCAGCAAACAAAAGGGTTTTTGTGTTTGGTAGGCTGTGAGGAAAGTCATTTATGTAAAGTAAGAACAGCAAGGGGCCCAGGATGGAGCCTTGGGGAACGCCTTGCTTTATGGTATGCATGGAGGAATGTACAGTGCTGTACCTGAGAGCTTAGTTTCATTTAATTCGACATACTGCTGTCGATCTTCCAGATAGCTTTTAAACCAGTCATAGGCATTTCCTCTTATTCCATAGGAATGCATTTTTTGCAAAAGTATACTATGACTAACCATGTCGAAGGCCTTGTTGGATCTAGGAAGACACCTATGGCTGGGAGTTTTTTGTCCACAAGCTCCAGTGCATGATCTAGAAATTCTTGTATTGCATCAGTTGTAGCTTTCTTACTTTGGAAGCCGAACTGAGCAGGTGACAGGATATTTTCTTTGTCTAGAAAGGACATGATTCTTGTGGCCATTATATATTCAAATACTTTACTAAAAGTTGAAAGCAGTGCAATGGGTCGATAATTACTGGGATCCTCTCTGCTTCCTTTTTTGTGGACAGGTATAATTTTTGCAATTTTGAGCATACCAGGAAATACACCATTCAGGAATGAGAAGTTTATGATATGGGCTAGGGGTTTACTGATAAAGTTACTGCAATTGTGAAGGAGGAAGCATGGAATTTGATCTTGTCCAGCACATGATTTTTTTTTTTTTTTTAATTTTGCTGTGAAGTGTCTTTTCTATTTCAGTTTCAGATGTAGGTCTTAAAAATAGAGTCTCAGAGCATAAGTTTGGTTCTAGTTGTAAGGGACAGCTATTTTTAAGATGGTTAGCCAGGTTTTCTACTGTTTCTGTAAAGTAGTTATTGAATTCCTCTGCTGAAGACTAATTTTCCATTTATTTTTAAGCTAATATCACTTTGTAGTTGTTTTCCTCTATTAGTATTCATATTAATAAGTTGCCACATGCTTTTGCTCTTATTTGATGACAATTTGAGGCACTTATCATTCTGTAGCTTTTTGGCTGCATTTACTATGTTCCTTAATATCTTTTTATATAGAGTAAAGTATGACTTAAATGCTTCACTACTGCCTAGTTTGGATTTGCTAATGTAAAAAGTTCTCTTTTTCTTTGTGATGATCTAATGATTCCTGGGGTGATCCAGCTGGAGAGTTTCCTATCTTTGTTGATACATTTTGTTTGTAAGGGAAAGTGGCAATTAAAATAGGAACAGAAAATATCCAAGAATGCTTCATATTTGCTGTCTACTGTTTGAGCCTCATATACATTTTGCCAGTTTTCATTTTGTATATCAAAGAGGAAAGTATGCATGTGGGTTTTATTGAAGTTTCCCCTCTGTACAGTGATTTTATTGTGTTCGTGACTGTTATTTTGCAACCAGACCTGCATAATTAATGCATTGTGGTCTGAAAATCTTAGTTTGACAGAGGAAAATCCTAGTTTGACAGAGGATACAGTACAATTTATATTGCTTGCTACTTGATCCAGACAAATGGTACTGTGATTTGTTATCCTGGTTGGAGTGTTAACCATTAGGTCTAGGTTGTAGCTGTTCATAAAATTTTTAATGCTTAGATGGGTAGAGTTTTCTGAGAGAAAATCTATATTATAGTCACCACATATTAGAACACTATATGATTTTATTTTACTTAGATTTTCTATTACTGGTGCTAGATTTTTGTAGAAAGTCCCTATGTTACCAGAGGGTGACCTGTAAAGTGCTATTATATAAACATTTAGATCTGTAAGCTCTATACCTGACAGTTCTATATCTATTTCAATACTATATGAATTGCAAATATCAAGAGGTGTAGCAGTAATGTTGTCTTTTACAAATATGCAACTACCTCCACCTTTGTAAGATGTTCTTGAGAAAGACCTACGAGTTTAAAATTTGGTATCACAACACTTTCTATTTCAAAATACCTCATGAAATGTTCATTAATACATAATATCTGTGTATCTGACAGTTCACTTGCACTTGATAACAAAATTTCTAATTCATTAAGTTTGGTTTTGAGCCCTTGTACATTATGGATGTATACTTTTAGATCAAGATTTTTTTTTAATTTTTTTACACATTGGCTAGGAGGTTCAGACTTTACCTTATTTACTACAATTTGCTGATGGAGTCCTTTGCAAGTTTTATAGTGTATCTTTAACTTGTTTGATGATGCTATCTTTAACTTGTTTGGTGATGCTAAGTTTTTTCTTTTCTCAGAGGGGGATAGAATAAATCCTCCTTCTTGGGTATATTCCGCCTTGATCTTAAATTAACTCTTACAGGTCTAACTGCTGCAGCCCTTTGTGGATCTTCGGATGTCTCCTCTTTCCTGCTTTCTTCGTTCTTGTCGAATTTGCTTTCCTCATTTTTGCCTGTAAGTCTTTCAGGAAGCTGATATACGAATCTATGAGGCAAAGTGTATTTTTCTTGGTTTAATAATCATGTTGCAATATTAAGGATGAAATGCAAGGTTTATAAAGTAAAGCAGTTTTTCTATTTTAGGCCTATTAATGTCATTATTATGAAGTTTTGTGAGATATTTTGTGATGTTCATGAGGTTTACATTGAAATGAAAATGATAAAATTGTATTGTGAAGTATGATACTAAGACAAGGTTTATGCTGTGATATATGTAAGATTTGTGATGTTGATACCAATGATGATGATGACGATGATGATGATGATGATGATGATGACGACAATGTTTGGAAAATGAAATGTTAGGGATTTGCGGGTATTTTGTTTTGTAATGCATTGCACTTTTATTTATGATTGCTGTATGAAATTCTGAGAAACGACTGTATGTAAGTTAGGTAACATGATGACATTAAATATTGGTTTGTGTAGTTATATTACTGTTGCTTATGAAGTTTGAGCTGCGTCTGATTTATTGGTCATATTTGGATCGTAGTTAACAACTCTATGATCATATAGCAGTGGCATGAGAAAGAGATAGTTTTGGTAGTAAATGGCCAATATGTGCTAAATATGTTGTTACTGACTATGAAGTATTAATGTCTTATGAAAATATTCAAAGTTGTTTCACAATGTAAAGGCATATTTGCATATAATTAAAAAGTGCAGGATTGTTCAGTGTCAAATAAAATGGGAGATTATTTTTGTTAAAAAGAATATAAAAAGTTGATATACGCTTGTATGATCTGTTTTACTGAAATGTTAAGACTATTGTTTTTGATTCTTCAGAATTATTATTGTGTATGCAATTTTTTTTATTATATGTGTTTCTACTGTTTTACATTAATTATTTACAACTGAGATAGCACAGCATAACTCGAAAATTTATCTTAAATTTAAAACAGATTAATGATCTCAATACTTCAATGTTTACCATTGAATCCAGTGTCATGTTGTACTCTGGTCTACTATTTTGAAGTTACGGTTATATGATTATAGACAACAGGTGGATTTCAATCCTTAGCAAGTAACTCAAACCTTAGTTGGGTGAATGCAATTTTCTGCTTATCTACAATTTTTTTTTCTTCTACTGTCTTTTCTGTTAATTATAATAAAGTCATTTAAATTATCTTTACTAAAGTTATTGTCATTTCAAAAACACTGTTAATATATCTTAAAAACAAAGATGATGTGACTTATCAAACGAAAGTGCTGGCAGGTTGATAGACACACAAACAAACACAACCATACACACAAAATTCAAGCTTTTGCAACCAACAGTTGCTTCATCAGGAAAGAGGGAAGGAGAGGGAAAGACAAAAGAATGTGGGTTTTAAGGGAGAGGGTAAGGAGTCATTCCAATCCCGGGAGCGGAAAGACTTACCTTAGGGGGAAAAAAGGACAGGTATACACTTGCGCACACACACACACACACACACACACACACACACACACACACACACACACACACACATCCATCTGCACGTACACAGACACAAGCAGACACTTTGTGTCTGTGTATGTGCGGATGGATATGTGTGTGTGTGCGAGTGTATACCTGTCCTTTTTTCCCCCTAAGGTAAGTCTTTCCACTCCCGGGATTGGAATGACTCCTTACCCTCTCCCTTAAAACCCACATCCTTTCGTCTTACCCTCTCCTTCCCTCTTTCCTGATGAAGCACCATTGGTTGCGAAAGCTTGAAGTTTGTGTGTATGGTTGTGTTTGTTTGTGTGTCTCTCGACATGCCAGCGCTTTTGTTTGGTAAGTCACACACCTTTGTTTTTTGATATATTTTTCCCACGTGGAACGTTTCCCTCTATTATATTCATATCAAAAACACTGTTATATTTTTATATATTTCATTTTTAAAGATGGGTCAGAACCACAGTATTAAAATCTAATTATATTTTATTGTAATTCTAGTGAGAATGTTTTTCAGGAAATTAACATTTCTTATATTTCTCATAATGCAATTTTGTTTATTTTTTTCAAGCGGTACTGGTTAAACTTGATGATGGAAACATAGTTATTGGCACCTTTTTAGACCTATCCATGGCCTCATTCCATTCTTCTATATAAATTAGAAACTTATGAAGGCAGAGGAGTGGAATTAGACTTGTTAAGATCATACCTTGCTGACAGGAGACAATGTGTTAAGCTGTATCATACAACTGGGGGACATACACAAACAGTAAAATCTCTTACAAAATTTTTAACTGTGGTGTCTTTCAGAAAAGCACTACCAGGCCTTTTATGTTTGTTGTGTACAAAAATCAAACCAAGTAAATTATGGCAACGATACTGGTGCTCTACAAAACAGTGACCAGTGCAAAATAATACAGAAAACATTAACCTCATCACAAAATATCTCACCATAAACAAATTGGCACTAAATAAGGACAAGACAATTCTGATGGAGTTTCTGCTAAATTATAAATCAAGAGAAGTAGATACTGAGTAGAGTATTCAGTTGGAACAACTGATAAACATACACTCCTGGGTATTACAGTAAATGAACATCTTACATGCAAGGAGCACATCAGCTATGTGTGTCGAAAAATCTCCTGTGACACCCTCCTGCTAAAATGCCTTTCTAGCATAATAGTGCCACCTGTCTTAAGACAAATCTATTTTGGAATCAGGCAATTAGGATAATAGCTAATATTAGTAAACGTCAGTCCTGTTGAGAATACTTCATTAAGTATAACATACTAACAGTGTATTCATTGTATGTTCTCAGGACTATACTGTTTGAAAAAGACAATATGGAATGTAGTGTTAATCAATAGTGAAATCCATACCTATAATACAAGAAGAAGAGAGGATTATCACATTTATTTAATAATAAAAGAGCGAAAGGCCATAGTCCATTTTCTGCTAGAAGACATTTTTGTAACAGACTGCCAAATAATACAAAACTGTTTAATGGAAATATATTCAAGACAAAATTAAAGCATCTGTCAATTGCTAAATGTTTGTACTCCATAAAGGATTTTTAATGATGTTGTGTATAATTTATCTTTATTTCTAAACTCTTATTAATGTTTGTAAACATACTATGTCCATAATTGTAAAGGTTATTATGAACAAATAAAACATTTATTTATTATTTTCGAGGGGTATTTGAAAAGTCCATGCAAAGTCTGAGAGGTGTGAAGTGTTGCAAGGATGGTTTGCAGCTCTTCAGGAAGAATCCACAAGACTTTGTGGATGAAACATGGATACATTACTATATTCCTGAGACCAAACAACAATTTGAAGAATGGGTTACCAACGGAGAATCTGCACCAAAAAAGGTGAAGACCAGTCCTTTGGCCAGAAAGGTTATGGCAACTGTCTTTTGGGATTCGCAAGGGATAATCCACATTGACTATCTGGAAAAGGGTAAAACTATTACAGGTGCATATTATTCATTGTTATTGGACCATTTGAAAACCGAGCTGATAGAAAAATGCCGGCGATTGGACCGCAAAAAAGGTCATTTTCCATCACAACAATGCACCAGCACACACCTCAGCAGTTGTGGTCGCAAAATTAATGGAAATAGGATTCCAACTCATTTCAGAACCCCCCTATTCTCCAGACTTGACTCCCTTGGACTACTATTATTTCCCCAATTTGAAGAAATGGCTGGCAGGACAGAGATTTTATTCAAACGAGGCGATGATTGCAGCAACTAATAGCTATTTTGCAGACTTGGACGATTCCTATTATTTGGAAGGGATCAACAAATTAGAACAGCATTGGGCGAAGTGTGTAAGTCTAAAAGGAGACTACATCGAAAAATAAACAAGGGTTACCCCAAACATGTAAGTAGTTTTCATTTTTGCATGGACTTTTCAAACACATCTCGTATTTATTTATGAACATTTATTAGAAGGGAGTAACATAATAGTATCCACAATGGATGCATGTAATCAAATTATGTATGTACAGTAGTATAAAATGGGTAATGTAAGCAAAACCATGAAAGCAAGTAGTAGTAGTGCGTGAACTGAAAACTCAACAAACCTATGAACAGGAGTGCTCTTATTTTTTGCACTTTATGACAATTCAGAATAGTGACCATTTTTAAATGTTGCAAATCTCAGGAGGCTAGTTTTATAAAAAATCAGTAGTGGTATTGAGAAAGGAATTGAAAATAAATAACTATTAGATCAACCTCACCTTCACTGCTGAACATCTGATGGGAATATACCACTGGAAGAACAATGTTTAAGGAAGAACACTTGAGAAACAGAAAAGAAAAATATGAGAAGATCTATTAGTGGGAAAGAAAAGTACAGTGATGGAAACAATCAATCTGGTACTTATTAGATTCTCCCAACAACCTGTCTTCCACTTGCATTCTGTACTACTTTTTACACAAATTCATTAAATTTTACATTTGCTGTCACTGTTACTCTCAGCTGTTGGTGATACTATTGAGACTGTTTCACTGATACTGTGCGTTTCTGCTCAGTACTTACCTTGAACAAATGAAACTTCTTCCATTACTGCCAGTAGAACATTTGAAATAGAATGCAGAGGTCCTGGCTTATGAAACAGTAGTCTCCATCTTAAGGGAAGGAAAAAATACCTAGTTTTGTGGGAGGGGGGCAAGGGGTGGCTTTATTAGTTGGGCCTCTCTCTAACCTTTACAGCCAATTCCTCTTGAGAATGATTCTCTAGTAGTCTTCATCAGTCTAAGATTCATACCGAGGTGTCCTAAAAGGCAGGATAGAGAACATTCTAAGAGCACCATGAATAATCACAGGTATGGTTAGTTCACAGTAGGGACAAAAATGCTCTTTGAATTCAGTAGGAAGTGCTGCACCAAGTGTGTCATGCACTGTGGAAATCCCGAGAAGGGACAGACATTGTGTTTCGACATTACGGCAGTGGCAAAGCCATTGCTGACAGACAGTAAAAATTGGTTGTGGCGTTTCAGAAGCAACTGTCCCCACCTCAGAATTATAACTACCGTATTTACTCGAATCTAAGCCGCACTTTTTTTCCGGTTTTTGTAATCCAAAAAACCATCTGCGGCTTAGAATCGAGTGCAAAGCAAGCGGAAGTTCTGAAAAATGTTGGTGGGTGCCGCCACAACTAACTTCTGCCGTCAAATATATGTAGCGCTACACAGGCATGCTTTGTAGGCACAATGATAAATACTGGCACCAAATACTCTGCGTCAGTAAATAAATTAAAAAAAAATGGAAGATGAGCTTTTTTTTATCCACCCTGAGTTTCGACCACTGCATTTTCATACATTATCCAATGAAGTAAATACAAATTCCGTATTGTTCATCTTCAAATGTAGCAGCATTTCAATGTACTACGAAAATCCGACAGGCAAGACTGTTTGGGATGTTTGTCAATATGGCCAACTCTACATTCTGAATTTTTTCCTACCTGTGAAAAGAGATGGTTGCTAATAGGAACTTCTATGAATTGTGAATCACATGCAGTATTCTCTTCACCATAAGAATAATACGAATTTTAACATTTTGCCATGTATTGTTTCGTGTTTGCTGCCACCTCATTTAAATCCTGTCTGCCTAATAAACTACGAAACTAGAATGAGAGAACAGCAAACGCGGAAGAATACACATATCATGTCATGTTTATATTCATATTATTCTTATGCCTAATAGTGATACAGTCAGAAATGAAGCACAGCAATTGACTAGATTTTTAAATCTAAGATGACTCTAATTTCTGTGCAGACTGTAATGTACTAAAGAGGCGTCTGCAAAGATTTTCAAACGGAGAAAAAAATTTCGCTAAAATCTCGTTCAGAACATCTTCTATCATACGCAGTATATTATTTGGTTCTTGTTGATCATTATCAAAGAAAGCAGCAGTGTAAGTAACAACAAATAGCAGTATCTTGCCATTGTTTCGCTAATGAGACGATCCTCTCTCTTTTATTTTTTTAATTGTAAGCGGCGGTAGTGCGCACTAAAGCAAAGCCATGCGAGCAGCGACAGGCCGTAAACACGCACTATCAGAATGCGACAAACAATGTATGACACAGTACAGTAATGCATTTTCAGCTTAGAGTCGCGTAAACACCTATAACAAAGAAAACGGCGCTTTTCAGATCAAAGAAAAATAAGCAATCAATTCAAACCAGACGAAGCACGTGAAAAAGGAAGGGTACCCGTATAAATACGGACGGAGTGCCTGATGCATAGCAATGGCTACCTGGTAAAGCTTAACTGGTAAGCTCACGACTCGAACCAAACTACTGAAGATGTATCGTCATTCATTCGACCTGAACTGTGTCTCCTATTAGAATGGACCAACTTTGTTTCGATTTGGAGATGCGGCCTAAAACTTTTCTCTCCCCTTGAATTTCGAGTCTCAATTTTCAGATGCGGCTTAGATTCGGGAATTTTTTTTTTTTTTTCCCTTGATTCTGAGTCTCATTTTTCAGGTGCGGCTTAGATTCGAGTAAATACAGCAAGTTCAAAAGCTGCCAAAAGGACATCAGTGTTCTGAGTTCTGTTTCACAGACTTGCTCACCTTTCACGCCCGAACCCTCATTGACGCGACAGTAAAGGTCATTCCTTCACATGACTGTGTAACGTGCAGCCTTCCTTAAAATAGTGAAGTCATTTTAACATGCAACACACTTACTGGAAAAGCATTGCCAAAAGAACATAGACTGCTGTAAACATTTTAGCCAATTTGGCAAGTGAGTTGCAGCATTATTTTATTTACATTTTACCTTTGGTGATTTTGTTGCAACGCCTGGCTCCAGTTCTAGGTCGGCAGAGCCGCTAGGGAGCCAGGCTTAGCACAGGTGTACCTATTAGTCGAGGGTCCCGAGAGCGCAGGCAGCTACGGCTACTGTGGATTCCCATAGGGAACAGCACCAGATCTGCAGGCCGTGGTTCGAGGAGGGGCACTTTGCAATACTACAAAAACCAAAGTATTTATATAATATTTGGAAAACAAGTAAAATAGGAGACAGCTTAAACTACGTAGAGACAGAAAAAACAACAAAATATTGTGAACTGCACAATGACCAGACAAAACATCACAATGTTCTCAGTCTTATCTTCACTGATCAAACAGCTGCAGTATATCGCAGAGCCAAACCAGCTGCAATATATCACTACATTTTTAACTTTCCAGCTGAGCCAATAGTTGCATTTTGTGTGCTGTACAGGAGTCACCAAGTGATGTCACCCCATGCAGGCATCGTGAATGTGAGCTCAAACTTGGAAAAAAAAATTCCCCGAGAATTCCAGGTGTGTGGAGGAAGATGTCAAGAAGCTCTTGATAAATCAGTTAATTAATGTTTCAAAAGTAGTGGCAGCATATTATTAATTTAAATGGGATAATATTCATATTATTAACACACTAAATTCATAAAACTCAATAAAATTCAGTTTCAGTGCTAGTTTAAAACCACAGAACTCCCTGAGATTTTACGAAATTCCTGAAACTCCCTAAGAACTCAGTTTTTTCCAGGTCAAATATAATTCCCTGAGAATTCCAGGTATTCCAGAAGAACTACAGTCCTGGCTCCAGCATAAGCTGTGTTCTCTGCCACGTGAGGGAGGAAAGAGAAGACTGCTCAGATTACAACTCTACCTACATTTTGCACATCCACTGCAATCTTCAGATTGCATTACTGTTTCAGCAACCACACTATTATTCTGTAAAACATGCACTTCCTCGACACTTTAACTCTGTTCTTAACAAGCTGAGCAAAGACCTCAAACCCTCGCTTAAATGTAAACTTCCACCACTGTTCTCGAGGGTTACATTTCTTATAAAAAATTGTCTTTATTCATGAAATTGTTTTTTATAAAAACAATGAAAGACAAACTTTTCTGTACAAATTGTTTAGTTACTCTCTCAATACTCACATATACTCACTTATACACTTTTGTATGCTTTCGAACAAGTTCTGGAAAAGTGCCTCAAAAAACATGCTTTCAGAACAGACTCACAAGGTTCTTAAATCGACAGAAACTGCTTTCCATGCATTTTTTGTCACTGCAAATAAATTGCTACATAGCATTTGCCGTTACTTATTCTTTGATCTTTTAACGTGATGGTTGTGACAAGTCAAGTGTATCTGTTTTGTGAACAAAACACTGTTGTCGATTGTGATCCAACTGGGTACATTGCCAGCAGTTCACTGGTTCTCACATCTGGGCTCATATCAATACAACTGAGTTTGGACCCCAATTACACAGTTATAAGTGGATTTTGCATTTGCTCAGTGAAACTGTTTGAGCATTTCCTTACACTATCTGATACGAGTCTTTGGGAAGATCCCTGCACGATGGATGGGTCTTCTTTGCAGATAAACAGTTGTACAAAACAGAGTGCACAGCAGTCTTATATATGTGTAAAGGTGCCTCTGTCTCACGTTAAGCAATGTCTCACTCCTCTTTATCGTGTTCCTCGCAGTGTCAACATTTTCTATGATCTTTGCCAATCCAGACCGACCTTCATGAAATACCGGGTGATCAAAAAGTCAGTATAAATTTGAAAACTTAATAAACCACAGAATAATGTAGATAGAGAGGTAAAAATTGACACACATGCTTGGAATGACATGGGGTCTTATAAGAGAAAAAAATCACAAAATGTCCAACAGATGGCACTGGAGAGCAAAACGTCAGTGACTGCGCATGACAATAGTGTATTAAAGGAGCTGTAATGAGAGAGAGAATCAGACGTGCCAGCAGTCACAGCAAGTTGATGTTACCTGAAAAGGCGCTTTTAGTGAAGCTGTATTATCAGAATGGGGAATGTGCTAGTTCAACATTATGATCCTATCGTCATAGGAGGGGGATTTGAATGGGTAACGGTCCGTTGACAAATGCAAAATGCAGCTGTGGCGAGAATGATTTCAAAGTTCGAAGCCACGGGTTGGTTAGACAATAGACCCTATAGTGGCCAACCGAGCACAAGGCATAATGCTGCTGAGACAGTTCAGGAAGAAATGGAGACTGCAGCGGGTTCATCTATGCACGGGGAAGTCAGCGCTCGTGCAGTCGCACGTCGCACCGGCATTCCACACACTACTGTTTGGTTGGCACTGAAGCGTACCCTCCGATGCTATCTGTATAAAATCCAACGGCATCATGAACTGTTACCTGGCGATTTAGTGAAGCGGAGGGCATTTGCGGTGTGGGTGTTTCAAAAGATGTCAGAAGATGACGATTGGTTGAGTAATGTGTTGTGGACCAACAAAGCTCATTTCACGCTCTGAGAGTCTGTCAACGCCCACAACTGCAGAATTTGGGCTACCGAAAATCCTAGAACTGTCGTGAAAACTCCATTGCATGACGAGAAAGTCACGGTTTGGGTTTGACTTACGACATCTACCGTTATCGTGCCTTTTTCTTCGAGGAAATGTGTGATTCTGGTTTTGTAACTGCTACCGTGACGGGTGAGAGATACGCCGATATGTTACAGAATCGTAACACCCCCAGCCTGGCTGATAAACACCTGCTGGAACGTACGATGTTTATGCAGGATGGCTCTCCACCCCATACTGCTAGACGCATGAAAGATCTCTTGCGCTCGTCGTTTGGTGATGATCATGTGCTCAGCCACCACGTTCATCGTGCTTGGCCTCCCAAGTCCCCAGACCTCACTCCATGCGTTTATTGGCTTTGGGGTTACCTGAAGTCGCAAGTGTATCGTGATCAACCGACGTCTCTAGGGATGCTGAAAGACAACATCCGATGCCAATGCCTCACCATGCTGTTCACAACATTATTCCTCGACTACAGCTATTGTTGAGGAATGATGGTGGACACATTGAGCATTTCCTGTAAAGAACACCATCTTTGCTTTGTCTTACTTTGTTATGCAAATTGTTGCTATTCTGATCAGATGAAGCGCCATCTGTCGGACATTTTTTGAACTTTTGTATATTTTTGGTTCTAATAAAACCCCATGTTATTCCAAGCATGTATGTCAATTTGTACCTCTCTATCTACATTATTCCGCGATTTATTCAGTTTTCAAATTTATGCAGACTTTTTGATCACCCAGTACATTACAATAAAATTCCACAAACCAATTACAGACAGCCTTTCATGAAGCTGAAGACAATTGATTGCCAAAGGCTGAACAAAGGAATTCGAGGCACTGTTGATGAGTTAGGCATTCTACATCCACATCTACAAACATACTCTGCAAGCCACCACATGGCATACGGTGGAGGGTATCTCGTACCACTACTAATTTTCTATATGCCTCCATATGAGCCCTAATTTCTCTTATCTTAACTTTATGGTCCTTATATAAAATGAGAATCAGCTGCAGTAGAATTGTTCTGCTGACAACCTCAAATGCCTATTCTCCAAATTTTTCTCAATAATGCCTCACAAAACGAATATTGTCTTCCTTCCAAGGACTCCCATGTGGGTTCACAATACACCTCAATAATACCCATGTGTTAATCAAACCTAATTTTTTCCCATCCCATCAGTCTTCTGACTGATTTGATGCGGCCCGGCACGAATTCCTCTCCTGTGCCAATCTCTTCTTCTCAGAGTAGCACTTGCAACCTACATCCTCAATTATTTACTGGATGTAATCTAATCTCTGTCAAATCTACAGTTTTTGCCCTCTACAGCTCCCTGTAATGAAGCTATGTGATCGTTCCATTTCATATCCCTATAAAGTGTTACACCCAGGTATTTGTATGAGTTGGTACATTTCAACTGTGAATCACTGGTATTATATTCATAGGATCCTAAACTTTTTTGTTTTGTGAAGTGCACAATTTTACATTTCTGAACGTTTAAAGCAAGTTGCCAATCTTTGAGCCACTTTGAAATCTTATCAAGATCTGACAATATTTCTGCACCTTCTTTCAGCAGTACTTTGTTACAGAAAACTACACTGTCTGCAAAAAGTCTGAGGTTACTATTAATACTGTCTGCAAGGTCTCTGACACCCACAGTCCATAATAAGACATGGATGTCTGATACTTTGTTTCACCTTCCTCTGACCATTTTCCATAGATGTTCATGACAGTAGCACACACATTTGACTAGCTTCTGTGTTTCTGAGATGCCAGTTGCAGGTGCCAGGCGTCATTGTCAGAGTTGCTTCTGTCAGAGGATTTCCTAATTTATGACCCATGTTTCCATTAGATTGATTCCCCATTTGTCTAAAGTCCATTTGCGTAGTTCCCTTAGTGTGTCAGGTGTGTCGGTCGGGCACACAGTTTTAATCTGCCAGAAAGTTTCATATCAGCACACACTCCGCTGCAGAGTGAAAATCTCATTCTGGAAACGTCCCCCAGGCTGTGGCTAAGCCATGTCTCCACAATATCCTTTCTTTCAGGAGTGCTAGTTCTGCAAGTTTCACAGGAGAGCTTCTGTAAAGTTTGGAAGGTAGGAGACGGATACTGGCAGAAGTAAAGCTGTGAGTACCGGTCGTGAGTCGTGCTTCGGTAGCTCAGATGGTAGAGCACTTGCCCGCGAAAGGCAAAGGTCCCGAGTTCGAGTATCGGTCGGGCACACAGTTTTAATCTGCCAGGAAGTTTCATATCAGTGCACACTCCGCTGCAGAGTGAAAATCTCATTCTGGAAAAAAAAAGCAGTTCCCCAATTTCCCAGTTAAAAATATTTTTTCCCCAGATGAAAATATCCTTTTTCCTGCCTGAAACTACGCTTGTTCCGTGTTAAGTGACAATATACTTTCCCTGTGAGTTACAGAACTTACAAATTCTTTGAATGGTAAAAGTATAAAGATCTTTCATGCACAGCAATATGTATACAGCATATTTTCGTATTACGAAAGTAAAAATATGAATTCCACTGATTACAGCACGGTAGCTTTTGAAGCACTGAAATCAGACTGTGATGCACTTTTGTCAGCCATTCACAGCTCACATTATATGAATCACCATCCAATGATATCAGATGTTCAGATCATAGGACACATGATGTATCAGCCAACAGCAATAATATTTAAGTAGTGCGATCACACAAATAGGAAAATGGTTTAAATTAATATTCGTTCAGTACAGCTATATGAAAAGTAAAGTTTTCACATATAACACTGGCCATCAAAATTGTTTTGCTCTTATCTGCTCGAGAATTGACCTCACACTTTTTTTGAAGGATAATTACACTCTTTGGCCATCATTACTGCATAACTTTTAATCTATGTAACAACTGAAATAAATATGAAAAACTAACCTTCAAGCTTGGTCTTTTTTAGTGCATTACCCTTTAAGATATATGAAGTACAAATGTGACAGTAAAATTTTAAATAAAGGCATACATGGCTGGTCTTCTGAGCCTAAAATTTTTCAAAGTGGCTGGTGCTCTGTATAAAGTTCTGAATGAGAGTCTACTGTGGTTCATGGTGTGGGTTCCTGTAGTCATGTCCTAGATCATGAACAACGGGCAACGCATAAGTGGCCAAGTAAGTGGACCCGACAGTCGGGATACCAGTTACTTTGGAATAAGGCTGGGCATCTCGGACATATTCTGAGTCGTGGTCACCTTTGTGCTCATACGGCAAAGACTACCAAACCCACCGGTTAGTCCCTCAACCGTTAGCAGTAAAACTCAATGGGACTCGGGGCAAGTAAGGCTAGCAACCTGCTTCCCTGGTACTTTAAATATGATGCTGGCAACAATCAGAGCAAAATGCCTCGGACCTTTGGAGGAGACGGAGTCCCACCTCTAACTGACAAACCAGGGACTCCTCAGATACGACTCGACAAACAAATGGTAATGAGTTGGGGGGCTATTAATATCAATGGTGGCTACTCTGGGAAGAAGGTAGAGCTGGCAGAGACTGCAAGTAAGATGGGGCTGGATGTTTTAGCTGTTAGTGACATTCGGGTAAGGGGTGAGAAAGAAGGAGGAAGTGGGAGAATACAAGGTCTACCTGACAGGAGTCAAAGCAGGAATAGCACAATGGGGTGTAGGGCTTTACATCAGGAAAGAAATGGAACCAAGTGTAGTTGCAATAAGGTATGTAAACGAATGACTGATGTGGATGGATTTGACAGTGTCTAGCAAGAAAATTAGGATTGTGTCAGTATATTCGTATTGTGAAGGGACAGATCAAGATAAGATAGATAGTTTTTATGATGCACTCAGTGATGTAGTTGTTAGAGTAAAGGACAAGGACAGTATTCTGCTCATGGGTGATTTTAATGCCAGGATTGTAAATCGAACAGAAGGGTATGAAAAGGTTATGGGTAAATTTGGGGAGGATATGGAGGCCAACAGGAATGGGAAACAACTCTTGGATTTCTGTGCCAGTATGGGCTTAGTAATCACAAACTCCTTTTTTAAACATAAGAACATTCACCGGTATACTTGGGAAGGCAGGGGAATCAGATCTGTCATTGACTATGTAATAACAGATCAGGAATTCAGGAAGGCTGAGAGGGACACACGTGTATTCAGGGGAATCTTTGATGACACTAATCATTATTTAATCTGCAGCGAAATTGGTATTGTGAGGCCGAAAGTGCAGGAGGTCAGGTCCATATGTAGGAGGATAAGAGTGGAGAAACTTCAGGATAAGGAAATCAGGCACAAGTACATATCAATGATCTCAGAAAGGTACCAGTTAGTTGAATGTAGTCAATTACAGTCATTGGAAAAGGAATGGACAATGTACAGGAACACAATACTAGAAGTGGCTAAAGAATGTATTGGAACAGTAGTATGTAAAGGTAGGATGAAGCAAACAGCTTGGTGGAATGATACAGTCAAGGCAGCCTGTAAAAGGAAAAAGAAGGCATATCAAAAATGGCTACATACTAGAACTCAGGTAGACATAAAAAGTTATGTTGAAGAAAGAAACAAAGCCAAACAGATAATTACAGCCATCCAAGAAGAAATCGTGGGAAGACTTTGGAAACAGGTTGGAGACTTTGGGTCAAGCTGCTGGAAAACCATTTTGGAGTGTAATTAGCAGTCTTCGAAAGGGAGGTAAGAAGGAAATGACAAGTATTTTGGACCAGTCAGGAAAACTGCTTGTGAATCCTGTGGATTTCTTGGGCAGATGGAGGGAATATTTTGAAGACTTGCTCAATGTAGGTGAAAATACCATCAGCAATGTTTCAGATTTCGATGTACAATGGGATAGGAATGAGGATGGAAATAAGATCACATTTGAGGAAGTGGTAAAAATGGTCAATCGATTGCAGTGCAATAAAGCAGCTGGAGTGGATGAAATTAAGTCGAAACTCATCAAATACAGTGGAATATCAGGTCTTAAATGGCTACACAGGATAATTGAAATGGCCTGGGAGTCGGTACAGGTTCCATCAGACTGGACAAAAGCAGTATTCACACCAATCTTTAAACATGGAAACAGAAAAGATTGTAACAACTACAGAGGTATCTCTTTAATCAGCGTTGTGGGTAAAATCTTCTCAGGTATTGTTGAAAGGAAAGTGCGAGTATTAGTTGAGGACCAATTGGATGAAAATCAGTGTGGGCTTAGGCCTCTTAGAGGTTGTCAGGACCAGATCTTTAGCTTATGGCAAATAATGGAGAAGTGTTATGAATGGAACAGGGAATTGTATCTGTGCTTTATAGATCTAGAAAAGGCATATGACCGGGTTCCTAGGAGGAAGTTATTGTCTGTTCTGCGAGATTGTGGACTAGGAGGCAAACTTTTGCAAGCAATTAAAGGTCTTTACATGGATAGTCAAGCAGCAGTTAGAGTTGACGGTAAATTGAGTTCATGGTTCAGAGTAGTTTCAGGGGTAAGACAAGGCTGCAACCTGTCTCCACTGTTGTTCATATTATATATATGGATCATATGTTGAAAACAATAGACTGGCTGGGTGAGATTAAGATAGGTGAACACAAAATAAGTAGTCTTGCATATGCGGATGACTTAGTTGTGATGGCAGATTCGATTGAAAGTTTGCAAAGTAATATTTCAGAGCTAGATCAGAAATGTAAGGACTATGGTATGAAGATTAGCATCTCCAAAACGAAAGTAATGTCAGCGGGAAAGAGATAGAAACGGATTGAGTGCCAAATAGGAGGAACAAAGTTAGAACAGGTGGACGGTTGCAAGTACTTAGGATGCATACTCTCACAGGATAGCAACATAGTGAAAGAACTGGAAGCGAGGTGTAGCAAAGCTACTGCAGTGAGCGCTCAGCTACAATCTACTCTCTTCTGCAAGAAGGAAGTCAGTACCAAGACTAAGTTATCTGTGCACCGTTCAATCTTTCGACCAACTTTGTTGTATGGGAGCGAAAGCTGGGTGGATTCAGGGTACCTTATCAATAAGGTAGAGGATACGTATATGAAAGTAGCTAGGATGATTGCAGGTACTAGTAGATGGAAACAATGGCAGGAGGGTGTCCACAATGAGGAAATCAAAGAAAAACTGGGAAAGAACTCTATAGATGTAGCAGTCAGGGCGAATAGGCTTAGATGGTAGGGTCATGTTACACGCATGGGAGAAGCATGATTACCCAAGAGGCTCATGGGTTCAACAGTAGAGGGTAGGAGGAGTCGGGACAGACCAAGGAGAAGGTACCTGGATTCAGTTAAGAATTATTTTGAAGTAATAGGCTTAACATCAGAAGAGGCACCAATGTTAGCACGGAATAGGGGATCATGGAGGAATTTTATAAGGGGGGCTATGCTCCAGACTGAACATTGAAAGGCATAATCAGTCTTAAATGATGATGATGATGATGATGATGATGATGATGATGATGATGAGAGTCTACTGCTCTGAGATTTAAGAAATTCATCACAAATTCTCATACATAACATAATTCATCTCGTGTAAGAGGAAATTTACTTTGAAATTAATATTTCTCGAACCACCAATCGCAATACTTTCCCCCTACCTGTTATAAATGTAAACAGTTGTGACATCATGCTCATTGAAAGCAGTTTGACACATTGTGCTACCAGCAGACACTTGTATGTACAATTTGTTTTGTTGTAATGGTGCATTTTCTTTGCAACTAAAATTTTATTTTGGGGTTATTCCCTCATTTCTGTTTTCTTGCTCCAATATTATTCTGCTGTAGCGGGCAAAAAATACAATTTTTTGTTACAGTATCAGTTCTTACCAGTGAAATCGAGACCGATGACCGTAGCAGTCTGGTCCCTTTAACCCCCACAAACCAACCAACCAGTAAAATCACAAAAATTTAACTGGGAACTAAAACAATGTAAAATTGCTGATATTCTAAAAGTTCCTGGGTTTTTCGATGATGAAAAAATTCCCACATTGCTCCTGGATTTCGCATGGCATATACATCCTATTATAGAATCCAACGATGATCCTTCAAAATGGTGTGTACCTTCATGTGTCATGTGTAATGATTAAGGAAGTGTTACACACTGACCTTTTCTGGGCAGAGAATAATCTTTATGTAGCTGCCAGAAAATGTGATACTGTAGAAGATAAGGGGTAATAAATAAATAAATTTAATCATATTTTGATTTTTGATGTCAATAAGAGTGGAGATTATTAGTACAGTAAAGGCATTCGTGTGAATCAAGGAAGTTGAGTAATGGACGAAGAAGAATTTTGTGTCGTGATTAAACATCACTCTCTGAAAGGCAAAATGCCTCAGGAGACTAAAGGGAAGCTCAATAAACATTATGGTGACGCTGCACATTCGATTAGAACAGTTTATAAGTGGTTTCAAAATTTCTGGAGTGGCCACATGGGCACAACTGACGCTGAACGCTCTGGATGCCGAGGGGAGGTTACGACTCCAGAAATCATTGATAAAATCCATAATGTGGTGATGGATGACAGAAGAGTTAAGGTGCGTGAGATTGCTAGTGCTGTGGGCATCTCGAATAAATGGGTACATAATATTTTGCATAAATATTTGGACAAGAGAAAGCTACCCACAAGATGGGTTCCAGATGGGTTCCACGATTGCTCACACTTGACCAAAAATGGAATCGTGTGAAATGTTGCAAGGATGGTTTGCAGACGATCACGAAGAATCTGCAGGACTTTTTAAGTATCGTTTCATAACTGTGGATGAAACATGGATACATTACTATACTCCTGTGACCAAACAACGATCTAAACAATGGATTACCAAGGGAGAATCTGCACCAAAAAAGGCGATGACCATTCCTTCGGCTGGAAAGTTTATGGCAAATGTCTTTTGGGATTCGCAAGGGATAATCCTCATTGACTATCTGGAAAAACTAAAACTATTACAGGGAATATTATTCATCGTTATTGGACCATTTGAAAACTGAGCTGCAAAAAAAAAAAAACGGCAGCGACTGGACCGCAAAAAAAGCCCTTTTCCATCAAGACAATGCACCAGCACACACCTCAGCATTTGTGGTCACAAATTTAATGGAAATAGGATTCCAACTCGTTTCACATCCCTCCTATTCTCCAGACTTGGCTCCCTCGGACTACTATTTGTTCCTCAATTTGAAGAAATTGCTGGTGGGACAAAGATTTTATTCAGACAAGGAGGTGATTGCAGCAACTAATAGCTATTTTGCAGACTTTGACAATTCCTATTATTCAGAAGGGATCAACAAACTAGAACAGCGTTGGTTGAAGTGTGTCTGTCTAAAAGAAGACTATGTTGAAAAATAATAAAGGTTTACCCCAAACACAAAAGTAGTTTTTCTTTTTGCACAAACTTTTCAAATGGCCCTCGTATAACCAAAGAACATGGTTTCAGCAAGACTCAGCACACACATCCAATGCATCTACACTGTGAGTTCATGAAGTTTTCCCTGGAAAACTGATTTCCATAAAGGGGGATATAAATTGGCCCCCACACAGTCCAGGTTTGAGCCCCATGGATTTCTTATGGGGTATGTCAAATCTAAAGTGTATGTCAGTAATCTGACTTTACTAGAGCAACTGAAAGAAAATATCCATAGTGAAGTGGCAGCCATCCCAGCATTTACATGCGAAACATTACACAAAATTTTTTTCATCGTTTAAATGAGTGTAATAGGCACGCTGGATTCCATTGAAATTATAATTTTTTAGAAAAAAACCCTAAACTGTATATTCCAATAACAAACATTTTGTTTATTGATTTCAACCCCGATTTAATTTTGACACACCACATATAAATGTTCATTTGAGACATCCTGTAGAAATGCAATCCATGGAGAAGACAGAAAGCTCTTTCAAAAAAACCTGAAAATTTATTTAATTAAGTAAATAATTTATGTAGTTAGGATGTAATAGCATTTTTATGCTATCTCAGTCTCAGTTAGACTTACCCCACTTGTCAAAAGCTGGCTCCTTTCTGCGATTCCAGCGAGCCCGAAGTGCGTACTTGAGCATCTTGTCCGATGCGTCTACTGAAGTGACCTCAAATCCTTCTTCTAGCAGCATTATCGAATCAATCCTGAAAGAATAAAGATTAATATTCACTGGTGTGTGGTGTAGTGAAAGTTCACACAGTTCTGTTCTGTGAGATAGTAGAGAGTGATTCTGAAAGTTATACTTCAGAATTTTTTAGTTTATCTGCACACAATGTTCATTTCCAGTGATTTACACTAAAGAACACTTGGAGCTGCATGATTTAATTACTTTTAAAGGTTTTCATATGATGGACTATCAAAGTAAAGCAAGTAAAGTAACCTCCCACTGTGTGCCCCCTGTAAAGAGTGGGGGTCACAGCACACTGTGAGCACAACACCAGGGTAGTCTTGGTTTACCCAAGCTAATGTATCATTCTAAGTCAAGGGTTTATATAACGCAAAATACTTTATTCTTTCATTAATTTGTACATTGGTGTCTATAGACCCTTTCTTGATGGATATGGCTAGTCTTACGATTGCAAAATTGCGCACTTATATTAGTAAACTGAGTTTATTCTTTTTCTGAAAAAATTAACTGGAATATATAAAGTTCCACATTACTTTGCTTAATGCAGACAGGAGACTACATAAATAACTGAAGAATACAGATAATATAGAATACACCATTTTTTTAAATCAAATTGTTCTTTCAAATGGCAAAAACTGCTGTTCACTGCGTCTGCAAAATGTGCTGCATGCCACATTTGAAAGCCAACTACATTACCCATTGAAAACTAAAACTTCCTTACAAAATCACACCTAAAACACTCTGTACTTCATTTACATGCTTACAGTCCACTTTCAGGAAATAATCATTCAACTGTTTCTGTTTCCGATTCACTTTTTCCCTTATGATACTTCTCTTTTTCTGGAGAATCAAAAAATAGACAAAATTTGTCCCACATTCTCTAATGAAAACAAATTTTGTCCCATATTCTCTAACCACCCAGGGATGCATTTCAATGTGTTGATGTGCAGAGTAATGGGTACCTCGTACCACCATTCTCACTCTCTTCCCTTACTGACCATAGGCACTATATCTGCATCCCTTGGCTGCTCCAGTCCCTGCTCATAAGCATCCCTTTTTTAACCGCTCAAAAATGTTTTTACAATCTTAGCACGACAGTGTGTTACATTCTTCGTAATTTTCTAACACAGAAGTAGCACAGTGTAAGGGCACAAGCTCGGGTGAGGGGGTTTGATGCCGTAAAAAGGGCACCTCTGGCAATATGGGTCTCGCTACAGCTGCCAGAGGCGATGGTGATGTCAGTTGCATTTGTTTGTTTGTTTGTTTGTTTGTGTGTGTGTGTGTGTGTGTGTGTGTGTGTGTGTGTGTGTGTGTGTGTGTACGCGTGTGTGTGAGTGTGTTATCTATTTTTGACAACGACCTTGTTAGCTGAAAGCTAACTTTCCCACAGTCCTTTATGTTGTGCCTTTCTGTGACTGTGCTATATGGTGAATAGCAACTATTCTTTTCGTTATATTGTTACATTTCATCCTGGATTTTCCATTATCTGATTTTGCCCATAAGGAATTGTAACATAGTGAGGTAGGGTAATTCCACTTGCTAATACAATACCATGCCTAATGTAAACCCTATTATTTATGCTCCATTTTCATACACACTCTTAAGTGTACATATTTTACTGATCTGTTTGTTAGAAGTCTGATTTTTATAATCTATAAGTTAATCACCATCAGCACGGACAGTAATAATAAGCATGCATAAAATGAAGAGAAATATTGATTCTACTGACATGAATTATACTTGAATTGCTCAAAGCACCTGCAGTAGTCAACAATTAGACAACAAAGCAACGAGAAGATCGATGACGGATTGCACAGGTTACAGAGTGCTCTGGCCGTTACAGTACGAGTGCTACACTCTCACTCAAGGAAGAACTGGTAAATAAATTTATAAATACAACTCACCCGGTGCCACAGGCAACATCCAAAATTCTTTGGCAGCCATTCTTCCTCAAGAGTCCAACCAGGAAGTTGCGGTAATTCTGCGTGCGGGAGTTCTTGTCTCCAATGAATGCCTCCCAAACGCGTGCTGCCCTGCCATCGGCATACTGGTCCCGGACTCCTTCGGCAGCGGCACCTGCCGACCGCATGTGGAATACGTTGTCCATTTCTGTAAGGAGAAACAGTGACTACTCACAATAAATACATTGCATGCTAGGCATCTGAGAGCTTTGTGACTGTTACAGCACAACCGCCAGTTGGCCACTGCGTATGTGCAGAGAGGTACTATTCAGCACTAACACACCTGTCTGCCTTTGAGTTTGCCCCCATGTGTACATTGTGTGGGTTTTTCCCTGTTTGTATTACTAGTGTACAGTGACTTCGGATTGAAATCGAGTTCAATTGAGAGCCCAAGTAGACACAGGCATTTTGTCTAACACTAACCAGAAAATTAAAAGGGAAGGTAGGCTAACGGAATCTGGCAGAATAACGAAATTTGTAACTCCACAAAAAAAAAAAAAGTATACACATTGATAGTTTTGATGAAGCTGTTGTCAGCAGAATTGTTTGCAACGTTTATCAAACAGAAAAACGAGTGCCTACAATGGAAGGAATTAAAGAATCTATACTCTTTCAAGTTAGTGAGCTATTAATGAAATTAGATCTCCACCGAGTGGGGGAGGGATTGGACGAGGGTGGGGAGGGAGGGGGGGGGAGCATGCTCATGTTGTTAGAGAGAAGTGACATCCAATAAAAAAGAATTGAGCATATTAAGCAATTAAAAACAAAAAATTTGGGAGAAAACCGGAGCCATTGTTTACATTGATGAAATTTTCATTTTATCATCACATGAGTAGGAAATCATGGAATGGTAATAAAATTCACAGTCTCCTCAGAAGGTATCAAAGGGACAACACCTAATAATAACTCATATCCTAATGCACTTGTCATGTGGAAGTCAAATCAAGCAATGGGAGACTATCACTACCACACGAACCAACTAAATTATCAAGAGTGGTTGACACGAACAAGTGATGCACAATTTAAAACCTACCTCTGTAGTAATTTTCAACAATGCTCAATATCACAAGGTTAAAATAAACAAAGCCCCAATGTCTAATTCTACCAAACAATATATCCGAAAGTGGCTGACAAAGGAACATATCCCATTCTCAGACGGCATGCTGACACCTATTCTGTATGAGGTAATTTGAGAACCAAGCCAAGAACCATCAAGTATTCCATCAGTAAGATGCTAGTAACTGCTGGACACATTGCTTTATGCCTTCCTCCTCACCACCTGGAATTAAATCCAATAATGAATATTTGGTCTGTTGTGATAGATTGGGTAGCTTCTACGAACCAGCTTACTTTGCAGTATAACATCTGTGAGACATTTGAGTGAGGAGAAATTTAATTCAAAGACTAAAGATTGGATTCCCTTGTGCAAACACATTTAAAAAAATTGAATGAGAATACATGCAGCAAGAAATCTCTTTCGGTGATGAAACAGATAAAATAATAATACGTTTAGGTGGCATAAATAGTGACAGCAAAAATGATTATGGTGATTCTCCCTCTGAAGATGGCAGAGGACTGGAAGGAGAAACAGAGCTACCTGATAGTGACTGAAGGTGTGTACTCGCAGTTAATGTTTTCCACATTCACCACAGCCACACTAGTGCCGAACTCCGCAGCCATTCTCTCCATGATGTCACCCATGCTGTCAGATATCTGGCACGGAGTGTGCCTGTGATTGTTACCAACAACTGAACCGTGAGAGTACGGTACTCCTTCGAGCACTACACCTACATGAAGCTCCAAGGTGTAGGCAGATAACGAAGCTGTCACTCTGCCAACTCCCCCCCCCCCCCCTCTCCCATTAATTAAGCACCAGTTGTTGAAACTCTAACATTTAAATTTCAACCTTTCACAATCCAAACAAAATATGTGGCACAAACACAAAAGGGTGGAGGCATCGAACACAGTAGATGTTGCTGTGAAGCGAGGTGGCGCAGCCGTCGAGTCACCATACATGAATGGGGGGGGGGGGGGGGGGGGCTGGGTAGATTCAGTCGGGCTCTCCTTCCTCACAAAACCTGCACATATACTCAGCAAACTACTGTAGGGGTTGCTTCCTAGAGTAACACACATTAGGGTTTCTTCTGTACCGTTTCACGTATGGAGCGCAGGAAGAATGATATCTAAACGTTCCGCTACATGCTGTAAACTAGTCCTACAGGGCTGTAAGAACTGCAGTGTATTTCTAGGTTCCTCACTTAAATCTGGTTCTGTAAACTTTGAAGGCACACTTTTGTGAAGTCTTATCCTCATGTGTCTGCCAGTCCAGTTTTTTCACCTCACCCACGAGGCTCTCCACCAACTCAAAAAAACCTGTGACCAGTTCTTCTGCCCTTCTTTGTCTGCATCAATTATTCCCAATTGGACCTAATTAGTAAAAGGTATATGGTAACTTGAACAGAATGACCTCCTCAGTGCCAACTAGCACACATTCTGAAAAAAAGGTCAAATCAAAATATTTCAGCTGTTTAAATTTCCAGTTTGAAAAAGTTTTTGATGAAATTCAGCCAGTCATGCAATACATTTTAAAAGAGTAAACTGCCACATGACTGTGTATTGTTACGTTTACCTTTCATGTTATTCAGATTTCAGCCTTTATGTCATTATCACATACAATGCAACCAGTTTCCCAGTTTCACTGCTACATCTCACCATCTTAAGCCCCCCTCCCCCTTTCCCCAACTCACATGTAGGAAGAATCCCACCTCTAGTCCAGTCAAAATATGGGCCAGCAATCTTGTCAAGTCGGGAAATGATCGAAGGGATCATTGTGTTGTGAAGAAGTCTATGGATACCAGTCACTGAATTTTGGTGCCTATTTTGACTGGACTAGAGGTGGGATTCTTCCTATACATCGGTCAGGGGCCCCAAAGTTGGTGTAATGTAGAGTTGAAACTGGTTGCTCAAATGAAGTAAATGGAAATTTAGACTGCTGACAGTGTTTTGGTTCAACATTTTATACTGAACAGCTGAGGTCCCGTAACCATCTGTATAAAGAGGACTTACAGAGACATTCCAAAAACATCAACTGTGCGAAACCCGACCAGCTCTTTTATCGTGTGACATCCCAAAGGCCATCGATTGAGGCAATCAGGTATGTGCAATATTGTTTACCTTCTGAGAAACATTTGACTCAGTATGGCACAAATCTTTATTAATGAAAGTATGGTCATTTGGGGTATTGAACAAACTTTGTGACCGAACTGAAAATTCCTCGGTAGGGAGAACACAGCAAGTCAACTTGCATGGAGAGTCATCGTCAAACGTAGAAGCAATTTTAAGCATGCACCGGAGGAGTGTGTTAGCACTCTTACTGTTTCTCTTGCATGTTACTGACCTGCCAGCAATATTCATACACATGTCAGACTTTTGCAGATCAAGCAGTTACCTGCAGTGAAGTACTACTAAAAAAGCTGCACAAATAGCCAGTCTGATCACAGTAAGATTTTAAAATGGTGAAAAACTTTCTTAAATGTTCAGAAGTGTAAAATTGTGCACTTCACAAAATGAAGAAAAACTAAGTATCCTATGAAGTACAATATCAACAAGTCACAACTGAATTAGTCAACTCATACAAACACCTGTGTGTTTCAATCTGTAGAGATATGAAACGAATTATGACATGGGCTCAGTTGTAAGTAAACGGGTGATAGACTTGGGGTCATCGGAAGGATAACGGGTGGTACACTAGACGTATACAAAGAGGGGCAGCAAGAATGGTCACAGGTTTGTTTGACACAATGGAGAAGCTAAAGAAACTGGACTGAATTCTTTGAGAGCAAAATTAGATCAGTCAAGTTGTGGGAGGGTGGGGGAGGGGGGACGCTACGTGTCTGACTGAATATTTGTCCAGCTTTTTTCAGACAGTATTATTTATAGATAACTGCAACAAACTAGTAACACTGTCTGCAATGTCATTAATTAATACACAATACAAACAGTAATGCTCTCAACAGACTTTCTTGTGGCACGCCTGAAGATACTTTAACATCTGTCAGTGACTCTGACCGAGAATGCCTCAAAAAAGTCACATATTTTGTTGGGTACATAATATTTTCATACTTTCATCAATAAGCAGTGGTCTAACACTGAGTCAAATGATTTTCAGAAGTGAAGAAACACTGCACGTACCCAAGCCCCTCAGTCCACAACTTTCAGCAAGTTGCGTGGGAAAAGACTGAGTTAAATGGCTAATTTATGTGTTAGGAATCAATGTTGCTCAGCATGGAAGACATTTAAGCTCACAATACATTCTCAGACTGCACAGAAACCAAATGTTAAAGATATTGACTGGGAACTTCGTGGATCAATTTTGCTACCATTCTTGCAGACAGGTAGGCCTAAGATGTGTGCTTTCTTCCAAATATTCAGGAAAGTTAGAGGGGTCAACTGTTCATTATGGTTAAAAGAGTTTCTAGGAAATCAATTGTCCGAGAGGTCATCTCTAATAACCTCAATGCCAGTACAACATGTAGATTTAACCTTCCTCTCTTTCTTGCATAGTTCCATCTAATCACTAACCAAAAACATACACAAGACACAGAAGTAGTCTCTTTAGGGTACTAATCATCAGCTTGCAGTTATTTAATGACTCAGTGAGACATGTAAATGGTTTAAATAAATACAATACAGTTTTGGCAGAAACAATATCTTCTTTGAAATAATTAGCACCAAACATAGCAAGGGTATAATATTCCCCGACTGTCAACACCAAATTAGACTGCTGTCGCTCAATGTCATTCAGCCTATTTCTTCCAGTGAATAGGCTACACCACTGGTCAATGATAAAAAGCCGATGGGTAAGCTGACAGCCTCTGTGCGTGACTGCATCAATCAACTCAACAATATCGTCGTTTTGGGTTCTTCCACCAATTGATATATATATTAATGTCTCCTTGGCAGCTCACCAAAGCATGAAAGGAGGCTGACTGAGGTGGCCTCTATAAGAGGGCCTGTGAACTGTACAGACACATGAGCTCTGAAACTGTGAGCATCATGAGTGGAGGTACATCAAAAGGGTGTGGATGCAGGAGGGACCTAATAAATGTTAATTCTACCTTATATTCGTCACACATCAGCTATAATACAGTGTCAGAAACAGTTCCGATATCATTCTCACACTGTTTTGTAGCACCAGAATAGTGATGGATACAAGAGAGGAGGAGGGTAACACTGTCTGACATCACAGAAGAGCATATAGAACAACACTCTGCCCCTAGTCTTTGTGTTTAGAACCATGTTCATACTGACTTTTGCTGTTAAATTTTATCTGTGTAGTATTAATTCTTCTATCAAAATTTCTGATTCTCTTTCTTCATTTACTTCATTTTTTATCGTCACCACTTTCATTATTATTATTAGTATTATTATAGTAACCCGATGCTAAAACATAATCTATTCATGAATTTTATCATGTAACAAGTGATAAAAATCTTGTAGACACATTAACATTAATTCAAATAATTTAGAAATAACGGAGACTATTCACGGGACAGTAGAAACATTGAATCATCAAAAGGATAAAACAAAACTTTGCTGGTATTTGAACAAATCCTTTAACTAGCCCAAACACAAACCTCAAAACTATCACACACACACACACACACACACACACACACACACACACACACACTAGGTTTAATGGGTATAAGTGCAGACATTTCTATTGGTGTCTGAGGTGTCATATATTGTTGGGTTGGTTGGTACTTCCAAGTACATGTAGTACAAGCAAGCTAGTAATGCTTATTTTCCCATGGGCAGAAGCTCTGGTGTTGAAGTGTGGACACAAAACAGTCTTATCTGGGACAGGTGTAGTCCATTTAGTGATACAATGTAGCCACGCATAAACCATCAGGACATAAAGTTGGTGACATGTTTGTCGGAATATTGTTCAAGCAGATAAAAACAACCAACGCACTGATGTGTGCACATATTGAGATAGCACATATAAAAATTGCTGCACTTTTACCTGTTGCACTCCGTATATACATGTCTATTCATGTGTGTTTATATTTTTTATTTGTATATTTACAAACTAGGTGGTCCACACAGCCAAAAAGGTTGGGAACCCCTGTCCCAGAAGATTATACCATAGGACACAACTGAGTGAAAGCAAACAAGTAATATTGTCTGCGGCTGAGCGAGACTGCTAGAAAAACTGAGCCATTTATTAAATTATCCTCAACGTTGTGGCTCCTCAGCGTACTATCCACCTGGATATCCAGGACTTCACACTGGAGCCTCAGCCAGTGTGTCTAACGGTTTGAAATACTGATCAACTTCCCACAGTTTGACAATTCTACCACATGTGATGTGAGGAAGCAAAGCGAGTGTGCAGCTGCCATCTCTGAAACACTCAACAATTCCCAGCAGATGAATTGCCTTATGGAGAATGTCACTGCGGAAAAAGCATGTGTTATTTTCTGACTGAGGTGTGGATTACGTGTAGATATGTCAAAGAAACGCAGCAAGTATGGCATCAAGGTACAATGAATGGCTGGCTCATTTAGTTCACGTTTTCAAAGCTTACATTTATACCGGAAACGACGGTGATGGCATTGGGCTAAATGAAGATGAGAAGAAATTTTTTCAAAACCTCCTCAAGCAACACTGTGCTTATGCAAACCTACTGAGGGATCAAACAGAAATTTCACTGGAGATAACTGGTTTTCATGCATGGACTGGTGGAAAAACTGAGAAAAAGATTTCTGACATTTGTTGAAACCATGAAAAACAAAAATCAAACTGTCATTCTGCCTAATTCAACTCTGATAAATCTAATCCAACAGGATCAGTTCTCTATGGTTTCACAAATGAGTTATCTGTTATTTTGTTGTCTGTTGTCCCCAAGAAGAACAAAGCAGTTATTCCGACAGCTTCTAAGCACCACAGCAAAGTGATGGATTCTAACAAGAGGAAGCCAGTATCTCCTATTATACCAAGACAAAAGTTAGGCTAGACCCTCTGGATGTAAGAGATGGTCACTGGCTCTTTTTTACACACTTATAAACATAAGTAAACAGTTTCATACTCTATTTGTTCTACTGACAAAACCATGTCATGAAAAGGATAAGGTTCATCTAAACATTGGTCCACTCTCTAATAGAACCACACATTAGAAGACGGCTCACCATTCCCAATCTGCCCCATGATATCGAAGACCTCTTATGGCAAGAAATCTATGATGAGGAATCTATTGCTGGAGGAGATGGTGAAGGATCATGGAATAAATTTGAGAAGAGAAAGACCTGCTCTGAGTGTCCATCTTCCAAAGACCAAAAGAAAATCCAATATGTTTGGAATGTAATAGGAAAATGTGAACCACATGTACAATCAGAAATGAACAAACACTGGTTTTTACAATCAGTTACAAGTTTTTATAAAGAGTTACATTAGTCTTCAGTAACAATCAAGCACAATATTTGTCTAATAACCTCAGTTAATTTTGAATTAATAAAACTTAATAATACTCCATTTGATGTTTCATGTGAAAAGAACAAAAATAGTACCCTAAACACATTAATAAAATATTAAAAATGATAAATCTAAAAAATGTGGAGGTGGAAGAATTAGGTCTCCCAGACTGGATGTTTCTAATTATGTACTATCAACCTATGTTTTTCTTTAAGGGTTAGTAACTGCCTAAAAATATTCACACGGTTTGAAAATGAGGAGGAGGAAGAATCAGGTCTCCCAAAGTGGATGTTTCTAATTATGTACTATAGACCTATGTTTCTGTTTAAAGGTTAATAACTGCGAAAAATATTCACACAGTTTGAATGCATTGCTAGGCGAAGTTTACCAAGCGCAACACAGTAGAAGAGAGATTTAATAATTGTCCAAAAATATTCATACAGATGAAATTCACATTTCCTCTGTGACAGGGGACCAACCGTTCAAATCCCTGACCAAGTTTGTTCCTCATGATTCCCCTTCATCGCCTAAGGCCGACTCTTGGTGGTTCCTTTGAAAATCTACTCACACGTTAAAGGCTTAACATAACAATACATGTAATACTTCACGAACTATATTGTCTTGAGGCAGCAATAACTCACAGCGCGCACATTATCCACATAGCCACTTCCAACAAACTTCACACGTAATTTCAAACCTTTCGAAACTTTTACCCATTGACACCCCGCAGAAAATGACAGCAAAAAAAAAGGTTATCTTGTACAGTCGCGTAGTTTCGCTGTACACGTAGTAAAACTTCAGCCTCTGGCACAACGTTTTAATTTATTACTTCTTTACTGCTAATTCTCTTCGTAACCAATTTTGCGAACTGTATCCACATATACCACCCAATGTCTCTGGACAGCTGTATCCTTTTACGACGAACGGTTCAGGAAATGTGGTGTTAAAAACATTGAGGTGTCTGTAAAATCAAATTCCGTTTAAAAAAGGTGAGCAGGCACCCAGACAATAACCCAGTGTTTGATAACTGGAGCACTTGTCATTGTCAAACATGCTTTACACACAATAACATACCTCTTCCAAATTAAACACCTTTTCCTAAACTAGGAGTGAATAATCCGAAACTAATAACAACAATATAACTAAGCCTTTGCATGTTCAACTAGTAAGATTTTACTTGGTTAACGCCAAATAAGAAACACATCAACCGATTCGTAATAAGTCGTTTGATGTTTTATGCATGGGAGTTAGATTCTTTAAAGATTTGAGGGTGACAGGGAGGGATGTAGGGCTACAGTACTTTCTTTCTCCCTATTTACTTTAAAACGGTTTCTGTATATTAGGAGTTAAAATAGATACCGTATCCGTGCTTCGAAAACGCTTTGCTCTTTTTTAATTCTGTTCAGCTGATGCTTCTGTCGAACAGTTCCAACTTTACGCAGGCACTATTAGCTGTCTATATACAGTGAAACACATTTACACAAAATTACTGCTGTCCTGAAAAAAACACTTTTTCCAAGAGGAAAGAAAAGTTTTTTTTACACGAAAAAAAGTTTTCGGTTCTCAGAGAAGCAAATATACCTGTTTTCTGCAGTTTCGACGCCATTCATATGCAGCGCTAAAGTTTCCCCGTATGCTGAACAAGGAAAACAATGGCATCAACTACGCACAATTGTCTCGGTACTTTAGCGGGAGCGGAGGACTCGTTACAATTCGGATGACTTCGGGCCACTACGTACTGTTTTCTTTCGTGGCCATCCTGTGGCTTTTTTTTTTTTTAACTAAACAATACAGAGAACCTAGCATTATTGCATTGTAGTACGCATTGTGAGTAAAAGGACACGGAAACAAGAATCCTTTAAGTCGATGTACCATTCACTGTCTTAGCCGGTCATGCCCTATGGTTTAATTTTTTGCTGTAGTATTGAATCTCAATTCCTTTTCAAAATTCAGGACCAAGTCATAAGGCTACCATTCTTTAAAGAGAACCTGGAGCATAGGAGACGAGAGCTCACTTTTCTCGTTCCATGCTTTCATTATTATTATTATTATTAATTTGCTTTCAAGCGATAAAATTTACGGGTACAAGAGGGAGTCCCCGCCTGGTGAGTGGTGTAGGTTAGGCATGGACCTTGCACATGCGCGATGGTGGGAGTGGACGAAGCCCAACAAATCACATTACATTAGCTGTCAAATGGCATGGGACTTACGGGACGAACAAGCAGACTACGTAACGCAGTGCTGACAACATACTTGCAGTCACAATTATATGTATGTTCCAAGAAACGCCGACACTGCCATCTGTTGGCCGCCAAACAACTGCTATATATGGCCACGGCCGTAGCATTTATGAAAGTAAAGACAGAGGGACAGGGGCGTAACAAATGCTTATAAGATTCGTGATATCGTAATTGATGGCATCATGTGAAATAAAGGTACTTGCTGCTACTAATCCCTTATTAGTCCTCATAGGCAATTCGAAATTAAAAGACCTAGAAATGAAAGTTACATTGTGGCAATAAGAAACAGTGATGAGAAATTCGTTATTGACATAGGCAATACATAATTATAAAATAAAAATAATAATAAAACACATAAGAATCGTAAAAAACAGGAATCATTCAGAAACTGTCTTATTGGCTTTCTCATCTGCCCAAGAGTTGCTGTTATCGTCACTACCGCCCGATTTGGCAGGATCAATAATGAATTGATTATCGCGAGTTCCACAACAACGCCGCGCCCCCATAAATCTGCTTCCAGGTGCTGGAATTTCCGGCAGTATGCTTGCCTGTCTTTAGCAGTTACTGCCAGAAAATATTACTGACAATCCTGAACTAATTTTCGTTTGACATATCGCTAGAAGTATTTCACTTCCAAAATAGTCTCGTAACTTTTGCCCATAACTAATTCCACCGCACTGAAGTCGCAATTATGTGGAGGCAGGTGGAAAACCATGTGACCTTTCTCTTTGACATTTCGTCGTCCACATGCAACTTCTTCACAAATCTGTTTTCTTGAATTAAAGACAACAGGGCATGCTTTCTCATGCTGTCGTTACATTCAACATTCCTCTTCTACATCCATTCCATAATTCTCGTCCGCCTGCTTAGCTGGGTGGTAACGTCCTTGCCTCCATGTACTAGGCCTGGGTTCGATTCCCAGTTGAGTTGGAGATTTTCTGTGTGTTGAGTTACCTTCCTCATCATTTATTTCATCGTCACCATTGGGCGCAAGTCGTCCAATGTGGCGCCGACTGATATAATCTTGCACTCGGCGGCCGTAACTTCAACTAATCTACCTCCTTTGTTAATATCTTAACCTGTTCTGGTATTTCCTTACATGTCTAGATAAAATTCACTACCAGCGTTACATCTTTCTCTAGTTTGATGTGTTCTGCGTGTAAGGTGTCTTGGAGTGCAGACAATTTATATAAATTACTTGTAACTTTCTCCTGCTCATCAAGCAACAGACTGGGACATCACATGCAACACTGCCATACGATCATTTCATTTTTCCAACATCCTCGTTTGGTTTGTACAACTGTCTGTTGTAGTATGAAGCGTTGTTCATCAGAATTACTGAGTTCAGGGGGAGATTTGGGAAAACCAAACTCATGAACAATCCCTCATAGTTTTGTAAGTTAATCTGACCATGGTAGCCACCTGTGGATGACTTTGCTCAGAATTTTAGTTCGGTTTCCCTGACGAATTTCTGCTTAGAACTAACATTTACAACAATAAGTGTTTTACTTAGGTGGTTCCCCATTTCATAACGCCAGTAACTTCATCCTTTTGCCAACGTTTCCTAAATGTCGTCTTGCTGTTAATTCATATTTCATCCAGATAAAATGTTTCACTCAGTGCTTCCTTAATATGTTTCATTTCTACAATGAAATGTGACCGCCAATCTATAATGCTTCCACGCTCTAACTAGAAAGTCCATTTATTTTGCACCTTTTTTTGAAATAAATCCCATCGACAACAAAACGTTCCTTGGAGATAATATGCCCCATGTCCAGCCGATCTTTTCCTTGAGTGAAATCTCTGCAGACTGGGAACAATTTTTTGTATCAAATAAATATCTTCTACCGTTTTTCTCACAACGCATCTTTCAAAATCATCCAACTCGATTTTCCGCTCAATTTTGGCCTAAATATAAGAGAAATGAAAGAATTACGCCAGAAAGTAGTATTCAGAATTTATAGATGGAATTAACAGTGATCCTCCCCTACACTCGTATCAACTTTTAGGAACGACACGTATGGTTGTGTATCACATCACGCAGCTACACCTAAACGAATAAAAAAAATGATGACAGGCTGTAAAAGAAATTGCTTGCGGCAGGATTTGTACCCACCTGCCTTGAAATATTTTCCCATTACATCAGTCACAACGCAATGGCGAGGTCTCTTAAGTTACGCTTGCCATTGCAGCTTTAAGTCTGCCAGCAGATCACAGGCCTTTCTTTGTTATTCAGGGACGAGGGGCCATTGACATAATGATGGTAAGATGTGATACAATACCTACGGACATAATCTGCACAACTGCGGTATACAGAAGTATAGAGAAATCATTCATAAATCAGGCCCCACACTGTAATGTGCTAGCACTCTGACTAAACCGGATTATATGCAACATTAAAAACTCAAAATATGTAAGCAATTATAAATGCTTAAAATAGACATGAAAAGTATCGAAACAATCAGGATTGAATAATTAAAAAAAATAGTAACTGCTACGTGCGATATGTCTCGAAGTTGGATCTGTGCATATCGATTCCGAAGAAGTGGGCCGACTATGTGAAAAATCGGTCATGATCTGTGCGCTTTGTGGTAGAGATTAGGCAGGGTCGTTTTTGAAATAAGTTCTTAAAAAAATTCAGAAAGAATATCCACATCATGTATCGAATATTATTCCTCATTTGCTATTGTTGTTGGTAACAAGCGAAAACGATGCAATTATCTGTGCGAAACAATCGATATGCACAGGTCCTACTTCGAGATATATCGCAAGCAGAGAAGCATATACAAGAATCCGTAATGTTTTATTTCAAAAACAACGTACATTAAGGAGTTCTTTTAAAAGCATTAACATGTAACTAATATTGTCAGACTAAAGAACAGTTTAGAAATTATATTACATTTTGCTATAATTGTAAACATAGGCAATAAGGTACTGTTCCGAATGTGTAGTAGCAAGATTGTGTCTCCGATCACTCAAAACATTTTCCTCTGCAGAAAAGGGCCATACTACATCAGATGAAGCACTTGGGCAGTATTTAGATTGGGTATAGTGTTACACTTATTGTTTCTAGCCTGTCCCATTACTAAAACCATCAACTTGGAACAAGGGTTCAAAGCCTGGGTTATTTTCACAAGTCTTTTTGAGTCTTCTTGGAAATACCTCCGACAAAGTAATGTTCACTAGACTAATTCTTTTCATTAACTGAATAGATTCATTCAACGCCAAACCTTGAGTTTCAAACTTTTTAATAGACACAGGTATATGGAAAAATTGGGCGCTAATCACGGCAATATTTTTTAATACTGGAATGATTAAATGCCTCCTTGCACTGACAAACTGCAAAATGTTCATTGCAAAACAACACAGCTTCAACCGACATGCCCCAATGAGTTGCCTTTGGTTTGGGAGGTACAGACACCTTTGGTACTTTTTATTTGTAGATCTTGATGCGAGCAGAAGCATGAGGCAGTACTTTCTTTGTGGATGAAATCAGTTTATTACATTCCCAAACGTGGATCTTACTTCTTCAGCAAGGCAATGTACTCTGCAAGGAAAGCACATCACATGAATCAAACTCGGATAAAATACTTGGAGGGTTTTTCCTGCTTTGATCATATATGGAGCAGTATCCGAGAGAAACACAGAAACCTGTTCATCTCAGAAGATTCTATAAATGTTTTTCTAATGTCCTCATTCACAAATTTGGCGATAATAGAATGATTTGTGTCTTCAAGTTCTTGCAGGCCACTAAATATGAAGAAGAAGGCTCTTTTTTAACGCATCAACAATTAAATTTGTAATGTAATGGCCACAAGTGTCCATAGTTTCGTCAACTGAAATTAAAATAATGTTGTCCTTGAGTTTATTGCGTATTTCTTCCAGACAACGTAGGTAAATTGTCAGTACGTAATTTTAATGCAGTTTTGATTCATCTGGTTGTTGTTGTTGTGGTCTTCAGTCCAGAGACTGGTTTGGTGCAGCTTTCCATGATACTCTATCCTGTACAAGCTTTTTCATCTCCAAATAACTACTGCAATCTATATCCTTCCGAATCTGCTTAGTGTATTCATCTCTTGGTCTCTCTCTACGATTGTTACCCTCCACACTGCACTCCAATACTAAATTGGTGATCACTTGATGCCTCAGAAAATATTCTACAACTGATCCCTTCTTCTAGTCAAGTTGTAACATAAAGTTCTCCTAATTCTATTCAGCTAATCCTCATTAGTTACATACTCTATCCATCTAATCTTCATCATTCTTCTGTAGCACTACATTTCGAAACCTTCTATTCTTTTCTTGTCTAAATTATTTATTGTCCACGTTTCATTTTCATATAGGGCTACAATTCATACAAATACTTTCAGTAAAGACTTCCTGACACTTAAATCTACACTCAACTTTAACAAATTTCTCACCTTCAGAACTGCTTTCTTTGCCATTGCCAGTCTACATTCCATATCCTCTCTACTTCGACCATCATCAGTTATTTTGCTCCCTAAATAGCAGAACTCATCTGTTACTTTAAGTGTCGCATTTCCTAATCTAATTCAGACAGCATCATCTGATTTAATTCGACTACATTCCATTATCCTCGTTTTGCTTTTGTTGATGTTCATCTTATATACTCCTTTCAAGACACTGTCCATTCCATTCAGCTGCTCTGCCAGGTCTTCGTCAAATAAACATGATCAAACCTAGGGCCTCGCCGTAGATTTGATCATAAAAGTCGTTTGTCTTCTGTTCACTGCAACATAAAATGTAAACAACTGGAGCGCTGGTGTCGCTACAGCTATTTGATGTCTCTGTAGTGTGTTTGTAAATATGGCTTAAAAGTTGGTGTGTTCCTTCGACTTTTTTTATATTTTAAATAAACTTCCCTCAAAAATGTTGGGTGCGAATTAGGGCACTGTGCATGCTATTAATTTTGTGTTAATGGGCAAGTGGAATATGCGGCAGGCGATTTCATGTCCACAGTCACAGCTACAGCCATCCACATCTACATATGGAAACATCAAGGCAGCTTTTCAGCAAGCTATAATAGAGAATATAAAATAAAAAATTCTTTCTTAGCTTCCCATTCTACTTTGTTTATCCTTGAACTCAGGATGCCACAAGTTAAAAAGCGCCTCATCTGTTTCGTACTTTTTATTAATTTTGTAGTTGTTGGAACACCAATTCCAATATTCAAAAATAAAAATGGTTGTTATTGCCCATTTAGTGTACTAAACATTTATTTACATTCACATATTGCCACTCCAGTGCTTTAGAAATCGCTTCACACCTCTGGAATTATTTTAGTTGATGTGCTGTGTGATATTCGAGTGCTGTGTTGTAAACTGAAGTAGCTCTCTCCTGTATCAAGAAATCCCAGTGTCACAGTTTTCCTGTCTTCTGCACGTAAAACATTTCTCAAAACTGTTTTCTCTTTTGTAATATGAGAAGTCACGTTATTGAGCAAATACTGAAATACACTCTCACCATTTTGTAGTAATTTACGTCCTCCATAGCAGCTCTCGTAACACATTTTGCTGAATGCTTTTACTCTCTCGACGTATTACTTATGGCTTCATACAAGTATGTTTCCTTTTTTCCCGCTGCTTTTCTTCCAAATACAAACACAGTGCAATTATGGTACTAGAAACTGCAGCGCATAAGAGGTTGTTGTCCGCCATTTTGAAATTTGGTGAATTACATGACGACAGTGTTATACCCCTTTTTAGCACGACATCAAGTACCTTGTCAAACAAATTTGACGAATATTTGATGATATCTTAGATCAAATATTTGTCAAAGAAATATGATAGTGTAATACCGGCCTTACCCAAGGATTTCTTCTAGCCCTCATATTTTTACCTACTTGATCCTCTGTTGCCTTCACCATTTCATGCCTTTCTTTCATCTGGTATATTTTGATTTAAGCGATATTTGCGCAGGGTTTGTAAGTTTGTGAAGAGGAATATTACTTGCAATGAATGCTTCACACAGATCCATGTATTTTTGGTTACCTTTGGAGCTTAAATCACTGCTACTGCTACTTGCCGCTGTCAAAAGTTGTTGTCATAGGCCTTTCCTTTGTATTCTTGCGGTATGAATACTTGTCTTGACATGCTGGTCAATTTGAAACATTTTTTGCACGGAACATTTTTCTCACTCTGAGTGAGAGGGATGCTTTTTTAGACAAGGGCAGAAATAGATATTGCCCCACAATACAGATATTCCTGACGGTAACACCTGAGCTGTACTTGCAGCAGCCTGAGCAATCAGCAGTATTGCCCAGCTATCCCAAATTTTGCAGCAATATTGATGACAATACAATTGCGGCCACACATTGCCATAAAGTATGGACCTAATTATTATGGACAGGTTAAGGCCTATGGTGTCTTCATTACCTGAACGACATGACGCAAAAGATATGTCCGACACCAGCGAAATGAGCTTATTTCACTGAACTTTATCAAGTACAACTTTATTGTTTTCAGAGCTGGAGTCTTTAGTTCAGCGCAGCAAAAATATGTGGAAAAATTGTTTAGGGACAAAATAAAAACTTGTATTTTATTAACACATAACACATTTTGTAAACAGGGTACACACAATGCTTCATTGCCGATCAAAAATCATAGCATACCAGTTCACAGAGGTGAAATGCACTCGGCACAATGTATCCTATGCACAACTATACACACTGGAAAAATATTTTGTTCATATATATACAACACTCCCCCCTTGAACAAATATTTTTCAGATACTGAACACTACGCATCACAGGTTAGACCATAATGTTTCACCAACTTCTGAAACTTTTCCTTATTGGAAGGCTTGATTAAGAGATCTGATAACTTTTTTTCTGTGGATATATAATTTATGGTTATATTTCCATGCTCCCAGTGATCCCTTATAAAGTAATGGTTTATGTCAATATGTTTGTATCTCACACTAGTGACACTATTGTTGGCAGGTTTAAAAGCCCACATATTATCACAAAATATCACAACTAGTTTTATCTTTGTAAGAGATTCTGTTTCACCCATCAAAGTTCTAATCCAAAGAGGTTTTTCGATAGTGGAGGATAAGGCCAAATATTCACATTTCATGGTGCTCAAAGCAACTGTCTTCTGTCTCTTACATGACCAGGATATCAGTCCTCCCATTAGTTTAAAGCAACTTCTAGTGATGAAGTGTCTGCTTTCCAGCTCATTTCTCCAATCTGCATCACTATACTGTTCTAAATGTACATTTCCCTTTTTAGAATACTTCAGCATATAAGAAGTAGTTCTCTTTAAATACCCGAAAATTCTCTTGATTGCCATCCAATGTTTTTTTTCTTGGACCATTGCAAAATTTGCTTACAGCATTTGCGACAAATGCAGTGTCTGGTCTGTAAGACTGTGCTAAGTACAGTAGACTTCCTGCAGCTTACAAATACGGTACACTTTCCTTAAATTTCTTGTCCTCATTAGTTATTAACAGTTTTGGATTATTTTCCATTGGAGCAGAAATATGTTCACAATTTTCTGTACTGTACTTTTCTTATATATTTCTTGTATACACAGATTGAGCAATTCATAATTCTTCTCTGTTGGTACTTCTTAGAGCCTTCACACCTAAGTACTGATTAACTTCCCTGTAAGTCATGCTAATTAAATTCTGACCATAACCGTTTTTTAAAAAGTCCATTTCATTTTCATTATTGGTCAAAACATTAAAAAAATCATTTATACATATGGTAAGATTGTAATATGATGAATATTTCACCATTGGTGAGAAAGTCTTCCGATAATCTATTCTTTGTTACTGGCAGTATCCTTTAACTACTAATCTGGCCTTGAATTTGGTACTGCACTCTAAGGATTTTTAATATTGAATATCCATCTTGTTCTTAGTGTCTCTATATTTTCGGTCATCTCAACACATTCATATGGAACATTACCCAAAAATGAATGTAATTCTTTTTCAGTAGCCTCTTCCCAACTTTGAGCATAAGTATTAGCCAAGGTTTCATCGACTGTTAAAGGTTTGAGAAACATACATTTAATACTCTGGATATCTTTTCGGTTTTGTTCTACATGTAGAACGTCTTAAACTCACTTCCTTTATCGAATCTTCTTCCTCAATTTCATTTCTCAGGTAGCATATCAGATTGATCTTTATTATTATCTTCCTCTGTTTCCGTTTTCATCTGTATTTCAGCATTATCAAACCTTATATTTGGTTGAATTACTGTATTATTTTGCCTATTTTCCTCTACTTTACGTTTAGAATTCTCTAAAAATACTACATCTCTTCTACTTATTATCTTCTTATTCACGGGATTACAAAACCTGTATCCTTTTCAATCCTAACAGCCTAACAGTAGCCAACAAAATATATTTCTGAGATTCTGCATCCCACTTAATTCTTAATGATTTTGGAATCTGAACTATGGCCTCACATCAAAAGACTTTTGCATGCCTTTGGTCCACTTTCTTCCATTCCATTCTTCATAACGTGTCTATTTCTCACATCTTTGGTAGGTGATTTTTTAGTTAAATACACCACGCTGACACGGCCTCTGCCCAAAAGCACTTGGTAACCCAGCTTTGCTTAACATACTTCTTCCATTCTCTACACTGGTTCTGTTGACATATTCTGCAACTCCATTTTGAGAGGGACTATGGCGAATGGCAGTTTGATGCCTGATATCCATTTCATTCAACAGTTCCTTAAATTGTCTGTTTATATATTCTGATCCATTGTCTGATGTAATAATTTTAATTTTCTTCCCAATTTGTCTTTTGACCACTTTGGAATAAACAGTAGATACATCATTCACTTGATCCTTGGTACTTATAAGGTAAACATGAATGTATCTAGAAAAATCATCTATGATTGTCAAGAAATAGTAGTGACCTCCTAAGCATTTTTTCTTCATAGGTTCACAGCGACCTGTATGAATTAGTTGCAGTACTCCCATAAATCTGTTTTAACTCGATCGAAATGGCAGTCTGACATCATTCCCATGCAAATACACCTCACAGTGTTCATTTCAAAATCTTATACATGGCTGCTATTCAGCAGCTGCGTAAATTTGAAAATGTTGAAAAAAGCAGCCAACCAGTTGCAAACCAAAGGTTTATTTAGCCCTTGACCTATCTTTCGATATTTATAAAAATACCTTCTTTAGAAGGAGTGGGCCCAAAAAATATGTATAAATGGTTACAAACTATTTTTACATACATAACAAAATATTAATAATACAAAAATTACCTAAAGCCGAGCAGATCTTGACATACATAAAATTGATATAAAAACCAGATACATCTCGTGCCATGGCTTAAAACAGCAGCTAGATTACATTCAGCGAACGTCAGAATAAACGCACAAATATATTCACCCACTGGTAAAATCTATTGTATGTATAAAATTATAACGGGATCCAAAGAAAAATATGTATGCATAACGTAAGTATTCGCAATGTCAGACTCAAAGGCCAGCTGTTCAGAGGTACAGGCTCAGGCGATAAGGAAACATTGGCATGCAGTGGCGCTATATACATGCATATAAGCACTGCGTCTTGTTGGTGTTAAGTGACGTAATTTTACATTAAAGCAAAATGGCAGTCTCTTATAGGAGGCAAGGAATGAATGCAATCATTTTAGAGGCATATATTAAATATAAAATTACCTGTAAAACATTTATGTAGCAGAATGATACTGCACGTAAATTTAGTGTGCAGAAGATAACAATTCTATTTTTAAAAAATATTTTTGTTGCAATTTTTTGGAATACCAACTGTCACAACGTGTGGTGAAAATACGAGGAAAAATGAAACCCAGTAATATTAAATGCAAGTAGCTGAACAGTAGAGAGGAATTATTTTGAGGAAAACGGCACATTCGCCGAAGTTAGCGGAGATCAGTAAACACTTACTATGTGAGCGTGAGCAGTTCTTCGAAGCTATCAAGGAAGTGCTTACCAGCGAGTTGCAACTGATCGTCCAAGGGCGTTATCCACACTGTTAGCAAGGTGTTTATAAATTTCAAGTTCTTCTTAAATCCAATTTCCAGCCTTTTATTTCCTCACGTAAAATTACGGATTCTTCTAATTCCCTCGGAGAGTGGTCTAAAATAAGTAAATGTTCAGCAAAATAACAAGAGCCTTTCACAAATTCAGGCGTCTATAAACTCGTCTGTAAGGATTGCCCTAGCTATTATGTAGGGAAGACTGGTAGAGCTGTTGCGTAAGAAATGGGGAAATGTACATAATCCTTCTTTATCTGAACGTTTACTCATTTCAGCTCATTCTCCAAGGTAATTAGAAGAAACCAAACTTTTGCGTAAGAAAATAAAACGCTGGAAATTGGATTTATTAGGAGCACTTGAAATTTATAGACATATTGCTATAAGAGAGACGGGATCATGTTAACGATCAGTTGCAGCTCGCTAGTAAGCGCTTCCTTGATGGCTTTAAACTGTGGTTATAGGTCACATACTGTAGTACGTGTTTACTGATCTCCGCCAACATCGGCGAATGTGCAGTTTTCCTCAAAATATTTTCTCTCTACTGTTCAGATACTTACATTTCATATTGCTGGATTTCATTTTTCGTCATCTTTCCACCAAATTTTTCTACAGCTGGTATTCTAAAAAAAATTGTAATATAAGTAATTTGTTGTACGGTACCGGTAATACAATTGTTGTCTTCTGCACACTAAATTTTCGTTCAGTGTCACCCTGCTACATAAATGTTTTACAGGTAATTTTATATTTAATGTATACCTCTAAAATTATGGCATTTATTACTGATCTTCTATGAGAGATTTCCATCTTGCTTTAATGTAAAATTACGTTACTTAACATGAGCAAGACGCAGTGCTTACGCACATGCAGTGCCTACCCACCTTCCAATTTTTTTCTTATCGCTTAAGCTTCTGTAATGTTAAGCGGAAATTTCTCTTTCTAGTGACGTTGTTTTATCCCATATTTGCACTTCTTTTCCCATGCATTAGTAACAGTGGTTCTTTGTAAATAGAACTCTAGCTTCTGCATGCTGACTCTGAGTGTAGTATTACTCTGTTAGCAAATGTATTAGAGATTGTATATGTAATGTATACATGTAAATTGATTGCATTATTAGTAGCCGTAGGTTGCAATGTTCTTCACATAATGTACAATATGAGCAGTAACAATTTGTTTTTTCCAATTCACTAGCAATTTAAGATCAACATTTCCCGTGAGTTCACATTTTTACTTAGACCTGACAACTGTAGAAATTCCAGTGTCGGTCCTTGAGTGAACATCATACAAGACTGATGAAGCTTTAATAATATGCACAGATACTCCTGAATCTAGAAACCATTCTACATGATCATCACTCGCTTCACTAAGACAACTGGCCGTTGTGACCGACGGTTCTAGGGACTTCAGTCCGGAACCGCGCAACTGCTACGGTCGCAGGTTCGAATCTTGTCTCGGGCATGCATGTGTGTGATGTCCTTAGGTTAGTTAGGTTTAAGTAGTTCTAAGTTCTAGGGGACTGATGACCTCAGATGTTAAGCCCCATAGCGCTCAGAACCATTTGAACCATGTTGCACTAAGACAATAAAAAGCAGAAAAATGCCTTACCTTTATGGGTAATCTTCCTCCTAGGACTACTAGAATTCTTTTCTTTAATTCTCAACCTTCCATTACACTGTCATGAAAAATTTCATTATTCTGGCATCTGAAACATTTTATTGACTTCTTCTTTTTGTATTTAGAGTATAAAGCCGACGCTATCTGTATCTCTGGAGCATAAGAATCTGGCTCATTTAACCATTTCTCACATTCTGTGTAATCTTTGCCTTCGCAATACCCACTGTAATTATTCCCAAACTTTCCAATACAGCGTCGTGTCCTGACGTAGGTGGGAGAGAGAGAGAAGGGGTTGCTGGACAGTCTGGGCTCCCAAGCGGTACAGAGCAGAAGGCAGAAGACAATTCACAGTGAAGACATTTGATTGTCTTCTTCTATTTGAGCCAACACTGGTACAGGCATTTACTAGAAATGCAGGTGGTGAGGCTCAGTAGGGAACTCGTGGAGACACGTGGACAAACAGGGTTTTGAAATAGTTGTTTATTCCAGATAGGACTAACTAATACACTGGAGGCTAGTTCTAGGGTTATAAAGAGCATGAATAACACGGTTACAACAGAAACCAGTGTAGAAGTCCCAGGAGTGGGTGCCGACTACATTAGCAAACACTAGCAGCATCTTAACTTAGTTGAAAACAAAACATACTGAATGTGACACTGTTCACTGAGGCACTCCAAGTGAGAGAGCAGACAGAGAGCTGGACCGAGGCTGGAGTCGACGGACGCCGATTCGGCGCCCAAATCGTCTGACTGAGAACTCCGCCAAAATGCAGAATCTAGGGGTTTTAAAGAGACGCGTGGGGCACTGTTTTTCCCACTTAAATCCACTCAGCCAATCCTGTAGGTCTCTTGCAGGCGCCTGCCAATCACGGTTTAGTTAGGTCCCCTCTACTGCTCCTAAGGCGGGGATTTTAAAACTGTTGCACTAACTAAGTCTGTATTTGGTATCAACATTGTTTAGCTGGAAGCTAAACGGAACTGCTCTGCCAAATAAGGCTTGCAACATTATTGTTATACGTCATTTATCCCCGCCCCTCGGGCTCCCCGGAGTATGGACTGCTAGGTCAACGGTTTTTGACGTTTTCACTCACTTTCTAACCCTTGTGAGTCTACTGACGTTACTGTTCTAGGGGCTGGTATCAAGCTGGCTTTATACACTAGTAGGTGCCTATTGGTTACAAAATTCTACGGTGACAACCTACTACAGCGTCTAAACGACATATGAAGTTACATATTAATTCCCTGAGGAGTAACTAACGGCCTGGGACCGCGTCTGCATTTTCGCAAGGCTCTCCCCTCACTGTTCACTTCACGTAACAGTATCTCTCGTGGTTTCGTCTGCCCTCAGCATCGTCTCTGCTTCCGCGCCTTGGAACGCCTGTCCTCCTTTCTCACAGCTTCAAGATAACACTACAGTAGCAAGGAATAATCAATATATTACGATGAATCAATATTTCTCTGGTAGTCCAGCTAACAATAACGTACCAATCCATTCTTTTGCAATTTCAAAACTAATATTCCTCAAATAATTTGAGATTGAAATTATTTTATACAAGTATTCGTCCACGCTTTTGCACTTGTTCAGTCTTGTACTTATCAGCTAGCGAAGTAATCCTATTTTTCTGTTTAAACATCCATCTTCAAATGCGTTTTTCAGTTTGTCTCATACCTCCTTTGCTGACACAACCTTTTCTATGTGATCATATTGTACTGGATCAATCAAATGTATTATTTTTGATTTCGCCTTCAGGTCCTCAGTAGAAAAACTTGACTCTACGTTTCAATGCACCTTTTACGACGTCCTACAGGTCAACCGAACGCAAGTAAGCCTCAATGACAAATTACCAAGTTGCGCAATTCTCGCAACCTACAAGCCGCTCTATTTGCGGTATCTGTGTTATACTCATATTAACAATCGCTTTTACTCACAGTATACACAGTGCAATTTTATATGGTCATCTGCACACTTTTGCGCAAAAACACGTCACCGTGAAATTTATTACTTAGCGTTCATTCAGTGCGGGGCTCATTACCTGTTGGATTCTTAAGTTTAGCGCAACGAAATGACGTGGAAAAATTATTTAGGGAGAAAATAACAACTTATGGTTTACTAACACGTAACACATTTTACGTAGATACTATGCACAATACCTCGTTGTCAGTCAGTAACCAGAAATAGCATTTCACAGAGGTCTAATGCACTCGGCACAAGGTATCCTATTCACAACTAAACCGAAGAGCCAAAGAAACTGGTAAACCTGCCTAATCTCGCGCAGGGCCCCCGTGAGCACGCAGAAATGGTGCAACACGATGTGGCATGGACTCGACTAATGTGTGAAGATGTGCTGGAGGGAACTAACACAATTAATCCTGCGGGGCAACCCATAAATCCGTAAGAGTAGGAGGAGTAGAGATCTCTTCTGAACAGCATATTGCAAGGCATCCCAGATATGCTTAATAATGCTCGTGCCTGGGGAGTTTGGTGGCCAGAGCAAACGTTTAAACTCAGAAGAGTGTTCCTGGAGCCACTCTGTAGCAATTCTGGACGTGTGGGGTGTTGCACTATCCTGCTGGAATTGCCCAAGTCTGTCGGAAAGCACAATGGACGTGAGTGTATGCAGATGGTCAGACAGGGTGCTTACGTATGTGTCACCTGTCAGAGTCGCATCTAGACATATCAGGAGTCCCATATCACTCCAACTGCACCTGCCCCTATCCATAAAAAAGTCTCCACCAGCTTGAACGGCCCCTTGTTGACATGCAGGGTCCATGGATTCATGAGGTTGTCTCCATACCCATACGCATCTATCCTATCGATGCAATTTGAAACAAGACTCATCCAAACAGGCAGCATGTCTACAGTCATCAACACTCCAGCGATGGCCGAGCGGTTATAGGCGCTTCAGTCTGCAACCACGTGACTGCTGTGGTCGCAGGTTCAAATCCTGCCTAGGGCATGGATGTGTGTGATGTCCTTAGGTTAGTTAGGTTTAAGTAGTTCTAAGTTCTAGAGGACTGATGGCCTCAGCTGTTAAGTCCCACAGTGCTCAGAGCCTTTTGAACAGTCCAGTGCCGTTGATGATGGGCCCAAGTGAGGCATAATGCTTTGTATTGAAGAGTCATCGAGGGTACATGAGTGGGCGTTTGGCTCTGAAAGCCCATATCGATGATGTTTTGTTGGATGGTTCGCACACTGATACTTGCTAAGGGCCCAGCATTGAAATCTGCAGCAATTTGTGGAAGGGTTGCACTTCTGTCACGTTGAGCAAATCCTCTTCAGTCGTAATTGGTCCCATTCTTGCAGGATCTTTTTCCAGCCGCAGCGATGTCAGAGATGGTGTTTTACCTGATTCCTGATATTCATGGTACAATCGCGAAATGGTCATATGGAAAAATGCCCACTTCATCGCTATCTCAGAGATGCTGTGTCCCATCGCTCTTGTGCTAACTATAACACCACGTTCAAATTCACTTACATCTTGATAACCCGCAATTGTAGCAGCAGTAAATAGTTTAACAACTGCATCAGACACTTGTTGTCATATATAGGCATTGCCGACTGCAGTACCATATTCTGCCTGTTTACATATCTCTGTGTTTGAATACACATGCCTATACCAGTTTCTTTGGTGTATATACGCTGGAAAAATACTTCGTTCACATATCTTCAACATTCAGGTGGAAAGTTAAGGAAAGAATTATGGTATTGTTAGGATCAAATTCATATGGAACTAAAAAGCTATTCCTATTTTTTTCTCTGGGAAAAACTGACATTACATTGTTTTAAGGGGGGTAGGTAGTCTTAGAGCAGGAGAGACACCACAGGACACTTTAATTTCCACTGTTTATACTTTTACGAATAAATTCATAAAACTTTGTCAGCATGACCAGAAAGGATTCAGAATTCACAATCACAGCAGTGGAAGTTAAAATAAATAAATAAATATTTTTAGATGTGAAAGTTCATCACTTCTATTGGCTGTGTTTGTTGCTATAGGTACACGTTTCTTCATAAGAGAGATTCTTCGATGAATTTTGCACAGCATGCAAACCATACTTACAGGTGTATGAAACTCTAGAAATTATTTAATTTATGAAAAAAGAAATGAGCTGTTACATTTTAAACTTTATGTTTAGAAAAAACTCAAATGTTATAGTAAATTATCTCAATTTTTACCACCGGTTTTAATATATTTGTAAATTTCTAGAGTTTCATACAACTGAAGTATGGTTTGTATGATGTGCAAAATTAATGAAAGAATCTCCCATACTTATGAAGAAAAGTATACCTATAGCAACAAATGCAGCCAATGGTAAGTGAAAAAAGGTGAAATACAAATGTAAAAAAATAAATTATTTTCTTATATTTTTGAACTTCCACCGCTATAAGTGTAAGTCCTGAATCCTTTCTGGTCATTCTGACAAAGTTTTAGGAATTTATTTTTAAAAGTATAGACAGTGGAAGTTAAAAATTCCTGTGGTGTCCCTCCTGCTCCAAGTCATCGCGTTTGACGTCCTATCCCCTTTAAAAATGTAATAACAATACCAGTCAATATTTTTTTTTTTTTTTCCGTGTGACTAGGGCCTCCCGTCAGGTAGACCGTTCACTGGGTGCAAGTCTTTCAATTTGATGCCACTTCGACGACTTGCCCGTCGATGGGGGTCAAATAATCATGGTTAGGACAACACAACACCCAGTCCCTGAGCAGAGAAAATCTCTGACCCAGTCAGGACTCGAACCCGGGCTCTTAGGATTGACACGCTGACCACTCAGCTACTGGGGGCAGGCGGACACGAGTCGAGTATGTCAGTGTGTATGAACATGCATAGCGTTGTGTTTCTCTCATAGCTGGTCTGTTTCCACTTGCAAGTCATTATGGCTGCTTCAGAGAAACAAAGAGTGTGTGCTTCATGATTAAGAAATCAATGCTTCAAGAGGCTTTCCAGTAGGTTGCTATGAGTTGCACAGAAGTTTTTCACTGGTTTGAGATGAGTGTTGAAGACCAACCTCTTTCTGAACACCCTGTAACATCATGAAATGAAGAAAACGTTGAAAAAATCAACACGGGTTGTCATTTCGTGATCAACCAAATTTCAACAGAGACAGGCATGAGTTGGAGCTCATGCTAGAGGATTTTGAGTGAAGATTTGCACCACATGCATTCCTGCCAAATTTGTTCCTCACTTTTTAACACAGGAGCAAACAAACGTGTATGATGTGTGCCAGAGATTGAAAGTGACCCAAACTTTGCACAAAGGCATTACAGGCGATGACAGTTGGTGTTACAGTGTCTAGAGAGTGGAGGACTCCCTACCCTCCCAGACCAAAAACAGCAAGCCATGTGAGTTGAAATGTGAAGACGATGTAGACCCAGCCCAGACTGGTAACCAGCAGTTTTATTTGGAACTTTAAAGATGTCTGTGAAAGGATGTGTGAAGTAAATACCTGGAAGTTGACAAGTAGGTGACTGGTTCATTTACCACACACACAGCCTTACAAATGACCCACTATTTGGCGTCTCATCGATGATGCATCATTCCCCACCCTCCGCATTCACCAGACCTAAAATTTTTATAACAAAAAATCTTTTTTTTTGGTCTCCCGTCCTACACTTCATACAAAAAAGTGTGAATAATGGTCGCTATTTTCACTGGCTGAATTCTCATTTTGGATAAAAGTAAGCAATTTTTATGAGAAAAGTGTAAATTCATAATTCATTGTCAACAGTTGTCTGATGCACTCAGATATGAAATTAAAACTTGTGAGCATGACACACACCTCACAAACTATGGATCTTGCTGAGGTGGGGTGGCTTGCATGAATCTGTAATACAGGTACTTATACTGTAGGAGCAACCGGAATGGATGAGTATCTGTGTAAAGGCCAGGCAAACATGTGGTTCCTGAAGAAGGGCAGCAGCCTTTTCAGCAGTTGACTGATCTGGATTCATAACACTAGCAACGTGACCTTGCTGTTCTGGTACTGAGAGTAGGTGAAAACATAGGGAAACAGCAAACGTTAATTTTCCTGCGGGAATCCATCTCTACTCTTTGACTTGTTGAAGATAGTATCTTCTTGAGTAAAATATTTCAGAGGTAAAATAGGCCTCCATTGGGAAGCCAGATGGGGACTACTCAGGATGATGTCATCATCAGGAAAAATGGTATTCTATGGGTCAGAGCAAGAAATGCTAGATCCATCTTCGGGTTGGAAGATTAGAGAATTTAAAAAAGAAAGAAGATGGATTAAAGTTAGATATAGTGGGATTTAGTGAAATGCAGTGGCAGGAATAACAGAACTTCTGGCTGGCATATACAGTCTAATCAGCACAAAATCAAAAAGAGGTAATGCACGAGTGGACCTAATAATGCCAATGAAAATAGAGGTGCAGGTAAGCTACTATGAACAGACTAGTGAATACATTATTGTAGGCAAAACACCACACAGCCATCACCTACCACAGTAGGAAAGGTTTATGTAGCAGCTAGCTCCACAGATAATGAAGATATTGAAAAAGATGCCGGATGAGATAAATCATTCATATAGTTGACAATGAGGAAAATTTAATTGTGATGGGAGAATGAAATTTGTAGTGGGAAAAGAAAGACAAGAAAAAATAGTAGAGCGTGGACTGCAATATCCTTTCTTTTAGGAGTGATAGTTCTGCAAGGTTCACAGGAGAGCTTCTATAAAGTTTGGAAGGTAGGAGATGAGGTACTGGCAGAACTGAAGCTGTGAGGAAGGAGCGTGAGTCGTGCTTGGGTAGCTCAGTTGATACAGCACTTGCTTGCGAAAGGCAAAGGTCCCGAGTTCGAGTCTCGGTCTGGCACACAGTTTTAATCTTCCAGGAAGTTTTGTGTATGCAGCACTTGCCAAACATTGTTTGTGATTTGTCAGTCTCATGATGCAAACATCATGCTGATTTTTGTGGACTGCGGGCGAAGCTCTGCCTAACCTATTCAACATAATCATCAACATGCAGGTGACCTGGTGATTTATCATGTCACAGTGAACAACCTATCTCAACAAAGTTCTTGTGCCAAGAGTAAATTGTAGGCCTGCTTGGAAGTTATTTAGCATATTCAGTGCAGAGTTCATTTCATGAGACCAAAACACACACCAGTGAAAGTAGTCATTTAAACTGTGCACTACACTAGTGTTTCTTGTGGTGGATTGGGGTACTGATGCACAGTGTGAATCAAACTTGAGATTGTTTGCTACAAAATGATACATCTACCACACTCGATAAATTTAGTTTGCTGGCCCACAAAAAATTTAATTAGCTTAAATGCATATAAAGAATATTCTGTGAAGTATCTGCACAGTACAAGTACTTGACAACATGATTGTGTGCAGTTCGTGCTGTTTGTATGTCTCACTGCCCTTACATACTTTTTAAGGATGCCACCACATTCACTGTGAGCGTCTGGGTCACTAGAAGTGGAGTGTGAGATCAGACAGGATAAGGGCTGGGAAAAGCAGGCAGAGCAGTGGCCTGGTCTTGGTGCCATCCCGACACAGACTGTAAAGTAATTCAGGAACCTGAGTCTCAATTGCCACCGGAGATTGGAATCGCCCTACTCCAAAATCTGAAGGCAGTTGCTTAGCGACAGAATACACGTCGACTGCAGCTGCAGTAAACAACTTTCACTTGACGGCCCTCTCCCAGACTGTGTGGCATTATCTTCTGGTGCAATACAGCTAAGATAAAAAAGTGTTTATTCTAAAGAAGCGTGCAATAAGAAGTTGATAACTGAAGATGACGAAGGAGCCTTTTCGGGGACTGTCGGTGACAAGTCGTATAGGTACCACTCCATTACAGTGTTTATGGTTAATGACGAGTGTGAATTCAGGTTGAACTACGTAATTCACAACTGCAATACTAGAAGCAGAAATAATATCCACACTGACTGTGTGTTCCTGTCTATGGTTCGGAATGGAGCTCTGTAATCTAGTGCAAAAATCCGTAACAGGTTATGGGCATAAATCAGGCAGGAAACTGAACATCTCCCGACGTTAGAAAACAAAGTACAATAGTATGTTATTAGCCACTCCTACAATTTATCAGAGTATTTGGTCTCAGTGATGTAAATTCAACATAAGTCTAATATCTGTATTAAACAGAAGTCGAATTTATGAGTACATAGACAGTTGCATTTGGACAGTCAGATGAGGACAGCAGTTGAGCAGAGTTGAGAGAAGGTATAATGGCACCGCCCCCCCCCCCCCCCCCCTTCCCCAATGTAGCTGCTGTCTTCCTAAGATCTGCGATTGTTAGTCTGCTTTACAGCAGTGGTTGCTTCTGGTTGTTAATGCATAAAGTGATTCACCCCACATCCTGGAAGACTCTCCTGGTAGCACTTATGGAGTACAGTGTGTTAGTGTTCTTCTGGAAAACTACTGGGAAGTAATTGTATATTATAAGTGTGTATATGGGGGGCAGGTGGGTGCTGGGAAGTGCACACTGTTGTTTTGTATTTTTTTTAAAATGAAATAATATTTATATTTTTGCTTTAGTTACTTCCGTAATTCAAGTGAGAGAAAGAACTATTCACAATTCTTATTCAATACAGCTTTCTCTGCTAGCTTATCCTGTGCATGTCCCTTCATCCCTGACATACGTGTCCACCGAAATTTATGCAAGGAGGGGCAAAATTCTAAAACTGCCATTTTTGATACAAAAACTTGAGTAGTTCCTGTTGATTGTTAACAAAAATAACCAGGAGAAATCCTCAAAGTGAAGAAACAAAATAAAATTTATTCAACATATGCAACCTATAACACTGTTCGCTTACAAAGGTTCACATCTGATCATTTTAATGGATTTTATTAAATTATTTTCATGCTTTCTAAATTGACTGGCATAATTAAAGGTTAACAAAATGTATTATGCAAGCTACTTTTTTAAAAGTTATTTTGGTAAAGTGTAATCCAGGTCAGCGTTTGACAAGATGAATGTGGGAAACCATTCAAAACAATTACAAACTGTCCGGTACTATCTACTCCTAACAGCAGTGGAATCAGCCAAGAGAATTCCCCTTCCCACTCCCACCCCACCCACGCAACTGGTAGACTGTCGAATTTGTAAATCTGTGATTCCGTATTATCTCTGCTGCACCCCATGGTATTTGAGAAAACACTATTTGGTGAATTAGGGATTTTTTTTTACATTACCTTTCACATTTTTCCCCACCTTTCTTGCGCAGTACACTTACAGTTTAGTAAGATTGTGTTCTTTAGAGGCCACTACAATCACTCTGTGACTGAAAAGCTGACTGTGGTCTCAGAAAGCTGTGACAGGTTCTCCTTGACACCAGACAAACAGTAAACTATTGTGCAACAGGAGGATGAAGTATCCATGTGGAAATATTAGATACAAATGATGGGCAGACATTCTGCACCTTCATTTATTCTGTGTTGACATTCACCACAAGGATCTGCACACCAGCATGTTGGAATGGCCTCTTCTTGGACTCGATAAGCACTGTATGAGGAAGGAAGAGAGTTTTTTAGGGCTCTGTTTTGGCTATGTTCAGTAAATCGACACATCTGTCCGAATACAGTACCCCAACCTGAAGTAGCAACTTTTCTGACAATATCAATCCACACTTTTTTTGCTGTATTTTCTAAGTATTTCATACCTTTACTGCATTAGTGTTTGTCCTGACAAAGTGCATTACTATTTCTCTGGTTCAGATTGACTGTGAAGTGAGACTGAACTACATAAAAAGGATGGACAGGCCACAAGAACGTGCAAGTGAGCTGAGCACTTTCTATAAACAACTTCTGGGAAAAAAGGATGCAGACTGGAGTCAGCTGACTGCAGTTGGAATGGCTCAAGGTAAATTTTAGTTACTTTTAAGAAAAATTAATTTGAGTTATTTTGTTCATTAACAGCTTTTATGAACACATTACAGTACTTTCAACAGTTCTCAAGAACAAATTTGGGAACTACTAATCTGAGAAAAATCCATAAAATGAAACCTCTGTAGCCTTTACTTCTTTAATGAAAGACAAATATTTATGTTATTTAGAGCATTGACCACCACTTCACAAATTCTGCACAGTTCAGCAGTGTTCCAATGAATATTGCACTGAAAAATTAATACAGACAATTTAATGTCCTTCACCTTTCTTCTACAGTTCCAATTTCATCCATTTTGTGCTGCATGTTCTTTGACGCTCTTTTCTCTTTGATGTGACAGTGTACATTTATAGTAGTGTGTAATATATAGAAATGAGAATGTGTAAATATGTGTGGTATTAGATGTATCAGTTTTACTAGTTAGTTTCAAACACAATTTTTGATTGTAAGTACAAGCAAATACTTACACACTACTGTCTGCTGCCAACCACACAGAATTTTGAAAAGTGCTTCTGGCGGGGAAATGGACGGCAATCTAAAAATGAGCATGAATTGGTTCCAGAAAAACTGACTTACTTTTCACTTTTGCTTTTGAGCAGAAACAGCAACTTTAACCTTGCTGCACTGATGACAGTCTGAACAAAATGTACGCCTATGAAAATATAAAAGTGAACAAACTATAAATGTTTACCAATTATATATTTTTTTTACTCTTGAGTTTGGATACAAAGAGAAATTTTTGTTAGCAATATTTATAAGTCATTCCTTGAAGCCAAACATGTGTTATCAGACTGTGCACCAAGTTGATACAGAGCAAAATCTGTTTTCCATGTCAAGCATTGCTGTGATTACAACTCAAGTTTGTGTCAACAAATCAATTGGCTACGTAACAGAGATAGTCTCCGCACAACATGGTACAGGAAAGTGGTCAGACTAGATGATGCAATTTTGGTGCTGTTTGTATAAGTAATTAAAAATACACATTTGGATTATTGGAGGTTAGAGCTATTTGTCATGCTTAAAATATCAGCTTTATAAGAAGGCGACAGTTACTTTCAGGCCCCGTAAATGATAAGCATTGTGAAGTATAATTTGAGTGAAAATTAAACACATCACATTTGAATCCACACTTCACTGTATGCTTTTCATTTGTAGATACCACTGTTATACAATAACCGTAAGGTGGTGTAGGAGTTGTCATACATAAACAACCATTATGTGCTTTTCAGTTCATTTGTGCTGTCTGTCAAACATTTTTTTTTTTTTTTTTACCTTATGGACAATGCCAGAGAGTTGTATAAGCAGCTACATTCACTCCAACCATTGTGTGTCAATGAAACAATAGTTATATATTACAAACCAAATGTTAATATTGTACAAGTTTATAAAAAGTACAAAATGTTTAAATTTTTCATTGTTTTTATTAAAAAAATCAGGCCTGTACCATACTGATGGTGAAAACATGAGATAAACTTTATACCATAGATAAATCAGAAAGTATGTTTGATTTCTCATTTCAGTAACACTGATGCTCGCTATTTAACCATACAGAATAGTTCCTACCTTGATGCACTAGATTTTCAGAACACAACATGTACTAAAGTGAACACTATTTTGGGTACCACGTAATATTATTATTTTTCTCTGTTGCTGATTATGAACATCTTAAAGTGTTTCTTACAAACATTTTTTCTGCATTTCAGGTCTGAGTGTTGTTATAATGTGATACTTATAAAGAAGGAACCTTCTACATTTGCCCAGAACACTTCCCTCATGTGCCACTTGTGCTCCACTCTGATAATTATAATAAATTTTTGTCACAAATTATGATATTTGCTGCAATAAATAATAAGGTAGTTCCTCACATAAAATAAAAATAAATAAAGGAAATAAAGCTGTTTGGTATATCTAAATACTGCTGCATAAAAGGCACAGCTTACTTCTTAGAAATTTTTCAATATAGACCTACATTAGTAGAACTTCAAAGGACTAAAATTCAAATAAACTAACCGCAGAACCCATTTAACACTAAAGCCTAGAGCACTTACTTGTAGTGCGCTTCTTGTTTGCCTTACAGTATTGTTAGCCAGATACTACAGGGCTTTCCCTAGCTAACTGTCTTAAATAACTCAGTTCAGAAAACAGTACAAGAGCGGCACACGATTGGCTAGCTGAGGGAAGGTCCCCCTCCCCTACAGGCATCACTTGCTCAACAGCACACAGCTAATACGTAGTCAGCTGCTGATTGCATCACTGCCAGCTGCCTGATAAGCAGATTCGGCTGCCAAGGTCACACAGCGCTGCAAATGTCAATACAGTGACACACACACACACACACACACACACACACACACACACACACAGTCAGCATTACCTGCACATATTGTTGCTCTGAGAGTCCTGATGCTTTCTTAAGATTGCACAACATAATTAGTTAATCTCTTTTACACTAGTTGAGAAGCTTCACTTATTAGTATTTCATTATTATGGTTTTAATAACTTGTGCAGTTTTTATTTATTAATTTGTTTATCTCAAATTTTAGACGTGACAAAGAAAGTCTAATATTTACATCTGCTTACCTTTACCATACAATTTGTATTTATTTATGCGAAAAAGGATAAGTAGTTTGAAACAAGGGAAGAGCAATGACTGGTTATGCAGTGATCTCTGTAGGGCTCATTTCAACATGGAGAAATCTTGGATAACTGCTCCCAGGGCCAGACTGACCTTCCACTTTGACACTGTACACTGATTAGTAATCAGTGACATTTGGCACTACTTTTAGACTTTATCAATTTCATACACACATCTTACCCAGAGCTGTCTACATATTCCAAGCCAGTAAACAATCACATTAATACTTCATTTACTGTTTCAGTACAGAGAAAGCACAAAAATTTATGAGACTGAAATTTTGTTTCGGTATATAAAACACACATTCTGTAGTATAATAAATGGAATAGGACTCATTCCCAACAAAATTAAAGGACGGTTGTGTTCTACAAGATATCTCAAAACTTTACCATCAAGTTCCCCAACCATCCATCAGCTAAATATGTTTTAAACCTGAAAAGTACTGCTCTTTTAATTTGATAAGAGTAAAGCATAATAATACAGACAACAACTGAAGGAAACAAGCTACAGTGGCATATGAGCCCAAAAAAAAAAAAAAAACAACTTTTTACATGAAGTACTCTTGCCAGATTTGGTGTTGCAATTGCACTAAGTTAAGCAACTACCCGCACATAATTTTTGTTAATTTAACTCCTAAACTGTACTGTCCCTCCCTATTCCTGTCATTCAGACATTTTACTACAAGCCTTAACAGATACATTTTAATATAATAGAGGGAAACATTCCACGTGGGAAAAATATATCTAAAAACAAAGATGATGTGACTTACCAAACAAAAGCCCTGGCAGGTCGATAAACATACACACAGATACATTTTAACCTTTATTAATGTTGTAAATTTTTTGGCAGGGTTGTAGCATGCTCGTAGTGTTATACTTCAGCAGAAGGCCCTATTAATGAAATATTGTATGCATGTTGAAGCACAGTCTCGATAACACACAAAGAATTCTGCATAAATGTAATTCCTCATCTGTCTTTCTTTAACCTATAAGGAAAGGATAGATTGCTACTTACCATAAAGATGACATACTAAGTTGCAGACAGGCATGATTAGAAGACACTAATACTTAGCTTTCGGCCACCACAGCCTTAGTCAGACAAAGAAACAGATAAAAACACCCTTTATGTTGTTGTTGTTGTTGTCTTCAGTCCTGAGACTGGTTTGATGCAGCTCTCCATGCTAATCTATCCTGTGCAAGCTACTTCATCTCCCAGTACCTACTACAACCTGCATCCTTCTGAATCTGCTTAGTGTATTCATCTCTTTGTCTCCCTCTACGATTTTTACCCTCCACGCTGCCCTCCAATGCTAAATTTGTGATCCCTTGATGCCTCAGAACATGTCCTACCAACCTATTCCTTCTTCTAGTCAAGTTGTGCCACAAACTTCTCTTCTCCCCAATACTATTCAGTACCTCCTCATTAGTTGCGTGATCTACCCATCTAATCTTCAGCATTCTTCTGTAGAGCCACATTTCGAAAGCTTCTACTCTCTTCTTGTCCAAACTATTTATTGTCCATGTTTCACTTCCATACATGGCTACACTCCATACAAACACTTACAGAAACGACTTCCTGACAATTAAATCTGTACTCTATGTTAACAAATTTCTCTTCTTCAGAAACGCTTTCCTTGCCATTGCCAGTCTACATTTTATATCCTCTCTACTTCGACCATCATCAGTTATTTTGCTCCCCAAATAGCAAAACTCCTTTACTACTTTAAGTGTCTCATTTCCTAATCTAATTCCTTCAGCATCACCTGACTTAACTCGACTACATTCCATTATCCTCGTTTTGCTTTTGCTGATGTTTATCTTATACCCTCCTTTCAAGACACTGTCCATTCCGTTCAACTGCTCTTCCAAGTCCTTTGCTGTCTCTGATAGAATTACAATGTCATCGGCGAACCTCAACGTTTTTATTTCTTCTCCATGGATTTTAATACCTACTCCGAATTTTTCTTTTGTTTCCTTTACTGCTTGCTCAATATACAGATTGAATAACATCGGGGAGAGGCTACAACCCTGTCTCACTCCCTTCCTAACCACTGCTTCCCTTTCATGCCCCTCGACTCTTATAACTGCCATCTGGTTTCTGTACAAATTGTAAATAATGTATACGTGTCTATAAATTGTGCCTCTCTGCAATGTAATGTGTCATCTTTATAGTAAGCAGCAATCTATGTTTTCCTTAACTGATGATATTCCACCCCGAGTTTGTTTTTTTAACCTGTTTTTATTTTGTTTTACTCGAGTTATTCTGTCCACTATTTTAATTTCTTTCTCTCTGAGATAGCCTTTCTGTAGTCATCTCCAATAATGTTTTTCACAAAAGTCAGCCTTACTGACAAACTTTAACACAAGGGAATAGTGCTGCAAAGGAATAAGCAAATGGGCACTATGACCAAAGTCAACATTGCCTGTGAAACTGACAGACTGAAATGGATGAAAAAGAGTGTCCCTCGACTGCCCGTAGGAGACTTCTTTAATGTGGTCCATTAATTAATCTGCATAGTTTTGTAGCATGCTTGTATAAATACAAATCACCAAATATAGCACTTTGGCTTCATAAAGACATAAATCAACATCATGCCACTCGGTTTGCGCACAGAACATGTAATGTCATACAATACTCATTTGATTGTTGATTTTACTATTTTGTGAATGAAATTTATGGTGATACCACAATCTGTTGCTTAGGCCATTTAGGTTGGCAGATATCAGATGCTGTGTCAGTTTTGTGTGTTAGCAAAACAAAAGGGTAGTATTTAGTATTTTTCAGATTTGTACTTTAATATCTTGAAAATATTTTAACTGATGCACCACATTAAAGATCTCTGAAAAATGTACCATTTTTTGTGAGACAGGTTGTGCAAAAGTGTCAGGAAAAGTCATATTAGTGATTACAACTGTTACTGAATGTAGTTTGTTCGACATGACACTTAGAGCTATAGTTCTTTACTTGGGAAACAACTTTTATTTTAAGTTTGTATACAATTATCAGAGTTGAGAAAAAGTCAACATCCAGTTTCAACACTCACTAACTATTAGTTACCAATATTAGTAAACCACAGCCCTCAGACTTACAACATTTTTCCGCGAGAATGGGAAAAATCCTCATTTTCACATTTCATAAAACATGTTAGCCTTACATCAAAAAAAAAAAAAAAAAAATCACAAATGTTGCATTTTTTGTGCAAATTTATCCTGTCCCTACATATGAGACCACTGCTCCAAGCACCTGATGAAGAAGAAGCCAGTAATGAAATGTGTTTAAAATTTAACTGTCAACTCAACTAACCCTGAAATACATAATCAATTTTTTTTTTTTTTTTTGTGGCTTGATTACACATCTTCAAATGGGGTAATGATGAAACTGACTGTAGTGGACAAAACCTAAGGTAACTTAATATTGGAAGTTACTACTTCCTTGTTGAAGACTTAAGGAAGTGACGTAACTACTGTAAACATTTTTCCCACATCTATATAGTGACAAATGCTAATGTGTCGATTCCAAGCTAGGTGAGGGAATGTCCAGTGTTCCATAGTTTCAGAGACAGCAGTTATAGAAAAGAAAGGTAGAGATTATAAATAGAAAGAGAGACATTCAAGTCTTGACTGGAGAGAGAGAGAGAGAGAGAGAGAGAGAGAGAGAGAGAGAGACTTATTGAAGCAAGTAACAAAAGTGAAAAAGTTGAGTGAATGCAAGTGTAACTGAAATATAACAGAGACCATACAATTTTCTAAGCGAAAGTTGGTAAGAAATGACACATCATAGCTTAGCAGTGGGAGCTGCAAAAATCCCACACTCAGGGGGACAGGTTACAGGCATTCCCATTGTAAAATTCATTGACAGAAGATAAGGAGATGGTGAAATCAAAGAAACAGCTAAGAGAGGAAACAGGAAGGCATGAGAAAAGACTCAGAGGGAACTAAGGATATTCTGAGGGAAAGGCAATTTGCCACGACACATGCAAAGGGACCATCTTGGATGCTTATGGCCGTTTAGAAAATGTGTGAAAAACTTAAATCCAGATGATTGTCTAGTATTTGAAGGCAATTCTCCTCAATATGAGTCAGCATTCTAGCTATTGTGGAACCTTTATTGGTTGTAGGGGGCACCTGGAAGATGTTAATTAGTTTACAAATTATGCACTGTCACATGTAATAAAGATTAGTATGGGTTAAGCTACTTGTGACTCATGACCACCATCTTTTTTGTGCCAATATTAGTATTCACAGAAGTGTAGAAAGGACACATGTTACGCTTCCACAGTTCCACCTTCAAAAGATCGGTACAGTCCTCTACATGACAATTCACATGCAGCATAAGTAACACAACATATCCTACTTGCACACCTCAGTGCTGATTGTACAAGTGCGCATAACAGTCTTGTGCAAAAGTAAACATTACTTGATTTCACATAGTATAGAAAAACACTCAAAAGGAGAGTAATATTTGTGGGAACAGCCAAATACTTTAATAGTTGAGATAAATGTAAGGATACTGAATTTGACTGAATTAAATTCTGGATTTATCTTAAAAGCTATGAGCAATTGTTCAGTAGAAGAGATATGTTTCACAGCAGCAAGTTTGAACAAGAGCTCAGAGCTTTTAACATGTGAGCTTAAGAGCCCACGTTTATTAGACATTTTTGCTTTGAACGATCATTCCTGTCATATTCCAAAATACTGACCATTGCTCCTGGGACACCCTGACTGTTCATTATTAAACTTTTTGTGACAGTGGACGCATTACTTTCTGATCCACCATTATAGTTATTCACAACTACTGACAATTATTTGGAAGAGAGTATTAATTGACTGAGATTTTAAGAAGACAGATGTACCCATTAATGGTGTCACAACAGTTCACATCGAGACCACATTAAGAAGAGAATCTGCTGTAAGCAAAGGAACATAATAGAAGGAAAGTGAAGTTCGATCAGGACAAGTATTACACAGTTTCAAAAATCCGGAAAGAAGAAACCACTTATTGAAAAGAACTTTATTTATGACTCCGCTCCTCGCAATTTCACAATATTTTACCAGCTTCATGTGGACTGTATCAAAGATGATTGAATCAGCAAGAATGCAATGAATTCAGACTAAATTGCTATGCGAGCAATTGCTGCAGCATGGCGATCGAGGTTGGGCAAATGCGTAACACAAAGAATTAAAAACTTGCTCATCACTTTGATCTTATGATAAAACTAAAGGGTGGACTAAGAGTTTCCTTTCTAAATTGAATTAACAGATACTGATGTACTCTTATTGAATTGTATGAATTGTGTGTATATGAAGTTTTTACTGATGAAGAACCAACAATGACCAAGACTCCCAGATCATTATTTCATGCTTAAAGATTTACTCCCATTGCTTTACCACTCTGAATAATTTTGAAATAATTAATAATATGTTTGCAGACTTTGCTAGCACTGTTTGCATCACACGCTTGTAGCTCAGTTCTGGAACGAATAGTTCCATAAATCGACGACAGTGTGTGCAGCGAGTGTCCTACACGTTTATTAGCAGCTAGCAGTGCCACGTATCCGGTGCAATAGGTTTTCATAAAAGATTGAGCGAATGCACCATTCCAACTCTCAGGACAAATGCATCGCACAATCCCTGAGGACAAGCTGCAGATGCAGCCTCTACACTTCGCAATAAACCACGCCCTGTGGAGTCCTCCCCCAACAAAAGTCTACAATACCACCTGGTTTTTGGGCGTGTTTGAACTTTTTATTTACATAGAATTTATTTTTTACATTTTAAAAGTTTTCTACGAAGAGGGTGAAACTTTACCACATACTCATTTTTCTATCTATACATCAATTACTAATGCTACGATGTTACACCACGAAAATAAGTTTTTCAACACATGACAGTACAATACTTTAAACCAAAATATCATCATTTATGATAATTGTGCAAGTTTTCAGAGCCAGTGGCTCTTTCTTCCAGCAGAAGAGTTGAAGAGGAAGGAAGAGGAGTGAAGGAAAAGGATTCGAGAGACTTAGGAAAAAGGGAAGATTTTGGGAAAGTCACCCAGAACCCCAGGCCAGGGTATATTTACCAGATGGAATGAGAAGGAAAGACAGACTGTTGGGAACTGCACTCGTCTCGTGAAGTCCCCAACAATTAGTCTTTCCTTCTCATCCCATCCAGTAAGTCTCCCCTGACCCAGGAATCTGGGTGAATTTTTTCAAACTCTGCCCCTTTTCCTGAACTTCTCATTCTTTTCCTTCAACCTCCTTCCTTCCCCTTCAACCCTTCTGCTGCAAGCAAGAGCCCCTTGTTCTGAAGGTTGCATACCTAAAACCTTTTTATATATGTGTGTTCTACTGCCACTGCTTGGAAAGTAGATTTTTTATGTATTCAATTACTTTATATTGTCAAAAATTGATTATTTTCATTGTTATAAATTATATAGTTAAGATGGTAGTCAGTTTTCAATATGAACAGTGAACTCATCATTTGAATTTCTGTGAGTTAAGAGAAACACAGATCAAAGAGAGATATCAATTACTATTGGTACCTACCTAATTATTGTCAGTATCGCTTCTGCTACTTTTTAAATTATTTTTTGTGAGGAGATTGAAGCTCATGGTTCGCATAGAGGTGAATGAGATGTTGGAAACAAATACGAACATGTTGTCAAAACTACTTACAAAACTAGAGGCACTGACATACCTATCAGCAGAAATGAAGGAGTAGACAAATCACAGAAATTAACCAAACATTTTCTCAAACAGATAACAGTTTGTCTCAAATGGAAGGAAAACTAACATTCACTGTTTGATTTGGGTGGTTCTCAAATGGGTGGATGAGAGAATGGAACTAGCATAAAATATGTAAAATATTTAGATGATCGTTTAGACTTTAAAGAAAGAATAGATAATGTTGAACAGTCACATACCATTAGTTCAAAACAGAATGTTTTAATGGACAAACAGCATGTGGCGTCACCACCAGACACCATACTTGCTAGGTGGTAGCCTTTAAATCAACCGCGGTCCGTTAGTATACGTCGGACCCGCGTGTCGTCACTATCAGTGATGCAGACCGAGCGCCGCCACATGGCGGGTCTAGTCCAGAGAGACTCCCTAAATTCAGTTACAATGAATGTATTCTGAACAGATAATCTTGTGAATCATGTACCATCAAGAGCAATATGCATCATTAATGGATTAAAGTTAAGTATTAAACTAATTACATCCACTTTCTGAATTCTCATTCCTTGTCACGTTCCAGACCTCACGTCAGTATAGTTCTTCCCTCTTCACGCCAGCCTGCGTGAGCTAAAACGCGTGCATTTCGGCCTCCACTCTTAACATGGTGTTGGCTCTTCTGCTAACACAAAACAGCAAATATTAGAAATAGTAGAAACAAAATTAATAGAACCACAGGATAATTAGAACAAGATGCAACTAAGAATGTAAAAATCATTACAGTATTTACACATGAAATGGAAGCTCGTGTGGAGTACTCTAGTAGTGGAGCTCACAAAATAGCATTGACGTGTGGTGTGGTGTGGTGTGTGTGTGTGTGTTTTATTTCTATTTCTGATGAAGCCTCTCTCATATCTTAATATTTTAGTATGAACAGAAGTACTGACAACCTATATTACAGTATGTGACATAGAAACACCAACAAAAAAATGTTACATAAGGTGACAAATATTACTGAATGTTAAGTCAAGGAGGGAGAGAAAGAGAAGGAAAGATAGGAACATGAGATCCTTCAAGACAATTTCAAAATTTAGGGTATTGAAGTAGCTTTATTAACTTCAAAGTTTGGTTGGACACTTAAAGGCAAAGGGACAATGGAATGATTTGAGAGGATATTTTTGAGAAAATCTTACAGCTAACCACATTTATTTTATCTGTTAAGAGTAGGGCATTGTTAGAGAACGAAAATCAGATGTGTCAATTTAGTGAGGAGTGGACAAAAGACGACTCTCAGAAAGTGAACTCGTCATCATGAACAGTTTCCTCACCAGGCTGGGTCTGTTTGGAACAGACCTTGTCATCTAGTTCTGTTTTCCCATCATCTTCCTGTGTTCACTCTGGTCCATTTTTCACCTCTTTCTTCATCACACTCCTCCACACCTTTGAGCAATCTATCTATTGGTCTTTCTCTCAGTCATTTCCTTTGCAACTCCATTTTATATATCTTCTAGGGAATCTTCTTCTTTTCCATCCTCTTTAGGTGCCCGTACCATCTTAGCCCTGATGTTTCTATCCTGTTCTGCACGGGTTCCTCTTTCACTATTTCCCTTACCCTTTCATTCCTCATCCTGTCTCTCCTTTTTGTTCCTATGTTACTTCTAAGGAACTTCATTTCACATTCTTGTAATCTACTTACATCTCTTTTCTTCATTACCCATGTTTCAGATGCATAATCTCTCAGAAGACCAACCCCCTCATCCCAGCTGTGGGAGATGAGCAACACTGCAAAGCAGGGGATGGCCTATAGGGGTGAAGTACAGCAGGAACTTCGAGTGCCCCAGGACCAATACGATAGCTGTGACGGCCCTGTAAATACTATGAAAAGTGGCAGCTAACTGGGTTCCCGTGAAGCTGTGATAGGCATAGCTAGCCAACAGTGGATCAAACCAGTTTTGGACAGGGGAACTAGCCTCGGAAAGGATACCATTCATTCCACCTGACAACTAACAGCACTGCTCAGCCGGACGGTGACAATGGAGCAATTTACATGGCCAGAGCAGTGTAGCTGCACGTATGTGCGCACGCAGTGTTGAGTACAATCTGTATAGCTCTGCGTCGATTTTACTTCATTCTTCATTTATATTTTAGTTACATAAATTACAATTTATGTTATAAAATGGGTGACACACAAAAATGATTAATTTAATAATAACAATAACAGTAGACAAATTGTTATGTTATACAAAGCTTTTATATCTTGCTCAAATCTGATATCGCAAATTTTATTTTCAGCACTGAATTAAATACAGAAAGTGCTAAGACAAATAAATAAGCACAGATACATTCTTCCATAAATTACACATAAGGTAATGGTGTTACAGTAATGTATATCATACCATATTAGCTGTAAACGTATATACATAGATTTTCATGAGCAGAAGACCTTAGAGACATAAGGTCGACAAAATTAAATGGCTCAAAATAAAACATTTTTTTTACAGCATAGTTATTATATGAAAAGGAGCTGAAAGTTAAGGCTGTAAATAAAGCAAAGAAAGCAACACGCGTAGAGTTCATTATTACTGCGTTATGGGCAGGTGTGCCGAGTATCTGCCCACGTCAGTCGTCCAGCATCGAGTCGAGCCAATCTTCGAGGTCCTCTTTCTTTTCTGCAGCTATCACTGGTGGAGGCTTTGGCTTTTGTGACTCTTTCATTTCATCTGAAAATTAGAAAATATTTAAATGTCACACTAAAAACAAACGCACTGTGACCTGCAGTTGAAAACAAAATAGCAGTGTGGGCAAGAGATTTGACAAGTTCTGTGAGCCCGCATATCTTGTGTACAAATTGCAATCTACAAAGAACTTTTCTATACCATTATCTGTTAAATTGCGAGCATATTTCATCTCTGCCTGCCTCGCCTTACTCACTGGCAGCAAGAATTTAACTAAGCTTACTACCTGCCTCCACAGTTAAGCCCTCTTATAAGCTGTGAGGCACTAGACTCGAGGTTGCAAAAGAAAGATCCTGCAATGATATGAGACATGGCAAAAAGTACCTCGTAACTGGACCTCGTGCCAGTACCCTCGATTAAATTGTGAACCTCTCCACAGTTTGATCTGTGGGTCGAATTTGGGCCCCTCGATTAACTTGGACTGCTTATTAACTATTTATAAGAAGAGCAAAAGACTTTTGCAGGGCAAATCATTTTGTTGTTTCTTAACTGTATGCCTCTAATATTTCTATACATCTTCACGCATTTGAACCAATCCTGTGAACACCAACTCCCTTCTGCTGTCACTGCCTCAGAAACACGGTCTGTTCTGGGAGGGATTTGACAACTTCTCGATGTGATGAAAATCGCTGTCCACACACTTTTTGACAAAAGGACACACGTCATTAGTTCTGGTGAAAGAGACTTTAATCTGACGTTTTCTGACACTAGTAAGATCCCAGCAATGTAAGTGGGCTGCCAATAATGCCTCAACATTTTAATTTACAAAATTTCATTTTACAGTCAAAAGTCTCAGGATGGTCACAGAATGTAGAGCCACAAAGCTGTGCCATGTCTCCATTCTTGTTACTGTATACAGCTTTGTCTGTAAAGAACATTTATGGAATCTAGTGATAGTTAACAAATTACACTGCCAAAAATGATACAGTATCCTAATGTCAACATTTCATGCACGGGACTTCACAGATGGAGTAAAGACTGGAACTGCTACATAACATTTTAACTGAACACAATTCTCAGTTTGCTGTCCTTTCAACTGGACATTGACGATGTGTCCTACAGGGGTAATTCAATGCTTTGTCACTGTCTGGTCTCCACTATAACTTTCAGATGTCAATTGTTTTCTCAAGAATATTTAGAATCCAATAAGGAAAATGCATAGGCGTATTTGGGAAAGGGGGGGGGGGGGGGGGGAGGCTGAAAAGAGAGGGTGCTTGCCTCCTCCTGCAATCTAGATATAAGTTTTTTATTCATTACGGAGTTCTCACACATTTCTAGCAATGATTATCAGCAACTCTACTGAACTGCAGGTTTGACACCACTGATGTCTATGAGAAATACTGTGACTTTACCAATCTCCATATATCTCGGATTTATATGGTTGTCAGGCTGTTCAGGGACAATTATGTAGATTTACAGGCAATCTCTCTCCAGTGGTTGGGGTAATTTTAAACTCTATGGAATGCAACACAATGCCAAATGCAATCACAGAGCTACAAATTCTCCAGTCTAGTTGGTCTGAATACATAATAATGGAGCACTATGAAGAAGACTGACTCGGTTCAGTCCTATCCTGTTTGAAGTCAGTTCTGCCAGTCAACTTGACAATTGTTTTGGCAGATTTTTTCCATTCATCCAGCCAAATCCTGTTCCTGTGTTTTACTTGTTCCAGCCTATACAAAAGAAAACATAACTTGCAAAACACATTTTATTCAACTTTCGTTACTCCAGTCAATATTAAAAATAGAAAGTAAGGAAGTGATGCATTAAACCCTTTAATTTTATCAGATGTTAAGTTTTGTAAGCAAACAAACTGCTACATATGTATCTTATCAAAGTTGAATAAGTGTTTTTTAAAGTTTATTCTCTGTTTCTTCACTTCATCAGGGTGTATATGTAAAATTAAAAAAATTCCAGATTTCCCAGTTAAAAATAACCCCCCCCGCCCCGCAGGTGAAAATACACTATACAAGGTGGAATCCAAAATTTTTGGGACTGGTGCTGCCACCTGGAAAGTAGGAGTAGAAGATCTTTGCACCGCTAGGTGGCAAGAGCTGCATATCTGATGAGTCAGTGTGCGGAGTACCATTTAGGTGGGAGGACGTGTTGCATGTCCACAGTGATTTCAGTAATACTCTGTGTTTGGTGATTTTACGATGTATCCGCAAACGGAACAGTGCATATGTATCAAATTCCGTGCGAATTCAGATGATACAACCTTCTTGTTACGGGTTATCACTGGTGACGAGAGCTGGATTTACAGTTATGACCCAGAGACAAAGCGACAATCATTCCAGTGGAAGAGCCCAGGCTCTCAAAGACTCAAAAAAGCAAGACAGGCGAAGAGCAAAGTAAAGAGCATGATCATCCTTTTTTTTATATACCAAGGGAATTTTGCACAAAGATTTCATCCCACCCAACCAAACAGTGAATTCCGCATACTACTGTAATGTTTTGTGAGGGCTCTGTGAAAATGTGTGGTGATGATAGCCCGAACTTTACACCCTGTCACATGTTCTTGCTCACTAGGACCTTTTTGGCAGAAAACAACATATTTGAACAACTGTCGGTTCGACACTCTAGAGAGGATTCAAGAAGCATCTCTGGTGGTGATAAACACCCTCAAAGAACAGGACTTCCAGAACACGTTTGACCAGTGGCAGAAGTGCTGAGACCGGTGTGTATGTGCGGATGGGAACTACTTAGAGGGTGATGGTGACCATTAGTCCAAAGGTAAGGTTTTCAATAGATGGCACCACCAGTCCGGAAAATTTTGGATCGCACTTCGTACTCCTGGTGCAAGCAGATTTTATTTCCTGTGTTAAATGACAATATACTTTTCTTCAAAGCTGTGAGACTTATCAATCCTCTGAATGGTGAAAGTTTTACACACTGGTAGAGAACTTGGCAGCTCTTTACAAAACAAAACCCTGCAAAAAACATGTTTTGGAATGATCTTTGGTGTGGCAACATTTACACCACATATTTTCACATTACGAAAGTATAAACATGAATTCCATCAAATATAGCAACAGGAATTCCACCAAATACAGCATGATATCTTCAGAAGCACTAAAGTGCGATGTGCTTCTGTCAGCCCATCATAGCTTATGTCATGTGATCTCACAGCCAATGACAGCAGATATTCAGAGCATAGGACACATGATGTAGTCAGCCACAGCAACATCAGTGTCAAGCAGCATGAACACACAAACATAAAAATTGATGGCTTAAATTAATATAGATACAGCACAGCTACACGGAAAGCTAAACTTTCACATCTAATATTGGTTGTCAAAATTCTTTTGCCTCTTTTTTAGAGAGAGAGTGGTTAGGCAGGGTTCTAAGAGCACAGCTTAAATTGCAGCAGATGATTATTTCTGATAAGCACGATTACAAATTTCACAACTGTGCACCAAACATTTCATGAGATCTGGCTGAGTATAGTTATGTTCCGTTGAGAACTGCACATATTTTAAGGATACTTTTTGCTGTTGTGTTTACATATTTTGTAGGCTAGGGAAGAATTTATATAAATATGAAAAATTAACATTGAAACTTGTCCTTTTTTTTAGCATGTTATACTTTAAGATGTATCAAACACAAATGTGCCAGTAAAGTATTAAATAACGGAATGAATGGTTGGTCTTCTGGGCCCATAATTCTTTTTAAGTGGCTGGTCCTCAGAGTTAACTTTTGAATGAGAGTCTAATGCTCCACGATTTACAAAAATTCATCACACATTCTTACACATAACATAATCCATCTCGCGTAAAAGGAAATTTACTTTGGAAGTAACACTTTTCAACCAACATTTGCAGTATTTTCCTGCATCCTGTTACAAATGTAAACCGTTGTGATGTCATGTGTGAGTCCCACAAGACACACTGAAAGCAGTTTGTTGTCATGAAGTACTGCACAGTCAGACACATTTTGCTCTCAGCAGAAGCTTTTGTGTACAGTGTGTTTAGTTATAAATCATGCATTTTCTTTGCAACTAAAGTTATTTCGGTATTATTCTCTCATTTATGTTTTACTGCTGCAATACTCTTCTGCAGTAGCAGGCTAGAGTAAAATTCTTTGTTAGAGTATCAGTTATTACCACTCAAAATTACAAAACTTTCACTGAAAACTAAAAAATGAAAAATTCCTGCAAGTCTAAGAAATTCCTTGGTTTTCTCCAGATGAAAAAATTCCGTGTTTTCCTGGTTGTCCCAGGGCATATGCATACTGTTCATAAAACATAAATGTATCACTTTTGGTTCGTTACTTTAGTTGATATCCAGCAGGAGTAGCTCAACGAGTCTGAATTTCTATAGCTCAGATTTTATCATTTCAGTGTCAGCCGAACACCTCTGGAATATAATAAACTTTTTGTGAATATTTTCTATCTATTTTTCATAGGTCATTAATTACCCTGGATGTAAATATGTGATGACATAATATCAGATTGTTGAATATCAAAAAACTACATACACTACTTAAATATGCACAGTAATGTATCTTAAAAGCAATATGTGGATGATTATTAATAGTTAGAGACAAATTAGTTTTGTCTACTTGCTGTCAAAATTAGTGCTTGAGGCACGACATTTTCAAACTCACCAAATCAGTTCTATCTAAAACGGCAATTTTTTCGCCTCTTTGCTACATTTCTGCAGATTTCCATGGCCCAAAGATTAATATTTGTGGAGGCAGTATTACTAAAATGGAAGATTCTGCTACAAAAAACACACAGCGACTGAAATCTTGTCGACAATATTCTCTGAACAGATAAGGCACGGCAGGATTTGTCAGAAGCTGCACAGCAATCAAACAATTGCCAAAATTAACCAATATCTGAAGTTTTTAACCCTAGTTTCTCAGTGCAGCTTCTAATGCCATAGGCTGAACATTTGACATTACTTTTAACCACAACCACATTAGTAATCAGAAAAGAGGCAACAATAGAGTATTATTGTAATTTGTAAATATAAAAGATTAATTACTCAGTGAGCCAAATAATGGTTAACAATAGTTACTGTAAGAGATACCCTGATTGAGGAGTGATTGAGGAGGGGGGGGGGGGGGGGGGCGGATGTGGGTATGTTGTCTAATTCCGATGAAGGCCTTTCTGGCTGAAAACTTATTTGACATTCATTTTGTTTGGCCTATCTGCGACTCAGTATCTCCACTGTGTGCTACGTACCACACTATCCCTTTCATAACATTGTAATTATGCCATCCTGGATTTTCCATTTTTGTAGCAACTTTTAATGTAGGTTTTGTTAGTTTTTAATAAAAATTATGTTTCAGAATTTATTTAATGTTTATTTCTGATAAGTACAGGATTTTAAACACAATAAAAAAGGTTGCTACTAGTGAGAACTGAGCTGACTTTAGCATTACACACTGATCTACTGGCCATTTTGATGAAATGTTAGAAACATTTTGTACTTGTCACCAGTTGAAAACCTTATCTTTTGAAGCGAATTCTTGAGAACTGAGCTTTTTAGAGCTTTAGCAAATTGATCCAGGCACTCACCACCATGCTACATGTGTTGAGAAAATCTTACAGGACCACTCCATAAAGTCCTCTCATGAGTCATCATATACAGGGTGTTACAAAAAGGTACGGCCAAACTTTCAGGAAACATTCTTCACACACAAAGAAAGAAAATATGTTATGTGGACATGTGTCCGCAAATGCTTACTTTCCATGTTAGAGCTCATTTTATTACTTCTCTTCAAATCACATTAATCATGGAATGGAAACACACAGCAACAGAATGTGCTTTGTTACAGGAAATGTTCAAAATGTCCTCCGTTAGCCAGGATACATGCATCCACCCTCCGTCGCATGGAATCCCTGATGCGCTGATGCAGCCCTAGAGAATGGCATATTGTATCACAGCCGTCCACAATACGACCACGAAGAGTCTACATTTGGTACTGGGGTTGCGACAAGAGCTTTCAAATGCCCCCACAAATGAAAGTTAAGAGGGTTGAGGTCAGGAGAGCGTGGAAGCCATGGAATTGGTCCTCCTCTACCAATCCGTCGGTCACCGAATCTGTTGTTGAGAAGCGTTCGAACATTTCGACTGGAAATGTACAGGTGCTCCATCGTGCATGAACCACATGTTGTGTCGTACTTGTAAAGGCACATGTTCTAGTAGCACAGGTAGAGTATCCCGTATGAAATCATGGTAACGTGATCCATTGAGCGTAGGTGAAAGAACATGGGGCCCAATCTAAAATGAGCTCTAACATGGAAATTAAGCGTTTCTGGACACACATCCACATAACAACTTTTCTTTATTTGTGTGTGAGGAATGTTTCCTGAAAGTTTGGCCGTACCTTTTTGTAATGCCCGGTATTACATATGGTAATCGGTCAAAACCGGTAACGGCACCATTTGGTGTGATCTGAGACCAAACTACACATTAAAAAGTATACACCTAACTAGTAATTTGGAATGACCGGACAATCAGACGTAACCTACAGCTGATACACTCACCTTCCTCTATCGCAGATCTTGATACTGTGGCACCCGCAGCCAACTTTGCCGCTTCCACTTCACTGACCCCTCCCACCTTCTGGCCTCTCAGTGACATCAGAAAATTCAGTCCACTGTCGTCCACACGGCCCGCCGTGTTCCGCTCTTTCAGTACGGGCTCCACTTTCGTACTTGCTGCTGTCTTTCTCTGGGGAGGTTCTGCTGAGGTACAAGAATTTCAAAATGTCAGTGTGAATTTAACAATGAGGAACACACAAATAACTGCAACACAACAAAATCAGTTTTGATACTTTTCTCTGTTTAAACTGTAGCCTATTAAAAGAAATAATCAATTCTCAAGAGAATCTGTAGATCTCTAACAAATTTTAATGTATTCAAGTAAGTAACCAGTATCACCCTTACAGCCACTAACAGGTATTAACAAAAATTTGTGACATTTACTCATTGTTTTAGTGTAAAGCTCCTCACTGACCAGGTCCATTTGCCACCACACATCCACCGTGATGCAGGTTTATGGAAAATGGAACACAGCCAAAAAGCCGACCAACTTGTCTACTAAAACTAAATAAAGATGTGACTGAGGTTGTAAACATATGTTTTTCTGGGTGTTTTCTCCAAATGAAAGACATAAAAATAAAGGCTGGGAAGTGGGGTCGACAAAAGCAGTTGCGGGCACATTGAAATAGCAGCAGTAATCTGCAGCCTTCTACTGGGAAGTGTGGGAAAACAGGCTCAGGTAGCTGTGACACATACGCACGAATTCAGGATTATGACATACCTGAGATCCTTAATTGTGACAAACTAAACAGGAAAAAGGAAGCAGACTAACAGTGGCATCATTTCAGGAATACAGTTGTGGTACAGAGATACAACAAACCAGAGCAAACACAGTGTAGTCACCATCAACCTGACCGCAATCGGCCATCGAGACAGCTACGAGATGAGCCTTCGGTGAGTAATGACAATATTATTCCAAGATCTCTCACAAAAATTGAAGAAAGTGTGGTTCTCGTAATGGGTACCAGTGGCACCAAATTAATGTCCAGCCATGCAAGCATGACATAAGAACTCAAATTACACACGGCAAACAAAAAAGGAGAAATGTTACAATATGTCTCCAAAAGTTATTTTTGAACAGAAAATCCTGTACTACTGCGCAAGCTCAATTCTCACACAACCAGGATTAATACACTACTGGCCATTAAATTTGCTACACCACAAAGATGACATGCTACAGATGCTAAATTTAACCGACAGGAAGATGATGTTGTGATATGCAAATGATTAGCTTTTCAGAGCATTCACACATTGTTGGCGCTGGTGACGACACCTACAACGTGCTGACATGAGGAAAGTTTCCAACCGATTTCTCTCACACAAACAGCAGTTGACTGGCGTCACCTGGTAAGACGTTATTGTGATGCCTCGTGTAAGGAGGAGAAATGCGTACCATCACGTTTCCGACTTTGATAAAGGTCGGATTGTAGCCTACGGGATTGCAGTTTATCGTATCACGACATTGCTGCTCGCGTTGGTCGATATCCAATAGCTGTTAGCAGAATATGGAATCGGTGGCTTCAGGAGGTTAATACAGAACGCCGTGCTGGATCCCAACGGCCTCTTATCACTAGCAGTCGAGATGACAGGCACCTTATCCGCATGGCTGTAACGGATCATGCAGCCACGTCTCGATCCCCGAGTCAACATATGGGGACGTTTGCAAGACAACAACCATCTGCATGAACAGTTCGACAATTTTTGCAGCACCGTGGACTATCAGCTCTGAGACCACGGCTGAGGTTACCCTTGACACTGCATCACAGACAGGCGCGCCTGCGATGGTGTACTCAACGATGATGCACAAATGGGAAAACGTCATTTTTTCAGATGAATCCAGGTTCTGTTTACAGCATTATGATGGTCACATCCGTGTTTGGAGAACATCGCGGTGAACGCACATTGGAGCGTGTATTCGTCATCGTCATTCTGGCATATCACCTGGCGTGATATGGGGTGCCATTGGTTACACGTCTCGGTCACTTCTTGCTCACATTGACGGCACTTTGAACAGTGGACATTACATTTCAGACGTGTTATGACCCGTGGCTCTACCCTTCATTCGATCCCTGCGAAACCCTACATTTCAGCAGGATAATACATGACTGCATGTTGGAGGTCCTGTAGGGGCCTTACTGGATACAGAAAATGTTCGACTGCGCCCCTGGCCAGGACATTCTCCAGATCTCTCACCAATTGAAAACTTCTGGTCAATGGTGGCCGAGCAACTGACTCGTCACAATACGCCAGTCACTACTCTTGATGAACTGTGATATCGTGTTGAAGCTGCATGGGCAGCTGAACCTGTACACGCCATCCAAGCTCTGTTTGACTCAATGCCCAGGCGTATCAAGGTCGTTATTACGGCCAGAGATGGTTGTCCTGGGTACTTACTTCTCAGGATCTATGCACCCAAATTGCGTGAAAATGTAATCACGTGTCAGTTCTAGTATAATATATTTGTCCAATGAATACCCGTTTATCATTTGCATTTTTTCTTGGTGTAGCAATTTTAATGGCCAGTAATGTAATTTCTTGAAAGGGAGACTGCAGAACATTATCTCAGATGGAGACTCGTCAACATAACTAGAGGTAACTTCAGGTGTGCCCCAGGTAAGTGTGTCGCGATCCTTGCTGTTCCGAGATAACCTCCTAATACCTCCTAACATCGTGTTGGACCTTTTTTTGCCCAGTTCAGTGCATCAACTCAATGTGGCACAGATTTAACAACTCGCTGGAAGACCCCTGCAGAAATATTGAACCATGCTTCCTTTACAGCCATCCATAATTGCTTGAGTGTTACCAATGCAGGATTTTGTGCCAAACTGACCTCTCAATTACGTCCCATAAATTTTTGATGGGATTCAAGTTGGGCAATCTGGATGGCCAAATCATTCGCTCGAACTATCCAGAATGTTATTCAAACCAATCACGAACAACTCGGACCCTGAGACATGGCACATTGTCATCCATTAAAAATTCCATTGTTGTTTGGAAACATGATGTCCATGTATGAATGCAATTGCCCTCCAAGTAGCTCAACATAACCATTTCCAGTCAATGGTCAGTTCGGTTGGACCAGAGAACCCAGTCCATTCCCCACAAACGCAGCCTTTGTTGACAACTTGGTCCATGGCTTCATGGGGCCTGCACCACACACTAACCTTACCATCAGCTCATACCAACAGATTTCAGGACTCGTCGGCCAGGCGCCAGTTCCCAGTTGTCTAGTGTCCAACCAAGGTGGTCACGAGCTTAGGAGAGGCACTACAAGTGATGTTCTATTAACAAAGGCACTCACATTGATCATCTACTGCCATAGCCAATTAATACCGAATTTCACTGCTCGATCCTAACAGATATGGTTGTAGTACAGTCCACATTAATTTCTGTGATTATTTCATGCAGTGTTGTTTGCCTGCCAGCATAGCACTGACAACTCTATGCAAACGCCACTCCCCTTGGTCAGTAATTAAAGGCAGTCGACTACTGCATTGTCCGTGGTGAAAGAAGGGTAATGCCTGAAATTTGGTATTCTCGGCACAATGTTGACACTGTAGATCTCTTAATACTGAATTCCCTAATGATTTCCAAAATGGAATGCCCCATGCATCTAGCTCCAGCTACCATAGGTTCAAAGTCTGTTGATTCCATCATGCACACACAATCAGATTGGAAACATTTTCACGTAAATCCCCTGAGTAAAATGACAGCTCCACTATTGCACTACCCTCTTATACCTTGTGTATGTGATACTACTGCTGTCTGTATGTGTTCATATCGCCCATCTCTATAAGTCCATATCGCTATCCCACGACTTTTGTCATTCAGTGTACATTAATGACTGTAGAGTAAATATTAATAGAAACCTCAGACTTTTCACAGGTGATGCACTTTCATAAAGTACAGTGCTCTTTAAAAATGTTGCACAAATAAGTAATCAGATTTTGACAGGATTTCAAAGCAGTCCAGAGATAGCAGCTTGCTGTAAATGTTCAGAAATGTGAAATTGTGCACTAAAAGAAGAGGAAGAAGAATCCAATGACTACAGTATCAATGAATCGCAATTGTAACTGGGGACCTCATACAAATACCCGGGTGGTACAAATTATGAGGATGTTAAATGGAGTGAGCATTTTGGCTCAATTGTACACAAAGCAGCAGGCAGCCTTCAATTCATTGGCAGGCTATTGGGAAAATGCAGTCAGTTTACAAAGGTGACTGCTCACAAATCACTCGTACGTCCCACCTCGAACTACTGTGAGTGCAAAACCTCTACCTAATGGCCTTCCGAAGTAACAGTTACACACTACACCTGTGGCGGAATGGACACTGCATTACCCGTTGTTATACAAAATTCTCCAAATGCAGAGGGGAAGACAGTAGTTGTACTACAATATTATTGGTCTCCAGAGGTTGGCCAATACACTATTTGTGGTGGAAAGATCAATCACTGGTCACACAATTGTTAAAAAGTAATTATATTTCACAGACATCAAATACCTATGGGTTTCTATTCAAAGCATTTCACAATAGAATGAAAAAATAAAGCTAAGTGTGGGGAAGGTTGATGCCACACTGAAATTCAGAAGAATAATACTAAACAAGCAAGTAGAATGCACCTAGAAAGGAGAGTGACTATAAAGCTCCCTCTGACTAATGCCAGATTACTCTTCGTCAGACTTGATATGTTGGATTAATATAAAAGAGATAGGGGAACATTCTACAGCCGCTGTGCAGTTCATCACAGGTGCATTTACTGATCACAATTCCTAATAACAATGCTCCACTGGAAAGATGCCACAGGCAATGGGCACAGACACACTCTTATAATTACTAAAGAGTTCCTCATTAGGTGAATGAATAAATGTCTTGTTTCCTCCCACAAAAATCTTGGCAAATAATCACTACAGTAGAATCTGAGCTTACATGGCACCGTACTGGCGACTGTTACTACCAAGAACAACACGGTGTTGTTATTGAGGTCTCCAGGCTGAAGCCTCGTTTGGTGCAGCTCTCTGTGCCGATCTATACTGTGCAATCCTCTTTGCACCTGCAGAGCTCCTGCAGTCTACACCCTGCTTAATTACTGTATTTGTGACTGTTTTCCTCTACCATTTTTACCCCCACACTTCACTCCACTACCGAATTGACAATTCCTTGATGCCTCTCTCTTCCTTTTGTCAAGTTGTGTAATAAATTTATATTTCCTCCAATCTGATTCAGTAACTCATCATTAGTTACTCGAAATACCCATATAATGTTCTGTATCATTTTGGAGTGCCACATTTCAAAAGCCTCTATTCTCTTCTTGCGTGATCATCTTACTGTACACTTTTTACTTCCACATGAGATTACTGTCCGTAACAATACTTTAGGAAAGGACTTCTGAACACTTGAATTAATATTAGATGTATTTTTTTTCTTCATAAATACCTTTCTTGTTGTCAGCCTGCATTTTACAGGGTGGCCATAATTATGTACATTATGTTTCAAAGACTGTGGTAAAGAAAGTAGCAACACAACTTGAACATAAACACATTACTGTCATACCTTTCCTTACAAGAACTTTAATACCTCTTCTCCTTGGCACGGTTCACCAATGCACCATCCAAATAAATATGTGCCAGGAGATGAAGAGCAACATCACTACAAGCAGCTTGACAGACCAGAACTGGTGGCGCGTGGAACTCCTCTGTGAATATCTCCCCATAATTTGGCCAAATTGCGTATGTGGCAATGATACACTTTGTCCTTTAAAACACCCCATACATACCAGTTCGTTGATGTCAAACCAGGAGATAGAGCTGACCACTCCACAGACCACATTGACCAATCTGGTAATTGCTACCAGCGTCCTACCGCTCTCACTCTGATACGGCATAGTGTGGTGGTACCAGTAGCGTCAATTTACTGTATAAGCTTGTGATTATTAACATAGAGGGGTCAGTTCCTCCAAACTAAACAGCCATCTTCCATCCCATTTTTGCGTAATCCTTTGTTGCACAATATAAACCCACACACCGTTCAAGAGACAGCTGTTCCACCATGTTGCCTGGCATGCACTAATGTTTCGAGATTCAGTGACCATTATCCCTCAGTCAGGTGACATAATGTTGCCACATCAAAACTGCTTGTCCAGAATTACAAATACTACAGTCAGTCAAACATCAGATACATAGTTATGGACCATCCTATATATCCTGTCCACATCAGTCATCATTCATTATTTTGCTGCCCAAATAGTGAAACTCATCTATTTTTAGAGTCTTATTTCCTAATCTAATACCCTCAGTATCATCTAGTTTAACTTGATCACATTCAATTACTCTAATCTTATAACTTCTCTTTGATACACTGACACTATAAATTCCATTCGACATTTCATTCGAGTCCTTACAGTTCCAGACAGAATTACACTCTCATTGGCAAATTGCAAACATTTTTTTCCTCCTCCTCCTCCTCCTCCTCGGCCTTCAATTCCTTATCCAAATTTCTCTTGTTTGCTTTACTGCTTGCTCAATATCGAGATTTAAAAACATCATGGATAGCCTACAATCCAGTCTCACTCAGCACTTCTGTTTCATTTTCTTTGACTTTCCTAATTGCAGTCTGCTTTTGTCCAGGTTGTAAATAACCTTTCACTCCCTGTATTTTATCCTTGGTACCTTCAAAAGTTCAAAGACTGTAGTTCAGCCAACACTTCCAGTACCCTTCTCTAAATCTGCAAATGCAATAACTGTTGGTTTGCTTTTCTTGAATCTATCTTCCTACTTGTAGGGTCAGTGTTGCCTTGCATGTTCCTGGAATTGTTTCGAATCCAAACTGATATTCCACAAGGTCAGTTTCTACCAGTTTTTCTATGCTTCCATAAATAATTCATGTCAATATTTTGCAACCACAGCTTGTTAAATGGAAAGTTCAGTAATACTCATGCTGCCACAACTGCCTTCTTTTGGATTGGAATTATTACATTCTTTTCCCAACTCATCTCCATTTACTTCATCTTCCTTTTCTATAATATTGCCTTCAAGTTTAATTCTCTTGTATAGCGCTTCTATATATTTCTTCCACCTTTCAGCTTTCCCTTCTTTTCTGCGCACTGGCTTGCTTAGCCATTTTGCAGTTCCTCTCAATCTGTTTTGTTTGCAGCATTTTTATGTTTTGTCCTTTTGTCAATTAATTTCAATATTTCCTGTGTTGTTTGAGGATTTCTATTAGGCCTCAAAGATACCCACTCATCTATAGTATTTCTTTACCTTGTTTCCATGGATTGTTGCCTAATGTGCCCTCTGAAACTCTTCAATTTGGATTTGCACTTCATAACCAATAACTTATGGTCCAAATCCTAACCTGCCCCTAGAAATGTTTTGCATTTTAAAATATGGTTTCAAAATTTGTCTTACCATTTTATAACCTATGTCACACCTTCCAGTGTTTCCAGGTCCCTTCCAGGTATACAACCCTTTTCCCCCAATGCAAACTAACTGTTAGGAATGATTAGATTACATTCTGTGCATAATTCCACCAGGCAGAAACCCCTCACTCCTATCCTCCTATCCATGTTCTCCAAATGTTTTTTCTTCTGTTTGTTTTCCTATGTCACAACTTTTACTCTCTTGTGCAACTATCTGAATAATTTCTTTTATCTCAACAATCACAGTTCCAATCAACAAACACAGTTTCAACCTCTTCAGTAGCAGAGCTAGAAGGCATATAAACCTGCAATACTGGGGTGGGTGCTGGCTTCGTGTCTACCTTGACTACAATAATGTATTCACTATGCTGTTCATAGAAAGTTACCTGCATTCCTATTTACTACTTATTACATCTACTCCTGAATTATCCCTTATTCTTCCTGCTACTGACTTGGTTAATTTTCACTATATCTTCAACATATCCATTTTCCTTTTTAAGTTCTGCAATCTTCCTTTCTGATTAAAGGATCTAACATTCCACACACTGACCTGTAGCATGCCAATATCGTTTTCCTGATGACCTCTTCCTGAGTAGCCTCTGGCTGAAAATCCAAATGGGAGATTATTTTACCCCTGGAATATTTTACCTAAAAAGTTGCCATGATCATCAAGTCCTACAGTAGAGTTGAACGACCCCCAAGAAAAAATAATAGCTATAATCTACCTATGCTTTCAGCCATCCACAGTACCCACAAAGTGAGGCAATGCTGGCTGTTGTTACAAAGCCACACCCAGACTATTGCCCATCTAGCTACTGATACACTGGTGCCCTCCTTCATGAACTACTGGTTAGTTTGTCCTCTTCACAGCTACCCCTCTGTGTGGTTGGAGTTGATGCACCTTCGAGGCACGTAGGCAACTCTACCTTGGGAATGTCCACAGTTCAGGGCACTGCGTGCTCACACAATATGAAGCGCATAAAACAATACTGGCACACTACCATTACCTTCTGCACAGAATTTCAAGGCATACAGACATAAAAGCAGATGATCTGTGAGACACCTTCCAATTTCAGCCAATTCTCTAACTTGCTGTCAAAGGTCAGAGAAAGGAAGGAGAGAGAGAATATAGCTCTCTGTTAAATATTTAGGGTTGGTGTACTTCTGACTAGCAGGAGAGACAATACAAACACCAGTCACTGCTATTAAATGTGGCTAACAGTATCAGAAGAGACAGCAGCAGCAGCAGCAGCAGCAGCAGCAGCAGCAGAAGAAGAAGAAGAAGAAGAAGAAGAAAATGAAACACAAACCTTGGCTGTCAGTTGTTGCAGGCACTTTCACTTGTTGAGCCTTTGGTTCCTCAGGTTTGTTGGCCAAAGGCTGTGTAGCTTTGGATTCGGGCTGTCCAACAACAGCCGGAGCAGAATTCGGCTGTGGTGCCGGCAGAGGTGACTGCTGTCGATCCCGCTGTAGCACTGCCGGAGGAGGCGGTCGCTCAGGTTTCTTTTTCGCCCCTTCGGCTGGACGCGGTTCCTCGTGCCTCGTCTCCTCCTGCACGTCGGCTTTCACGGTGGTGTGGACACTGGCCCCCACCTCCGGTTCTGCCACATCACCAGACTCCACCCGGATCGGCTCCCCACCTCGAGCAGATGCATTCTGCCCTTTCTTTCTCCGACCGTGCCTCCCTCCACCTCTCTGCTGGCCCTCCGGTTTTTTAGTATCCGACTTTCCTCCTTTCTTCGAATAACTGTCATTTTCTGTGCAAATCTGCCCATTTTCCTCCAACTTCTGCTCTGAAACTATGTCTCTTTCACGAGGAGATTTCTGACGTGTCAGATCTTCCCGCACATCTGCACCATTCCACTGAAGAACTGGCTCCCTCGGAATCTCTTCCCTTCCAACTGTTTCCATTTCTGAAGGAATTTTGTCGAGTGTGTGTTTCGATTCCCGAGAGGCAGACGGCGTGATTCGTTGGTGGTCGTACGTAGCTTTCCGTTCCGGGGAGGTCTCTCGCAAGGCACTATCGTCATCGTGTTCCCCGACCGATGTCTCACCTCTGACAGAAACGTCCTCAGATGGCGTGCCGACTCTAGAAGTGAACTTTGCAGCACCCGGACGGTCGTCTCGCACTGTTTCCCTCTCCTGGACAGGTGGAGGTGGAGCTTTGGGCTCAGGTGTACCTTCTCGACCTGTGACCCATCCGTCGGAGACGGACCGAGACACAGGAGCTTGCAAGCTGCCCGAGCCTCGAGACACTGTCACAGGTGCAGTTTCTTTTGCCGGTGTGCTCTCCCTGCTCTGAAATGGAGACTTCATATTCGCAGATGCATACGAAGGTGGTGGTGATCTCTCGAAATGGAACTCTGGTGACACTGCACACCGGCCACTGTCTCGGGGAGGTGTATGCATTCTGTCGGGTGTCTGTGAGTGCAAGTTTTCAGCTGCACCGAATGAGGACGGTGGTGGCTTTCTGACAACTGTAGCAGGTGCGGCTTCTTTTGCCGGCGTGCTCTCCCTACTGTGAAATGGAGACTTCAGATTCCCTGAGCTGTATGAAGGTGGTGGTGCTCTCTCAAAATGGAACTCTGGTGATGTCACATCTCGGCCACTGTCTCTGAGAGGGGTACGTTCTCTGTCGGGTGTCTGTGAGTGCAAGTTTTCAGCAGCACCGAGTGAGGATGATGGTGGTGGTGGTGGCTTTCCGAAGTGAAAATCTTGCACAGGCCCTTCGGGAACATGTGCAGTGGGTACCCTAATCTCCCTGCTGTGGTCATTTGGTCTCGCATTGCTGCTGGCAGGATGTGCCGAGAGTGTAAGTTCTGCTGGTGTTCTCTCTGGGGACTCTTCTACTGAAAATACAGGTTTGCTTGTGTTTGTACTCAGTTCTACAGTCTGTTCGTTTACCTGATCCACAACACTGTACTTCTCTGCCTGATCAATCTTGAACAAGTCAGTGGCAGCTACTTTTGGTTTTGGTTTGGACTTACTCAATTTCTCATATGCTCTGTAATTTTCCTTTGCATATCTCTCCATCCTTTGGATCTCATCCTCCTACGAAAAAAAGAAAAACCAGTTAATATACATTAAAATAACAGCAGTGGCACAACAACACACTAAACAGGGACAGAACACACAGCATATGCGTATACTTAGTCAGGAAAGAACTTTTGTTTTGAATAAGATGAGTCTCACAAAAAAAAGGTTTTAATTTAAGATTACAGAATGTGAGGCTTATACATATAAAAAACTTTAACATCCTGAATACCGAAAACATCTATTCTGGGTCAGAAATATCCTTTCAAATGCAGAAATTCGCACCAGAGTACAATACTAAAGTACATTATGTGAAGAAAAAGAAAAAAAACAAGCTTTCAGTCTTTGGACACTCGAGGTTATTTCCATGGTGAAGATTACAGCATCCAAATTCTGCAAAAGAAAAGCTTTTCAATCCAATTGCATTATGGATGGGGCTGGCTGACAAATGACTACCATGCACATATTGAACTGTCTTTAGTATTTCTGGAGGGTCAAGAAAGTTATTCTTTGAAAATACGTTTGCTGCAAACTCAATTTACAATCAGTACAAAGGACAAATGAGTATTTCAGGACATCACTTTTTCACACCAAAATTCTGTGTTACACCCTGGCTGGGGTTTAGTTCAGTGGTGAAAGCACAAAATTAGACTTTTGCATTTTAAAAATGTCAAAATTTGTGGATAAATCAACTGCAAAATCAACAGAGTAAGTTTCCATTACTACCTGTCGTACTTTTCTAATGAAATTATCATCATAGCATTTTTTGACAATGAAGTTCATGGCCAAATAAAAATAAGAATGGTTTCCAAATTAGTATGTGAAAAGTCCTTTGACCATGGAAAGGGGTATATTCTACCTAAGAATGACATATAAAACACTTTGTAGAGCAAAACACTATTTTTTTAAGAACTAAAATACCATACCACAATTACCAATTATTAACAGTTAACTCCAATCTTATGCAAATAAAACTCACCAGTTTTATTTTTGATTTGAGGAAATTTTGCGGAGGGCTTTGCAATTACACACACACACACACACACACACACACACACACACACACACACACACACACACACACACAGAGAGAGAGAGAGAGAGAGAGAGAGAGAGAGAGAGAGAGAGAGAGAGAGAGAGAGAGAGAGAGAGAGCGTCTCGTTTCACCCTACGAGACTGACAACTGCTGTCCGCAAGAAAGTGTTTCTTTGCAGAGAAAAAGTGCAGCTTAGTTGGAAACTAAGAGAAAAGTTTAATTTCTAAGACTGCAGAAGGAATATTTTCCGAGATGCATCATGCTGAGAGCAAGCAAAAAAAGTTTCTTCTGTATTGCGCGGGGGAAAGGGCGGGGGGAGAGGAAGGGAGAGAGAGACAGTGGAAAAGAGAGCACACAAAGCTCTACCCAAACTATAAAGTAATTTCATAAAATAACTATTCAGTATACATACATTTTGTTCTTTATTTAGACACTAGTCTCAAATGTTACAAGCCTCATTACCAAGAGTGCATGCTGAACTGACCAAACTGTTGTTATAATACCTTAAAAACGGATGAGATAGTGTAGAAAAACAATTACTTGAAACTGGAAACATCCAAACCAGTTTTGTATTTTATGTTCATTCCGAAAAGAGAGATATTATTACAATGATTTTTATTGATTATTTAGCTGTTTCTTTCAATCATTAGAATTTAGATGCCATTTTACAGCAGGGTAGTTATGGGAATTTCCATGCAAAACTTTGAAAACAGTTTGGCCCATGTTTCTATCACCATAGGCAGCTCAAATTTCATACTGAATTATGCTTTTGTTGTTGTTGTCATAATGGTCTTCAGTCTGAAGATTGGTTTAATCTTGCACTCACACTACTCCGTCTCGTGAAAGCCTCTTCTCTTCATAGTAACTACTGCAACTACAATTTCCCCCCTCCTCACTCATTTCCCTCCCATTTTGCTCAGTACCTCCTGATTAGTTATGTAATCTACCCATCCAATTTCCAATATTCTTCTGTAGCACCACATTGCCAAAGCTCCTCTTCCTCTTCTCTTCTCATCTGATCTGTACATTGACCATGTTTCACTTCTATAGAAGGCTACACTCCAACAAATGCCTAGCACTTAAATCTACATTTGATGTTAACATAAAATATTTTAATGTTATGCACTGTATAGTGTGTAAAAAGGTGACTGGGTAACTTACTCGCTCACTCTTTTTGAGCCATCGAACCTCCTTGCCATACAAGATTTTCTTCCACAAAACATTAAAAATTACTTCTGTCTCTGGGACTGCATTGCTAGGCTGTTATCCCAATATTTCATGTGTGGCAATGTTTTTAACAGAAAGCAACACAACTTTTTTCTTGGGACTCTTTCGGTGTCAGAGAGTGAAATGAGTTTAAAAGACAATAAAACTCGAGGAACAGAGCCTGCATCAAAATGTATGAGTCAAAAGGCAGAAGCCAACATTCAAAGCAGCAGGTCTTGGAATGTAAACAGAGGTTATATACAAGGACAAAAATGTCAATTAACCATAGCAGCAGATCTAAAATTTTTCATTTTTAAATAAACTGCTTTTGAAGAACGAATAATTTTTATTTGTAAAATTTGCATTGCTTTGAAACACTGAGTTGTTATAAAAAACGTAAAATGCTGCTTTAATAACAATTCCAACAGAAACGAGCAACACAAGACATAAGAACTGGTACAGAATTGCTGAAAAAATAATGTGGCGTGTTAGCTGGTACTCATGTACATGCAGTGTGCAAGACTTGTCCAATCTGGTCTACATTGTAGTTTCTCACTGCCATTGTTGGATGTTAATTGTATTACAGAATGGCATCATTCTTAGCCTGGAAGTTTTTACAGAAGTGTGGTATCAATGAAGTACAATTCTCCATTTGCTTAAAAAGATTAAAAACAGGCGGAGCCAGAACAAACTTGTTACATATTACAAGTAGGAACTTAAAGCTTAATGGTTCATTTATGGTTTCCAATGAAAATAGAAAGGAGCTGATCTGGTGACTGTGTCTAAATAACATGTGTTTATCTGCTTGTAGCTCTTGAAAACAAACAAATTAACACTGAAAATAAAGTTCTTCAACTTCAATTTTCATTCTTTAGCACTGAATATTCATAACATCCAAATAGTGGTACAGTCCCTGACTACAACATGATTTTTAAGCAGTGTTTCAATAAATTAGAATCTGTAGGAGAATACTGGTGATCTGGTGTAGTAGTTAACTACTTATCACTTTTTCACAAAAGCAACAAACAGCAGATAAACTAAGTTTTCTTTTATTTGCCTATTTAATTAAATATTTTGACTCTTTGCATACTATAACTGAGGGAGTCAAAATTTTTCAGACTTTGTTCAATTTCTACATTTATTACATGATATAATAGGGAAAAAAACCCAAAAATTCATTATTTCAGAAACCGGTTCTTTTGAGTGGTTATAATAGTCTGGTCCAACTGGTACTGAAAAAAAGATATAACCGAAAACAGGTTGTTTCAACAATAACCCAATAACCACCATCCCTATCTGGCCTGAGGGATGGACTGAAAAAACTGGCACTGACTGACAAAGACAAGCTATCCTCAGAAAATCTACTTACAAGAACCAGTTCCAAGAGAGAGATATATTGCTTGTGTAAGAATTGTGAACAGCAGTGCACCCTGAGCTGATTCAGCAATAATTTCTGCTGCGCTCTACACACAAATAGAATGGAAATAAGCCCTAATAAATGGCACCATGAGACATCCCATCTGCCACTGTGATCTGCAAAGTATTGATGTAAATGTAATATCTATCTTTTGAAATAAATGCCATTATTCAAATTATGTGTTCTAATATCAACCATGTTTTCTGCGAAGTGTGGCACATGGACCAGAAAAAGATGAGACTTAGACCAATGGGGACACTAAAGGACCTCAGGTGACTATTTACTCTAAAAGAAAATACGCAGTGGCGAGTATCTGGGTGTGTACAGGTGCATTTTCTTCAGCGCATCTACATCTGGAGAAGAGGTGAAAGGACATAAAAGCTGAAGTTTCCACAAAGTGAGTTGTTCCTACAAATGGTATGGACAGATATAGTACAGAGGCAGCAGACAACTCTACACAAAAGGTCTCTCAAAAACTATATGCTGCAAAATGAAGTTACAAGGGTGGTCTGAAAAGTTCTCTGCCTGACAGTGAAAATGACAATTTATGCTTTCAAAGAAATTTTATTTTTCAACAATCTTCTCTAATATCAATACATTTTATCCAGTGGAGTTCTAGTGCCATTATCCCCTCTCTGCAGTGTTCCTCTGGAAGTGCTGTAAAGAACCTATCTAGAACTATTGTGGATTCTGGATCGGATGAAAGGTGCTGAATGTCTGAGCACTTCATAATACTAATTTGTCAATTTTCTCATTGCCTTGACACTTTTGTAGGCAGGTGCATTATTCCATTTTTTCTTCTTTAAGCCAGAACGGTTCCTGCAAATGCTTGCTTCCAGTTTCATTAGAAGTTGAGATTATTATTCTCCAGTTAAGGTTTTACCTTTTTTGAGACAGTCAACCAACAAAAATTCCTTTCGCATCCCAAAACACTGATGCCTGATCTTTCCCACCGATGGCACCGTCCTTGGCTTCTAGGGAACTGAAAAGCCTGATTCCACCCACTGCATTGACTACTGTTTGGATTTGGGAGTAGTGGAGAATTCACGTTTCACCCAATGTCATGCACTGGCACTAAAAGTAGAAAGCATCCTGGGAATGCATTTGTGATCCACAGCAAGCACATGCAGCACCCACCTTGCACAAAGCTTTCTCATGCTCAGTTCCTAGGGTAAAATGTGAACAGCAAGTTCTTTTGATATCCATAGAGAATTAGTAATTTTACATATCTTTATATGCCATCTTCCAAAACCATATTTTGTACTCCGTCAATAATTCCCAGTGTGCTTGCACTTTTAGGATGTCCTTCGCTTTGATCATGTTACAAGCTTTCACGGCCACATTTAATCTTAGCCAACCATTTATTCAAGGTGGAAATCAAAGGTGAAGAGTTGTCATACACATTTACAAGCCATAAATGAATTTCAGCCAAAGTTGAACCTTCTATTACAAAGAATTTAATCACTGTATGATACTTGCTATTTTCAACATTATGTGCATCACAACTCCTTCAAATGAATGCCTTCAGTCAGCTGCTGCCCGGCATGACTTCCAGTTTTATGTGGAATTTACTAACACATGTACCAAAGTCGTTCGTTTACATACCTTATCACAACTATGCTGGGTTCCATTTCTTTCCTGATGTAAAGCCCTACACCCCATTGTGCTATTCCTGCTTTGACTCCTGTCAGGTAGACCTTGTATTCTCCCACTTCCTCTTCTTTCTAACCCATTACCCGAATGTCACTAACAACTAAAACGTCCAGCCCCATCTTACTTGCAGCCTCTGCCAGCTCTACCTTCTTCCCAGAGGAGCCCCCATCGATATTAATAGCTCCCCATCCTATTACCATTTGTTTGCCAAGTCGTGTCTTAGGAGTCCCTGGTTTGTCAGTTAGAGGTGGGACTCCGTCACCTCTAAAGGTCCGAGGCATTTTGCTCTGATTGTTGCCAGCATCATATTTAAAGTACCAGGGAAGCAGGTTGCTAGCTTTACTTGCCCCGAGTCCCATTGGGTTTTACCCCTAACGGTTGAGGGACTAATCGGTGGATTTGGTAGTCTTTGCTGTATGAGCACAAAGGTGACCACGACTCAGAATATGTCCGAGATGCCCAGCCTTATTCCAAAGTAACTGGTATCCCGACTGTCGGAACCACTTACTTGGCCACTCATACGTTGCCGGTGGTTCATGAACTAGGACATGACTACAGGAACCCACACCATGAACCACTGATGTGGATAGATTTTACCGTGTCTAGCAAGAAAATTAGGATTGTGTCAGTATATTTGCATTGTGAAGGGACAGATCAAGATAAGATGGATAGTTTTTATGATGCACTCAGTGATGTAGTTGCTAGAGTAAAGGACAAGGACAGTGTTCTGCTCATGGGTGATTTTAATGCCAGGATTGGAAATTGAACAGAAGGGTATGAAAAGGTTATGGGTAAATTTGGAGAGGATATGGAGGCCAACAGGAACGGGAAACAACTCTTGGATTTCTGTGCCAGTATGGGCTTAGTAATCACAAACTCCTTTTTTAAACATAAGAACATTCACCGGTATACTTGGGAAGGCAGGGGAACAAGATCTGTCATTGACTATATAATAACAGATCAGGAATTCAAGAAGGCTGTGAGGGAAACACGTGTATTCAGGGTATTCTTTGATGACACTGATCATTATTTAATCTGTAGTGAAATTGGGATTGTGAGGGCGAAAGTGAAGGAGGTCAGGTCCATATGTAGGAGGATAAGAGTGGGGAAACTTCAGGATAAGGAAATCAGGCGCAAGTACATGACAGCGATCTCAGAAAGGTACCAGTTAGTTGAATGTAGTCAATTACAGTCATTGGAAAAGGAATGGACAAGGTATAGGGACACAATACTAGAAGTGGCTAAAGAATGTCTTGGAACAGTAGTGTGTATAAGTAGGATGAAGCAAACAGCTTGGTGGAATGACACAGTCAAGGCAGCCTGTAAAAAGAAAAAGAAGGCGTATCAAAAATGGCTACATAGTAGAACTCAGGTAGACATAAAAAGTTATGTTGAAGAAAGAAACAAAGCCAAACAGATAATTACAGCATCCAAGAAGAAACCTTGGGAAGACTTTGGAAACAGGTTGGAGACTATGGGTCAAGCCGCTGGAAAACCATTCTGGAGTGTAATTAGCAGTCTTCGAAAGGGAGGTAAGAAGGAAATGACAAGTATTTTGGACAGGTCAGGAAAACTGCTGGTGAATCCTGTTGATGCCTTGGGCAGATGGAGGGAATATTTTGAAGACTTGCTCAATGTAGGTGAAAATATGAGCAGTAATGTTTCAGATTTCGAGGTAGAACGGGATAGGAATGATGATGGAAATAGGATCACATTTGAGGAAGTGGAGAAAATGGTCAGCAGATTGGAGTGCAATAAAGCAGCTGGAGTGGATGAAATTAAGTCGAAACTCATCAAATACAGTGGAATATCAGGTCTTAAATGGCTACACAGGATAATTGAAATGGCCTGGGAGTTGGGACAGGTTCCATCAGACTGGACAAAAGCAATAATCACACCAATTTTTAAACATGGAAACAGTAAAGATTGTAACAACTACAGAGGTATCTCTTTAATCAGCGTTGTGGGTGAAAATCTTCTCAGGTATTGTTGAAAGGAAAGTGTGAGTATTAGTTGAGGACCAATTGGATGAAAATCAGTGTGAGTTTAGGCCTCTTAGAGGTTGTCAGGACCAGATCTTTAGCTTATGGCAAATAATGGAGAAGTGTTATGAATGGAACAGGGAATTGTATCGATGCTTTATAGGTCTAGAAAAGGCATATGACCAGGTTTCTAGGAGAAAGTTATTGTCTGTTCTACGAGATTGTGGACTAGGAGGCAAGCTTTTGCAAACAATTAAAGGTCTTTACATGGATAGTCAAGCAGCAGTTAGAGTTGACAGTAAATTGAGTTCATGGTTCAGAGTAGTTTCAGGGGTAAGACAAAACTGCAACCTGTCTCCACTGTTGTTCATATTATTTATGGCTCATATGTTGAGAACAATAGACTGGCTGGGTGAGATTAAGATATGTGAACACAAAATAAGCAGTCTTGCATATGCGGATGACTTAGTTGTGATGGCAGATTTGATTGAAAGTTTGCAAAATAATATTTCAGAGCTAGATCAAAAATGTAAGGACTATGGTATGACAATTAGCATCTCCAAAACGAAAGTAATGTCAGTGGGAAAGAAATATAAATGGATTGAGTGTCAAATAGGAGGAACAAAGTTAGAACAGGTGAACGGTTTCAAGTACTTAAGATGCATATTCTCACAGGATAGCAACATAGTGAAAGAACTGGAAGCGAGGTGTAGCAAAGCTAATGCAGTGAGCGCTCAACTACGATCTACTCTCTTCTGCAAGAAGGAAGTCAGTACCAGGACTAAGTTATCTGTGCACCGTTCAATCTTTCGACCAACTTTGTTGTATGGGAGCGAAAGCTGGGTGGATTCAGGTTACCTTATCAACAAGGTTGAGGTTATGGATATGAAAGTAGCTACGATGATTGCAGGTACTAGTAGATGGGAACAATGGAAGGAGGGTGTCCACAATGAGGAAATCAAAGAAAAACTGGGAATGAACTCTACAGATGTAGCAGTCAGTGAGAACAGGCTTAGATGGTGGGGTCATGTTACATGCATGGGAGAAGCAAGGTTACTCAAAAGACTCATGGGTTCAGCAGTAGAGGGTAGGAGGAGTCGGGGCAGACCAAGGAGAAGGTACCTGGATTCGGGCAAGAATGATTTTGAAGTCATAGGTTTAACATCAGAAGAGACACCAATGTTAGCACTGAATAGGGGATCATGGAGGAATTTGTTAAGGGGGCTATGCTCCAGACTGAACGCTGAAAGGCATAATCAGTGTGAAATGATGATGATGATGTACCAAAGTAAGGGGAAAAAATAATGGGAGTAGTGCTGTGACCTCTGGGAGAAGCAGAAAACGTGTCAGACAGCCCTTGTACATCAATTTAAGAACAAATTTATAATCTGAGTAAGTCATACACAATCTCATGAAGTGCTTACTGAAAACAATGTTTTATCTACGTTGAGCCTCTTGTAGAATGGTAGTGAAGTCAAACCTCCAGCAAGCAATTCGGCATCTGGTGTGAAAATTTCTCCGAAGCGTCCGTAACTTCCAGTATCCCATTGCTGCTCAGATTTAAACCTGAAACCTCCTGAAAAGGAAAATATGTCCCAAGATCAAATTGAACAAAATCTTTTAAATATAAACATTGTCTTCAGTAACGTGTAGCTTATGGTCCCATCACAATGTGAGATGTAATCTTTGCAAAATAGCTACAAAAATCTGTACTGAAGATAGCAGTGTTCTAATATGCAACATTCTAGCAAGGATTAAAATACAACAAATTTATGGAGTTCCAACACTGCATGTTTGCCAATGCTTTGCATCCTCCAAAACTGGCTGAAGTACTCCACTTAAAACATTCACCAATAAATTTGCTACTGTGACTCACCTCATTGTACACAAATATCATAGTGGATTAAAATGTACACTGATTTCTCAAAGAATTACAGTTATAACTGGTTATTTATTTGAAAGGAGTGATTACTGGCAGATCATAATTGAAATGTTAGGCCATCAGAAAATTTTAATTGCTAACCTCTGTAGAGGACCGTCAGGGTTGCCCCAAGTTCCCCTAGTAACATTCCTTGGCAGTTCCCTGATTTCCAGACACAGTTTTAGCAGTTTTCCCTGACAAATTTTGTGATCTGATGGGCAAGCGAAAACGTAATGACTTCTGTACTTGTGGATGTGTTACTAACTCTAAATTTGAATGAACAGCAAGTTATTGTTGCCATTATAGGATTTATGGTCTGAAGAGTAAGTAAACAGGTAAGCTACACAAATAAAGGCATTTTAGTTGAAGGATTTTGTGTTTATTAATGAGTTAACTCAAAACTTCAAATTAACAGCATGTTTTCACTCCTCCTCCAACACATGATTTATGAACTTTCCAGGGAAGGTGATGTACGATATTGGACAAGAAACATAAATGCAACATGTTGTGTAACATAATACCACAGTTTCAAAAATAAGAACAGTATTGGGGTGCAAAAAGAGAGGATTTTCTCTGCCAAATAATACACAGTGTTTTGTCACACAACAAAAATTCAAACAAACAATTAGAATCAATCAATGAAAATCAGTCTAAACATGTTTGTGACAGTAAACTGATCTCTTTGTCAATTCCACTCAGTTCAGTGGCCCTCTCAGCCAGTATTCGCAACTTACTAGCCTTCATTAAATTGCGGGGTGATTGATCTGTCCTCTTTTAAGGCTTTTTGTCTTCTTTTCATTGCTTCTGCTTTAAAGCAATTGCACAGTAGAAGCAAACTGCCAGATCCTAACCTGTATCAGCTGTAGTTTGTGCAAAATGACTGACCAGGTCTGAGCGATGTCTCTGGGCGTCATTTGAAGACACCTCTGTTTCAGCACTAGCTTCCCACACTTCCGTAGAACGAACTCACATTAACTAGAATGGCTACTGCCTGTTGGTCAGTAAGTAAGGGGAGAGCAGAGAAGTGGTATGTGTTACTGACAAACAGAATAATGCCTCCCTTGGCTCATTCCCCACTCAGGTCATGCTTAAGTGACATCTCTAACTTTGAAATGTTTTCCTGTAAACACAAGCACATGGTTTAGGCCTGTGCCAGGAGTTGCAGTTCCTCCATATGGGCCCTGAACCCATTCATGTTCCACTGTAATAAGGGAGCCATTTATCATGGTGGTTGGACTTTCACCCTGTCTTTCTGCATGAGTGGGAATCTCACAACAGTTGAAGTTTCAGGTTTAGGGCAACATGCTTGCCCTGTGCAGTCCATTGGCTCTGAAGCAGAAGCAGCAGAGCCACAAGTCAAATGACACTGACATCGTCTGATGGTCTACTGCCTGTTTTCACCTGTGGCAGAAGCTTCACATTTGCTTCGTTGGACTGAGAGGGCTTTGCGGGAACTACCGCAACAGTGGCAGAGACAGCACTGGATATTTTACAAGGCTCTGCCTTTAGAGGTACTGTGAACTAAGCAATGGTGGTAACTGTGGCTTTCTCTGATGTTTGTGGAGGGGTGATGGGCTTGAAAACAGCAGCAGCTTGACAAGTACCCTAACACACGCAGGTACTAAAGCTGACAATAACAACCTCCATTTGTTTAGAAGTATTGACTGTCAAAATATGCTTTTTAAGGGCAGAAGCAAAAGATGTAGTGAACAGGGGAGGCTGCACGGCCTTTTAATTCTTCTTGGCCTCTCCATATGGGATGTGCTTTGAAGTCTTAATCTCCTATGTCCCCCTCTTTTCAAGGACGATCTGAAATCTCTACTCCAGACAGGGTGATCCCAAGACCAATTTACACACTTTGGTGGGGAGGAGCAGCCAATGCCCATGATTGGCGGCTTTGTCACAAGTGGCTTCACCCTTACATCCTAAAGTGGTGTGCCCAAAGCACTGGCACTTGAAACAATGCACTGGATTATGGACATATGGCTGTATGCTTAGACCTAAGAAAACCTGCCTTTATATACTCTGGGAGTTTTGTGCTATTGAAGGTTAAGGATAATGGAGTCAGGTTTTATGAGATCACCATCCGCCCTTTCCAATATATTTTGTATTTCAACGATCCCCTCCTGAGCCCACTCATCAATAAAATAAAATGTTTATTAACCAAAAAGACAAGCTATAAGTTTATGTAAATGTAATCAACAATATAACACAGGAATCAGTTTCATTTTGCAAGGAACCCCTCAACAGAATAGAATTAGTGACCCATGGGGAAACTCGTCAGCTTTGATTTGAAAGTGCACAGATTACTGCTAACATTTTTGTATTCTTGTGGTAGCTTACTGAAAATGGATGCAGCAGTGTACTGCACAAGAGTCAAGAAAGTGCAGTGCAAATGCAGATTGGATCTCTTTCTCTCTGCCTAGTATTAACTGAGTGAAAGCTGCTAATTCTTGGGAATAAGATGATACTGTGACCAAGAAACGACAGTAAAGAATATATATATTGACAGGCCAATGTCAGAGTATTAAGGTTACTGCAAGTCAATATTCGTTGTTTAAGAAATAAACTGTTAGAATTAGAACATTATTGTAACATTAAGGATGTAGATGTGATGTGTGTGTCAGAACACTGGCTAACAGAAAATCAAGTTAGCTTAGCAGTTTTGTTCCTGAAGGATATGTTTTAGCTGATATAATGTGCAGGAAAAACAGAAAAAATGGGGGTGCTGGAATTTATATCAAACATGGCCAAAAATTTTCAAAATTAGATATAACGCCGTATTGTTCAGAAGTAAATGCTGAGTTTAGCTGTATAAGACTGACTGAAGAAAACATAATAATTGTTAGCCTGTATAGGTCGCCAAATGGAGACATAAATGTTTTCTTTGAGCAATTTGAACTATTAGTTATGAAACTTTTTAAGTTTAAAACAAAGATTGTTATTTGTGGTGATTTTAATATTGAAATGGGAAATGCAAGACAACAAGACTCCAGAACATTTTTTAATATATTAAGATCTTTAAACTTGCACTGCACGAACAAGTGTCCTACTCGTAATGATGCATGTCTAGACAATATTATTGTTAATTTGCATAGAGAGGAATATGTGGTTAGCTTGGCTGATGGTGCTTTTGCAGATCATGATCCATTGCTTTTAACACATTACCATTATAAACCATATTATTCCAATGAATTTAATGTGGCATGGGTAAGAGGTCAGAGAGAGGAGCACATTATGTCATTTATTAACAAGTTAAAGGTCACAAACTGGGAACCTGTTTATGAGTGTTATCCAGGAAAAACAGGCGTTGAAAATGATTTTGAAGCTTTCTTTAAAAATAATAGAGACGTATGGTACTCATGTTCCCCATTAATAAAAGTTAGGTCCTCAGTTAAACGTAAAAACTGGTATACAAAAGAACTAGCAGAAATCAGAGAAAATATGCTCATACTGTATAGAACATATAAAAGCAAGGACAATCAGGGGTCTGAACAGAGGGATATGGTATACAATGCTTACCTTAGAAATAAAAAGTATTACAAAGCTAAGCTCAGAGAAGCCAAAAAAGCAGCTTGTGAAAGGTATATAGAAGGTGCTCCAAATAAGTGTAAGACAGCATGGGAAGTTATCAGACAAGATAATTCTCACAGCCAAGTATGTCAAACTCTGCTGGATCCAGGAGAATTGAATGACTACTTTGTCACATCAGTCAGAGAACTCGGAGACAAAATTAAAGCCACAGACACATCGGCAAGGGATCTGCTTGGTCCCCAGCTGTCTGAGGGACCTTTGTTTCACTGGAACAATATCACGCCTGATCAAGTCTGTAAAACTGTTGCTAAACTATCGAATTCCAAATGTATGGACTGTTACTGGATGTCCAATTATGTTGTTAAAAGAACAGTCCATCTCATAAGTAAGCCACTAAGCTTTATTTTTAACAGATGTTTAGAGAATGGAGTTTTCCCAGATTTGCTAAAAATCTCTAAAATTATCCCCGTATTCAAAAAGGGTGATAAACAACTCCTCCAAAACTACCGAGCCGTATCTATTGTGACAATATTTTCAAAAATAATTGAATCACTCAGTTATTTTGAAAAGCATGATCTGCTTTGCAACAATCAATATGGATTTAGACCAGGTAAAAATACCACTGCAGCTGTTCTGGAAATTGTTGATCAGACTTTAACGGCCTATGAAAATAAGAAGATGGTGTCACTTGTATTATGTGATCTAAGTAAAGCTTTTGATTGCATTCCTTTGAACATATTATTAACAAAACTGGAGTATTATGGTATACAAAAATCTTCATTAGCAATAATTTCTTCCTATTTGACCAACAGAAGACAGTTTGTCTCAATTAGAAATGAGCACTCCCCCTTAGTAGAAATTGGTACAGGTGTGCCACAGGGCTCTGTCCTTGGCCCCTTCTTTTTCATTGTGGCTATCAATGACCTGCCCCATTCTGTATCACAGTCTGTAATCTGCTATGCAGATGATACAACCCTGCTTACTTCACACCATGACATCCCAACCCTTGATAAGATTACACAAGAAACTCTTGACTCTGCATTAAAATGGTTTGCAGCCAATAAACTTGTATGCAATCCAGACAAAACCCAAAAGCTTCTGTTAGGATTATCTAAAAATATAGAAAATAAAAGTGTCAAGCTCTTAGGAATACATATTGATGCCAAACTAACTTGGGAAGAGCATATAAGCCAAATCTGCAAAAAAATCTCAAGAGTGACCTACCTCATGTGGAAACCGAGAGATATGGTCAATAATAATTATCTCCGTGTAGCATATTTTGGACTCTTTCAGTCACATATATCATATGGCCTACTCATATGGGGACATTCTCCTCATATCAGTAACATCTTAAAAGTCCAAAAAAAAAAAAAAATTGTTCGTATAATGTGTAATGCTGATCCTGTAGAACACTGTCGCCCTCTTTTTACCAGGCTTAGGTTACTAACAGTGGTGAATCTGTATATCTATGAGGCTGCACTCAGTCAGGAATAACATTAAAGAACGTATCATCAGGGAAACAATTCACAAGCACGATGCTAGAAGTAAGGCAAATATTGACATTCCAAGGCACAGGCTAGCAATAACAGGAAACTCCTATAAAGTAAATGCCCTCAAAATTTTTAACAAATTTCCTCTTGCCGCTCGATCCTTGCCTTTTAAAACGTTCAAAACAAAATTATATGACTGGCTAGCAAAAAACCCATGTTATCATATAAAAGAGTTCTATGATATTGACAATACTGATATTAATAATTAAGATTGTAGTGGTATATAAGATATTTAATTTTTACATGTAATGTGATCAATATTTGTACCATACTATCATTGTAAAAGCCTATTCTACCGTATGTGGTCAATGGCAATAAAGAATCTGAATCAGACTAGTGAACAGGACTCGACAAGAGGTTCACAAACTTACACTACTTATTGCCTGAACCATCTGTTTCTGAGACTGGGAAGAGTTACCTCAAAATATAATACCATACATTATAAGCAAAAGAAAATAAGCAAAGTAGACTACTTTTCATGTCGAACTATCACTTACTTCTGATACCGTTTGAATAGTAAAAATAGCAGCATCAAGTCTTTGAAGACGAACCTGAATGTGGGCTTCCCGTGGCAGTTTACTATCTGTCTGAACACCAAGAAAATTGAACCGTTTAGTTTCACTAATCGTATGCCCATTCTGTGAAATTAAAATGTCAGGTTTTGTTGAATTGTATGTTAGAAAATGTAAAAACTGAGCCTTACTGTGGTTTAGCATTTGAACCAATTGTGAGATGCTCCCTATATTCCATAATTGTCCAACTTCTGGAGCAATATTTTGTGATCAACACAATAAAACACCTAATTTAAATTAAAAAAAAGATGCCTATCATTCGAAACCTTTTGTTTAATCCATCCAGTACCTCACAGAGAAATGAGAATATAGTATTTTCAGTTGTTAAATCATGTCTAAAACCGAACTGTACATTTGATAGCAAGTTGTTGTTGTTGTTGTTGTCTTCAGTCCTGAGACTGGTTTGATGCAGCTCTCCATGCTACTCTATCCTGTGCAAGCTGCTTCATCTCCCAGTACCTACTGCAACCTACATCCTTCTGAATCTGCTTAGTGTACTCATCTCTCGGTCTCCCTCTACGATTTTTACCATCCACGCTGCCCTCCAATGCTAAATTTGTGATCCCTTGATGCCTCAAAACATGTCCTACCAAACGATCCCTTCTTCTAGTCAAGTTGTGCCACAAACTTCTCTTCTCCCCAATCCTATTCAATACCTCCTCATTAGTTACGTGATCTATCCACCTTATCTTCAGTATTCTTCTGTAGCACCACATTTCGAAAGCTTCTATTCTCTTCTTGTCCAAACTAGTTATCGTCCATGTTTCACTTCCATACATGGCTACACTCCAAACAAATACTTTCAGAAACGACTTCCTGATACATAAATCTATATTCGATGTTAACAAATTTATCTTCTTCAGAAACGCTTTCCTTGCCATTGCCAGTCTACATTTTATATCCTCTCTACTTCGACCATCATCAGTTATTTTACTTCCTAAATAGCAAAACTCCTTTACTACTTTAAGTGTCTCATTTCCTAATCTAATTCCCTCAGCATCACCCGATTTAATTTGACTACATTCCATTATCCTCGTTTTGCTTTTGTTAATGTTCATCTTATATCCTCCTTTCAAGACACTGTCCATTCCGTTCAACTGCTCTTCCAAGTCCTTTGCCGTCTCTGACAGAATTACAATGTCATCGGCGAACCTCAAAGTTTTTACTTCGTCTCCATGAATTTTAATACCTACTCCAAATTTTTCTTTTGTTTGCTTTACTGCTTGCTCAATATACAGATTGAATAACATCGGGGAGAGGCTACAACCCTGTCTCACTCCTTTCCCAACCACTGCTTCCCTTTCATGCCCCTCGACTCTTATTACTGCCATCTGGTTTCTGTACAAATTATAAATAGCCTTTCGCTCCCTGTATTTTACCCCTGCCACCTTTAGAATTTGAAAAAGAGTATTCCAGTCAACATTGTCAAAAGCTTTCTCTAAGTCTACAAATGCTAGAAACGTAGGTTTGCCTTTTCTTAATCTTTCTTCTAAGATAAGTCGTAAGGTCAGTATTGCCTCACGTGTTCCAACATTTCTACGGAATCCAAACTGATCCTCCCCGAGGTCTGCATCTACCAGTTTTTCCATTCGTCTGTAAAGAATTCGCGTTAGTATTTTGCAGCCGTGGCTTATTAAACTGATAGTTCGGTAATTTTCACATCTGTCAGCACCTGCTTTCTTTGGGATTGGAATTATTATATTCTTCTTGAAGTCTGAGGGTATTTCGCCTGTCTCATACATCTTGCTCACCAGCTGGTAGAGTTTTGTCATGATTGGCTCTCCCAAGGCCGTCAGTAGTTCTAATGGAATGTTGTCTACTCCGGGGGCCTTGTTTCGACTCAGGTCTTTCAGTGCTCTGTCAAACTCTTCACGCAGTATCATATCTCCCATTTCGTCTTCATCTACATCCTCTTCTATTTCCATAATATTGTCCTCAAGTACATCGCCCTTGTATAAACCTTCTATATACTCCTTCCACCTTTCTGCCTTCCCTTCTTTGCTTAGAACTGGGCTGCCATCTGAGCTCTTGATATTCATACACGTGGTTCTCTTCTCTCCAAAGGTCTCTTTAATTTTCCTGTAGGCAGTATCTATCTTACCCCTAGTGAGATAAGCCTCTACATCCTTACATTTGTCCTCTAGCCATCCCTGTTTAGCCATTTTGCACTTCCTGTCGATCTCATTTTTGAGACGTTTGTATTCCTTTTTGCCTGCTTCATTTACTGCATTTTTATATTTTCTCCTTCCATCAATTAAATTCAATATTTCTTCTGTTACCCAAGGATTTCTAGCAGCCCTCGTCTTTGTACCTACTTTATCCTCTGCTGCCTTCACTACTACATCCCTCAGAGCTACCCATTCTTCTTCTACTGTATTTCTTTCCCCTATTCCTATCAACTGTTCCCTTATGCTCTCTCTGAAACTCTGTACAACCTCTGGTTCTTTCAGTTTATCCAGGTCCCATCTCCTTAATTTCCCACATTTTTGCAGTTTCTTCAGTTTTAATCTACAGGTCATAACCAATAGATTGTGGTCAGAGTCCACATCTGCCCCTGGAAATGTCTTACAACTTAAAAGCTGGTTCCTAAATCTCTGTTTTACCATTATATAATCTATCTGATACCTTTTAGTATCTCCAGGGTTCTTCCACGTATACAACCTTCTTTCATGATTCTTAAACCAAGTGTTAGCTATGATTAAGTTGTGCTCTGTGCAAAATTCTACTAGGCGGCTTCCTCTTTCATTTCTTAGCCCCAATCCATATTCACCTACTATGTTTCCTTCTCTCCCTTTTCCTACACTCGAATTCCAGTCACCCATTACTATTAAATTTTCGTCTCCCTCCACTATCTGAATAATTTCTTTTATTTCATCGTACATTTCTTCAATTTCTTCATCATCTGCAGAGCTAGTTGGCATATAAACTTGTACTACTGTAGTAGGTGTGGGCTTCGTATCTATCTTGGCCACAATAATGCGTTCACTATGCTGTTTGTAGTAGCTTACTCGCATTCCTATTTTCCTATTCATTATTAAACCTACTCCTGCATTACCCCTATTTGATTTTGTGTTTATAACCCTGTAGTCACCTGACCAGAAGTCTTGTTCCTCCTGCCACCGAACTTCACTAATTCCCACTATATCTAACTTTAACCTATCCATTTCCCTTTTTAAATTTTCTAACCTACCTGCCCGATTAAGGGATCTGACATTCCACGCTCCGATCCGAAGAACGCCAGTTTTCTTTCTCCTGATAACGACATCCTCCTGAGTAGTCCCCGCCCGGAGATCCGAATGGGGGACTATTTTACCTCCGGAATATTTTACCCAAGAGGATGCCATCATCATTTAATCATACAGTAAAGCTGCATGTCCTCGGGAAAAATTACGGCTGTAGTTTCCCCTTGCTTTCAGCCGTTCGCAGTACCAGCACAGCAAGGCCGTTTTGGTTAATGTTGCAAGGCCAGATCAGTCAATCATCCAGACTGTTGCCCCTGCAACTACTGAAAAGGCTGCTGCCCCTCTTCAGGAACCACACGTTTGTCTGGCCTCTCAACAGATACCCCTCCGTTGTGGTTGCACCTACGGTACGGCCATCTGTATCGCTGAGGCACGCAAGCCTCCCCACCAACGGCAAGGTCCATGGCTCATGGATAGCAAGTTATGAGAAATAAAATGATCAATTACCCTAACATACACAGCCTTTTCAATAGCTTTAGCAAACATTGATGGCATACAAATAGGTCTAAAATTCTCTACATTATCCCTTTCTCCCTTTTCATAAACCATCTTTAGTATTGAGTACCTTAATTGTTCAGGAAATTGACCATTATAAAAGGAAAAATTACAAATATGGCCAAGTCCAGGGCTAACATTCTGCTAGGTACTCCATCGTATCCATGAGAGTCCTTAGTCTTCAGCGATTTAATCATTCACTAAATCTCCCCCTTGCCAGTATCACAGAGGAGTATTTCAGACATCAGTCTCGGAAAGGCATTTTCCGAGAGAATTATGATTCCGTGTAGAAACTAATACAACCATCAATTATTGAGAAAATTATTTAATTAGATAGATAAAAATTCTACTCATGAAGCGGCAGCAGAACACACCCATAAAAGACAGTTGTGATTGACAAGCTTTCGGAGCCAGAGGCTCCTCCTTCAAGCAGAAGGAAGAAGGGTGAAGGAAAAGTACTGGAGAGGTGTAGGAAAATGGGTAGATTTTGGGAAAGTCACCCAGAACCACGGGTCACGGGAGACTTACCGTACGGGATGAGAAGGAAACACTGATTGTCCCAAGACTGATCCCAACAATCAGTCTTTTCTTCCAATCCTGTATAGTAAGTCTTCCCTGACCTGTGGTTATGGGTGACTTTCCAAAAATCTACCCGTTTTCCTGGACTTCTCAAGTCCTTTTTCTTAACCCTTCTTCCTTCCTCTTCAACCCTTATGCCTGAAGAAGAAGCCTCTGGCTCCAAAAGCTTGCCAATCACAACAGACTTTTGTGTATGTTCTGCCATCGCTTGGTGAATAGGTTTGTAATCTATTCTCTAGAAACTAAGTTTTTATTTAATTCACCAGCAATGCTCAGAAAGTGATTGTTAAACCAGACTTATCAGTAACAGAAATATTTTTACTATGAACTGCCTTCCCATTTTGGACCCTGTGCTGCTGACCAGACACTTCTTTAATTTTAGCCTGTGAATTAGCTATTCTATTCGTGTACCACATGCTCTTTGCCTTGCTCACGACATTTTTAAGCACCTTATAATGTTGTTAGTAATGGGCTACTGTAGCGCAACTGTGACAACTAACATTCTGATATATGACAATCTGAGGCATTTAGCTTTCCAAGGGTTTGTTGCTTGTTGGGAACTAGCAGTTTCAAAGAAAAGTGTGCCATTATGCAGTCGTTTGACAGACTTCAATGAACCTGCGATGCCCTACAACCTTTTTGAATCTTCACTGTACAGGGAGCATAGTCCTCCCACTGAGACGCCACTCATAGTCGAGTGGACAAGTAGTGATAAATCCAGTGTTCCCTAGAGGAGAGTGTCCACAGGAGATACCAGTACTTACAGTACCTTCGGTATTTCTGATACACAACTCCCAGAAGTTTGCCCAACATACCCATTCACAGCAGCTTGCAATCGCTTGATAGCAGTCGAAGAGCTCTCGAGATGCTTATGAACAGTGGCAACCTTATCCCGTGCCTGAAATTGGCATTCACAGTACTATACTACAACTAGCATAATGTGGAAGGTTACACTCACTAGCAAACTTACATTACAAATGAAGGAGACTGGTCATGACTCGTTTGTGCAAACCACTAGAGAATGTTGTTTGAGCACGTGCAGGATGCATACAAAACAGGACTAATACAGAACACAATGTATACAAAGATGAGCAGCACAAAAGTTCACAGGTTTGCACCATTTGTGTGAAGGCACCAAAGAAATGCTGAAAACCTTGAATGGGCAGATTCTTTGAAGACAGATACCAAATCCCTCATCAAAGTCCACTTAGAATGTTTCAAGAAACACTATTGAGTGAGGAATTTACAAGTACACTACAGATCCGCAAAAGCCTACACATTGTCTGTACAAGCAAAAAACTAACTGCACCTTGTATTCTAGTATCATGGCAACTTGTAGTGTCACGTGTCACAGCTGGCTCGATGTATTCACGATCAGTAAGAATATGTCAAAAGTGATAAATAAGCCATATAAAAATAGTTAACATCAGAAAAATATTGGATGAGACATCAAACATTAATGCTCAATTGTTGAAATAAACATAACAGAACCATTAAAGCCTCGTTAAAACCACATCACATATCACAACAGCTTACTACAGTTTCCAAGAACTAGTGAATATTCATGGAAGTCTCGAACCCAGGATTTGAGTCAAGGTGCAAATTGTCTTCATCATACTCAGACTAATGTAAAATTATATAAAAAACAATTCACTATACGAAATTAATAAACTGACCTACAAGACAAAATATGTGTCAACAATCCTGTCTCTTATTTTAAAATCTTAAATGTGGCTGCAACTTCAGATACTGTGTGACAGTAAACTTTAAGGGGAAAAAATCAGTTAATCATAACAAATAAGGGTTTATTGTAACCTTTGACCTAAGTTTCGACAATTTTAAAATTATCAAGAAACAACCCTTATGGTTACAAGACAATTTTAAACAGAAGAAAGAAAAAACGATGCTGCAGCAGGACTCTAACCTGAGATTTTTGCCTTTCACGGAGGAGTGTTCTACCAACTGAGTTACCCAAATATGGGTCACGATCCACACTTACAGGTTGCTTCCACCATTACCACTTCTCCTACCTTCTAACCACCATTTACCCAAATGTATTGGCCACCGATCTTCCTACACATGCTGTTTATGAAGTAGGCTATGAACTGTATACTATTTTCATTTTGACAGAATAAAGAAATAAAAATATTTACACTTCTTTTGTTTAGCTCTTTTGGAACTCTATTCTTCATTTCCAAACATGTCATACCATTGCATGTATATATTTTAACAATTATTGAGTATTTTATGTCGAAGTATGTTATTGTCATAACAACATAAAACATTAAGTAAATTATGTTTTTATGGACGTCTGAAAATTTTCACTACTACTACAATTACAGTCCATATGACAACATAAACTAAATCTACTTCACTGAAGGAGTTATAACTTAACAAATAAATGGAGCCGTTGTGTTACACCCAAATGAAAATGAATATTAATCTCTATAGCAGATTTTCAGAGAACTACAGTAGGTACATACTGCATCTAATACCTATTTTGGTCGTGTAACAATATACATTATACTAGATTTTCCATACTGCATCAACAGCTGGTATTTTTGTCAGTTTATCTCACCTGACTGTGGTGCATGGAGGAGGGTTTCAAAGTCGACGGCTCGACTTTCGTCTTGACTTGTCAATGGCTCTTCATATTTCGACCAGTTGCTGAAAATTTGTCTCTTAAGTGGCTTTTTCGCTTTTAGCGCAGCAATTTCATCTGTTTCTCGTTTCAAGTTTGCAAATCTCAGAGGATCATCTGAAAATTATATATACAAATAATCTCAAACATAAAATATTGCACAGCTTTTCCTTTTTAAAGTTTTTGCATCTGTATTGTACATCACCTTCAATGGTCTTGCCTTTCTCTTCTGACGTATTCTTTTTATTCGATACTTCTACATTTTGAGCATCAATTTTCTTTTCCTCGACAGAAGACTGCTGCGGCTTGACTGTTTCTTTTCCTTGATCATTCTGAAAAGTATTACGCTTGCCATCTCTTCGTCTGTCGCGACGGGCCCTCTGCTCCCTGCAAAAATATCCATGGTTGCAAATATATGTGGGGGACGAAAATCGTGATACTGTTTGGAAGTTACTAGTACCTCTTCTCCATCACGAGGTTACTCGAGGTAAGGAAAACCAATATACAATGATTTGTTAGACGACATCTCTTGCGCTCTTAGCGTATTTGAATCTGTTTAATCATTATTATTTTTCTTCCGACACCGGTTACACAGCCACGTAACCAGTATTTTGAAAGCTGACTGTTCTCTACTCCCACTGCTACTGCTCCTGCTTCCGTAACAGGCTCAGCAGAAACCACAAAGTAGATCTACTCTTACGGGCAAGATACCTGTTGAACTACTCAGATAATACATGATGCCGTCAAATTTCTTTGTCAAATTCTTCACTACATATTATCACAGGTCATTCTTCGAAAGGAAATGAATTTGCCGATAGCTTAATTTAATTTTGCACGTTCTAGGCTTATTTATTTCGTTCATACATTGAGAAAAAACATTTATATATGTTACAACGTTTCCTTTTTCAGTAAAAATTAGGCTCTCCATCGCTTTACAAACCATTTTAGAATCACCAATAAAAGACAGGGAACTACTTAAAATTATTTAAGATGCGTAAGAGTCAAATCAGTCATCAACAGATATTTTGGAGAGATCTTTTAAAAAGAAGTGGACGTTAAAATTCAGAAATTTAAGTCAACGACGCGAAATCAAATTTTCCACCACCCTCCAAACACAAGCTTTGGTGCTATAAACGTAGGACTACTACTATACTGCAATACCAAAGATGTCGTGTATTGGCAATGTTGTTATTTATACTAATTGTTGACACTGCATAGTGCATCCAAGCATTCGGTGCTGTAATGACGTAAGAGATGTCGAGCCGGTAATTGTGTGTGGTCGTTTTGTGTATGTCGCTTGTTTAAATACGCCAATGTCGGTGATAATAAAAATCGCCGAAAGATGCTGCTCGAAATTTGCGACAACATAAAGACTGCTGTGGAACATGGAAGAACAGACATAATTAAATCACTTTTGGAAGCATGTGAGTGTATTACGTGGATGTGCATTTCTTTCACGAACGGACTGAATGCACTGTTATTTTAAACGAATCATGCGTTGCTTAATTTTAATGTCCCAGAAATAAATGCAATTAGCATTGATATAGAGAACTTCAAACTGCAGAAAGTTACATTTTTCCTGAATAATCTAAATCATATTTATTGTTTTGTTACGATTTTTTTCGCGTCATAACAGGTGTCTGAGTTGTGTCATTATGGATGTATCGTGTAGTATATGACATTTTATTGTGCAGGTGATGATGATCCTGACGAAAATGTGACAAAAGATCGTATTTTGAATCAACCTTTGTTGGAAGAAGGGACGTTTCTGTGCCTAGCTACGAAGGTAATACAAAAATGCTAATGGGCCTTGATTTCTTATTAAGGTTTAGTTGTATTGTTAGGGGGAAATTACATGAAATATTTTATTCAATTCATGAAATCACCTTTGGTGAGAATTCGACATAAGTAGCTTTTGATTTAAGTTAATTTTGTTACATTTGGTTATTCACGTACTCTACTGATTATAAATTCAACTTCTCGTTATTGCGTGGAAACATTCTTGTAAGGCATTTGATGATATCATATTTCAGCATGTCAAGTAAAATCACCTTAGAAGTGATGTATTACATATGTGAACAAATGCAATGCATATTACTTTGGGAGAGTTCTTGGTATTTTGAGAGCTAATTATATTAATAATGTCTTTGCCAATGCATGGAGGAGTTGTGATTTGCCATTAGATATGTGTCATTGTTCCTTGTATGTGCTGGTCTTCTATTACATTATCACTTAAGCTACTGATACTGATCTTCCTAATTACTTGAAGGAACTGATTGTTAAATACATTGGCTTCCTGACTGCAGTAATATATTGTTTGTTTATTTTCTGTAATAACAAAGTCATTACATTCCTTGCTTAAAGTGCATGTAGAATGTTGGCAGTGCTGTTGTTTTCATTTCCATTGCTTGTAGACAATCAGTTGATCGTATACAATAGCCATTGAGAATTGCTGAATTTCGTTGTTTCACTAGAAGGTATGAATTGATTATTTTTGTTGTTGAGGTAGTGTGAGATTGATTATTGTTGATCTGACTGTTATGGCTTATGAAATTGGTAGTTTTCTTGGGATAGTGTTTTGTATTCCAGTGTTATCATTTTATTATGAGTATGTTAAGGCAGCAAATGAGATCGGAATAAAACTGGCAGTGATGATGGACTGATCTGTAGCGAAGCCCAGTGATTCCAACTTCAGGTGTGTTTTCACAGGAACCAAAGAGTACAATTAAGATTCAAGAAATATTCTGTTTTGTATGCCAACATTCTGCACGATCTGCACTCCACAGCATGCACCATGATTATATTTATTGAAAACTATTTTCTTACTGGTTCTACCAACTTATCAAATTATCAGACTCATCATTCATCGTGCACACTTCCCATCATTCACCACACAAATGGTTAGCAACTGCAGCATGCAAAGCAAAAGCCACCAACACCGTAAGGGCACTTTTACCTATCGGCTTTGTCCAGTCTCTCCACATATACCCCTGTCTTGTGGTTGTGTATTGTTGAGGTACAAGAGTCACCCTACCTTCACAGAGTCCATAATAATTGATGGAGAAACAACAGAAATTTTCAAGCAAGGCAGCCACGCCAGAAGCTGATTGGAGGGGTGTGTATAATAGGTTTCTACAATCCTTAGCAGCTTCTATCACAAGAAAATAATGACACATGGCGTTGATAAGACATTCAAAAGCTTTTAATTATAAAAGAAATCAAAATACTGTGTGTGGAAAAGAAATTGTTTGAAATGTTTACAACAAACAGAGAAGCAGTTTCGTACTCAAGCAATACTGTGTTGTCTTACGGAAATTGACTAAAAAAATTCTGTAATTGTCTGAAATTAATGATTCCGATAACAATGTTAAATCTATATGGGCAATAGTTAAAAGAATTGTCAGCAGCAGCCAGTGGAAGCACTGCCGACACTGTATGTGCAAGATAACCAACTGTGGTTCCTGAAGAGGCGCAACAATTTTTTCAGTAGTTGTAGGGGCACGAGTTTGGATGTGTGGCTGGTCTGACCTATTACAGTGTCTAACAAGGCCTCACTATGCCGGTACTACAAACACCTGAAAGCAAGGGCGACTTATAGCTGTTACTTTTTGGAAGGGCATCTATCTCTGCTGTATGGTATGGAGAGCTACATGAAACCAGTTTTTGGATTGAAGACAATAACGGCAGCATTTAGTGTGGTCAGCTGTCGCAGGCGCCATTCACTACTGGAAGCTGTCCATCATACTCGAATGAGCCATTCAGTTTGGATAAACATTTATAGTACTGGTATTGACGAAGTTCTCAACTACAAAATTGTTGCCAGTTGGTGAATCTCTTTTGTACAGACCGACTTAAAAGGGGTCCAGGTAAATGAAGTGTCACACACAAAAGAAGCTTGTCTGAATTAACTTATCATGATGCACCAAAATATTAGAAGACTAACGAACAAAGTAAATGAACTCCTCATCTGTTAACATCACCTAGGCTGTGTAATTCTGATAGAAGACTAACAATGAACTCTGGTTATGAGTATTGACTCTGCTTATAAATATTAATTAATGTTTCTAAATAATTTTTTGTATATTAATCTTTCACAAAAGTAATGCTTTGGTTTGGCTATTAGGTTGCATAAAAATGACTAATATTTTTAAAACAATTTCAGACTTACACTGGGCATCTGTATACTGCCATAATTGATTTTTCTTGTAGCAGCACTTAGCAAGCACAGGATTACAATTGCAGGTTGAAGCGGAAACTGTTGGTTTCAGTAGCTATCAATTTTACTTTATTTTTAACTACATTACAAATCCTCATGTCTCCATGTTTTCCCTACAGAAATGGGCTGCTGATTTATGATTCTCTTGTGTTTAACATATAGATTCCTGTATTTATAGGTGCTCAGATAGACATTATATGTCAACTTCCTTTGCACATTCTAGATGATGTAAACCAATAAGGAGTTCATCGTTCATGTTCTAACATTCTGGTGCTTCACAATAAGTTAATGGAAAATAAGTTTCTTTTGTGTGTGGCACTTGATTTACCTGGTCCCCTTTTAAGTTGATTTGTCTGAATGAGTTTTTTTTTTTTAACCTCTCACTCCTGTAATTACAGGAATTCTATCAATGGTAGCACTCCTCTTCCTGCCTTCTCCCTTTGTTTGCGCAAACTATTAGTCATAGCAAAAAAAAAAAAAAAAAAAAAAAAAAAAAAAAAAAAAAAAAAAAAAAAAAAAAAAAAAAAAAAAGAGGATGGAATAGAATCCTTTTTTTTTTTTTTTTTTTGTATGAAATGTAAATAGTTTTTAATTCCGTGCTATAACATGTTTTTACTAGTGGCTGCGGTCTGAGTTATTCAGCAAAAATATACAATGGTAACATTAAATGTGTTCTATCTGTGAAATCATTTTGCTTCAAATGAGTATTCCTGTCATATTCTTGATTACTGACCATTCCACCTGGGATACTGTATAAACTTAACCAAAATGAAACCTTCATTAATTCCTGTACATAAACACTAAGTACTCTGATTCTTTGCCTTTTAAATAAAATAGAAATGCCGACAACTAAATCAAGACTTAAGTTTATTGTACAGTCATTGTAAACAAATTTAAGCCAGAGTGCACAATTTCCCTTCTTAAAAACTTTTCATATTTAATAAATAATATGGCTGGAAAATATGAACAGGCACTAATATACTTATTTGCATGAAAGGAAAATCCAACCCAAAAAACTAATAAATTAACAGAATCGTCAGCCAACCTTCAGAAGGTATAATGTGTAGAACTCAGGCAGACATGTATAAATTATAAAAATACACAAAACTATCAAGTTTTACATGTACATCCTAAGCCGGTTATTACAGCTGCATCGAGGTGATGTTGTACGGACGCTGTTATCGTGTGGAGCTGATCCGGGTGTCCAGAACAGCCAGGGAATGAATGCTGTGGATGCAGCAGTTGGCTCTCCTACTATGAGGCACATCTATGTAGAAGAACTTCTTCGAGCGACAGCAAATTCTGAGTAATATTCTAAACATTTCTTCCAATAATACTATTATTTCTTTTTCATAGCTTAATATGTGGAACAAAAAGTATTAATTAGGTTATGTCAAGCAATGGAATTGACGAAGTTTTAAATGCCAAAATTGCAAAACAATATGGATGTAGATTTGGTTTCACTATATTAGTGATATAAAACAAGCAACAGACAATTCACATGGGATATCAACAGTGTAGGAAAAAGATAGATTGCTGCTTACCATAAAGAAGACACATTAAATTGCAGATAAGCACAATTAAGACACACAAAGCTCTCAGCCACAGTTTTCATTAGCAAAAGAGGAACACATACCATTCACACGCAAGCAAGCACACCTCATGCACACGACTGCCAGCTCAGGCCAGAAAGCTTTGTGCAAGTGTCCTTTAATTCTGCCTGTCTGCAACTTAAGTATCTTATTTAAGGTAAGTAGCAATCTGTCTTTTCTTATATTAGTCATTTACTAATCTTCTGTACAAAAAGTTTCCGTTGGGTTGTGTAATTGTGAATACTTATTATATGAATGTGTACAAATATGTTGTCAATGTGGAAGCATTCTCAATACTGAAACAAACTAGGAACTGTTTTCCTAATGGAGTTTATTTCTTTATTAGGGCTACGTTCTTCGTAGATGATTCTCGACATAACCTATTCTGAGGGGGCTCCAATAAGCAGTCCGTACAGAGTTGTAATCCCTTCGCTGTACCTACTGTGACATAAAGGCGTTTACTGGTGAACAACTGCCGCATGCCTCTCAATGGGTACATCAAACAAATAATAATAAAACACAAATATTTGAACTAACACATTATATCACATGTAATAATATGCTATACAGGCTATATTTGAGTTTGTATTATTAAAAAGGAAAATGCAACACTTAATATATTGTTAATTAAGAACACATTTACTCATTTGTATACGACAAGGGGACAGAAAACTTTCCACCTCTGCCTCGTTAGTCAAAAGGGGGGGGGGGGGGGGGGGGGGAGAAAAGTTCCACAAAAATTCTGTACCCTCACACGTGCCACCCCATATAAATGAGTTAGTGTGTTACTATTCCGTAAATAATCTAAACTGAACATTAAATATCATGATATGAGAAGTAGAAATGGTGCTTAGGACTGGAGTGGGAACAGGGAATGGAATGGGATGGGCAGGTGGAGGGCAGGGACTAGCAAAGATTTAGGCCAGGCAGGTTATGAGACGAAGGATACATTGCAGGTAGAATTACCACCTATGCATTTTAGGAAAAAAATAGTTTTGGTGGGAAGGATCCAGATGGCTCTGGCTTTGAAGCAGTTATTGAAGTCGAGCACGTCGTTTAAAGTGGCACTCTCTACAACTGGCTGGTCCACCTGTCCCTCGGCCACAATTTGACAGTGCCTGTTTGTGCAGACAGACAGTTTGTCAGTGGTTTTGTCCACATGGAATACTGAATTTGAAGATCACATTGCTGCTTTCACAGGTGTCCTGTCTTTGCTGGGGGTAGAAGATTCCTGTGACAGAGCTAGAGTAGGTGGCTGTGGGAGGATGTATGGGGGCAGGTATTTCATTGGGTATGTTGCAAGGAAATGAGCTATGAGACAAGGATTTGGGAACAGGGATGGAGTAGGGACAGACAAGGCTATTGCGTAAGCAGGCTGGGTGACTGAATACCACTGCAGGAGGGATGGAGAGGATATTACTCATTTCATGTCACGACAAGAGGCAGTCAAAATACTGGCAGAGCCTGTGATTAGGTTGACCAGTCCTGGGGGGTGCTGAGTCACGAGAGTAGTGTGACCGTATGATGGACTCTAGGAAGTGGTAGGTGCCTTGAGAGACAAGGCATGGAAGTTCTGTTTCTGGACAAGGTAGGTAGAGTAGTAGTCGTAGTAGTCTGTGAAGACCTGACAGAGACTCTTGGCATATTTGGGAAAGGATTGCTTTTCACTACAAATGGCAACGATCATGGGTGCTTAGGCTGTATGGAAGGAACTTCTTGGTATGAAATGGGTGGCAGTTGTCGAAGTGGAGGTGTTGCTGGTGGTTGGTACGTTTGATATGGGCAGTGGTACTCATGTAGCCATCTTTGAGATGGAGGTCAACATTGAGAAAGGTGGCTTGTTGGGTTGAGGAGGACCAGGTGAAGCAAATGGGGAGAAGGTGTTGAGGTTCTGGAGGAATGTGGATAGGATGTCCTCACCTTTGGTCCAGATCAGGAAGATGTAATCAGTGGGTCTGAAGCAGGTGAGGGTTTTGGGATTATGGGTTGTCATAGAAAGGTGCCAAGTGGGTGGTTCATTGCTGTATCACAGATTTATTTGTAGATCATGTCTTTAAAGGGGAAGTAATTGTAACTGAGGGTATAGTTGGCCATGGTGACCAGGAAGAGGGGTATAGATTTGGATTTAGTCAGGCATTGGGAATGAAATTGTTCAATACAGACTAGATGTGGGTATTATGGATGTTGGTGTGAAAGGATATGGCATCAACAGTGTTAGGCAGACTACCAATAGGCAAAGGAACTGGAAATCTGGAGAACCAAAGGAAATGTTCAGTGTCTTTAATATAGGAGGCTGAAGGTGTTGGTCCACGGGGGGAAGAGTTTCTCTGAAGGAGCACAATCATCATCATCATTTAAGACTGATTATGCCTTTCAGCATTCAGTCTAGAGTAAAGCCCCCTTATAAAATTCTTCCATGATCCTCTATTCAGTGCTAACATTGGTGACTCTTCTGATGTTAAACCTATTACTTCAAAATCATTCTTAACCGAATCCAGGTACCTTCTCCTTGGTCTGCCCCGACTCCTCCTACCCTCTGCTGCTGAACCCATGAGTCTCTTGGGTAACCTTGCTTCTCCCATGCGTGTAACATGACCCCACCATCTAAGCCTGTTTGCCCTGACTGCTACATCTATAGAGTTCATTCCCAGTTTTTCTTTGATTTCCTCATTGTGAACACCATCCTGCCATTGTTCCCATCTACTAGTACCTGCAATCCTCCTAGCTACTTTCATATCCGTAATCTCAACGTTGTTGATAAGGTAACCTGAATCCACCCAGCTTTCACTCCCATACAACAAAGTTGGTCGAAAGGTTGAATGGTGCACAGATAACTTAGTCTTGGTACTGACTTCCTTCTTGCAGAAGAGAGTAGATCGTAGTTGAGCGCTCACTGCATTAGCTTTGCTACACCTCGCTTCCAGTTCTTTCACTATGTTGCCATCCTGTGAGAATATGCATCCTAAGTACTTGAAACTATCCACCTGTTCTAACTTTGTTCCTCCTATTTGGCACTCAATCCGTTTATATTTCTTTCCCAGTGGCATTATTTTCGTTTTGGAGATGTTAATCTTCATGCCATAATCCTTACATTTCTGATCTAGCTCTGAAATATTACTTTGCAAACTTTCAATCGAATCTGCCATCACAACTAAGTCATCCGCATATGCAAGACTGCTTATTTTGTGTTCACATATCTTAATCTCACCCAGCCAGTCTATTGTTCTCAACATATGATCCATAAATAATATGAACAACAGTGGAGACAGGTTGCAGTTTTGTCTTACCCCTGAAACTACTCTGAACCATGAACTCAATTTACCGTCAACTCTAACTGCTGCTTGACTATCCATGTTGTTGTGTTGTTGTTGTTGTTGTCTTCAGTCCTGAGACTGGTTTGATGCAGCTCTCCATGCTAATCTACCCTGTGCAAGCTCCTTCATCTCCCAGTACCTACTGCAACCTACATCCTTCTGAATATGCTTAGTGTACTCATCTCTCGGTCTCCCTCTACGATTTTTACCCTCCACACTGCCCTCCAATGCTAAATTTGTGATCCCTTGATGCCTCAAAACATGTCCTACCAACCGAACTATCCTGGACTATCCATGTAAAGACCTTTAATTGCTTGCAAAAGCTTGCCTCCTAGTCCACAATCTCGTAGAACAGACAATAACTTCCTCCTAGAAACCTGGTCATATGCCTTTTCTAGACCTATAAAGCATAGATACAATTCCCTGTTCCACTCATAACACTTCTCAATTATTTGCCATAAGCTAAAGATCTGGTCCTGACAACCTCTAAGAGGCCTAAACTCACACTGATTTTCATCCAATTGGTCCTCAACTAATACTCCCACTTTCCTTTCAACAATACCTGAGAAGATTTTACCTACAACGCTGATTAAAGAGATACCTCTGTAGTTGTTACAATCTTTGCTGTTTCCATGTTTAAAAATTGGTGTGATTATTGCTTTTGTCCAGTCTGATATAACCTGTCCCGACTCCCAGGCCATTTCAATTATCCTGTGTAGCCATTTAAGACCTGACGTTCCACTGTATCCAGGCATAATGGGATGTCCTGGAAGGTTGAGTTTATGCACTCCAGGAAGAATGTAGAAGCTAGGAATGCAGGGAGTGGTACAGGTGAGGAGAGACAAAGACTTAGGGGAAAGTTTGTAGGATGGACCTATAGATATGAAGATGGACTGATGATCCTGATGGATATCTGAAATGGGGTCACTGTGCCAGAACTTGTAGGGAAACGTGTCTGATAGCTGACAGAGTACCTCCACCAGATAATTTCTGCAATTTGTAATCCCAGCAGTGGTATTGTTGTTGACAAGTACTTACAGTATTATAAGATTGGGCACAGTTTTTTTTAGATGGGGGATTGCAGTTCTTTTTGCAGATTTACATTGTTGGGGGTTTTGGGAATGGCAGTGAGGCAAGGTTCATGGTTAGGACATTATGGGAAGTTAACGAGTGATTAAATTCTGGAAAGTTAATGGGGTTTGTTAGGAGCAGGGGAGGTGTTCACAGAGGTGGAGAGAATGTCTTTAACGAGCCTGGCATGATTGAATTTGGGAGTGGGGCAAAAGATAAGGCCTTTGAAAACGACTGATACTTCTGTGGGACTGAGGCTTTTGGAGGACAGCCATGACTGAGTTTTAGGTCTGTTTATGGTCTAGTATCTGTAAGACAGTGGGAGGGAGTACCTGAGGGTGTGGTAAGTGTAGTAGGTCTGCGAGGCAGGGTTTGTCAACCATGGGGGGCTGTGGGGAAGGTTGGTAGATGGTCTTGTTGAGGTGGTGTGTAGTGGTAGTCTGAGGTTGGAGTGGAAAGTGAACACGCAGTGTTTTGAGGTTGTGTTGAGCATGCTGCTCTAGTTCCTGGAGGGCAAGAGTTTCGATACTGAAAGATCCTTTCCATAAGACTTAGACACCTGTGGTTGTTGCATTTGTAGTAATGAACAGTCCCTACCCAAACATGTGGGGGGTCTCCTTCAGGCCTTCATAGAACATTATGACACCCCCCCCCCCCCCCCCCCACACACACACACACACACACAACCATTTTTTTTCTTTTTTTTTTTTTTTTTTTTTTTTTTTTTTTTTTTTTTTTTTTTTTTTTTTTTTTTTTTTTTTTGCAAGGGCATGTTTATATTGTGGCTCTGCCCTGCGTAGTGATCCGATACTTATTAAACAACATAGACTTTACGGCTACAGTGAAATACGCTCTGTCCCAGTGCCTATCTCAACTGATCACATAACATGATTTTGTGAACGTCTCTATTGCAACACCATAGCTCTAGAAACAACTATTGATTTTGCCTGCAGTTGTCAGTGCTTTGCAGTTGAAAGTTGGCAACAGTGCTGTGAGCTGTTGGGGATCTGCTTACACTGCCTTGCATATAGGTGCTGTGCTTATCAGTAAAATAAAATTTCTTTCAACCCTCAAGTGGGCGGATCTATGTATAAAATGCACCAGTCACAAAAAAAACATTGTTTTGTCCCATTCCTTAGTTGTTTCACAATTGCAAACCCACACCTATTCCTTCTCTACTTTTTCAGCCCACACAGTGATAAGTTGTGTTGTCATACATCCAAGCAAACAACAGTAATATAAATAAACAGTGAGACAGATGAGACAAAATTTTTGATCCATACAATGAAATAATCCAGATTCCGAGGTGACATCACAGTCCCAAACTGAGGCAGTTAGCTAAAGATAATTAGTAATCAAATAATTGTTTGGCAGGGATCTGATGCAGCTGCACTGTTTAATGGTTCAAGTGGATCATTAATGTTGGTTATTTGGCAACAGTGTGGTATGATGAAAGTTTATTTTATTATTGTTCAATTAGACAGTGATTTAGTTCATGTAATATAAGTTTATTTTATTACTGTTTAATGAAACTGCAGTTAAACTGTGATTTTGCTCGTATGTGATTTACCTTGGTAACAGACACATGTACAAAGTACACTGTGCACTCGCTTATATTATGTAAAATGGTTCACCTCCTGGAGTGTCAATATGTTCCACTCAGAAAATTCTGCAATGTTACGAAATCACCAGTTAGCACATACTTTTAAAGCTTTTAACAACAGCCGGCCGGAGTGGCCGACCAGTTCTAGGAGCTTCAGTCTAGAAACGCGCGACCGCTACTGTTGCAGGTTCAAATCCTGCCTCGGGCATGGATGTGTGTGATGTCCTTAGGTTAGTTAGGTTTAAGTAGTTATAAGTTCTAGAGGACTGATGACCTCAGAAGTTAAGTCCAATAACGCTCAGAGCCATTTTTTAACAACACAGAATAAAATACGACAGATTTTTAAGTCCAAAAACAAAGATGATGTAACTTACCAAACAAAAGTGTTGGCATGTTGATAGACACACAAACACACACACAAAATTCAAACTTTCGCAACCAATTATTGCTTCATCAGTAAAGAGGGAAGGAGAGGGAAAGACAAAAGGATGTGGGTTTTAAGGGATAGGGTAAGGAGTCATTCCAATCCCGGGAGCGGAAAGACTTACCTTAGGGGGAAAAAAGGACAGGTATGCACTCGCGCGCACTCACACACATATCCATCCGCACATATGCAGACACAAGCAGACATTTGTAAAGGCCTCTCGCTTAAAACCCACATCCTTTTGTCTTTCCCTCTCCTTCCCTCTTTCCTGATGAAGCAACCGTTGGTTGCGAAAGCTTGAATTTTGTGTGTGTGCGTTTGTGTGTCTATCAATATGCCAACGCTTTCGTTTGATAAGTTATATCATCTTTGTTTTTAGATATATTTTTCCCACGTAGATTTTTAAGTCAGTAAGACAAATCGTTTTTGAGATATCGAGATTTCAGTGTCTATTGATGTAACAAAAAAAAGATAATTATGGAGGTTTCTAATTTAGGATTTTTCACACAAATGACTACTATTACAAATGTACAAAAAATCATCAAAATCTGAGATGCTGAGAATGAGACCATCATTTTATTTCACACGGCTGACCCACCTGTCTTCCACAACAGTGTGTGTGACTGTGTGTATTGCCACAACGTGCGCACAGGGATTGGACATCCTACGGATAGAGCTGTCGTGACATTTCAGAGTCCCCTCAGGAAGGAGTTCTGGTGAATGTGCGGAAGGGAGGAGTGGTGGACCAGACTGACACCGGCTATCTTGTGTTTCAGGGTGGGCCGCGTGTGCCAGCTGGTGGCCGCAGGAATCGATGTCAATGCGCGGGACAGTGAGGGCAGTGGGAATGTGCCACTGCACTGGGCCGCATGCTACGGCGACCGCGACGTCGTCGCCTGCCTGCTCGGTAAGTTCTGCTCACTGCGAGCTGCGCTCCCGCAGTGTCTGCTGACTTCGTGTGGAGTTGGTGTCCGTGTACCCCACATGACTGGGAAGTAGACGAGATACTGTCGCAATTAAACTCATTGATTGCTTTATGACTGTAAATTCGGAGGTTGTGAGGATCTTTAATAGTAAGTTTCAAAGTGTACTGTCAAAAGTACAATCGAATAATTGAAGCAAAGAAGTGAGAGAATGTATTAAAAATGTGTGCCACTGAAGTTTGAGCGGTAAAATATATTGATGATATCCTTTGCTGAAATTAATGATATTGTAAAAGTTCTCGAAAATAAAATCTCCGATACTATTGGTGGAGTTTGAAATAGAATTCTGAAGATTTGTTCAAACTAAAACAGTTATGAAATGCAAACTTCAGGTTTGAATATCAACAATATTAGGGAAAGGGTAGATTGCTGCTCATCATAAAGATGGCCCTTTCAGTTGCAGACAGGCACAACAAAAAGACTGTTACACATTATAGGTTTTGACTAAAGCCTTCTTCAGCAAAGAAACCAAGCAAATTCAAACAAGCAGTCACACCATGTGCACACATGACCGCTACCACTGGCAGCTCTGACCAGAATGTGACTTGTGTGAATAGCAATCTGGAGTGGAGGGGGGGGGGGGGGGGTCAGATTGGTATGGGTGGGGGGAGAGAAGAGCACTGTTTGATTGGGTGTGCAGGGACTAGATGGCGGGTTGATGAGACTGCCAGATGCAGTGATGGAGTGACAGGAAGTGGTGTCTGGGGGAAAAAGTGGGGAGTGGAAAAGGAAAGGAGAAGAGAAGGGGAAAGAACGGGTGGGTGTATTGGCAGAGGGCGGTACACAAGGAGGATGAGGAGATGCACAAAGGGAGGAGGTGATAGGACAGAGGCGGTGGAAATCTTTGGATTGAGGGTGTGGGGCTGTAGATCACCATAGTTTGAGGCTGATTTAGGAGTGGAGAATGTGTTGTAAGGATAACTCCGATCTGCGCAGTTGAGAAAAGTACGTTGTGGAGAGGCCATCCTGGTGGACAGCAGGTTGGTGGCCATATCAATATAATAGGGTGTACAATGGTTGCAGCAGAGTTGGTATAGGATATGGCTGTTTTCATAGGTAGCCCATCCTTTCATGGGGTAAGACGAATTTGTGACAGGACTGGGATAGGAAGTGCTATGTGGATGGATTGGGCAGGTCTTACACCTGGGTCTTCTGCAGGGATGTGATCCCTGTGGCCACGGGGTTGGAATTGGGAGTGACATAGGGATGGACTAAGGTGCTATGAAAGTTGAGTGGGGAACAGAACACCACTTTAGGAGGGGTACGAAGGGATTTTTCACGCAAACGACTACTGTTACAAATGTACAAAAACTTATCAAAATCTGAGATGCTGAAATTGTGGCTATGGCAAAGTAGGACACCCGGTGGTGCACAAAGCAGTTGATCATAACATACTTGATTTCAATGGCTGCTTCACAACCCAGGCCATCTGGATCCTCCCCTCTACTACCAGCTTTTCTGAACTGTGCAGATGGTAGTTACACTTACAACACATTCTCCACTCTCAAGTTTTTCCCAGCCTCAAGCTACAGTAAACTTCACCCAACACTTTCTTCCTCCTCTTTCCTCTCACATCCTCCCTTTTCACCTCTTCTCACTCTCCTTGTGTGCTGTTCTTTGCCAACACACCCACTCGTCCTTTCCCTTTGCTGCGCCTTTTCTGTCTGTTTTTTCTCCCACACCTTATCTCTCAACACTGTGCCTGGCAGGCTGCCATCTAGTCCCTGCATGCCATGTAAAACAGCGCTGTTCTCCCCCCCCCCCCCCCCCCCCTCCCCATACCCTGTTACTCCCCCTCCTCCTGTCCTGCCCCTCTTGAGATTGCTACCGTATTTACTCGAATCTAAGCCACACTTTTTTTTCCAGTTTTTGTAAGCCAAAACACGGCACGCGGCTTAGAATAGAGTGCAACGCGGAAGCTCTGAAAAATGTTGGTAGGTGCCGCCACAACTAACTTCTGTCGTCGAATATATGTAGCGCTTCGCAGGCACAAAGATAAATACTGGCACCAAAACCTCTGCATCAGTAAATAAATTTTAAAAAATGTGGAAGACGAGCTTTTTTTTCTTTGCCCTGACTTTCGACCACTGCATTTTCATACATTATCCAACGAACTAAATACAAATTCAGTATTGTTCACCTTCGAATGTAGCAGCATTTCAATGCACTACGAAAATCCGACTGGCAAGACTATTTGGGATGTTTGTCAATATGGCCAACTCTGCATTCTGAATTTTTTCCTACCTGTGAGAAGAGATTGTTGCTAATAGAACTTTTATGAATTGTGAATCACATGCAGTATTCTCTCCACAATAATAATAATAATGATAATAATAATAATAATAATAATAATAATACGAATATAAACATTTTGCCATGTATTCTTTCGTGTTTGCTGCTATCTCATTTAAATCCTGTCTGCCTAATAAACTACGAAACTAGAGTGAGACAACAGCAAATGCAGAAGAATATACATATCATGTCATGTTTATATTCGTATTATTCTTATGCAGAATAGTGATACAGTCAGAAGTGAAGCACGGCAATTGATTAGATTTTTAAATGTAAGATGACTCTAATTTCTGTGCAGAATGTAATGTACTAAACAGGTGACTACAAAGATTTTCAAACGGAGAAAAATTTTCGCTAAAGTCTCGTTCAGAACTTCATCTATTATTCGCAATCTATTATTTGATTCTTATTGATCATTATCAAAGAAAGCAGCAGTGTAAGTAACAACAAATAGCAGTCTCTTGCCATTGTTTCGCTAATGAGACGATTCCTGTCTCTCTCTCTCTCTCTCTCTCTCTCTCTCTCTCTCTCTCTCTCTTTTAAGCGAAGCGGTGGTAGTGCGCACAAAAGCAAGACATGCCGCTAGTGACGACAGGCCGTAAACACTCATTATCAGAATGCAACCAACAATGCATGGCACAGTATGGTAATGCATTTTCAGCTTTGAGTGACGTAAACACCTTTAACAAAGAGAACGGCACTTACCAGATTAAAGAAAAATAAGCAATCAATTCAAACCAGACGAAGCACGTGAAAAAGGAAGGGTACTCATATAAATACGGACGGCGTGCCTGACTCATAGCAATGGATACCAGATAACCGAACCAAACTACTATAGCTGTATCGTCATTCATTCGACCTAAATTGTCTCATATTACAATGGACCAACTTTGTTTTGATTTGGAGGTGCGGCCTAAAACTTTTCTCTCCCCTTGAATTTCGGGTCTCAGATTTCAGGTGCGGCTTAGATTCAGGAAATTTTTTTTCCTCAATTTCGAGTCTCATTTTTCAGGTGCGGCTTAGATTCGAATGTGGCTTAAATTCGAGTAAATACGGTATTCACGTGACGGCCGCATTCCGGTCCGAGCTGCCAGTGGTAATAGTCGTGCGTGCCTATGAGGTGTAGTTGCCTGTGTGAATGTGTGTGTGTTCTTTACTGAAGAAGATATATTGTGTAACACTCTTTTAGCTGTGCCTGTGTGGAACTCAAAGGGTTGTCATTACAGTGAGAAGCAATCTGTCCTTTTCCTAATCTTGTTAATAAATCATTTTCTTGGTGATACGTTTAATGCGTCAGTAGCCAGGGAAATGTGCCATTGTCAGCCTCTTTATGGGGAAGGTTTTAATTTCATAATAGATAGAACTGTGGAGATAAAAATTGTAGAGTGGGGCAGAAGCTTGGCTACAGTAAGCAGTTTCAAGTGGATGTATGGGACAGTAGTCATGTAGAATGGAATAGATTTCCGTGGAGAGTTGTGTGGAGAAAGGTGACAAGAAAAGTGCAAACTGTTGTTATTGTATGTCCTGCTGACATTGAGTTTCACACTTGAGTAGAAACAATTTACTGAACACCTCACGGTTTGCATTTTAGACAGGTTGCTCGATCAAGAATGCCACTGATACCTTTACTCACAAAACACCTGAACTGCACCTGTGCGATATCTGTATTCACAAATGAAATTTGTAATTTGAAAATCTGTTGCAGGTTGAGAACGGTAGCTATCTCCACAGGTATAGCACTAAAAGAAAATTATTACTTTCATTGTTTATTAGTAATGCTGTTGGTGGCCCAGAAATGACATCAGTATGCAGCCATGGATGGGGCTTGATTGGTAGCAAAGTAGATTTTAAATCTAGCAGATGAATATTTATTAAATACTGGCAGCATATGTAGCTCAAGCTAAATTTAAATATGATTAGCAGTTGCATGATAAAGATTAATATGTTCATTGTTATCAAATTCAAGAAAACCAGCTATTCAATATTTAGTAAATTTAAAAAACTAACTCACAAGGAATGCATGTGTACACAGCTCAGACTCAACCTGCACCGTTAGTATAAAAATTGTAAAACGTCTACAGAACGTATATGCGAGTAACTGGTCTACCTTGACAGAAGTTACTGACTGACAATTTAGTAGCAACCTGTCAGATGAGGACACGAGTCACCCCGGCAGATGCAAATATATGAACATGTATCTGACTGTGCCTGACAGTACTGTCGAGAACTACAAGGAGGTTGTCTAGCTTTTCTGCCAGAATGCACAAATCTGGGATCCCCTCTGTGACTGTGCTACTCTCTACGTCTCAAGCTTGCACAGACTGCCACAGTGATGACTGTGCCGGCTCCACGTTTAGTTGAATAGCAGACAGTAATAAACGACCATTTGATCGTGTCCGATATATTCTCAGTATTCGACTGTCTTCGCAGTGACATCTGGGTAGCCTTTGCCCACTACCACCCATTCTGTAGTGAATGTACAGACAAACAAAAGCAAGAAACAGTATTCTTTGTGGCACTGGGAAATTGTCAACTCACTGTGAGATTGGTTCTCGACTATTGCACAGTGGTTGCATTTTCCAAAGAAATTGGAAGTATTTAAAACGCACACTTCACATTACTGGGCATCATAGTCTGCATCTAAACTCTAACATAATGTCAAATATGAGGAGCCTCAGTGAACACAGGGATATAGTACCTAATCTAATGCATCTGCCCTCAAAGCCGTCCTCAAAAACAGATTCTCTAAATTTACAGAGCAGGCTGTCACCAAGACTATGCTGCCTGTATTCCGGGGATTCCCATTTATGTTCTCTGAGCATTTCCTTTACACGTGAGGACAGTGTATACCAATGCATTAGGATTGTAGCAGTATGGCTCGGAATTTCCTAGACATATATTGGGATGACTGCTTGAATTGAACTCTGAATTGAAGTGTTAATTGTGGTTCTAGATTGAATACATGTAATGGAAGGAGTGGAGGTAACAAATTGCCCTGTAGTTGAATGTTGAGCAGTCTGTTAGTGTGCAAGTCAGACTGAAAGTGTTGCTAAGCTTTCAGACAGTGTCCTAAATCAGAGTTAAGTGATACAGAATATCACGTATATGCATGTGTGCATGTGCGTATGCGCCTTTGCTCTTTCCATTATTCCTTTCGTTGTATTTTTAACATGAGATCATGTTAATGTTCTTGAATTTTGTACCTTATTCCAGACAGAGGTGCTGACGTAAATGCCATGAATTCGTTTGGTGCTACTCCTCTTCACGATGCAATGTTCAGAGGAGATGAAGATATTGTGGAGATGCTTTTACAAGCTGGTGCAAATCCTCTCATACAGGCCATTAAAGGGTGAGTCGGCATGTGAATGTCTTGTCATTGCAATGAACAGTACTGTGACTTCAAATGCAAGCCGTTACATTATGGTTCCTGGTAAACTTAATTTTTTTTTGTGCCCTTTACAAATCACATGTATAACCTCATGTTGTAATTATTTTTTGATGTGCACTGTTAAAGCTGCAGTTCTAATAAATACATAGAAACGGTCAGGTTTACTTGCTGTGAAGCCCGAGTCTGTGCACTGCCATGCAGCTGTCGCCTCTTATTTTTCATGTTATGCTTTTCCTAACAGACAATACTGACCGGTTTGACAGGTATCGGTGGCCTGCGGTACAACAGTCTTTGCAGGGCTCATGTCATGGGAGAACATCACGTGTAAAAATACAGGCTGCATTTGTAATATTTATTGATGGGTTTGCTCCTTTGTATTGATCTACTAAAAAAAGCTAAATTCTAAAGCTAACTGGCATAAATTATGAGAAGCGAAAGGTTATCTATGAGTCAGCCAGAAAATGGACTAAAGTTACAACAAGAGTTGAAGGATGTGAAAGCGAAGCAGTAGGTGAGGAAGGAATGAGGCAGAGTCATAATCAATTCACAACATTATTCAGTACATTCATTGTGCCAGTAGTTAATTAAAGTTGAGAGAAATTTGGAAAGGGAATTAGAACACGAGGAGAATAAATAAGAACACAGAGGTTTGCTTGTGGCATTGTAATTCTATCTGACGAGGCAAAGAAGTTGAAAGGAATGGATAGTCCCTTGAAAAGAGATATGATAAATATTGACAAAAGTAAGTGAGGGTAATATAGCTTAGTCAAAATAAATAGCGTGGTGCGGAGGGGAATAGATTAGAAAATGAGCCACTGAAAGAAGTAGGGGAGCAGCCAAATAACAGGGGATGGAAGAAGTAAAGATGATATAAATTGCAGACTTCCGATAGCCTTGTACAGAAATGAAATATGGACTAGATGAGAAAAGGAACTTTTTAAATTGCATGCAGTCGAAGAATGCTGAAGATTAGGAATTGGATAACCAATTGGACTGTGTAAAAGTTGGGACTTTGTCCAGGCACTAATGACCGCGCAGTTGAGCATCCCACAAACCATTCATCATCATTATCATTATCACCATCACCATCATCCACACCATCAGAAGACATCACTAGACATCAATTTGTGGCCAAGCACTGCCCCTTCCCCTTCTCATTCAGATACCCAACAGCCACACCAGTGTGTTATAAACACCTGAAGATGAGCAGAATGTGCTCGGAACACTTTGCATTGTGTTAAATTAAACATAAAACAAATAAGTGACTGGTAGTAGGCAATACAAACAAGTAGTAATTCGACACTGTCACAGTTCTCGCACGTAGCCAGTGTGGCCACAAGTAATTATGCTTAAATTTTGTTGGGAATCAATAAGTGCTTTAATTACGAAATACTGGATGAATATAGTTTGGGTAATTTGTGCTTCATTTCAAGCAAAAGCACATCTCAATATTTATTATGTCACATCCGTGAGCTACATAATGCATAATTTTGCAGTTACATTCATTGCTGTAAGTGGATATTGTCTGCAAACTATGATGTGAATAGCATCAGTGCTAAAGAAGTAATAAATTGAAGTGTCATGTCTGATGCCAAAGTTTTACTGCAAAGAACAGCAAAAACGTAGTAAGTGATAAATTTTTTCCTTTACTCATTTTGTGAGAGGTGTCGGCAAAAAAGAGTTTTGTAATGGTTTGAAACTACTTGTAAAGTTTGTTGGAAGTTGCTAAGTGCTCTCATCCTCAAGCACTGGATGACTAAAGTCCGTGTATTTACGTTCTAGTAGTTACACTGCCTCATGATACTCACACAGTTTCTACAAAGGAAGATCAGATAGTAACACACTATAATTTCTTTCTCCCATGGTATTGCAGTTGGAATGTTGAAATTTTGTGACGATATAGTTTGCACTACAGAGGGTCTTTTGTTTTGACGTGCAACTCAAGCGAGAGAAGCCTGAACTATAAAACAAACAGGGTGTGCATGTTACTATCATCAACTAGCAGAGAGCACCGAAGTCAGCTCCATCTTCGTGGGCCGGACAGAAATCGATAGAAATTCATAAGGACTTGCGAGGGGTGTATGGGGATGGCTGTATGAACTCAACAATGTCTCCAAGTGGTGTACATTCTTGCAACAGGGCTGTGTGATTCACCATGCTCCAGGCGGCCGGTAACAACTGCAACCACACAGAATGTCAGAGTCATTGAGGCAGCAATTTTGAAGGACTGGCATGTGCAGCTGTGAACCTTATCATTGCTGTTCAGTATTTCCTATTATGCGATGTAGGATACTGTTCATGACACACTGAAATTTCGTAAAGTTAGTGCACACTGGATGCCTAAGAACCTGACAGACAACCAAAAGGACCAGCGAATGATAACAAACTTTCATCAGTTTATGTGTTACCCTGCAGAAGGGTGTGACTTTCTGAAAGAGATTGTTGTTGTTGTCATTGTCGTCTCCAGTCCTGAGACTGGTTTGATGCAGCTCTCCATGCTACTCTATCCCGTGCAAGCTTCATCATCTCCCAGTACTTATTGCAACCTACAGCCTTCTGAATCTGCTTAGTGTATTCATCTCTTTGTCTCCCTCTGCGATTTTTACTCTCCACGCTGCGCTCCAATGCTAAATTTGTGATCCCTTGATGCCTCAGAACATGTCCTACCAACCGGTCCCTTCTTATTGTCAAGTTGTGCCACAAACTCCTCTTCTCCCCAATTCTATTCAATACTTGCTCATTAGTTATATGATCTACCCATCTAATCTTCAGCATTCTTCTGTAGCACCGCATTTCGAAAGCTTCTATTCTCTTCTTGTCCAAACTATTTATTGTCCATGTTTCACTTCCATACATGGCTACACTCCTTACAAATACTTTCAGAAACGACTTCTTGACACTTAAATCTATAATCGATGTTAACAAATTTCTCTTCTTCAGAAACGCTTTCCTTGCCATTGACAGTCTACATTTTATATCCTCTCTACTTTGACCATTATCAGTTATTTTGCTCCCCAAATAGCAAATCTCCTTTACTACTTTAAGTGTCTCATTTCCTAATCTAATTCCCTCAGCATCACCCGACTTAATTTGACTACATTTCATTATCCTTGTTTTGCTTTTGTTGATGTTAATGTTATATCCTCCTTTCAGGACACTGTCCGTTCCATTCAACTGCTCTTCCAAGTCCTTTGCTGTCTCTGACAGAATTACAATGTCATCGGCGAACCTCAACATTTTTATTTCTTCTCCATGGATTTTAATACCTACTCCAAATTTTGCTTTTGTTTCCTTTACTGCTTGTTCAATATACAGATTGAATAACATCGGGGAGAGGCTACAACCCTGTTCTCACTCCCTTACCAACCACTGCTTCCCTTTCATGCCCCTCGACTCTGATAACTGCCATCTGGTTTCTGTACAAATTGTAAATAGCCTTTCCCTCCCTGTATTTTACCCCTGCCACCTTTAGAATTTGAAAGAGAGTATTCCAGTCAACATTGTCAAAAGCTTTCTCTAAGTCTACAAATGCTAGAAATGTAGGTTTGCCTTTCCTTAATCTATGTTCTAAGATAAGTCATAGGGTCAGTATTGCCTCACTTTTTCCAGTATTTCTATGGAATCCAAACTGACCTTCCCCGAGGTCAGCTTCTACTAGTTTTTCCATTCGTCTGTAAAGAATTTGCGTTAGTATTTTGCAGCTGTGACTTATTAAACTGATAGTTTGGTAATTTTCACATCTGTCAACACCTGCTTTCTTTGGGATTGGAATTATTATATTCTTCTTGAAGTCTGAGGGTATTTCGCCTGTCTCATACATCTTGCTCACCAGATGGTAAACTTTTGTCACGACTGTCTTTCCCAAGGCCGTCATTAGTGCCAATGGAATGTTGTCTACTCCCGGGGACTTGTTTCGACTCAGGTCTTTCTGATTGTTACTGGTGATGAATAGTGGGTGTACCACTATACTCCTGAATCTGGGCCATCCAGCCTGTATGGATTGGAAATGTGCTGGTTTCCCAGTGAAAAAAAAAAAAATAAATAAATAAATAAAAAATAAAGAAATAAATTCTAGGTGACCCTGTCTGCTAGGAAAGTACTTGTGACAGTGTTCTGGAGTATACATGGTGTGTTATTGGTGAACTTCACTGAACACGGGAGCACTGTAAATGCTGCAGCGTACATTAAAACCTTGGTTTAGTTGGTTTGCCTTCATGACAAATGCCACAACATTAATGCTAATGGTGACAGTCTTCTTAATGACAATTCTTCCCCCTTGTGAGAAAATGCTAAATTTGGGTGGAAGATGCTCCAGCATTCACCATACAGCCCCGACCTTGACGCGTTGAACTTTCACTTGTTTTGTCACATGAAATCAGCAGTCTGCAGATGACTGTACTCCAATCAAACGGACTTCACAGACAGGGTATATTGAAACTAGTACCATGATGGTATTAATGCGCTGAGAACGTCAGTGACTTTGTAGAAAAGTAGGTAAAGGATGTAAGTTCATTTGTGAAATATTTTTTTGAACATTTTGGCACTAAAATTAGTGTGTATTACTTTCTAATCTTGCCTTTAACAACAATATTTGTCTTAAACTCTTAATGTAAGAGAGTACCTGTTCTTGAGTAATTGTGACAGTGTTTTAAATTTAAGTATACAGGGTGGTTACATCCATAATTGCTACTTGAGCTAATTTAAACAGAAAACTGTTTACTGTATGGGTTTCCAACTTTATAGAACTGATGTTCAGACTGTGTGCGCTGCAGGATTTACATCATTAGTAGTGCCAGTGTCACGACTTGCATTAGGCACCAGTGTTTCGGTCGACATTGGTGTGGGGGAGTTAAGCAAGGCATTACCTGTAAACCTGTTTTACCCAAAAGCAGCAGTAATACTGCTGCTCTTCATGAGAGTCACCACATTAAAGAAATACAGAGAGGTCATCTTTCTGCACTAGGTTGAAGAAAGCTTGAATTAACTGATGAGTTGGGAATTGTCCCTGAATGAGACCAATGGTGAATTGTACCACAAATTGTTGAAGAAATTACTGTTGTCGTGACTGAGAATGCTGGACACAATGTGTAATCTTCAAGCAGTGCACGAGCTGAGTCATGACAGGTGAACATTCTGTGGTCTCTGTTCCCAAAGTATTGTGAACAGTTGGGACATAGTATCAATAGTGTGGTTCCAGGTTGTTGTGAATGCAGATGGTCATTACACTGAGCAAAGTTTGTAACCTGGAATGGAAATGTGCTATCCAACTAACAAATGGTACCCTCTCATGTGGAAATTATATGTTTGTTTCAATGATTTATTCAGTATTTGTCTTCTGCATGTCCTTACAAATATCTCACCAGTTTCATTGTCCTACTATCTTGTTTTTGTTGGGGACCTGTAAAGTAGTGAAAGTTTGATTATAACCACCCTGTGTCCTGTTTGCTGAGAGAAGTCATTGCTGAGAGCAGTCATAAATATGAGTAAATAAAAGTGTTAACTTCTTGTAGCAAGCAGCGAATGTCTGGTAACTAAAATTATTTCAGTTTCTGTATCTAAAATATGATGTACTGAAACAGTTTTCAGTTTTTCTATTTTTTAACAATCCTTTCACTTTCCATTATATATTAGTGTTGATATTTGTCCAGGCAATTGATTTCCACAATTCTTCTGTTGAGCATCACAGGAGTCTATCAAGCAATAGAAACTCCATGTTGGAATATCAGCAGGTTAGGAAAAAGACAGATTGCTACTTACTGTTAAGGCGACACATTAAGTTGCAGACACACACAGTTAAAAGACACTTACCCATAAGCTTTCAGCCACAACCTTCATCAGAAAAAGAAAGAGAAACATGCACAATTGGTTCACATAAGCAAGTACACCTAATGCATACAAGACTGCCAATTCTGGCACCTCCGACTAGAATGTAGCTGTCACGTAGAATGGAAGCAGCAACCTGGAGGGGGCAGGAAGGTAGTGAATGGGTGGTGGGAGAGAAGAAGGCTGTCTGGCAGAATTTGCAGGGACTAGAATGCCAACAGGTGCAGCATCAGTAGGTTGTGGGGCAAGGAGGCAGGGAAAAAAGGCGTGAAAAAGGACAGGAACAGGGATAGGTGGTTGGGTGCATTTGCAGAGGGTGGCAAACAAAGAGGGTGGGAGAAGAGAATAGGGAGGAGGTGATAGGACAGAGGGGGTGGAAACTGTTTGGGCTTGGGGCGGGGGGGGGGGGGGGGGGGGGCAGTATGTTACCATAGGTTGTGTCTTGGATAATTATGGGAACGGAGAATGTGTTGTAAGAATAACTCCCATCTGCTCACTTTAAAAAATCTGGTGGTGGACGGGAGGTTCCAGATGGCTCGGGTGCTGAAGCAGCCATTGGAATCGAGCACATTGTGTTCAATTGCGTATTGAGTTACGGGGCAGTCTACTTTGCTTTAGGCCACAGGTTGGTCGTGGTCATTCATCCTTGAGGACAGCTGGCTGGTCGTCACACCAACATAAAAAAGCTGTGCAATGGTTGCAGCAGAGCTGATGTATAACTTAGCTGCTTTCACAGGTGGCCCGAGATAAACCTGTGACAGGACTGGAATAGGAAGTGGTGGGTAGGTGGATTGGGTAGGTCTTGCACTTGGGTCTTCCACGATGTGATTTAGTTGCTCCAGTCTGGGGTTGTACTGGCTGACAAAGGGGACACTCCTTTGTGACTGGTTCTTGGGGATTATGGGAGGATTGGGAGTGTGAAGGGAAATGGCACAGGAGATCTGTTTGTGCACTAATGCCTGCCTGTGAAGACTGTGATGAAACTTTCAGCATACTGGGAAAAGGAGTCCTTGTCACTGCAGATACTCAGTCCTCAGGTAGCCAGGCAGTATGGGAGGGATTTTTTTGGTGTGAAAGGGATGACAACTGACTAAATTCAGGTACTGTTAGTGGTTGGTGGGCTTAATGTGGACAGAAGTGAGGATGGCCGAGAGAGGGGAAAAGATCAGTGTCTAGAAAGGAGGCACACTTGGTTGAGGAGGACCAAGTGAAGAGGATGAGAAGAGATGATGTTGAAATTGTGAAGGAGGTTATCAGGAATTTGTCATCGGCTGTAATGTAATAGAGAATTAATTTGCTTGGTAGGGCAGCTAGTTTGCAATTTTTCAGTGTTGTGGCTCACTTACAGGTGCAGCTACTGTAGCCGCAGTATTCCATTCTACTGATATGTGTTGAGAAAAAAAATGAAAATATAAGCTGTAGAAAATTAAGCAAAATATTCTGCACTTATAGCAGAAACTTGTACTTGGCATCAACCTTTTGGCACATAGTGACTTCGGTCATGCTGGTGATGAATAAAAGTTTAAAATGTAATCATCTCGCCACAGAACATTTGGCAGGAATCAAATTAATCCTCTCAGTTGCCAGTATCTACTCCATATGCATGTCTCCATCTGTCACGAGTTCAAACGTGTGACCTTCATCTTTTCGTAATTATGAGAACAGTGAGGAACACGACTCTTGTTCACTGTACTAGATTTTGACACTTGACTGCAAAAGATAATTTGCGACTTAGATACTACTATGGTGAACAAAAGGATGAAACAATTTCGGAAATGATTTAAAGCAGCGACAAACACCACTTGCTCCGGGCATGTCATGTGTAACATCATGCTACAGCTATGTGGCCTTCTTGACGGAGGGAGATGGCAGTGTCGGAGAGAGCAGAAGGCTGGAGGTAGCTCTGATAATGAGGCATTAATATTACACACATTTTATGCAAATGATGAATTTGCGATTGTTTCAGGAAATTTGCAGGCAAAACAGCTTTGGACATGGCCTCGCAGAAGCGTGTGTTAAAAGAGTTGGTTGACAGATATATTCCACTTTCTTCATCACCTGTGGAATCCCCATTGCCTGCATCTGCTGGTGTCAATGGGTGGGTAGTGTATGCTATTCTTCCATCTATTTTAATGTGTATTGAATAAGAACTGCATGTGTGGAGGAAATATGATTTCTGCTGATGGTTGCGCACTCTGAAAGTTGTGTGTGTGTGTGTGTGTGTGTGTGTGTGTGTGTGTGTGTGTGTGTGTGTGTGTGTGTGTGTGTGTGTGTGTCTGTATTAATTGTCAGATTCTTATAACCAAAGGTGTGATAGAAGCTGATGGCTGTTGTAAAAAGGAACTAAACTTTTTGACAGTATTTGCCAGTTCTGGTTGACCTTCAACTTGTATGATTTATGTGATTAAAATGTGTTAGTGTTGTTAAAATAAAGTCACTTTCCTTCACAGGCTATCTGTTGTTTGAAATAAAGCACATTAGTTCATACCGTAATCAGACAATTCCAACCAGTCAGCCATTTTCTAATGTATACATATGCATGTCTGCTGTATGGCACAGACAGAGCATGTGTGGTGTTGGGAAGGTATATATGACCACATACAGCAACAGAAACTGTCGATAGTTGAAAAGAATCCACATTACACTTCATAATAGTTGTAATGGTGTGATTGTTCACATCGGACAGTGTTTTCTTGTCATGTGCCTGCTGGTTGTCCACAGACTGTTGTATTCATTTATCATACTCAAAGAGCCTGGTGTATACAGATGTGAGTGTAGCACTGCCAAGCCAAATGTATTACTCAACAACAAATGCCACAGATCGACTATAGCAGGAACCACCTTGAACACGTGACTATAATAGCGAGAGCTGAACTACAGTTTGGTCTATTGCTTGTCATCGCCTAACACTGTGAGCATGGAAAGTGATTGTGGAAATTGTAGTCACAGGCAGCTGTGACAGCTCACTACTAACTTCATTAAATTTACTGGTAATTATGAGGAGAAGAGATGGACACTACTAAGGGAAAAGATATGGAACAAGTGGGAAAAATATTGAAGCTGAGTAAGCCGATGGAAGGACGGTTGCAGCATCTTGCCAAGTTGGATTTGGCTGTCTGCCCATAAGAAGAGGAAGCAGAATGCACAAAATAAATAGTCGTCTGGTGATACAGGTAAATGTATTGTTATGCTTCAGTTTCTCTGATAATGTGAGCTGCACAAAGAAATAATGACTTTGCAAAAACTCTGCAGCTTTTGTCACACAGAGTTGGACTTCTAAGCTAGTGTGCAACCTGTGAAATTTCATTTCAAATGCTGTCAGAATGGTCACTTTGTCACGTGTGCAAATGAGGCAACATGGTTTTAAAAAGTGCAAACTGTATTAAAGTAAAGGGGCCGGTGGTTTATTCAGACAAACATAGATTGACATGTTACAATGTGATTGTTCCCACAGACTGTCACAGTGATAGTGTCCAAGGAGTATCGTTCAGTTGCCACGTTATATGGGAAACTCGGTGTGCAGATGGGTAACATGGTGTGGCGCTCCACCTTTACAGGTATGCCATCACCACCTCCCCTCCTCTCCCCATAAACACGACAGTGCTACCACTCCAATCTGGTCTCCAGTTTACTTTGCTGGGTAATACCAATGAGTATCAGCAGCTAAACAAAGTAGTACCTGACACTTTCTGGCAGATTAAAATTGTGTGCCAGACCAAGACTCAAAAAACTCGGGACTTTCGCCTTTCACAGGAAACTGCTTTATCATTGCTTATTTCACAGGAAATTGTCTGTGAAGTTCACGAGAATTGAAGCTGTGAGGTCGGGTTGTACTCGGGTAGCTTATTCAGTGGACGAGTTGCTGGTGACAGATTAAGTTCCTGAATTCGAGTCTCTGTCCGGCACACAGTTTTAATCTGCCAGGAAGTTTCATATCAACTCACCTCCTGCTAAAGAGTGAAAATTTCATTTTGGTAAGTAGTAACTGATTGAAAGAAAGAACCATACGTTTTGCAGACTATAGTGTTTTCCATTAGTCGGGAATTAGAGGAAGGATACAAAGTGGTATTTCAAGAGTATGTCAAATGTAAGGCTAAATGCTAAAGAATGAGGGAGGAGAGGGAAAGAATAAGAAAGTAGATTTGAGTTTACTGAAATGTAATGAAGTATTGCAGGACAGAATTGACTTTTACTGTTCCACATACGTACCTATAGTCCGATTAAAATTACTTGATAGTTGACTTCTGTTAGTTGCTGTTACAGTGTGGCCACATCCGTTGCCGGCTACCGCTCGTTTACAGGTGACATACAGTGGGTCACTTCACAAATGCTGTTAATGTGTAACGCAGAGCAATGTTTGAAGTAGCCACTGTAACGTATATCAGAAATGCTGTATTGGCAACTGCTTTTAAGTGACCAATGACTGAACTGCAGCAGGCACATTTTGTAGCCTTGAATTTAAATTCTTGTCCCAGACTGACCACAACCATGTGATGTGCAATATATCCGAAAGAACGGCAGTACAAAATCTGGCAGAACTAAAATCATGATCGCTTTGTTGCTCGGTTAAAGCTAACCTTTATGAGCAAGCTCAAGACAGAAAAAATTCACTTCCAGTGCTAAAAGCAAACAAATTTCTCACTATTATCGACTACCTAAAACTATCCTTGCACTAGTTAAACGAGCTGCTGCATTATCAACCAATGATCAGTCTTTGTTGGCATTTAGTTCCAGTCTCTATAGGTTATACAGGCAGATTCCAAATGGAAAAGGAATGATTAGAAGAAAAATAAGAGCAAATAATTAAGTCAAAGTGACAGTGAAAAATGATGCAGCAAAGAATTAAAAATTTTAAAAAAATTGTTTTAACCATTCAATAAAAATAATAATCAAACTCTTATGGTTAGATTTAAAAAAAATCACTGTAGGGGATAAGATTCGAACCTCCGACTATGTACATGTCAGGTTAATACGCTAACCATTGCATTGAGTCACAAGACTGGGTTGAGCACTTATATTTATGATTGTGGTACTCCTGTCACAGTGATAAATGGCTGTCTTCATAAATTCAGATTTGTGCAATGTTGCAAGGAGCTTATCTAACATAAGCAAATCTTTGTAATAATGGTAACTGTATGAGTGATGTTAAATTGCATCTTTTGCATAAGTATCCCACTAGTGCTTGGTTAGTGCTGTGTAAGAAATGTATATTTCTTTAACATAATGTTTTGCTTGCACTGTTTTTGGTATGGTCATCGTGTGTCATGAAATAGAAATGCCAGACCCATGATATGGGATGCGAACACAAGGAAGAATGGCGGATGAAGAATTAGAAGTGAACTGACCAATTGTTGTGGCAGTTTGGCAACGGCTAACTGTTCAGCTCTGAAATTGTTCACTTTGATTGAAAGAAACCAGCTCCCATACATGAAGTGTCAAGTATCAAGTAATTTTAATTGGACAACAGTCTCTTGTTACTGCCCAAGATAAAACTTCATGGTGATTACAACTGCTTGCCGCCTAGGATTCAAACTGCGACTAGTGCTGCTGACGACAGAGTGGTGTGGGTGAAACTTGTGACCTGCTGGCACCTCTCTCCTGTCTTCCGAACTTCTCCCACACTCCTTCCGAGACTGGCACTCCTGGAAGAAAGGGTAAGGAAGTTCGGATTCTGGTGGACATAAAGCTGCGAGGGAGGGCCGCAAGTCCTGCCTGTGTCACTCTTTCACAGAGAGAAAGGCGAGGTTTGGAGTTTGAGTACCAGTCTGACAGACAGTTTTAATTGCCAGCAAGTTAGAAAATTCATTGTGAAAAGTTGCTCTCATGTGTATCTCTGTTACGTACCTCAGTTTCAGCCAGCCGCCAGAGTCCGAGACAGAAGCCGACTCGTCCGGGCAGGAGCGCAGCAAGTCTGCGGATTCCTCAGGCAGTGGGGGCAGAGCGACGGTCGGCACAAGCAACACGGAGCCCGTGCAGGTGCCTGCACCCACTAAAGTGGCGGCTGTCCACCGTCGCGGAAGCCGGCCACCGCGACCTGCCCGCCAGTCCCACGACTACTTCCCCCCGCACCCTCTTCCTCTCCCCCATCCCCACCCGTCCTTGTCTTCTGCAGCCTCTACTCTGAGTCTCGATCTCGATCCACATATCGACCAGGTGAGTGTCATGAGGTTCACACTTATGTCGGCATGTATTTGAAATTATCCAGCAGTGACAGCAGAGGGACTGTAAATAACTTCTAGAACAATGTGGAAATTCTTTGTTGCACATAGCAGGCAAGAAATCAAAACTGAGGTCATATGACCCTTTGCTAGAATGTGAGTGTGCATTAACGTACTAAAATGATTGTCTGTGTAGTATGTATTCGGGTGAACCCCCGCCCCATCGTATGCCCCACATACACAGAGAGAGAAACAGAGAGAGAGAGAGAGAGACACACTTTCATATAGTCTTTGACTAACAAACATCCAAAGATTCTATGAATGCAAACACATTGAATGTTGTAGGTACAATGTGGCAATTATTGAACTATATGAAAAAAATGAAAATTAGTTACAAACTACAGTTGGTACACACTTATTCAACATGTAAACGTCACTACAGATATTCAGATTTAGGTTATGACATGTTAGATACGCCTACCATCATTGACGATGATGTGGTGTAGACAAATAGCAAAATTCTGCATGACCCGATGAAGTGTCGGAACATCGATGGTGTCAATGACCTCCTGAATTGCCATTTTCAGCTCAGCAATGGTTTTGGGGTTATTGCTGTACACCTTGTCTTTAATATAGCGCTACAAAAAGGAGTTCCATGTGTTTAGATCCGGAGAATATGGCAGCCAATCGAGGCCCATGCCAGTGGCCTCTGGGTACCCCAGAGACAGAATGCAGTCCCCAAAGTGGTCCTCCAGAACATCAAACACACTTCTGCTTTGATGGGGGTTGAGCTCCGTCTTGCAGGAGCCACATCTTGTTGAAATCTGGGTCACTTCAGATAATGGGGATGAATGCACACCACACATCAGCTATACCAGCCGAAGAATTCCGGTACAGTGGGTAACCCTCATTCTGCCAATGGCCTTGTCAAGGAATGCAGAGGACGGGCAGAGGTTCGGGGTAAGCTCTTGCCCATAAGGTGGGAAACTGACCCTAAAAGGCAAAACTATCAACAGCATGTTGTAATTATTTTATTTTATTCTATTTTTTTCTGCAATTGCAGATACGGAAGTTGTTGGGCTAAATTCCATCATCTGCAACTGTAATGAAAGACGTATTAAGACGAAATGCATTTCGCTTTATTCTGGAGTATCTACATTAGTTACTGTAACAATGTTGTTTGTTCTCTCTCTCTCTCTCTCTCTCTCTCTCTCGCTGAGATCATGAACCATTTGTATGTCATCATTCATAGTACTAAGTTAAGCTTCTGAACTGGTTGTGACCTTAGCAAAAAAACAGTAAGAGAAAAAAAAAAACATATTGTTACAGTGATCACTGAAGATGCTATAGAATAAAGTGAAATGTTTTAGGTCTTAATAAGACATGAAAAACACACAATGTGTATCCATGGGACATAGATTACACCTTTATCCCCTCCCCTTCTCACCCAAAATAATACCTGTCTGAAGAAGCAAGAACATATTTATTGTATCTTTAGATTCAGCTTATTAGTCTGTATGTAGTTTTAGAATTGACATGTCACCTTTGTCACAATCTTTAATTGTATGAGGCATGTTATGTGATAATTAAATTTTGATTTGATTGATGATTTGACATATAGCCTGTAATTGGAAAAGTATTGTAACAATTCCCCGTCTTCAAAACATTGCAGAGAGTCTCTGATTCAAATCTCTGGTAGGATACTGCCCATGGGAATGCAAATGTGCAAAAAAAGATTGAAGAACTGATGAAAGGATAACATTGTAAGAGTCAGAGTATGGAACTTCAAAAATTTGAATGTGATATTAAAGCTAGAAATTCTGAAAAGCGAAATGCAGAGGCTCGATCCACACGATTGTGAAGTGAAATGAAAAGAAGATTAGGATTTCTAGTCAGGTAGCAAGAGCAGCAGAAAATGATATAATGACAGTAGGATTCGTTATGAATAAGAAAGTAGAGCAGAGAGAGTTTCTGTGAATAGTTCAGTGATAGGGTTGTTCTCATCAGAATCAACACCAACAACACATTTGAGATCTATGCCTACATCACAAGCAGAAGATGAAGAGGTATAAAAAGTAAATGAGGATATTCAGTGGGTAATGAAGTACATACAAGGAGATAATAATCAAATAATAATGGGGCATTGGAATACCATGTTGGAGGAAAGAATAGAAGAAAAAGTCACAGAAGAATATAGGCCTGATAGTGGAAAGGAGAAAGACTAATTGAGTTCTGCAATAAATTTCAGCTATTGACAGTAACTCACTGTTCAAAAATCGGAAGAGAAGGTGGTATAGTTGGGTAAAGCCCAGAGACGTGGAGAAACCTGGTTTATATAATACTCCATTTGAGATTTGGAAACCAGATATTGGAGTGTAGAGTGTATCCAGGTGCAGAACAGTGTGGAAAGAATTGGGATACTGAAGTACTGATGAGTGATGAGATTCCTCTAAGGCTGTAGATACTGAGACAGTGAAACCAGAATAGACATCATGTTGAACGGAAATCAACATCTGTAAAAATGGAAGTCATTGTAGTTGGATAGAAACATATAGGTACAAGGAAGGTAATGACAGAAGAAATACTTTAACTATTCGATGGAAGAAGGAAGTACAGAAATACCTTTTACAATTTAAGTCGAGAAGCGATAGATAGTGAAGTCACCATGTTTATCATTGATTGGTTTTCATCTTTGGGATGAGTTATGTACTAGAAATTAGGTTTACAACCTGAAATCTATGTTGTACAGCAATAATAAATTCTGTGAAACAAGTCTAAAAAAGTGGTCCATTTTGTTAATACAGTATACAGTGTTTAAACAAGAACCCAGAGTTGAATTAGTTAAAAAGTACAAAAATGTTCAGGGAAAAACAATAGTCAAACAATGGAAACTCCAAGTTGGAATATCAACAGTGTAAGGGAAAGGATTGATTGCTACTTACCGATAAGATGACAAGTCGTGTTGTAGACACACAACAAAAAGACTGTTACACATTTAGCTTTCAGCCAAAGCCTTCTTTAGAAAAGGAAACACATGCACATATATCCATTAATTCATTCACACGACCAACCACACCCCACACACACAACCACCATCTCTGGCAGCCCGTAACAGAATGCGTTCCATACCGAGCTGCCAGAAATGGTGGTGGTCATGTGTGCGCGATGTGTGCTTACTTGTTGTATGAATGAATGGTGTGTGTTACTCTTTCTTTTTCTGAAGAAGACTTTGGCCGAAAGCTAAATGTGTAACACTCTTTTGTTGTGCCTGTCTGCAGCTCAGTGTATCAGCTTTATGGTGAATAGCAATCTGATGAAATGACAGAATTTTAGAAGCTTTACTGTTGTCATACAGATTTGATTTTACGTATGTAGAATGAAGTGGTGAGGGGAAAATTTGTACCAAGGCCAGGATGTGAGCTCGAGTCTCCTGTTTACCGGGCAGGTGCATTAGCCACTAAGCCATCTGGGCACAACAGTTAACACAACTGCACGGATTGCCCTGGCATGCCTCCTTCCTCGATCCAATTTCTCACTGTCGCCCCAGTCTTATTTAAATTCCTCCTTACACATGAACAGAATTGCTGAAGATCTCCACATTCTGGAATAACACCTCAGCATCAAACGAAAATAAGAGGGGTGGGTGTAGAAATCCATCCTCTTCTAGTATTGTCAGTATATAAATCACTTAGGAATGAAGTAAGTAGGAAGTGCAGGAAAGCCAAGGCAAAATGGCTGCAGGAAAAACATGAAGAAATTGAATGAGAAGTGGTTATTGGAAGGACTGATGCAGTATATAGAAAACTTAAAACAGCCTTCGGTTAAATTAAAAGCTAGGGCACAATGGGAATTCCACTTTTAAATCCAGAGGAGAGAGTGGATAGTAGGAAAAAGTACATCTAACAGCCTCTAAGATGGGAAGGACTTGTAGGATGATGTAATTGAGGAAAAAATGAGAGCTTGAATGGAAAGTGTAGGGCATGCACTATTAGTCAGGGTTTAAGAGAGCTTCAGGAGACTTCCAGTCGTGTCTTAGAAATTTCCAAAATTGTGGAGGGAAGTAGTAATTAAACAATTGTTAAAAACAGTGTGTAGAATCTAGAATACTGGAGACTTGGGAAAGTATTTTCCATGCAATCCTGAAGATAGCGAGGGCAGATAAGTGTGTGACCTGTCACACAATCAGCTTAACAGCTTATGCGTTAAAGTTGATGACAAGAATAATATCTTTAAAAAAAAAGGAAAAAGAAAATTGAAGATCTGTTAGATGACTATCAGTTTGTTTTCAGGAAAACTAAAACTCCAGAGGGGTGGTTATTATGTCACAGCTGACAACAGAAGCAAGACTTAAGAAAAATTGTGACACTTTCAGAGGATTTGTTGACCTGGCGAAAGAACTTGGCAACGAGATGGTGCAACATGTTAATAGTTCCCAGGAAAACAGGAATAAGCTGTAGGGAAAGTCTTGATATACAATATGTTTAAGAGACTAGAGGAGGAAAAATGAGAATGGAAGACAAGGCATGAAGTGCTCAGATTAAAAAGGATTTATGAGAGGAATCCTGTCTTTCGTTCCTACTGTTCAATCTATATGTTGACTACGTGATTACAGAAATAAATGAAAGTTTGAGAGTAGGATTGAAATACAGGCTGAGAGGATGTCGATAATAAAATCTACTGAGACAACAGCATTGTTATTGTGAGGGAAAGTGTGCGAAGAATTGGAGGGCCTGTTGATTGGAATGAACAGTGTAGCACATTCAGTATAAGCTTTTCAGGGTAAACTGAAGAAAGACAAAGGTAGTGAATATTCTATCACTGAAGAAAAATAACACATGAAAGAGATAGAAAGGAGGACATTAAAAGCAGACCAGCACAGATAAAGACAGTATTTCTGTCCATAAGAAGTGTACTGGTATCAAACTTAGGCCTAACTTGAGAAAGAAATATAGAGAATGTGCTTCTGTAGCACAGCATTGTATGGAAGTGATGACAATAGGCCACAGGAAAACCAGAAAGAAGAGAATAGAATGGTATGAGATGTCGTGTTATACCTATACTATATGGTATATGTAAAGTTTTATTGTGACATATGCACCTAGAGTTTTGGTGTTAGTGGAAATGAGGCATCATATCCGAAGACCAATGCTTAGCGATAGAATATAAATAGTCACAACCTGATTGCTATCACACGAGTGTTTGTTACTATGTACAACAACAATTGAAGTATAAAAAATAGTAATAAATTAAAATCTCAGTGAAGTTCACCATAATTTTGAATGCCAGAATTTAGTTTCAGTGAATTTACATTACATAATCAAATGGTCGCCAGCTCCTAAAATGAGCAACAGTTAATTTAGTAAATGACTGTGATGACTTCGAAATTGCAAGCGTATCGTTGGCAAAGACAAAGTGGCAACTCAACAAAATGCATTTATGCTAGTGTATGTGTGAAAGGCGCAATTACCATGAACACAAAAGATGTTAATTTGGAATACTATGGTGGTAGGTTCCTTAATGATCACAAATGTTAATAAACACTAACAACACTGTACTGTGTCACGTAACTCATGATAATGCTGTCTGTGTGGAAATATGCTTAACTATGACAAAAACCGACTATTATTCTTTATATATTACTTTGCAAATGATAGCATCTCAGATTAACGCAGTAATAACTTTCATTTGTGGCAACAACTATTTTTCGGTGCTTTGTGTTAAGTCAGACACAAAGGAATTAATGACGTCAGCTGCCAATGGGCATTGAAGTTCGTCAGTGTGGCAGATTGAAAACTTATGCCATACCGAGACCTGAATCCGGCTCTTCTGCTTACTAGGCAGATGTACTGATGCCTACGCCATGTGTACACGATAGTCACTGGGACTACTATCCCAGTACGCCTCACATTGGCCCAGTTGCATCAGATACCTGTAAGAGTTTGAGCCTGATGTGCATATGCAGTGAAGGGGTCACTGGCTCTCATCAGCTTTAATTACATATGAGATGTGACCAAAAATACAGGGAATTTTTTTTGTTAATTAATCTTATTGATAAACATCAGCTTTGTGCTTTTCAGAGTAATGAACCTCGTACAACATACTGAATACTCAGAACAATAGCAATAAGGATGGCTACCAATTATCGCAGATGGGCTTATGAAAAAATTCATCTAGTGGCATTCAAATGGTATAGTAAGTTAACATGTAACTTATGACTACTAGTCTGTAATGAATAGAAATCGTTTGTGCAAATAAACAACACCTTTAAACTTCTCAATAGCAAAGTATACATGATATTGGTAACCACGTGTCCATGACTCTCACAAAGTTCCTAGTGATCCAAATATGCAGTACACTTGATCTACATTTCCACACAAGTCAAACTGAACTGACACTGAGCCAAGGCAATATGCTGGTGGCAACTCAGCAGTTCGAGGCACATGGTATGCTCATTCCGCAGGGTGCCAATGTGATGACAGGTGACTAATTTTAATCAGACTGTAGACGGGAAAGAATGCAATATTAGTGTCATTATTTTTAACACTACACTATGAATGCAAGGCTACGTTCATAGTATAAGGTTACAAATAATGACAATAACATTTCATTCTTTCCCACCTACACTCTGATTAAAATTACTTGATATTTGACTCTTCATGCAGAGGAACTGGTTTCCTCCAATCAGAACACTCAACATCACACCCAAACTGTTTGCCTTTGCTAAACTGCCACAACAGTTGGTCATCCACTTTTAATTCCTTGCCTGACACTCTTTCCTGGTGTGTTTGGATTCTGAATCATTCCCCTTTTTTTTCTTCCCCCCTCTCTCTTGCTCCATCGTTATATATTTTAAAGATTGAATGGGAGACTCGTGTTGCTAGCCTGAAGTTTGACGGTGTGCCCCAGCAGGCCATCGAGAGCCTGTTGCGGACGCATGTTGGGACAGTGCCGATCCGGCCACTGGTGACGCACCCGGCACTGCACCTGCTGTGGCCACAGCCGGCCAGCACCCTCGAGCTGGATGGCCCACCCTTCGTGCCTTCCAAGGACCTCGGCATCTCTGTCATACAGGGACCTGTATCAGTGCATAGGTGAGCTGCAGACACAGTTTGGAAAGACTCTCTCTCTCTCTCTCTCTCTCTCTCTCTCTCTCTCTCTCTCTCTCTTGTTCTCCCATTTCTTAAACGCCCTCTACCCACAAATAAGAGACGAAAGGGAAAGAAGGTAAGTTTAGGTATGTAAACGAGTGACTGGTGTGAGGGAACAGAGTTTATTGACTTCCGGTAAGCATCAACTGTGTGAAAATAACCATGCTCCCTTGTCAGTCCCAGTGTTAAATGTACTGCATACCGCAATTGCTTTCGGCTCGCAATTCTGGACTCGAACTGGTGTGATATCGTAACAGGGATCACATCTCCTAGTTCTTAAAGGTAGCCAAAAGGGAAGGTTTGAAGGGGCAAAATGGTTTGGCTGCACACTAGTGGAGATGGTCACAGTGAGGTTTGGCTGTTGCACACATACTGGTGTACAGAGGCTCCCAGAACAAGAGCTCACTCCACCCTTATTACAGCAGACAGAACTTTTCCTTGTTTCAGAATAAAAATAGTCATACGTACAAAATTATATAACATCAGTGACATGTTTTACCCTTCTGGGGCATCATCAGATTGTGTAGAAGTAGCTGGATATGTAACCCATCTGTCATAAAGTCATATAAAATGGAATGGATGCAACAGTAACTGGATATTATTTTCCATTTTATATGGCTATATGGCAGATGGGTTACATATTCAGCTACTTCTACACAATCTGATGATGCAACAAAAGGGTGAAATGTGTCATTGATATTAAATAATTTCACAACCAAGACTGTTTTTGTTGTGAAGCAATTCCTGCAACAATGGAGTGGAATAATTTTTAATGAATTATTCTTTTAAGAGTTGTTGCCATGCGAGTTCAGTTACTCAGCAGGAAACACAAATGTTTGTTCTTCCCTTCCTTTGTTCTTATCTTTCTCCTGATGCTGATTTAGAAAATTTGTTATGCTCATCATTAGCTGCATTTTAAAAGTTTTACCTCTGTTATTCCTGCTCCGGCAATTTTTATTTTGGTGATTTTGATGCTGTTTATTTCCCACAATACTGTCCCTATTTCTTTCTCAGAACTGACAACTGAACGTCCTTTAGGATGTCAGAGTTGTATTTTCTAATGTATTTAATCCTTAGTGTTACTTGTACCCAATACTGGAAATCTGTTTTAATGAACTGTTTGGGATCACCTGTAGTACAAATATAAAATAAAATTGAAAAAAATAGTATCAGTACAAAAAAAGTGCTATCATGACCACAGTAATAAAATAGAAAATTGTGAAGCTCTACATATCTAAAAATAAATTGTGAGCAAACCTCCTATATGTCATCAAAATGTGTCATTCTGGGTCTCCAGCTCCAACTCTCACTGTACAAAACCACTGTTGTAGTTAACGAGGTTCTGATCTTGCAGTACACAGTAACTGTTACTCTTCAGCAATAATAGGTACATGGTGATGCAGAAAAATGGGAACATTTCCACAGTCCAATAAAACTAGAAGTCATGAAGGAAAGAAATTGCATTCATAGTAATTGAAACCTTACAACTTTGCCATTTATGAAACATTGATGGCATTTATCATTTTTAAAAAATTATGTCCTTTAGAATGAGTCCTGTACGTATACAAATCTGCTGTTGAGATTCCTAATTGACTGTTGCAACATCTCAGCTGGGATACTGTGAATTGCATCCCGAATTCTCTGTTTTAACTTATGCAGTTCTTGGTCAAGTTGTGTAGACTTTGCTCTTGAGGCAGCCCCACAAGACAAAATCACAAACGGATAAGCCTGGTGATCTAGGAGCCACGGGATGTTACCGAATCATGAGATCACACAGTTGCCAAACAATGCTCGCATATATGCCATTGATTACCGTGCTGTGTGTGATGTCCCTCCGTCCTGTTGAAACCAGGGTTCTTGAACGTTTGGAAAGTCGGTCAGTGCAGTGTAATGAAAGTTCATAACATCTCCACATAACAATTAGCAGTGACATTTATTGTGTTTCCCTGTTCATTTGTGAAAAAATACGGTTCGATAATCCCATCTGATGAAACACCACACCATACTGTCACTACTAACATGTAAATGGCGCTCATGAATGTCATTAGGATTTGTTTTTTCCCAGTAATGGTAGTTATGTGTATTCACATAATCTGAGAGATGAAAATTTGCCTCATCTGACACCCACAACTTGTTTAAAAATTCGTCATCTTTGTCTAGTTTTGTTATTTGTTGACAGAATGCTAATCATAACCAGTAATTGTTGCCCTTCAGTTGTTTCACCACCTGTAGTTTGTATTGATCAAATTTTAAATCAAGATGAAGAATTCTGCGAACACTCTCCTGGGAAATTCCAACCACTGCTGCTTGCTTACGAATTGAATGCTGTGGACTTGGTAAGACAGACTCTTGTACCACATCAATGTTCGTTGGAGAATGCACACTTCTTGATCGTCTTGTTGGTTTCTTCTTCAGGACATATCCAATCTCTTCAAAGTTATTAATCCAACATTTTATCGCATGTTTCAACAGAATGACATCGTGACATTCTAAATTATAAAAACGTTGAAACTCCCTCTGTGCTGCTACCAAACTATCATTGTTTTCATAAAACATTTTATTGCTAATGCACGCTCTTGTCCGTTCCACTGATCCATGGTTACTGAAATGGCGGACTGTTTACTCACTACCTGTCACAAACCCGCAGTGCTGCTACCTGCCCATGGCTGCCACTACTCATTTCAGACATTCCCGTTATTCTGTTTCAACCTGTAGATTAGCAGAAACATAATTTGAGAAGTAAAGATTGAACATTGTCACAGTAATGCAACTGAAACCGTGGCAGATTTTTTTAAATGCAGAACCGTTTCACCTACTTGACAACCTAGTAAGCGTGAAGTACAGCAGACACCTTCATGACCCTCTTATCGATAAGAGTAGGCAGTTGTCAGTACTTCCTTAGATTACAAGATTGAGAATAAAATTTTACGGCTCACTCATTGTACATTGTCGATACTTCTTTTTTAAGTACATGTTCCTCAGGTGCTGACTCGGTGAGGGAATTTGTTCATAGTAATTGTAAATTTAGGATGAATATGTTCCTCAAGTTTAGACGGATGAAAAATGCACAGTCAAATTCGAAACTGCCCAAATTTCCCTCGAAAGTGGCCCTCTGTAGAATGTCTGAAATTGCGACTGTTAATAAGAAGTGAAAGAAGTGAAGTACAAGAATGCATACCCAAGGTATTTATATCATCATAATCAACTTGCAGAACAACAACATGCAAATGAAGAGAGCATTGTAGAAAGATAGAATGAAGACACAGAAGTGAGAGAGTTGAAGTAGTATTTGTGTGCACACCAAAGGACATTGCACTCCTTGTGGCTCATACCACATCTATTTTCTAAGCGTGGTGCTATGTTGTACTACTGTGATGGAGTCACTTGGTGTATTCAAGGTTCAACTTGCATTTTATATGTTTTATGATGGATGAGTTACATATCCAGGTACTGTTGTTTTCATTTTCCGTTTTATGTGGGCTTTATATGTAGCTACTTTTATACAATCCGATGATGCCCCAAAAGGGTGAAATGAGTCATTCAAATTAAACAATTTCGCAACCAAGACTGTTTTTATTCCAAAATAATTTGAAACTGATTGCTGTAGCTCCCTGCGATAATAGAATGGAGTAATTTTTATATGTAGATGCACCAAAGTGCAAAGAAACTGTTATAGGCATGCATGTTCAAATACAGAGAGATGTAAATAGACAGAATATGACGCTGTGGTCAGCAACACCTGGTGCAGTTGTTAGATCTGTTACTGCTGCTACAATGGGAGGTTATCAAGATTTGAGTGAGTTTTAACGTGGTGTTACAGTTAGCGCACAAGTGATGGGTACAGCATCTCTGAGGTAATGATGAAGTGGGGATTTTGCCATTCAACCATTTCACGAGTGTACCATGAATATCAGGAATCTCATGAAACATCAGAGCTCTGGCTTCGGTGCGGCCAGAAAAATATCCTGCAAGAACGTGTCCAACAATGAGTGAAGAGACTCGTTCAACATGACAGAAATGCAACCCTTCCACAAATTGCTGCAGATTTCAATGCTGGCCCACCAACAAGTGTCAGTATGCAAACCATTTACCGAAACATCATTGATATGGGCTTTCGGAGCCGAAGGTCCACTTGTGTATCCTTGATGACTGCACTACACCAAGCTTTACGCCTTGCCTGGGCCTGTCAACACCGACATTGGACTGTTGATCTATACAAGTCTTGTTCCAAATTGTATCGAGTGGATGGATGTGTACAGGTATGGAGGTAACGTCATCAATCAGTGTACCCTGCATATCAACATGAGACAGTTCAAGTTAGTGGAGGGTCTGTAATGGTGGGGGTGTGTGCAGTTGGAGTGATATGGGACCCCAGATACGATTAGATACATTTCTGACAGGTGACAAGTATGTAAACATCGTATCTGATCACATGCATCCTTTCATGCCCCTTGTGCATTCCGACGGATGTGGGGAATTCCAGCAGGACAATGTGACACCATACACATCCAGAAATGCTACAGAGTGGCCCCAGGAACACTCTTCTGAGTTTAAACATTTCTGCTGCCCACCAAATTCCCCAGATGTGGACATTATTGAGTATACCCGGGATGCCTCTCTACGTGCTGTTCAGAAGTGATCTGAACCCCCTCATACTTGTATGGATTTGTGGACAGTCCTGCAAGACTCATTGTGTCAGTTTCGTCCAGCACTAGTTCAGACATTAATCGAGTCCATGCTACGTCATTTTCAGTGCTTCTGCGTGCTCGCAGGGACCCTACACAATATTAGGCAAATGTATCAGCTTATTTGGCTATTCAGTGTATTTTATGTGTTTTGAGTTGGAACTTCAAGAAATTGTTGGGATATACATAACATTTGAAAATATGTTTCATGTATGTACACATTACTTGTAATTTCAAATAGCATTTGAAGCCTTCATTTTCTTTTTTTGACAGTGAATTGTATTATGTTTTATAAGTCTGCTTAGTTTTAAAGATATTTCTATTGGATTAATAGTTTTTCTTTTGTTTTGAGTGGTCTTTTATCAGCTATTTTTTAAACATTTCACTGCAAACCTCCTATAATAGTATTGTTTTTCCATAAACGATTGGTACACATAACACCAGAATTTTATGCTGTAAAGTTCCACCCTTGTTTAGGTGAGGTCTATTATGTATTAATTTCTTTATATGTGATATATGAGAAGGAAGTGAATATATGCACCTGGAAATTTGTAATAATTACCTGGAAACACGTGGAATTTTCGTTGATCCCACCGCCTCCCAAGTTTGAGTATTTGAGTAACCACTTGGAGAACCTTTTTCTTAAAGGTAGAAGTGCTGATTCTGTGAAATATTCAGGGGCTGTTCAAACTGCAAAACTCTCTATTTTGAATCAAAAAGAAAATATCCTTTAGTTAAATTCTAACGATGGAAACACCAGGTTGGAGTATCAACAGTAAAAGGAGAAGATAGATTGCTACGTACCGTACAGATGACATGTTAAATTTCAGGCAGGCACAGCAGAAAGACTCTTACTCATTAGTTTTCAGCCAAAGCCGTTGTCAGAAAAGGAAACTCACTCACATTCATTCACATAAGCAAGCATATGTCGGTGCCATCACCAGCAGTGTGGACCAGAATGTGTTCCGTAACGAGCTGCCAGGGGTAGTGGTCATGTGTACATGAGGTGTGCATGCCTATGCAAATGAATGTGAGTTGGTTTCCTTTTCTGGTGAAGGCTTTGGCCAAAAGCTAATGTGTATCTTTTTGCTGTGCCTATCTGCAACTTAATGTGTCATCTGTACAGTACGTAGCAATCTATCTTGTCCTTGTCTTGTTTAGTTAAATTCTAATTTATAGCACTGCATTATAGAAAAAAAATTATTAATTTTGATTGTCGTAATTGGAAATATTGTAGATAACAGAATTTTAAACATGCATTACTGATTGTAGTTAAGTGATCTTGTAGCTTGGCTAGGATCATAGACAAAAATTTTGGTCAGCTCTAATTTGATATTAAATGAAGTAATAATAAAAAATATTTGTGCCAAAATACTAATTCCGGGTCTTTCAGAATATTTTTCATTAAAATATAGCTCTTTTATCTTTGCTCCTTTAAACGTTCTAATATCTGCCTTAAAAATTATGGCTGTAATGACTTTTTATTGAAGTAATTATAGTTTGGGTAATGTCCTCTCTCCTTAAGCTAGACCCGTATTCTGGGAAGTTAAATGCAAGTGTCTGCTCGACAGGATACTGGACGTGTGGGAGGTGAGCCGGCCGTGCTTCCTGGCAATGGGCTACGACGCACGGATCGGTGACGTGCAGCCGAGCTGTGGGAGCTGGACTGGCCACCGTGTCGAGTGCCTTGTCAACCCGGAGCTTTTTAGCTCTGCGGACAGCTACCAGATACATGTCAGCTCTGAGAAGGTATGCTCTCTCTCTCTCTCTCTCTCTCTCTCTCTCTCTCTCTCTCTCTCTCTCTCTCTCTGGGTGAAATAACTGGCAAAGTGACACAGAAATTGTGAAAAATAAGTTGCTGGTGGAAAGGAGGCTATTAAATGTTTTTCAACGAACTGTAGACACTCAATTCTCATCAAGCGGCTGACAACGAGCGAATAATCAAGTTCCTGTCATTACTCAATACCCCACCAGTTGACGCTGCACAGCTCGGAACTTCAAAAGTCGGTATTGATAAAGAGCTAGAACACATCCACACCTTAGCCGGATCGCATCTGTGCACAGCTCGGAAACTGTGATTGTTGTAGACCATAGGTCATACATCGAGCTTGAAACTTTATGCGGCAAAAACCTGACAGAAATCCACAGACCATTGAGTGAGTTTTCTAGCGAGTTTTCAGTGGACGATAGTACAGTTTCACGGTGGATTAATCATATTTGTGGTGGTTGTATGAGCATAGATGGTACTCAAATACCCGGAAGAACAAAAACATCAGCAGATTAACAAAGTGTGAAATTTGTGGCAGATGCTCTTGAAAAAGATCGCAATGCGACTTGTGAGGAACACTTTGAAGCCTCGGGAATTCCCCCACATCAGTATTCTGTATTCTGACAAATGGTTTGAAGAAGAAAAAAATTTATGCAAGTTGAGTTCCACATTGTTTGATTGCTGAAGAGAAGCAAAAATGCCTGGACATCGCATCCTTGCTCAAACATCACTTACCGTGAAGGTCAAGGATTCTTGTGTTAAATTGTCACCATTGATGAAACATGGATTACAGACTTTGAACCAGTGTTGAAATCACAGTCCAACAAGTGGAGAACTTCAGATTCTCCACATCCAAAAAAATTTGAACACGCTCAAGCAAATGATGATTTTTGCTTATCATCACCAATGAATCATCATGACAAATAGTCCCATGTGGAACAAGTGTCACAGCAGTGTATTATCATAACAAAACCTGACTTTGTTTGCTAGAGGATGGGCCACCCATTTTCCATGACAATGCTAGCATGCATATTGGCAATATTGTAGCCCAAAAATGGCACGAATGTTGATGGGAATTGTTACCACATCCTCTCTACAGCCCGGAGATGAGTCCAACCAACTTGTTCTCGGAGTACAAAAAAAAAAAAATCTATGTGTGGACATCGTTATCTTTGTGTGGAAGAGCTGCCATTACCTGAGCCATTTGGCAGATGAACAGAAGTGGTGTACTGGATGGAGTAATAGGAGCTTTCAAGACATTGGGATTCAGTCATAGAGAAGCAGAGAGACTATAATGAAGTACTGTAAAGAGATATTGAAAGAAATATAAACATACATTTAAAAAAAAAAATTAATGTGCATTATTTATGAAATGTCCCTCATATTTATCTTTATTTTCACAAATTTCATATTGTTCAAAGTAAATAACCCAACATCTTGCAGAAGACTCTCCTGGGAGCCAGTAATTCTCATGCATCCATGCCAATACATAATCTTTCCAATGTTATTTGTGGCTTATAACAACAGTGAATCTAGTGCGAGCTTGTCAATTCACAACCGCTATTCTAGAAGTAGACGTAATTTCCACCTCTATCTCTCTCTCTCTCTCTCTATCTATCTATCTAGGGTCCATTATGGAGTTATATAGTCAGATGCAGGTTGCCAGTGAGCTTCAGGCAGCAAATCTTCAATATTTAAAAACAAAGTAGATTAATGTCTCCTTAGTCACTCCTTCTGAATAATTGGAACTTAAGAATGTAAATTCTGCCTAACTGTAAAATTTTAGGGTCTCAAGTGTAGAACGCGATAACTGACATTTTGGGCAAAAATAAATTACGCAGCATATGATGTAGCATTTTGCATTCGAAGTTAAATGCGTGAGCTAGTTTTCATAAATTCTACAGGTGGCAGAATAAAAAAGCTTGTTTCCTGGTAAATAGAAACTGTTGCAAGTATAACATGGAATTTCACCCAAAGTGTCCACTAGGAGGAAGTTTGAGTTTGGGGGGAAGATGAATGTAAAACTGCAATGTTAGAACAGCTGTTAAACCCTGATTATGAGTTTGATGACTGATAAAGGCCCAGATTATCGAGACACAGAAAATGAAAGTTACAACAGTGCTGTTAACAAAGGTAATGAGGTAAGGAGTGTGACTAACCTCAAATTTGCTTTTGCATCCAGACAACATATGTGCTGTAGTTAACATGTTTTAGTATCTAAAATCGAATGTTATGTGCTTGAATGTCCCTGATGCATGTGTCTGTATGTGTCTTAACTTTTAAAGTTGTTATTCTCATTGTTAGTTACTATATTCTATCTAAGGAAGAAGTTTCAAATATATTTTTGAATAAGCTTTGTTAAAAAATTGTAATGATGATTTTAATTCTAAATGTGCTTCAATGCAGGTTTTTTAAAGCACAACTTTTTCTTGCTTATTTTAATAAAAGGAGTACAGAGTCAGGGAAGAGGAGTATGAAACAACAGAAATATTTGGATGTTTACAACAGAGCTTTAGCTTACATTCAAAAACTAGAGTAAGATATGTGAACTTGGTCGTAACTGTAATTGCAGGAAAAGATGTTTTCAATTATTCAATGAGGAAGAGAGAATGTATAGTTTTCAGAAGTTTTTGGAATATGAGAAACCATGAATTGCAGAATGCCTATGTTCATGCTTGCATACAAGTACCCAAAATGGAGAGAAAAATAAAAACTGAGTATCCATGAAGACAAGGTACAACTATGATGTACTCTTTGTGTCATCTAGTCAATCATGCATTGTAATTTGTAAGACTACAATCTTGAATATTCACTGAATCCAAAATAGTAGGGGTCATATGGAATACTTAGCTAAAAAAATATTAATAATAATAATAATAATAATAAATGAGGAGGAGGAGGAGGAAGAAGAAGAAGAGGCTGTAAAACTCCCTCAGTAAATGGGAGGGGGAAAACATCAGCATCATCCAAGATAGAATTAAGGTGCAGATGCTGAACTTACCAGTAGTTTTATAGACAGGGCTCCAACATATACCAGTCATTACAAGAGAGTTCACAGTCCAAACAGGAGATTTAGGAGAACGGAATACACAATAGAAAGTTGTTATGATAAAGATGAAGAAGAATGTACACAAGCTCAGAAATCCTTTATCCAGCGATAAATATCGACAGACTTTTGTAGGAGAGCACAACATATCATTTACAAATCTTAAATCACACATTTTCAGCTTGTGTGATTGTCTTAATACAAAAATATAAAAGGCAGAAAAGGAGAAAGATGAAAATTTATTAAAATTCTTATATGATAAACTTGAGTTACACCAGCACAAAGTGAAAGCAGGACATGACGCTATTACTCTTGCTACAGAAGAGTCAGAGAAAGATAAAACTATTGCCATTGTGTTTGATTTGCAACAAGCCCTACCTACCCACAAACTTTCAACCAGCCGTGTTTCCTACAAAAAGATACTCTTTTGTTACAGTGTTAGAATCCAGTTTAGTTCAGAAAAACAAGGATATTTCAGTGTGTGACATGAAGGAGCTGCCGGCAGAGGAGCAGATGAAATTTGCGGGTGTAGGTCTTTATGCTTTTCCAGTGAGGTGTTACCGTCTTGGATATTGGGTTTACTGACAGTAATCTGCATTTTACTTGCATAGTATTTTGATCACATAACTTGCAATCTTCATTAGGTGCTCCCTGAGCCTGAATCCAACCCGGAACGAATCAACTATTTACACCTAAATGGGGCTAGGCACTCTGTCTGAGGTGTATAGTATTTTCTAGCTGTAGCTTTTGAAACTGCTGTGCGCATTAAGGCCATGGCAACAGACAGGTGTAGAGATAGCAATTCTGTGGACGTGACATCTAAATTCTCTGTCACTCCATTACGGCAAGGGGACCAAATCGGCTGGTACATACTCATCAATTCAATAACTTTACCAACAGCTGTATACTTTAGGTTACTTTTGTTTTATTTCGAACGCAACCAATTTCAGCAATTCATTTTGCCATCTTCAGGCCCCATAAGTTTTTTTTTTTTTAATCCTTTCAAATACTTCTTGACATCACAGCAGGAAACTGCACAGGTACCTGATTTGCTGTATTAAGGTTCACTGTCTGTGGACCCTATGTGGGTTGTGCTGTTCTACAGAAACAAATATTCTTCCAGAGATATTCAAAAGCCACTGTGTCCTGCTTCCCTGCCAGAGGGGTCAGTAGGAGGACAAAAATAAGGAAAGAAGGTTGCTTTTTCCCACCGGATTAATGTCTGCCAAAGTCAGCAGAATTCTTCTTTAGAATTTTCTACTCACCAATCAAGATTAAGGCTCCGTTATGGAGTGTAAAGGATGATCTGGGCCTACAGAAACTGGGTATTTTAGCACTAAAGAAACTGGGTATTTTAACACATACCTTGTCAGAGTGGTATGTCATATCAACCAAAGCACCATGACCAATCGCATCAAGTATGAGACCGAGCGAGGTGGCGCAGTGGTTAGACACTGGACTCACATTCGGGAGGACGGCGGTTCAATCCTGCGTCCGGCCATCCTGATTTAGGTTTTCCGTGATTTCCCTAAATCGCTCCAGGCAAATGCCGGGATAGTTCCTTTCAAAGGGCACGGCCGACTTCCTTCCCCATCCTTCCCTAATCCAATGAGACTGTTGGCCTCGCTGTCTGGTCTCCTTCCCCAAAAAACAACAACAATCAGGTATGAGGAGCACCAGCATCACAGAAGACTTGAACGGGCTTCCAAGTCAAGGTGATGGCATTGTGGTGTTACCAGTACATAAGGGGAACTGTACCGTCATTCTACGGAACTAAAACCAATACGACAAAGTTTGACAACTTCTGAATGACCCAGCACACATACCAAAAGAAAGCAACTCCATCGACAAGGTGGACAGAAAGATCAGGGCTTTGTAGACTGCCCAAGGTGCACAACTGCTCTGATAGTTATCAATGAAGAAGATGCTCTCGTCATATGTGGGCAAATGTTCACAACACATTTGCAACTTTGAAGGTTTCCTGCACCGTCTGAAACAACTACACATCACCGGTTTTGACATTATTGTGAGCTTCAACATGGTTTCCTTGTTCACTTGGGTACCACCAAGTGAATCACTACCGTCGATTTGAGAAAAATTCGGCAGGGCTCCCCTGGACTTGTTTGGACGATTTTTAATTTGGTTTACTTCCTTTATGGGGGTCAATTATAACAGCAAACAGAAGGTTTGGTAGTGGGCAGCCAGCTCTCACTGGTGGTGGCAAACCTCTTTATTGAGAGATTTGAAGATGAAGCACTTACATTGGCCCCAGATTGACCAAAATGTGGATGACACCTTTGTTATTTAGCCCCACAGCAGGAATAGCACGTTGTTTTCATTTAACACCTAAACTCACACCACCCTAACATAAAATTCACAGTGGAAATGGAGAAGAACAGACAACTCCTGCTCTTAGATGTTTTTGTCCAGAGGAAGGCAGATAACATGTATGGCCATATTATTTACCAAACACCGACTCTCACATATCTGTACCTGCAAGCCAATAGCTGCCAGCATGTGGTGCTAAAGAACAGAGTACTTGAAAATCTGGCTCATTGGATACGAACTCTTATCAGATCCAGACACGTTGATGACGGATGTAGAACATCTGCAGTCTGTTTTCTACAGAAACAGATATTCTTCCAGAGATATTCAGAAGGCACGGCACCATCCTTCTCCATCAGAGGGGTCTGTAGAAATAAAAGAAAAAGCAAAGAAAGTTGTTTTCTTCCCATATAACAAACTATTATCTGCCAAAACCAGTAGAATTATCAAATATAAGATCGAAGTTTTCCGCCCACCGTCTGAGATTAAGAATCTGTTAGGGAGTGTAAATGATGATATGCGTCTACAGAAACCAGATATTTACCAAATACTATTTCTATGTGATAAGTTGTATATCAGTCAGACCGCCAGGACTATTGACATCAGGCATAAGGACACAAGCAGCACACCAGACACAAATAGGCTTCCAAGTCAGCTATCACGGAACATTGTTTGGAACTAAATCGTTTGATGAATTATAACGGTATCAAGATTATTGTACAGAGACCCAGATACTGGGACAACGTTATTAATGAATCAGTTGAAATAAAAGCAACACAGAATCTTATCAATTGTGATGTGGGTTATCAGTTTAGTTTTGCATGGAATGTGGCCCTCAAACTCCTAAAAATGCAACAGCCAAACCCCTTGAGAAATAACTTTGGAAATGCTGATAGAGCAAATAACCCAGCACAACCAACACAGGGTGCACAGACGGTGGTACTTAGACAGCAAATAAAGTATCTGAGGACGGTCATTAATGAACTACAATTTGAATACCACTGGCCATAAAATAATCGGGTAGGTGCCCCTAGGCAGCGCAGGCTTCGGATGGACCACTGACATGGCTGAGTGATAGTACAGTATAGTCCACAGGAAAACTTAAATGACCCCAATCAGATGATTGAACGTCCAGTACAGCTTGGAGGTGGAACAGAACATTAGATGACAAAATTATTAATTGACAACAATTAAGGAGTACCAGCACAGCTGTCAGAACAGCTACGGCTGGAAAACACTATGGGTTCTGCTACTAATTGACACATACTTCGGAGGTAGCACATAGCTCGGATCTGTGGAGGCCAGTGAGTAAGTGTGTAGCCCCACATAGTCATAGATACTGGATGTTTTACACACTGGATTCAATCTCGGGGAGCACCTATTGAAGACTGCGAGTTCCACTATCAAAAACTTGCTGCTGTTTGCTGGTAGAAAACCTGATTTTCTGAGATGATAAATTTGCAGCTGTTTACTGAAGTTGCGTGACAATCATGGAGAGAAGTTGATAACCATATCTGACAACTGTAGACACCAAACTGAGAACTGGACCATTGTTGCAGCATGGTTGAAACTCAGAAGTTATTGTGCGTTCAAAACTAACTCTCTCTCTCTCTCTCTCTCTCTCTCTCTCACTCACACACACACACACACACACACACACACACACACACACACACACACACACACTTCTCCAAGTATAGCATACGGCATTGCCTTCTGATTGAAATATTGATGTCATTGAGAAATATGTACAGAATTATTGTCAGTACATATTCTTGCCCAAGGAATGGGAAGAGGTCCTGGAAAATGTCAGAAGAAGAAACCTGTGATTGTGTAACGTGTGCCCGCACATGATTTTATCAACATTTCAGACTTGCAGGACAACTTCAGTTGGTATCATAACACATGTTCTGATGAAAAGTTGGGAACTGGAAATGTGAAGATAGAGTTTTCATGTCAGGGACCTGAAAAAATGATTGTAATAATTCATACCAAAGTGAAATGGATCCTGTATCATTGAGGCGAAGAGGCCATCTATAATTCGTTGAAGGCTTCAAATTCTCTCTTCCAATTCTGTGCAAAGATCAACAGCCCATTGAGGCAAGCAAATTGAAGTATTTTCTGTCTTGTTTCCAATACATATCAGAAGTTCATCATGCTTTTGATGAGGGACAAAAGCGGCCGTTACATCCAAAGCAAATGACGAGAGTAGTCAAATGCACCATTTACAGCAATAAAACACAAGTGTCTGCTGACACCAAAATGTGCCAAAGACTTTATGACAAAGATTGTGCAATACTTCGTAACAACGAGCTGAAATCGATGAGTGTGACATTACAACTGCCTACATGTCTAACAGGACATGGGAAAATATTGCAAATTGTGATTTGAGAAGTGTTATTTTCAAAGTAAATTTCGTTTTTTGCAAGATGAATTATGTTACTTCTGAGAATGTGTGGTAAATTTCTTGAATCATGGACCATTGTACTCACATTCAAAACTTATCACTGAGGACCCACAGGACCGGCCACATAGAAAAATTTTGGCCCCAGAAATCCAGCCATTTACGGCATTATTTAAAATTTTTCTGCCATTGTAAAAAAGCCTCAAGGTTACTTTTTCATGTTTATATTAGTTGCTTCATAGATTACAAATTATGCAATAACTTTGCAAAAAGTATAATCATCCTTTAAAAAGAATTTCAAAATGAGTTCTCTAGCAGTTTCACTTGTAACTGGCTTTTCTATGGGAAAATTGAATCGCTTGATGGAACATCAGCCAGATAACCCGAGAAATATTTGCTCGAAAGCACTGAAATTTATAATTGTGCTTGTCAGAAATATTCAGCTGCTGCAATTTAAGCTGTATACTTAGGATCTTACTTAATCACACTGTCGGAAAGCAATCTTGAGTTCGGTGCTTCATAAACTACAGTGCTGTATTTCATGGAATTCGTGTGTATACCTGTGTAATGCAAAAATATGCTGTATAAATGTTGCCACACATCAAAGATCTTTCCAAACGCATTTCTTTTACTTTATTTTATTTCCTAAAGTGGCAAGAAGTTCTATACCAGCCCTTCACCACTATAAGGACTGATAAGTTTCATAGCTCCAAGGGGAAAGTATATTGTCACATAACAAGCAAAAATGTACTTTCATCTGGAATATAGTGTACTTGCATTTGGGGGAGGTGGGGGAGGGGGGGGGGAGTGTATTTTCATCTAGGTGAAAGTGTATTTTTTTTCTTTTGTGCATATACATCCTGTAAACATAACTGTAAGAAGTGTCCTGAGGTTGTACATATATGACGGGTAGGATATACCCTTATAAAATTGAATGGTTCTTTTGTTGTGAAAAACTTTACAGTTAAAGTTCACCCCATGTTTGTGTCTCTGTATGTGTGGAAGGTACGGTACTGTGAGTGTCTGCTCTGTGCACAGGTGCAGGTGTGGGCAGGTGGGCTGGCGGGCCTGCACTATGCTCTGGGCACGTTCGTGCAGCTGCTGCGGCTCGCGGGTCCTGAGGGGCAGCTGCCACCGGTGCTGGTGCGTGACCGCCCCGCCGTGGCGCACCGCGGCGTGCTGCTGGACGTCTCGCCGCAGGGTCGTGTGCCCGCACTCGTGAGTCTCACCTCTGCTTCCACTCTCGGGAATGTCCGAAGTCTCCTTCATTTGCTTGACAGGGTGATCCGATTTCAAAACCCCATATTGATTGATAAAGACATACTACAAACATGGGATAAATTGCGAAATACAAAAGATTTAGTCATGCTGTAGGCACAGGAAAAAATCATTTTACTACATACTCAAATTCAGTGTTATTTGTTGGCAAATTTGGTGTCATTTTTTGCCAGATTCAGTTTTTTTTCCAGATTTGTTGCCATATTTGCCAGATAGATTGTTTTTCACCAAAATTTGGTTTATTTCTTCCCCCAAATTCGGTGTTTTTACAAATTTGGTGTTGTTTTGCCAATTTGGTGGTGTTTTTTGCTAATTAATTTGTTTTGCCAATTTTGTCATAAAGAAGTTGTGACTTACCAAACGAAAGTGCTGGCAGGTTGATAGACACACAAACATACACACAAAATTCAAGCTTTTGCAACCAATGGTTGCTTCATCAGGAAAGAGGGAAGGAGAGGGAAAGACGAAAGGATGTGGGTTTTAAGGGAGAGGGTAAGGAGTCATTCCAACCCCGGGAGTGGAAAGACTTATCTTAGGGGGAAAAAAGGACAGGACAGGTATACACACACGCCCCCCCCCCCCCCCCCCCACACACACACACACACACAGGCACAAGCAGACATTTGCCTTGTGTGTGTGTGTGTGTGTGTGTGTGTGTGTGTGTGTGTGTGTGTGTGTGTGTGTGTGTGTCCCTAAGTTAAGTCTTTCCGCTCCCGGGATTGGAATGACTTCTTACCCTCCCTCTTAAAACCCACATCCTTTCGTCTTTCCCTCTCCTTACCTCTTTCCTGATGAAGCAACCGTTGGTTGCGAATGCTTGAATTTTGTGTGTATGTTTGTGTTTGTTTGTGTATCTATCAACCTGCCAGCGCTTTCGTTTGGTAAGTCACACCATCTTTGTTTTTAGATATATTTTTCCCACGTGGAATGTTTCTCGTTATGATCTTGATTGGTCAGAAAATGATAAAGAACAAATTCTTCTCAAGGGGTCCTCATCTTATACTCAGGTAACTATGGTGAACACGCGAATGAAAGCCTTCTATGAACAGGATTACGTAGCAACTGATGCACAGGTGCTGAAGCTGTCATATCATTTGTGTTGCATTATGTTTTATAGAGTGCTGTTTTCACCCACCCTGACCCTTGCGTATATAATGTTTCTTCCTCTTAAGACTACTTCTCATGAGCAAGTTCAATCAATTGTGGGTAAAGCCAGCAAATTTGTACATTAGTTTATAACTGCAATCTCAGTCTTGATTTATTTTTATTGGTGATGTGTAAAAAAATACGGTCCTCTTTCTTTTATTAAATTGAATATATTTTTCATACTAGCTCCAGGTTGCTCAATTAAGCTAACTGAATTTTTCCAGTGCCTCTCAAGAGAACTGAGAACAGTTAACAAATTTCTAAAGCTAATGTGGAAACTAAGTATCTAAGGTGTCACACAGTGCTCTGTATACATTTCTTTGGTGTGCGCAGTAGATGCAACAGGGGCTACTTTATACTACAGTAAAACCCCATTGTTATATTCCTGTGTTATACATTTTCCTGGTTTTTACATTCATTTTCGTCTATCCCAACAGAAGTCCTATTCTCTCAGTGCAATGGTTTTCTGTCATTAACAGTTCTGTTTTACAACATTCACTGCATTTTAAGTTTTCCTTGTCATTGTCATGACCTTTAACATTGATTTTTTATACAGATTTCAGCAAAAAGTGCTTCGTATTCCTGCTCAAAGTCAGCCTTGGAACAAATCAGAAAATGGAGACTATATGCAATGTTATTGTTTGTGTAACGAAGCATTAGCACAGTAAGCAAGATTTTTGTTGTTGGCGTGTTAGGTCACAGTTGCCGGTATTATAGGGTGCATTATTTGGAAGGGTAGAAAAATATGCAGAGGCACTGCCTTCATGATAAGCACAATCTGATGATAGTGACTGTAGTAGCAACTATCTTTCTGCTCACTACATTGTATTACAGCAGCTTTAATTTATTTTTACAGTCATTTACACAAATAAACACCACTTTTGAAGACAGTTGTCTCTATAATGGGCTTTCACAAATCGTTGTCGTCCGCATTTTCTCTACACGGGGACTGGGTGTTTGTGTTGTCCTCATCATTTCATGATCATATTCATCATTCATGACAGAGGCTAGATTGGATCGGGTAAATTGGACTATGTAAAAATTGGGACTTTGTACGGGCACTGATGACCACGCTGTTGCGCGCTCCACAAACCAAACGTCATCACAAATAGTCGTTACTTCAATGTGAAATATGCTTTTCCGTACTAGGCATGAAGTCTTAGCTTGGTACGACTAGATGTCATGTGTAAACCTCCTTCCTCAAAATGGTCCACAACATAAAGACAGTTTCCACCCTTTCTCTCACCCCGGGCATCCCTGAGGTGAGTGACCACCTTGTGAACAAGAAGCTGTAGATTTCGTACCCATTGTTCTCTGTTTATGAAGACTGCCAACTGTAGTGTTTTGACTGATATTATGTTTCCTTTTTTTGCTGTAATTTTATAATGATTATCAATAATAAGTCTCACGGTAGAACACAAACACAAAAGACTTTCCTTTCCATATTTTGTTTACACCATTGGACACGATCAGAATGAAGGGGAAATCCGTGTGCGTGTTTGCATATGTCAGCATTTGCCAACTGCCTTTGTGACTGACGTTGTGTGTAGTGTGGAGAGACAAGTAGAACTAATAGCTGTTAGAAAGAAACAAAACAATTAATTCTTCAGATTTTTAAGCAGGCAAAATTTAATTTTTGCTTGTTGTTTCCTATGCTTTCTTATAATTTACACTTGCCTACATTTTATGTTTTTTTTTTTAGGTTAGTCTGCTGAAAAGTGTAAAAATAAGTTTTACCATACTTTTATTTGTGAATATCTTTACTCAGGTGGTGGTACAATATCTACAGGGTAAGTAATGTATGTGAAGTTGTTGTTCTTTGTGTCACGAAGATGTTTGTCTGTTCCAGAACTCACTGTTCCTCATGGTTAACCTGTGGTCTTCCATGAAAGTGAACTACCTGCACTTGTACACCCGGCTGGTCCCCAGCAGTGAGTGGCAGCTTTGCTACAGCAGGAGGTATGCACTGTCTCACCTCTCTCTCTCTCTTTTTTGTCCCACACAAGCCATCTGGTGATGTTTCTCTCGTTTTGTGGAGAAATTTTAAATTTTATTTATCTGGTGTTCAGGTTAAAGGAACCCAGACAAAAACTGCACGAGCGTGTTTCATTTTGTGCCCAATATCAACAGGAAGAGCCACCTTTGTTCTCATTATAGACAAAATTTTGTGAAAATTGTGCATTCCCGACTGACTGAGTGACTGTGATTTAGTGTGATATTCTGTTTGAAGGTATTTATTGGCAGTGATAGCAAATTGCTGAGAATAATAGGTGTGTTTCAGTGAGTTTCAAATGTCCTCTCAGAATGTGTATGAAACTCACTGTACCTGTGCTTACGAGTAATGGGATGTTAATAATTCTCTGGAAATTGACTGCTTATGAGAAGCCCTAAAAGTGAGGTAATAATTTAATGGTAGTTAAATAAACTATACATACAGGGGTCAGACAAGGAGGTGGTCTCTCACCACTTCTATTCAACTAGTCCTGGACAAAATTATAAGCAGTGGGAAGAAAAAGTAAAAGGAATTCAGTTAGTAAGAACACGTGCTAACAAGACAATCATAAAATGTGTGGCATTTGCAGATGACTTGGCAATACTCAGTAATAACAGACAAAAAGCACAAGAAGCCTGGAATATTTACATGAAGTCTCTGTTAAAACAGGGTTACAGATGACATCATATGAGAAAACACAGTATATGGAAAGGAAGAACAACAATACACAAGTCGTGCACACGAAATACGGGTTGGTTAACAGAGTGGAAAAATTAAAGTACTTTGGAGAGTAATAACAAATAGGAGGGTCAAACAAGCAGCCAATACAGAATGGACAGAAAAACTTGAGAAAGTGTACAAACTCACATGGATGCACTACAATAAAAGAAGTTTCTCAAGACAGGTGAAATTCGGGCACTACAATACAGATGTACTACCAGAAGCTTTATGCATCAGAAATGACCACAATTGGGGCATCAGGCATTACAGAGGCATAAAAGATAGAATGTAAAATCCTTTGAAATTTTTTTGGCTCAGTTCGTAGAGATGGTAAATACATGAAGAGGTCAACAAAAGACATATGCAAATATTCAGACAAACTCACAGACATAATTAGAAAACATCGATTAACATTCTTTGGGCACATACACAGAATGCACAACACTGGACTCACAAAGGAGCTTTATGATGTAGTCAACAGCTCAGTCAAAGAAACCAACTGCATTCATGAAGTGGAAGAAGATCTAAAACAAGCATATGAAAGAGAGAAATTCAGAAACAAAATTATTAACATGAAATTTGAAGTAAAAGAAAGGAAGACTCTAGGGAAAATATGAAAACAACTAAACAAACAAACAATGCTGCTGTGTATGCTGAACCAGCTTCACAGACTTGTGACAACTCCATGTTGTTTTATCAGTAGACATACTTGAATCCAGTAAGTTTGAGGTTTTCTGGCATTAAGGAACATTAAATTGCAATTTTGACATAAGGTATCAATTGAGATACACCAGTAGAAGCTAATGTTTCTTACTTGCTTTACTAGTAAACCGCAAGAACATATCGGTAATATATTTATAATCGCCAGAGAAAAGCAACCTTCTGGTTCTTAGAAGGCATACTTGCAATATGCACATGTGTATGTTTTGCTTGTGGGTTCAAAGATATCTTAAAACTTTTCATCACCATTGTGACATTATCTGTGCATTTTCAGTTCTACAACAGTCAGACATATTTCAGTTGAATTCAGGACGTACTGTAAGTGCTGAGATAGGTACTCTTAGTATGTTTCTTTGTTCTGTGGTCATTTCATCTGCTACTAATGGGTGACATCTAGGAAGATTAATGACGTTTCAACATTATCCATTACAGCAAGTTTGCTTATTAAATACATTCATGCAAAACATAGTAGTACATGAGAATGTTGACCACAATAATTGTATTTGCATATTAAAGATCACTTAGCTTGTTTCTGATCAAATCTAGATGATCATCTCCATGTGGTATGTTGGCTTAGGTTTGCCTAAGAGCATGTTAATTCTTGATTGGCTTCAAAAATGTGCTAATGTTACGTTCTAGTATGATGCTAATCACAAAAAAATAGTTTCACATACAAGCTGCATTTTTAAACTTAAGTTTATTCTTCTCTTACTAGCGGCTAGTTGGCATATGCACATTTGGTAATAACAATGCAAATGAACAAAGAACTCGATACATCCACCTTTCACCCCATCACACAATAGAATGGGGCCATATGACTCTTCATTTAGATACGCAAAGAGCTGCAATACACGCAGGTCCAATGATGATAGTGCGATACCTCAATTACCGAAGTGACATTTAGAAAACTTTTCAAAGTATATTTTATATTCTACTTTTTTGTCACTTCTTTAGATTTAAATGTGAAATAAATAATATTGATAGTGATCATTGGTTCATATAGTTGACATTTAAATATAAAAACATCCTGGAAGTTCCATTGTTTGACATTTAAATATAAGTCTTAAATGAACAAAAGTTGTAATTAACATCTTAATTAAAGGTGTTTTAATGTTTGTTCATTCACAGGATGGTTTGTTGCAGTGTAACAGTGATGATAAAGTGAAGAATTAGTATATTTCCAGAAAAATGATTTCTGTAACATAAAATCCTATACTATGAATATCGCAAGATCCACGGCTTCGAGTATTGTGTACAACATGTGTAACCAAACAAGCTCTTTTCCTCCAGTTTCTTTATGGTGTGAAGGTACAGAGGCTGAGTAGTCTCAGCATTGCCCCACTCGTAGTTTTTGCATGCTCATCTGGAGCACTCCCTCAGTATCGGTGGCCTGTTGCCATTCGTTTTCTTAGCGGCAGCAGCAGAGGTATTGGACCATTTGATATTTTGGCCAGAGTCAGAGTAGTTCGCTAATGTTAGATTTTCCGAAGCTAGTATTTTAACAGGTACCAAAAAGTTTGCCGTAGTTTTGCCACTGTTAAAAATAAATTCACAGCTCTTACTGTCATTTGAACCTCACCGATGTCTGCGAGGACTCAGCGAAATCGTTCCCACTCCTCCTAGTTGGGTCGTGCCAAAAGGATGTCTGCTGTATGATTTACTTCCTGAGCCATTCCATAAGACATCGTCTGAGGCATTACATTACGGAACTGTCACTGAATGGCAATTGGTGGATGGGAAGTAGAGAAGAATACGGTAGAGTACTCATTTTATGTTAGAAATTGTCCCTGAGCAGAGGTTCTCACAGCTGCCTTTTTGAGATTCTAAAAGTGTGTCAGTTCACGATTTTGTTTGGGATAGGGTGACTGCAAATGCAGCCTTCAGCAGCCGCTAATCACGGGAAGTGATGCTGCCAATCTGTCTGCCTTGTGCCGTGAGGCACTGTAGCCTTGGTGACAATAGGCTGCAGTATCCACAGGTCCAGTCATATAAAGCAGTAGATGTTAGATTGCTGTAAAACTATTTGCTCAGGACATGTCAACATCGCAAATCACCGACATAAAAATGTTAATCACAGATAATTTTACAGACCAAATCAAATTTAGGTGCAGTGGTGAGTTCACAACCTAGTGACACTACAAATTGACGGAGTTCATTTTGCACAAATGCGAATTGAAAAGAACTAAATAATAAAAACATTGTTAGTAACACTCCCACATTACTGTATTTTGGAATAATTTTTTTATGTGTAGCATTAGGTAAAGAAAATTGTCAGTGGTGGAAGTAACGAGTGCAGGTAACAATTGTTCCTGTAAGAGTTGTGGAAGACATCTTGTAATTAGTGTGAATAAACTTCAGGGTTTCTCATAGTGACTTCGCAGCAGAATGTGAAAGGGAATTTGGGTCTATGTGACGTGGACAGTAAGTATATGGAGCTCAACAGCAAGCAGTTATGGATGAACATATCTTACAAAAATGCTCTTGAGTCTGAAGTAGCAGTAAAATACACATATTGTATTCAGTTACACGCATGCCAGTACTCACAGGAGGAAGATTATTTAACCACCAGATACGGTTGTTCTGCATTAATTGATATGACAACTGCGGATTTGCACCCATTGGTGCAGTAAGCAGACGTAGGTCAATCGGCAGTTTCTTTATCTACCAATAAGCTCAGTGGTAACAAGTTGAATTGTAGTATCAAAGGTCTGAGGTTCAATTGGTGATTGTTGTTATTGTTCCTTTTCATTCATTTCATCTTTGGCACTGTTTTTTAATGTGAAAAATGCCAAGTTGTAACACATTTCGCAGGCCACATAAAGCTGTAGGTTCACCTATAACTACCTAGTAAGTCAGTTCTTTGGTTGTCCCCCTGCAGGTTCAGGGGTTAGAATAGGCCCGCGGTATTCCTGCCTGTCGTAAGAGGCGACTAAAAGGAGTCTCAAATTTTTCGGCCTTGTATGATGGTCCCCTGTTGGGTGTGACCTCCATCTCTCAAAATTTTCCGAAGAGCGAGCCGATTGGGGAAGGGCGCCTTACTTGGTGCATTGTGTCCATCTTGCGATCATACCTTTCGCCAGCTTATACACCGTTGAACTGCAGTCCTGTCCGCTCTCCATCTCTTGGGCATGACTCTATTTCTGCGTGCAGATTACACCTTGCACTGTGCAGTGCCTCTTTCTGCACCGATGGTGACCATGGACCACATGTTACTTAACATCCAGCACGGTAGCCAGTCCATTGTGGTGGGGCCGCCATGTACCCTGTTGGTTGTAGCCCCCTGACAACACAGGGATCGCTCTACTGATGCCTGCGCCGTTAACTCCCCATGTATGCCAAGGAGTAGATGCCTATCCTCCTGGGGTATTGGGACTCCCGGCAACGGCCATCCTACCAGGTGGCTCTTGCCGTGGCTGGGTGGCGCCCGTGGGGAGGGCCCTTGGTCGGAGTAGGTGGCATCAGGGCGGATGACCCGCAATGAAGCGTGGTACATCCCCTCGTCTCTCGCTGGTGGCCAGCCGCCAGCAGTCTCTAAACGTTCTCGGGCTCAGTTTAATGCTCAGAAGTATGATCCGAAAACGTTCCCCTCCCTGGCCACACCGTGGGAGGAACTTAAGTCTCAGGATGGCAGTAGCAGTTATTCGCCCCACTTCTTAGTTTCTACGAGGGCTGATGGGGAGTCTTTTCTCTCCACAAAGCCTCAGTTCTTCGTCGAGCATTTAGAGGACAAGTCTGGGGAGGTGGAGGGCTTGTCCAAAATGCGCTCTGGGTCAGTCCTGATACAAACGGCATCCTCTGCCCAGTCACGACGGTTACTCACTTGTGACAAGTTGGGGGATGTTGCCATTACAATCACACCCTATAAGAGTTTAAATATGGCCCAGGGAGTTATTTACCATAGGGATCTTCTTTTGCAGTCTGATGAAGAGCTGTGCGCCAATTTAGAGCGCCGAGGTGTACATTTCGTCCGGCGCGTTCATCAGGGTCCGAAGGAAAATCAGACTGCTACCGGTGCCTTCATCTTGGCCTTCGAAGGGGATACATTACCAGAAAAGGTCAAGATGATGGTCTATCGATGTGACGTTAAGCCCTATATCCCTCCCCCGATGCGGTGCTTTAAGTGCTGGAAGTTCGGCCATATGTCTTCTCGCTGCACTTCCAGCCTCACATGTCGAGATTGTGGACGCCCGTCACATCCCAATACTCAATGTGCCCCGCCTCCCATCTGTGTCAACTGTGGGGTGCACCATTCACCTTGCTCGCCAGACTGCCGAATTTTCCAGAAAGAGCGTAAAATCATGGAATGTAAGACCCTGGACCGTCTAACCTATACTGAGGCCAAAAGGAAATACGACCGATTCCATCCTGTGAGAATGACATCTTCCTACGCTGCTCCTACAACACCTGTGCTAGCCCCGACTGTTTCTCCAATTGTGGCCGAATCGACGAGTAGTACAACTCCTCCTGCCCCCTCGCCAGTGGGGGGCTCTACCCACCGGGTTGCTCCTGCGCCACCTACCTCAGGAGCAACACCATCCCACCCATCGGGGACGTCCGTCCCCACTTCTAAGCCGGAGAAGTGTCCAACTTCTTCGGCTTCTCACGCTCGCAAAGGGTCCCTTGGGTCCCTCCCTTCCCAGGTTTCCGCCAGCGAGGAGGCTGACGACCGACAGTGGCGTAAGTGCCCGCGATCAGCTGGTCGGAGGGCTGCACGATCCTCCTCCGTCCCGGAGACTGAATCGGTGAAGCCCTTGCAGCCGGTGCGACCCAAGGAACGGCGTGAGAAATCCAAGAAGAGCTCTCAGCCCAAGGAACTCGCGGTGGCAGCCATCCCACCGCAACCTTCCAGCTCTGCATCTGAGGATGCGGTGGAGATTCTGGTGTCCGCGGAAGGTCTTGATCTCGCCGGTCCATCAGACGCCATGGAAAGCACTATCACAGGTGCTAAATCGGAGGCAGCAGGTGACCCAGCGGCGTAATCTCCCTTCCCAGTCCCGTCACGTCTTTCTCAGCCATGGACAACACCATCCTCCAGTGGAACTGCAGCAGTTTCTTCCACCATCTAGCTGAGCTCCGCCAACTTATCAGCCTTCACCCTTTCTTCTGCATTGCTCTGCAGGAAACTTGGGTTCCGGCAATGCGAACCCCCGCCCTCCGTGGCTACCGGGGTTATTATAAGAACCGGGCAGCTTATGAAAGGGTGTCTGGTGGCGTCTGCATATATGTCCTGAACTCTCTTCACAGCAAGTCTGTACCTCTCCAAACACCTTTAGAGGCTGTCGCTGTTCGGGTGTGGACGCCACAGGCTGTTACCGTCTGCAGTCTTTACCTTCCACCGGATGGTGATGACGCGCAGCATGTCCTGGCTACTCTGATAGCCCAATTGCCGTCACCTTTCTTGTTACTGGGCAACTTTAACGCCCATAACCATCTGTGGGGTGGGTCGGTGGCAACAGGTCGAGGCGCCATCGTTGAGCATTTATTGGCGCAGCTCGGTCTCTAGATTTTAAATGATGGTGCCTTCACACACTTCAGTGTGGCGCATGGCACATACTCCGCCATTGACCTTTCGATCTGTAGCCCTAGCCTCTTACCGTCTGTCCAATGGAGAGTGCATGACGACCTTAGTGGTAGTGACCACTTTCCGATCTTTCTGTCACTACCACAGCGTCAGTCTTCTGGGCGCCCTAGCAGATGGGCTTTGAATCAGGCTGACTGGGACTTGTTCTCCTCCACTGCCGCTATTGAGCCTCTCTCTAACGATGACATTGATGCAGTGGTTCAATCGGTCACCACCGGCATCGTTACTGCCGCCGAATCTGCCATTCCCCGTTCTTCTGGGTCCTCTCGGCGGCGGACTGTGCCTTGGTGGTCGCCTGAGATCACTGAAGCGATTAAAGCTCGCCGGCGGGCGCTCCAGCATTACAAGTGACATCCCTCAATCAAACACCTTATCGCCTTCAAACAGCTGCGTGCGCGAGCCCGCCGCATTATCCGCCAACACAAGCAGGAGTGCTGGGAGCGGTATGTGTCCACCATTGGCCTCCATGTCACTCCATCGCATGTCTGGGCCAAGATTCGCCGCCTATATGGCTATCGGACCCCTGTCAGTGTTCCTGCGCTCTCACTGAATGGAGCAGTTTGTACTGACTCCGACGTCATTGCAAACCGCTTGGCAGAGCACTTTGCTCTGAATTCCGCTTCTGCCAACTACCCCTTGGGCTTCCGCTCCATTAAAGAGCGGATAGAACGTCGGAGTCTTTCTTTTCGCACCCACCATCCTGAATTGTACAATGTTCCATTCAGTGAGTGGGAATTCCGCAGTGCCCTCGCCGCTTGTCCTGATACCGCTCCTAGCCCAGATTGCATCCACTCTCAGATGCTGAAACACCTTTCAGTGGACTGCCAGCGACGTCTCCTCGACCTTTACAACCGCATTTGGGTCGAGGGTGAGTTTCCGTCGCAATGGCGGGAAAGTCTTGTTGTCCCCATTCTGAAACCAGGGAAGAACCCTTTGGAGGTGGACAGCTACCATCCCATTAGCCTCACGAACGTTCTTCGCAAGTTGCTTGAACGGATGGTGAGCCGGCGCTTGAATTGGGTACTGGAGTCTCGGGGCCTTCTGCCTTCGTCTCAGGGTGGATTCCGTAAAGGCCGCTCCTCCGCTGACAATCTGGTGAGCCTGGAGTCGGCCATCCGTACTGCCTTTGCCCGCCGTGAGCATCTGGTCACTGTCTTTTTCGACATGCGGAAGGCGTATGATACGACATGGTGTCATCACATCCTTTCTACTTCATGGATGGGGCCTTCGGGGCCCTCTGCCGATCTATATCTGCAATTTTCTGTCGTATCGTACCTTCCGCGTGCACGTCGCGGCCTCTTATAGTTCCTCCCAAGTCCAGGAGAACGGTGTGCCACAGGGTTCTGTTCTAAGTGTCTGTCTGTTTTTAATAGCCATTAACGGGCTCGCTGCGGCCGAGGGAAATTCTGTCTCCGATTCCCTGTATGCTGACGACTTCTGCCTTTACTACAGCTCTATTGGCATTGCAGCTGCTGAACGTCAGCTACGGGGCGCAATCCGCAAAGCACAGTCTTAGGCTGTAGTGCATGGTTTTCAGTTTTCGGCAGCCAAGACCTGCGTTATGCATTTCTGCCGGTGACGCACTGTTCACCTGGAGCCGCGGCTTTATCTTGACGGCGAGGTTCTTACAGTGGTGGAGTCACATAGGTTTTTGGGGTTGGTTTTTTATGCCCGTTTGACTTCGCTGCCTCATATTCGGCAACTTAAACAGGCGTGTTGGCGGCATCTAAATGCTCTGCGATGCCTGAGTCACACCAGGTTGGGCGCCGACCGATCTACTCTCCTACGGCTTTACCAGGCGTTAATCCAGTCCCATCTGGACTATGGGAGTCTGGCTTATGGCTCAGCATCCCCATCTGCATTGCGGCTGTTGGACCCAATCCTCCACAGCGGGATACGCCTTGCCACTGGTGTCTTCCGAACCAGCCCTGTGGACAGCATACTTGTGGAGGCAGGTGTCCCTCCACTGCAGTTAAGACGCCAACAATTACTGGCTGCTTATTCTGCCCATGTTTTAGCTTGCTCGGGCATCCAAATTTTCGTGTCCTGTTCCCACAGTCAGTCGTCTGTCGGCCAGAACGTCGGGCCCGGTCGGGTTGTCCGATTGCCGTACGCGTCAAACAGCTTCTCTACAGGCTTGGGTGTTTTCCTGTACCACCTCCTTTCCGGGCCCCTCTGCGTACACCCCCATGGTGTGTGCCTCGCCTTTGCCTTCGGCTCGACTTGGCACAGGGCCCGAAGGACTCAGTCCCTCCGGTGGCCTTCCGACGCCGCTTTTATTCCATCCTGGCCACGTATCAGGGCTCTGGCGTTTTCTATACCGACAGTTCGATGGTTGCTGGTCGTGTCGGTTATGCACTAACTCTAGGGGACCATTCTGAACAACGTTCGTTGCCGGCTGGCTGCAGTGTTTACACTGCTGAGCTGGTCGCCATCTTTCGTGCCCTAGAGTATATCCGCTCCTGCTCAGGTGAGTCCTTTGTTATCTGTAGCGATTCCCTGAGCAGTTTACGAGCTCTCAACCAGTGTTTCCCTCGTTCTCGTCTGGTGTTGGCTATACAGGAGTCCCTGCATACTCTTGCTCGTTGCGGCAGATCTTCTGTTGTTCGTTTTTATTCTCTGAGGGTGTTTTTAGTATTTGGAAAAAAGGATTGATGACCGTAGCAGTCTGGTCCCTTTAACCCCCACAAACCAACCAGTTCTTTGGTTGGAGGAAGACTTCAGGATACTACCTTCAGGAGGACTGTGTGTAGTAAAACATTGTAGTGTTCAAAACAACCTTCAGGAAGCTCTTCTGGTGTCATTTCTTTAGAAATTCCTAGATTTCCTCAATAACCATTATTGTCTTCTTCAGGAAACCAACCATCTCAAAAAGTTGTGGAATGCAGTAGAGCAGTGCCACTGCGACCGGAGACTGTGCAGAGTTGAGCTGTTGTATGGGGCTATTCTGAATTATTAGATCGTTGTTAAAAAAGAAAAAAAATTAGGTAATCAGCAATCTGTACTTACATGTTGATATTACTTCTCCGCATAATTGCCACCCGAGTTCAAACATTTGTTGTAGTGTGACACTAGTTTGTTTATCCCTTTGTGAAAGAGTGATGCCGTGTGGTACTTCAACCAATTGTTGACGATATGACTGAGCTCATCATCACTCATGAAGTGCTGAGTAGTCACTCGGGCCATTATCTTGGGGGAAGGATGAAAGTCACTTAGAGCTGAGTCCAGACTATAGGAAGGATGTTGAAAAATCTTCCAACCTAAAGTTCACAGCTTTGCCTTCGTTTGATTTGCTAAATAGGTTAACACATTGTATGGATGTGAAAAACTGATCAGTTAGAACTTATACCAGTTCTGAATAACTGGTATTTTTCAGCATTCTTTTGGTTTCAGTTATAACAAGTACTCTTCATTTTTACTGATAACCATGTGTAAAAACTGAAGTATCAGTTTGCAATACCATAGGTGCTAAAATTTTTGGTTTTATACAGCTTTAAAAAAAGTGAATTTGATAGGATCTTCTGTGGCTTCTGACTGATTTCTATCATCTTTGAATGATATTTTTGTTTTCAAATGAAAGGAATTAACTTAGAGATCAAAACATTATGGCACAAGTATTTATGAACAGATTGGAAAATAACATATACCACATGTATGTGCAGATGGATATGTGTGTGTGTGTGCGTGAGTGTATACCTGTCCTTTTTTTCCCCCCTAAGGTACGTCTTTCCGCTCCTGGGATTGGATTGACTCCTTACCCTCTCCCTTAAAACCCACATCCTTTCTTCTTTCCCTCTCCTTCCATCTCCTTCCCTCTTTCCCGATGAAGCAACAGTTGGTTGCGAAAGCTTGAATTTTGTGTGTGTTTTTGTGCTTGTTTGTGTGTCTATCGACATACCAACGCTTTGGTTTGGTAAGTTACATCATCTTTGTTTTTAGATTTATTTGTACTATACATAGACAGACATAAATAAATATGTGTAAAGCAACTGTACATGTCCATCAATCACCATTCCAAAATTTCATGTTCTTTCCAGTCACCCTGTACATTCGCCCTCTTTATTAGTGAATCTACATGCTGAAGTTACAGCACTCCCATTTGTTTTTTGAAACATGAGACCTGTGGCTTCCAGTTTCTGTGGTCACAGATCTGAAATCTGTCACAGAGTTTAATGGTTTCAAATACAGCTGAAGTGCTGACAATTAGAAGGGAAATTTTTTGTTCACAGCAACATGGTGTCACTGGACCGGTACTGCCAGGACCGCTTCATCACGGTGGTGCCGGTGCTGGACGTGGACAACAGTGCCGTCTACGACGACCTGGCCGACATGTGGCCCAGCTTCCAGGAGATACTCGCCAGCTTCCCCAACCTCAGGTACGAACTCGAGAGTTGTTCCTCCCTCTGTCCTCCTGATTTTGTGCACTATTTCTACAGGTGCCCAGCACAGTTCTTGGCGGTCCCTACCCATCAATATGTGAGTTTTCTCTGGTCTCGAGTTTAGTTGTGGTCATTCCTCTGCATTTCCTCTTTACTATCACATCACCAACAGTCAAGTTGGGCAGCTTTATACTGAGGTGACAAAAGTCATGGGGGTACCTCCAAATATCATGTTGGACCTCCTTTTGTCCAGTGTAGTGCAGCAACACAGCATGACTTGAACTCAGCTAGTAATTTGAAATCCCCTGCAGAAATGTTGAGCCTTGCTGCCTCTGTTGCCGACCACAGTTGCGAAAGCATTGCTGGTGCAGGACATTTTGCATGAACCGCCCCCTGGGTTATGTCCCATATATGCCCGATGGGATGCATATCGGGCAGTCTTGGTGGCCAAATCTTTCGCTCAAATGCTCTAGCACTTTCTTCAGACCAATTGCAAATAGTTTTGGCCCAGCGACATGACGTGGTTGTTTTGGAACATGAATGCATGAATGACTGCAAATGGTCTCCAAATAGTTGAACATAATCATTTCCAGCCATTGATCACAATTCAGTTGGACCAGAGGACCCAGCTTGCACAGTGCCTTATTAACAATTTGATTCCATGGCTTTGTGGGGTCTGGGCCACACTAGAACCCAATCATCAGCTCTTCCCAACTGAAATTGGGACTCATTTTACCTGACCACAATTTTCCACTCGTCTAGGGTCTAACTGATGTGGTCACAAGCCCAGGAGAGGCACTGCAGGTGACGATGTGTTGTTAGCAGAGGCACTCATGTCGATCATCTGCTGCCATAGCCCACAAATGCCAAATATCACCACATTGTCCTAACAGATACATTGGTTATACATCCCACATTGATTTCTGCAGTTATCTTGTGCTATATTGTGAGTCTGTTATCACTGACAACTGTATGCAAACTCTGCTGCTCTCTATCGTTAAGCGAATGCCGTCAGCCACTGCGTTGTCCGTGGTGGGAGGTAATTCCCGAGATCAGTTATTCTCGGCACACTTTTGACTCAGTAGATCAGCGAATATTGAATTCCTTAACGGTTTCCAAAATGGGATGTCCCGTGCTATAGGTCCAACTACCGTTCCGCTTTCAGAGTCTGTTAATTCTCATTATGCGACTGTAATCACTTGGGAATCTTTCCACATGAATCACCTGAGTACAAGTGACAGGTCCGCCACTGCACTGCCGTTTCATACCTCATGTATGCCATTCTACTGCCATCTGTATATGTGTATATCACTATCCCGCGATGTTTGTCACCTCAGTGTAAAAGCTTTGAAATAAGCTTGATGGACTTGTTAGTCAGGTGACATGTAATGACTAGCCCACATGCAGAGTCACTGAACTCTCCTGCTTGACCCATTCTGCTGTTATTGCTTCTATACTGACAACACAGTAGTCTCCGGCTCCTTCTATAGTGATGGGTCCACCTCTCCTGACATCTGGTGCTCAATTATGAATTTCATAGAGATGTCTGAATACTTTTTACTGGAGAATGTAAACATCTCATAAGGGGATGGCACAGGACAGGGATCACTGATTTGTCTCCAACTGTGTAAGTAGAAGCAGGCAGATGACCCTTTCAAGTTCTTAGCATATCAAACCTGGATTGGCTGTAGCACAGAACTCCCATCCTTTCCATTGTGAAACTATTAATTACGAAACAGTTCAGTTAAACAATGGAATGTAATAGTATCTTGAAAATGATAGTGGCTGCTTGTGATATAGCAGAGTTGCTGAGTTGCAGGTAAGTACAGCAAAAAGACTGTCAAAGAGTGAGCTCTCAATCAAACAAGGCCTTTGTTGAAAATAGACAAAACACACACACACACACACACACACACACACACACACACACACACACAGAGAGAGAGAGAGAGAGAGAGAGAGAGAGAGAGAGAGAGAGAGGGGGGGGGGGGGGGAATCACCCTCACTGGACCACAGTGTGTGTGTTTTGTCAATTTTCAACAAAGGCCTCGTTAGCCGAAAGCTCAGTTTTTGACTGTCTTTTTGCTGTGCCTATCTGCGACTCGGCAGCTCTGCTATATCACGAGTGGCAATTATTCCTTTCATAATATTGTAAACAGTGCAGTTCATAGAACTTGCATTACTTTTTCTGGGATGATGATCGCCAAAGAAACGTTTTAAACAAATATTGTTCACACCATGCACATTTTATGAAAGCATTTTTTGAATACATTTTTTAATAAGGATATTTTTCTGAAATATGCTTCAGTGAAGAGCATACTTAATTTAGGTTTTTAAATGAAGATCTCACCTCTGAATTCTGATGCATACTGAGCATACCAAATCATTGCATCTTCTCTTGACGATAATTCTCACCATTTTTGTAGCAATTCAGGAGCACGTTTTAGTCTTTTTAATTAGATTTTTGACTTGCTGATGGAAATCTATATCTCAGGGTTGAAAAGAGGAGTCATCTAGTTAGAGTGATCTTCATAGTACATGTTACTCCACCATCTCGTGCCTTATTGTGCAATGGCAAATCTGCTTGGCCACACCGTGAATCCACCAGTAGAAGGAATTTATTGTTAGCAACTTAAGACTTTAACATTGTCTCCAAGAGCTTTACAGAAATCTCTTTTGTTAGTTTTTCTGGCTTAGAGAAACTAATGACAGAATTATTGTACTCTTCTTATAATTTCTTGACAGTACTAGCAAGTTGAGGACCAAATTTATTAGCAGCCTCTTGCATACATAAAAATACAAAGGGGTAGCAGCTCCCCTGAAGCGGTTAAAAAGCACTGTGCATTGCAGGAGTGGGTGGTTTCGGGGGGATTGAGATTTGCACCAAAACAGTCTTTGTGACCCAGTGACCTATTACAGGGTAAGTCAATTATTATCCACAATTTAGTTATATTTTTATTTATTTTGGTAGTACTGTTGTTTTACATTGATTACTTGTGCTTTGTTTATTTGGTGTTATATCTTTGCAATTTTCAAGATGCTAGGTTAGTTTTGTTGTTACTGGTGTGCCATTAATCATGGCTGCTCTGCTGTCTATTTGCACCATAGAAGGGCAGCATTCAATGATCCATTTTTTGTGGTCAGAAGGCGTATAAAGGGCTGAAATTCATCGAAGACTTTCAGTACAGTATGGGAACAGTGTTTTGCCACAAAGGACTGTCTGTGAATGGATTGAAAAATTTCGAAATGGTCATACAAGTGTTACACACAATGAAGGAGCCGGACGACTATTTACTGCCACAAATGAAGAAACCATTGAGTGTTCATGTGAAATGATTTTCTTAGACAGATGATTAACTGTTGACAAAGTGGCACATCGTCTGCAAATTAGTCACGGTTCTGCCTATGAAACCGTCCACAAAAGACTTGGGTCTCATAAAGTTTGTGCAAGATGGGTCTCAAAACAACTCACACAGTTGCATAAACAGACACGGTTGACATCTGCAAAAAACATTTGGATTGCTATGGTAACGAAGGGGACAACTTATTAGGCAGGATCATTACTGGTGACAAAACATGGATCCATCATTGTGAGCTGGAGAGTAAATGGCAGAGTATGGAATGGAAACATCAAAATTCACCGTGCAAGAAAAAATTGAAGACCCAACCGTCCACAGGAAAACTGATGCTTACAGCTTTTTGGGACACACAAGGTTCAGTACTGGAACATTATGGGGAAAGGGGCATAACAATAAACAGTATACATTACAGTGAGATGCCTATCACCAGGCTAAAACCTGCAATTCTAAGCAAACCGAGAGGATTGCTGTCAAAAGGTGTTGTGTTGTTGCATGACAATGCCTGTCCGCATACAGTTGCCCCCACTGCTGAAATGCTCCAGAAACTCAGATTTGAAGTACTAGATCATCTTCCATATAGTCCCAATCTTGCCCCTTCTGGCTATCACTTATTTGGTCCACTCAAACAAGCATTAAGGGGCCATTAATTTGCCTCGGACAAAGCTGTGAAAGAAGCAGTGCATTCCCGGCTCACAGCTGAACCCAGAACCTACTTTTATGAGGGCATCAGGAAGCTTGTACAACGATGGACCAAGTGTGTTGAAACGCAAGGAGACTATTTCGATAAATGATGTTCTTTTAAGTTTCCTCTTTGATTACAATAAAATTTTATAACTAATTTGCGGATAATAATTGACTTATCCTCATATAAATCCAGTGTAGCCAGTGTTAATTATATAATAATAGTTGAAGCTGTTGCCACTGTTTGTTCCAGAGTGGCAACATCAATTTTGCTGACGAATTTAGTGAATTTTTTGCCGTCTTGTTGAATGTTTACGTTTGAAGCTCTTTGCCCAGGTATGACTGGCAAAAGAATTGAATTTTTTTATGGCAGATTTAGGAATGTGACTGCCATTTTGCTTTGTATTGATGTTCTCTTTCATCTCTTGTACATAACAGCATCGTCCATTCTGAAATCGAACCCTTTTTCGGTGTTGACGAACACAATTTTGTCATTTCTTGTGCCACCTTGTTTTCTATTTCTTTCCTCCAGATTTGTAGATTATCTGCCTCCTTCCCTCTTCCCTACCCCCAAGATTGAGAAGCTTGATTTTAATGATGAGAACTTTTATTTTTGATGAGGATCAGCAAAATCAGTGACTTTCTTGTTATCAGCCAATGATACAAAAGGAAGAGAGCATCTGGCTCAGGAATATTCTTTAGAATTGTACTTCATCTTAACAGTAACAAATAGTGAATCTTGAATTTGTGGTAGTTACTAGAACTTTGGAAAAGAATCACCGTACCGGGCAAAAGCTGTGCCGGGTGTTGAACGTCACGGGGTTTGCAGGTACGTCCACGTTGGGCCCAAGCTGTGCAGCCTGCTGCTGCCGCCAGCCAATGAGGGGACGTGCGGGGGTGACCGGGAGGGGGCGGCGCGTCAGCTGTGGCACCTGCTGTCACTACCGCCCTCTGTCACCCTCATGCTGTGTGCCAACTCACTGCAGCCGCCCGCACCGGCACTGCCTTCCAATGTGGTACTCGTGCAGTATGGCTTCCAGGTATGAGTTCTCTCCCTCACTCCCTGCCACTCCACTGTAGGGATATCATTGAGCTGACTGTTATAACCCCTCAAAATAACCAGTTTCTGAAATAACTTACTTTCAGTTTTTTATTCCTATTATTTCCTGTAATAAATCGAGAAATCGAACAAAGATTGAAAAATGTTTGATTCATTTTGGAGATACACAGAATCAAAACATTAAATTAAATAAGCGAGTTAGGGAAAACTTGTGTCTCTCATCATTTGCCGTTTTTCTCAGAAAGCGATAAGCGGTTGAATACTAGAAAGAATCATCATTATTCCCTTATTGATTCTAATTTTTTTGAAACTCTGCTCAAAAATTATGTTGTAATCAAGGATCATAATACTTTTCGACATTACGAATAGTCTATGCTAAAGGGTGAAAAGTTGGAGAACTCTAATTTTCTTGTTGATTTGTCCATGTTCAAAGGCTACAAGCAGATAAAGGCATATTACATAGACACAGATCAGCTACTTACTACTTTTTTTTTTTTTTTTTTTTTTTTTTTTTTTTTTTTTTTTTTTTTTTTGCTTTCTCTTATTATTTTATAGAAAAGGCAGACAAATGTTTAGTCTTTTGAAGCAAATGAAGCACTGTACTTCATTGACATCACTTCGTAAAATATTTCCAGGCTAGGGTTGATAGCATTCTCATACACGACACACTTGACAAAGACTGTGAGAAACAATCATACAGACTGAAGTGGTAAGTCGTGGACAGTGCATGTACATGCAGACAATCTAATAGGTCACACCACATGCTAACAGGTTCACTATTGTCTTAGCAATGCTGTGACAATTCTTAAGCTTTGTCTTTGTTGCTCGTTTCTGTCCGCATAATTTTTTTTTTTTTTTAATTGCTTTTCCCATTTCCTATAAAAACAGAAAATTTCAAAGCAGTGCAAATTTTATGAATAAAAGTTCCACATTTCTAAAAGGTTTATTTAAAAATGAAAAAGTATAGCACTGCTACCAAGGCTACCTGATGTTTCGATTTTTTACTTGTTAATTAGTTAAAAAAGAAAAAAAAACACTTCCTATAACCGAGACCAAATAAATACTGAAAAGTATTGTCTATTCAGAACTAAAATACTGGATCAATTTTAACCGGTCAGTTATTCCCATCCCTACTCCACCAACCGAAAAGTACTGCTCTACAGAACTAGTAAACTCCATTCTCGGCCTTGTCTCATCACGTTTCAATTTTCGCATTTGATTAGTATGTGCATAAAAGAGGAGTGGATCTTGGCACTAATAGCTAGGGGTATTATATTTGTAGTGGTAACTGTGTGTGCAACTGCTTAAGGGCAATTTCTTAGCATTGTGTTGTCGCATCTCATTTGCTTAAAGCCTTTCGGGGTAGGTATTCCACCTCCTGTTTGTAGCTTACAGAGGGATGCATTGCATGCTTACACATTTCATCCGAATTATGTCCTAGACTCTGGATTTTATTTTTTATGTACAACATAGTGCCAAAGGTGAAAATTCCTATGAAGCCCATAGGCATCAAATCAAATCCTGACTGAAAGTGAGAAAAAGATGAAAACCGTCCACACAGTCACATCCCCACTAGTCACAATGTGATGAATAAGACTAAACACATGTTGCGGGACTGGAATAAAGGAGGACTCAGAAAAGGAGCACATATCAGCAGCAATTTTATGTATGGCGCCAGAATTGATAAACTATTTATCTAGCAGCTACTGACACTGTGGCCTGAAAAATGAAGAATTTGTCCATTATTATTCTTGAAGTACTGGTACACTGAAAGAGGTGATGATTTGATGTATTTACCTCACTCATACATGAACGAGTACTCACAGTGTCAGCACAATTCTGACACGAGCGTGCGTCTCAGCAGCAGACTGTGCTTGCCTCTTGGCCATAGTTTCTTTTGTTTTAGTAGTATTGACTCTACTCAGATTTGTCGTTTTCGGTAACTGTAGATTACATTAGAAAGTCCAGCTTCATCAAAAGTGTGAAACATGAAGTGGGATATGGTGGAAAAACACACACACACACACACACACACACACACACACACACAGTTCTCAATTGCAGTGCCCTTATTGCTGTTCTACCTATGGAGTCTGAGATCAATTATGGCATCTTACACCAGATAACTCATATACTGCAATATTTGAGAACAGGAAGCACAACGTATTTAAAGTCACAAATGGAACTGGCCTCCCCCCCCCCCCCCTCCCCTCCCCTCCTTGCTACTACTACTACTACTACTACTACTACTACTACTACTACCACCTTATGAAATAATTTCTTCTATATTGTTAGACACGCTAATTAATTATTTTCTGATCATTAGAAAAAGGTACTTTGGGCCACAGGACTGAACTATACAATTGAATCCAACTAACTCAATTTTCCTTAGATAAAGAATGCTCTCCCTCTGTGTGATCGTCAGAGACGACAGACCAATCGGCAATATTTGTACTGTGCAAGGTCTTGTGTAGAGTGTTTAGAAGAAAAATTAATCTTTTTAAATAGTTGAGTCAGAAGTTTTGGCATACAATGTCGTTTTTAGATGTACATAAATAAAATTGAAATAACGTTTTGAGACATTATAGTTTTATATTGCAAACAGAAAAATAAAATTAATTGCTGTCTGAGCAATTGTCGTCCACAGAGACCCTGGCAGCAAACTGTGGCCACACCATATTTTAACAGTCTCGGATGAAGCGAGTCTGTGACTTACCCCGAGGGCCGAGCAGTGCTGTGTGCGAACACAGGTGTGCTGTGGCCTATAGGCTGGTGACTGCTCTGAGAAGCAGCGAGCAGAGCAGTGCTTAGTGGAGAGGAGCGGAGCGACTTCATTCTTTCATAACACAGAAAATGAGTGCGGAAACTAAACTTGAATTACACAGAAAGGATAGTGTGACAAAGAAAAGGGAAGTGAAATCAAAATTATTCAATCATGAAAATAGAACTAAACAGCATGAAGTAAATCTTAAAAAGTTCAATTTGGATGGTATTTAAGCCCATAGCGAATGGCGGTGGGGAGAAAAGTTAATTTTATTTACTATGTGCTAAAAATTTATATTTGTTCTAAAGTGTCGAGTGGCATTTCGCACATTTTTCACCATCTCTCCCTCTCTCTCTCTCTCTCTCTCTCTGTGTGTGTGTGTGTGTGTGTGTGTGTGTGTGTGTGTGTGTGTGTGTGTGTGTGTGTGTTAGAAAATCATTCCTAAACCTGCTCAGGAGATAACTGTCGATAAATGTGTGGCTATGTGTGGATGAGACCTAAGGTTGTATGGAACCATAGGGGGTGAAGCTTTTTTGGATCTTGTTTGGACATTACCTGACAGTGGAGTGACTTCCGGAAAAGTATCCCACATCCATGTTGCGGCATGTTGCAGAAAGTGGTAAAGGCCTAAGAGGTGTACAGGGATAGGCAAAATAATGTGTACTTACTTTGGAATGGTGTATTAATAAAGGGGTTGGACCCCCACTTGCCCGTAATACACCTGTGATTCTTCTAGGAATACTGTCATATAATGATTGTATAGTCTTCAGTGGAATGTTATGCCACTCTTCGATCATAACCTCTTCTAACTCCTGTAGTGGTGAGGGAGGTGGAAATCTGCTCTGGAGTCTGTGCTCCAATACTACCCTCAAGGGTTGGATAAAGTTATAGTCCGGGGACTGTGCTGGCCAGGGAAGACACTGCAGTTCAGTTGGATGCTCCTGATACCACTATTGTACTGTCTGTCCTGGCTGTGTGAATGGGTGCATTATCATCCTGAAATATGGCATCATGGTTGGGAACATTTGAATCATGGGGTGCACCTGATCACCTAAAACGTTGACATAATTGTTGGCTGTAACACGGACTTTGAGAGTGATGATGGGATCAGCAGGATATAATGATATGGCTGCCCACATCGTCACACTCCCACCTCCACGCTTAACTATTGGAATCAAACAATCAGGATTTTAGCTTCTTTTGGTGTTCTCCAGACGTAAGGTCTCCCGATGTTGGAAATAACGAAGGCAAAAAGCTATTACATCCCTAACTCCGCCCAGAATATACTTGCCTATTTATTCTGTGATAGGAACATTTTTCATTCTGGTTCTCAGTTTTGACTCTGCCATAATTTTGACAGATTGCCGTAGCTCAGCAGCAGGTGTAGATTTTTGTTGACTCGGGCAATGACTCGTTCGGTATAGGTTTTTTTATTGTCTTTCAAACTGTGTTGCTCGAGTTGGGTGTTGTTAGTCTGGCTCCACTATGGTTACCTGCGTGGTATGGTTGAACAAGTCCAGTATAGCCCACTGTGTTAAGGTCACAAGCCTGCAGGAGGATATTGTTTTATTTTCTGTTTTCAAATTTTTTATTGATTATTATTTTATTTTATACCCTTAATTTTTTGAACTTAAAATATTCATTTATCTACATTGATGCAAAGTATGAGCCCCCCCCTTCCTCATAAAATCGAAACAAAGGAAGATTTTTCAAATGGTTAAAACTTTTCTTAGGCCGAGGTCTGATACACTAGATTTGTTTTGTTGTGGTCCATATGGTTTTCTAACTTGATGTATATGTTGAATTCTTTTTACAATATGTGTGCTGTATTGAATTCCACAACGTATACTTCAAACTAGGAAACCACATGGACCGCAACAAAAGAAATAGCCATCTACTGGAACTTATGTAAGAGAACACAACTATTTTAATTATATATAACAATTAATTTAATATATTAAAGAAATGCAACCACTTCAGCATATTTTTGTTAGCAAAACAACTCAAATATTCTTGTGCAGTGTGGAGCAGACGACATGCTGTTGGGCAAAACATCGAACAAAAAATATTAGCCATTTGAAGGCATACATGGTAGCCCAAAACCAGTTATGGTACTAAAACAAAACATTTAAAAAGTATTTATGGCTTGTTGTGTCATTCACCAACTACCATTAATGGTTGAAGAGTTCAAAAGATCTAATATGGACGAAATAACATTGAGTATCATGTTAACAAAAGTAATGCATGAAGTCATTATCATTCATTATGCCCATTTAAAACCTATCTAACATCTGTGAATAAAAACATCCTTCAGTGAGGGCGGAATGTGTGTGCTCATTAACTATTGGTGAGGCACGTGAACCTCCTCGGTAGTGTGGCACATCATCCATCTACCTAGGGTTACCCGAGTTGCCATGCTGCCCACCCTGTGCAGTGGACTGCAATGGGGCGAGGCAGCCTAAAGTAACGGGCTGGCAGGCAGCTGCGCCGAATGCAGTGGGCCGTGCCCGAGAGACCCACATGTCTGTTGGGCAAAACATCGAACGAAAAATATTAGGTGGGCCACTCTGTGCTACTCTGAAACTAACATGCAAACATTATTTACTCGGTATTGTATTGTGATAATTGATAAAGAGACTGATAAGGATGAAATCTTGCACCCATAAGAACATTCCCTGCTTCACTGTGACCCTATTGGAGTGAGTGATTGAATGTTGTTGTTGTGGTCTTCAGTCCTGAGACTGGTTTGATGCAGCTTTCCATGCTACTCTATCCTGTGCAAGCCTATTCATCTCCCAGTACCCACTGCAACCTACATCCTTCTGAATCTGCGTAGTGTAGTCATCTCTTGGTCTCCCTCGACAATTTTTACCCTCCACGCTGCCCTCCAATGCTAAATTGGTGATCCCTTGATGCCTCAGAACATGTCCTACCAACCGATCCCTTCTTCTGGTCAAGTTGTGCCACAAACTTCTCTTCTCCCCAATCCTATTCAGTACTTCCTCATTAGTTATGTGATCTACCCATCTAATCTTCAGCATTCTTCTGTAGCACCACATTTCGAAAGCTTCTATTCTCTTCTTGTCCAAACTATTTATCATCCATGTTTCATTTCCATACATGGCTACACTCCTTACAAATACTTTCAGAAACGACTTCCTCATACATAAATCTATATTCGATGTTAACAAATTTCTCTTATTCAGAAATGCTTTCCTTGCCATTGCCAGTCTACATTTTATATCCTCTCTACTTCGACCATCATCAGTTATTTTGCTCCCATTGAATATGGGAATGAAAAATAGCACACCGCCTGGTTCATACAGTCATCTGCTACAGGGGAGTGGAAGGAAAGCAGAGTATGAAAAGAATCAATTGGGTTAGGTGCTTGGCACAATTTTAGATAACTGAGGTACCCAGTAAATGTTCAAATTGTATTTACTGAATGTGTATTTTCAGAATAATTATGTGTACCTAGTGTAGGGATAGCAGTTGTCACCGAAACAACCAGTTTTCCGTATATTGTTCCTCCTTCCCTGTCTGCCAACGTTAGTTTAATCTGAGTGTTAAAAGCAATCAAAATAACTGATTTATGAAATAACTAGTTTATGGTATTTTATTCCTTTTATTTCCTGTACTAAACATAGAAATTGAACAAAGATTGAAAAATTTTGACTCCCTTAGTTTCAAGACAAATAGATTCAAAATATTAAATGAAATAGGCAAATAAAAGAAAACTTAGTCCATCCACAATTTGCTCCTTTGCTGGAAAAGTGATAAGTGGCTGAATACTACAAAAAATCACAGCATTATCCTGATGATTTTAATTTTTATGAAACTCAGTTCAAAAATCATGTTATAATCAAGAATCATACCATTATTTGGGCATTATGAAAAGTCAGCGCTAAAGGGTGAAAACATAGATCGAAGAAATCTATTTTTCATGTTAATTTCTCTGTTTTCAAAAGCTACAAGCAGATAAAGGCATATTATGTAGACACAAGTAACAGATCGTTCACTTTCTAGTTTTATTGTAAACTATGAATGAATTGTTAAGTCTTAAGTTTTCTCCTTATATGATGCTGTACATTGTTAGTGTCTCCTACCTTTCATAATCTTTTGACACCACACTCCATAAAGCACTTCCAGAGTAGCGATGGTGCCATTCTGTAATACAGGCAGTGTCTGATGACATCATTGAGAAAGTACTGTGTAGACCATATGAGGCAAGTCTCTCACATTGCACGAGCATGGGTAATATCCAATAGTGCACACCACATGGCAACATGTACATTCTTCTCTCAGTCAAGCCGTACCAATTCTTAAGCCATGTGTTTGTTGCTTGTTTTTGTAATATTGTTACTAAAATAGCACTCATCACTGTTCCAATTTTCCATAACACAGTCTCTCAAAGCAATTTAAATATTATAAATACAAATTGTTGTAAATAAAGTTTTTTTTAAACATAAATGTTAGCATTACTGCTATGTCTGAGACCAAACAAATATAGAAGTATATAGTGTATTCAGAACCGAAATAAACAGTTTCGTTTTCAACCAGTCGGTTCTTCCTATTGCTAGTACCTAGATAAGTTTGTCTCAGTTTTCATAGTTTGTTAAGGCCAGCACTGTACTTAGTCTCCACTGAGTGTATCCTAAATATATGAATGCCAGTTTATAATAATTATTCTGACTCTATTCTAGTGATTTGCTGAGACTTGACTGTTTGTGACTATGTCCCTGTGGCGCGACTGCAAACATTCTGTACCGATTACTGTAGGCGACTACAAGATATTACTCCATGCATGCTGAATGGTGACTGTAAGGAGGTTTTAAGAATTGTTAAACTACAGGACACCTGCATATTCAATAACGACATGATGGAATTTTAAGCAGTACTGTCATGCATTAGATAACTGGTTATTTGGATTACATGTTGGCTATCAATCTACCGTGTTTTTCTAGTAAAGGTTACATTTTTGGGTACAGAAAAACGATGGCTACAGAAGTTTGAGTAATCACCCTGAAAAGGGGGGGGAGGGGGGGGCAGCAGAAGGATAGGTCATGCCAAAGGACAAAGGTTATCAGTGCTCTTCCTTTTTCACCTGAAGGAGAGACCTCCATTCTCAGTAGCGTGAGAGTTTTCATTTACACCTGCAGCTGCGACACTTAGCAAGCAGTCATTTTTATATTTCATTGCAGTTTGTTTCTTCCTCGCACTTGATTGCAGGCCGATTACAACTTCGTGGATGCCGCCCAGGATTACTACGCCAGAGGTGTAACTATGTGCCTGTGTCCGGGAACAGCTAGTTGGAACAGGTCAGTACTAGTAAGACACTGTAGGCAAATTCCATATTGTGTAGTTCTGACCACAAAATATCTTTGTACAGAAAGAAGAAAACTGAATATTTTGTGATTGGTTAGAAAATAAAAATACTGGATGACTTCTTTTCAAAATGCTGCTTTATTTATACATTGTAATGACTTCAGCTAGTTACTGTGATTTTCGAACGATCATCCCGTTCTTCTCTTCTAAGAGGCTGCGAGATATAGCAGATGGCAATGGTGGAATAACCTTATCTCGAAATTTGAAAGAAGAAAGTTAAAAGATTAAACAATTCATGAAATATGACTTTGGGGGAGGATAGTGTCTGCAGCATTTGTTTTGCAGAAGGGGTCATGAATACGATTTTTGAGGAAGCTCACAGAGTTACTGGCACCTGTCAGTGTTGTCAGTTCATTGTAGAATTATGGAACACAATTGCAACTCAAATTAACATTTTTGAACACTGCCTTTCTTTTGTAACAGTTGACATGGATTTTGAGAGCTTTGATTACGTTAAGTTTCGTTTGCTGTAAGAAAATCTCAAGGTTTAGTTTTTTGTTTTTTTGCCGTCGTCAGGTTAATCCTCCGTAAAAATCTGTCCTCTTGATAATATCCACTGTTGTTTCCACTAGGAATGTGATCGGCTCTTTGAAAACTAACGGACTGGCACAGGTGTAGCAGTGCCAACTGCACAGGTATAGCGGTGCCAACTGCAGCCAGAGATTGCACTGGTGCCAACTGTGAAATAAATGTCTTGTGCAATGCTTAGGTTTTCGACATGTTGTCATATAGTACGGCATGCGTTCCTATGTGGGGCTGAGTGTCCAATATTTCAGTTAAAATTCAGTAGTCTGAGGTGTGGACTAGAACATGTCTCTGCTCAGACAATATCTAAAGGTTATTCTATAGTATTAGAAACCAAGATTTCTCAATGTAAAATAGTTATTTTGTGACCACTTTCAATAGTAACTAGCCATCTTCCTCAGTTTCTCAGGTCTCCCTGAACTATAAATACACTTCTTAAATAAAGAGATAATGCAGAGGCTTCCTTTACCAGGATACAGGTTGGCTGGCAGCTTTTCTAGGAGCTCTTTGCGGTGTGGGGAGAGTAGCCATGTATGTGAAAACCAGTATCCCATTTGAGTCAATTGATGTTTCAAAGTACTGCACTGAAAATGTGTTTGAATGTTGTGCAGGTGTGGTTAAATTTAGTGGAGCTAAACTTCTTACTGTTGTTATTTATAGATCCCCAGACACTGATTTCACAACATTTTTGCTAAAGCTAGAGGAGGTTCTTGGTTCACTTTATAGGAAATACAAAAAGTTAGTTAAATGTGGTGACTTCAATATTAATTGTATAAGTGATTGTACAAGGAAAAGGATGCTGGTAGAACTCCTTAATTCCTATAATCTTATGCAAACCATATTCTTTCCAACGAGAGTGCAAGAGAGCAGTTGAACAGCCATAGACAATATTTTTGTTCATTCCTCATTACTAGAAGGGCATTCTGTTAGCAAAAAGGTGAATGGCCTTTCAGATCATGATGCACAAATTTTAACTCTAAAAGATTTTTGTGCTGCATCATGTGTTAAATATAGTCATCAGCTGTTTAGGAAAGCAGATTCAGTTGCTGTAGAGACATTTGTAAACCTCATCAAGGAACAAGAGTGACAAGATATCAAAACGTTAGAAACAGTCACAATCTAAATGCAGCAGCCCATTACAAACAGTATTGTAAGGTGCTTAAAAAAGTTATTAGGAAGGCAAAAAGTATGTGGCATGCAGATAGAATAGCTAAGTCTCAGGATAAAATTAAAACCATATGGTTAGTCGTAAAGGAAGTGGCTGGTCTGCAGAGACAGGTAGAGGATATAGAATCAGTGCGTAATGGGAATGTCCATGTTACTGATAAGTCGCATATATGTACAGTATTTAATAATCACTTTCTGAATATAGCAGGTGAACTAAATAGAAACCTAGTCCCAACAGGGAATCATATAGCGCTCGTAGAAAAAAGTGTTCCGAGACTGTTACCTGAAATGCTCCTCCATGATACTGACAAGAGGGAAATTGAGTTAATAATTAAATCACTAAAGACCAAGAACTCTCATGGATATGACGGGGTATCTAGCAGAATACTGAAGTATTGTTCCATGTATGTAAGCCCAGTACTTAGCCATATCTGTAACTTTTCCTTTAGGAGTGGTCGGTTTCCTGACCGATTAAAGTACTTGGTAGTGAAGCCACTTTATGAAAAGGGAGACAGGGATAATATTGACAATTATAGACCTATTTCTATGCCATAGGTGTTTTCTAAAGTTATCGAGAAGGTTGTATATACAAGGTTACTGGAGCATTTAAATTCGCATAATTTGCTGTCAAATGTACAGTTTGGTTTTAGAAGTGGCTTAACAACTGAAAATGCTATATTCTCTGTGAGGTTTTGGACGGATTAAATAAAAGGTTGTGAACATTAGGTGTTTTCTTTGATTTAACAAAGGCTTTTGACTGTGTTGACCACAAAATATTACTGCAGAAGTTGGACCATTATGGAGTAAGGGGAGTAGCTTACAATTGGTTCGCCTCTTACTTTATGAACAGAAAGCAGAAGGTAATTCTCCGCAATATTGAGAGTGGTAGTGATGTTCAGTCCCAATGGGGCACTATTAAGTGGGGCGTTCCTCAAGGGTCGGTGCTGGGGCCACTGCTATTTCTTATTTATATAAATGATATGCCTTCCAGTATTACAGGCGATTCAAAAATATTTCTGTTTGCTGATGACACCAGCTTGGTAGTGAAGGATCTTGTGTTTAATATTGAAACATTATCAAATAATGTAGTTCATGAAATAAGTTCGTAGCTTGTGAAAAATAATTTGATGCTAAATCACAGTAAGACTCAGTTTTTACAGTTTCTAACTCACAATTCAACAAGAACTGATATTTTAATCAGACTTAATGGGCATATTATAAGCGAGATGGAACAGTTCAAGTTCCTAGGCGTTCGGATAGATAGTAAGCTGTTGTGGAAAGCCCATGTTCAGGATCTTGTTCAGAAACTAAATGCCACTTTATTTACCATTAGAACAGCATCTGAAATAAGTGACATTTCAAAACGAAAAGTAGTCTACTTCGCATATTTTCATACGCTTATGTCATATGCTATTATTTTTTGGGGTAATTCTTCTGATTTAAAAAGGGTATTTTTGGCTCAAAAACGGGCTGTTCGAGCTATGTGTGGTGTAAGTTCGAAAACCTCTTGTCGACCCCTATTCAATAGTCTGGGAATTTTGACATTGCCCTCACAGTATATATTTTCTTTAATGCCGTTTGTTGTTAGCTATATTAGTTTATTCCCAAGAGTTAGCAGCTTTCACTCAGTTAATACTATGCAGAAATCAAATCTGCATGTGGAGTGCACTTCCTTGACTCTTGTGCAGAAAGGAGTGAAGTATTCTGCTGCATCCGTTTTCAATAAGCTACCACAAGAACTCAAAAATCTTAGCAGTAGCCCAAACACTTTTAAGTCTAAACTATAGAGTTTCCTCATGGCTCACTCCTTCTGTTCTGTCGAGGAGCTCCTGGGTGCCTATGTGTTAAGAACAACATTGCGCTGTTCCTCCGGACATGCGCATTGTTCTTCATAACAACACTTTTAATTAAAAAAGTCTCCTCCCCTGTACAGGAATTACATAGTCTGTATGAGTACAGGCTGTGACGCACGAACGTCGACATGTGGAAGTTTGGGTCTGGCCGTGATTTGTATACGGATGGCCAGAGCGGTAAGGCGACCGGTCGTGTAAAGTGGGAAATCCTTGTTTGAGTCACGGTCTGGCAAACATTTTAATTTTATTCATTCCTTATGCAGCTGGTTGTTGTTAATATCGTAAGTAAGAAGACGTTTCAAGTACTCTGTAAGGCAGTCAACTTCATGTTGGACTGAGATTTAGAACACGGATCAGTACATGAATGATATCTAACGGCGTTGCGCTAAACTTCAGGCCACACCATTCTGTCAACACCCATTTCCTTCCAGTGATGCCTGTTGCATTGTAATCTAGATCGTTTTGTGGCTGTGTCAATAAGCAGCTGTAATATAAAAAAGTAGCGAAGAAGCATTCAGGATTTGTATTCTATCCTTTTTTCCCCCTAAGGTAAGTCTTTCCACTCCCGGGATTGGAATGACTCCTTACCCTCTCCCTTAAAACCCACACCCTTTCATCTTTCTTTTCCTTCCCTCTTTCCGGACGAAGCAGCCGCCGGTTGCGAAAGCTCGAAATTCTGTGTGTGTGTGTGTGTGTGTGTGTGTGTGTGTGTGTGTGTGTGTGTGTGTGTGTGTGTGTGTTTGTTTTATTCATTGTGCCTATCTACCGGCGCTTTCCCGCTTGGTAAGTCTTGGAATCTTTGTTTTTAATATATTTACTAAATAAAATATTTATTTATAATACTTTAAAACAACCTTACTGCCAAAATGGCATGTGTGTGTTAACTTAAAAATTCATAACATATTGCAGTGTCACAGTTGCTAGCACTCGTCCTACAGAAATAATGTTCACTTACTTCAGGGTGATTTCTTCTTCTGCAGTCTGGTCCACTTGCCTTCCCTCTTAAAAAACAAATGGTCTTTCTCTACTGGAAAAAGCTCTAGTAGAACCATTAGAATTATATGGAACCAATAGCTGCAAAAAATGTCTTCAGTATCACATTAACTGAGCACATGAGTAAAAGGTAGTTTGTGAGTGAAAACTTAGATTTACTGGCACTTGTTTGATACAAAAATGTTCCCAAGCCCATACTAATCTTAAGTCCTAGTTTAAACACTTCAACACAATCACAGTCACTCGTAATAGCCCGTTACCAACAGTATTACAAACCAGATTATCTGTGACAGAATGCTTGCTCAAATATTACAGTTCGACCACCACAAATGTTCAGGTTGCTGTCACAGCTTGAATAATATACCATGCGAATTTTGGTTTTTGGATTTTTGTTATTTTATTTTTCTCACACATTCATGTCCACTATGCTGCACTCAAAGGCCAAGTTTTAATCATTACTCCACAAAATTAACACATCTATTCATAGCTCCTTATATTTGCGTCAGAACATAATGATGGCTGAGCTCTGAACTGAATCCTTTGGACTAAACTAAGTAATTCTTTAGCCCATAAAATACACGCAAACCTACTGTCCTCTGATTGACTGATATACATCATGGCCAATCCAGTACTTGTATTAAACCATGCAGTCCAACATCTTTTGCATTTGACCAGTCACAGCTTTTATGAACAATTTACTAAATGAATTAATGTAGTAACTCCATAAATATAAAAAAAACTCCCTCCTTAAATAACAGAATTACCGTAAAATGTTTCTTGTTTTCCCAATCGTATGAAATGGCTAGTTGTACATTTCAAAATTCTCCTCAGAGTATAATTTCTCTGTACAACCACAGTTCTGACACTAATGAGTGCTCGGTTAATAGACTTAACAATATTCATTTAATTTCTTACTTTCCATTCTCACCACCATTCACATTAATAAACAAATTAACAATAATTAATGACAGCTGTAATAATCACAGTAACTACAGTTTTGTTTCCAAAATATATTTTAACTACTTCTGTCTGTTACGTTCTCTTATTCAACATTTGTGTGATAGGAAGTACTGTGGCTCAATACCACACAGTACGTTGCTCTACATTGGATGGTTACACTGTCCAGTCTACAGTGAGCAGCTATTAAAGATATTCCAACAGTCACCACTGCTCAGCTGATGGCATCTATCAATGTGTGCTGGGCATTGTGCCTCGCCGTAATACATCTTTGATTGACACATTTAACATTAAGATCCGTCATTTCACATAGTATGTCATTCTTTAAAAATGAGGTCAAACCATTAAAAACAAATATTTCAAGTTCTGAAATTTAAAACTTTCAAAAACTTGAAGTTGTACGCTGTAGCTTAATAAAACACATGTAATTGTATACTATCTGGCCATTTACTTGCTATGCTTATACTGCTCCAGTTCGTCAAGTATTTGGTTGAAATTCTGTAAAAACTTCATGTTACATAATTCTGTTTGTTCATTCAGTATATTGTATACTTTCTTTTAGCATGCTTGTCTGTTTCCATCTCTTCAAGTGCATCCATAACTAGTGGTTTCTTGATTTTATGTAAATTTCTAAGACTTTTCTGACGTGTAATACAGTCTGGGCAGTCCTTTTTAATGTGTGGCCATTGTGGGATTATTGCTCTGTCAGCCTAGTATCCTCATCAAGTCTGGTGTTCAAATTACATCCTGTCTGACCTCTACAAAATTTCTAGCATGTTTCACAGTTAACTTTGTAGGTGCCAGGACTTGACAAGAGGTTCAGTTTGTTGATGTGTGACCCCCCTCCAAATCTGCGTGATTCTGGTTGAGGCTATGCCAGTACCGAGGTTCAGGATCTAGAAAATTAACTGTGATGGAAATTTTATATAGAGCCCACTAGATTGACTGGGAGCACTAATCCCACAGCGGCAAAACATTAGAAAGAGGCTGCCCATGCTACTTCAGAGGCTGGTGAAGCCCTCAAAATAAGACATACAAGCAAGAAACTGTGTGTTACAGATGCACACAGGGAAATGGACGTAAACACACATGCTAAACGAGAGCAGTAAAGTATATTGAACAAACATAATTACATAGCATGAGGATTTTGCAGAATTTCAACCAAGTATTTGATGAAATGAAGCAATACATTCATAGCAAATAAGTGATCATATAGTTCACAATTTTATGACAGCTGACAACTTTATCGAGCTTATGAAACTTTTAAATCTCGCCACTTTAAATATTTGTTATTAATGCTTGGATCTCATTTTTACAGAATGACTTACTATGTGAAATGATGGAAGCCTGTGCAAGGCAAGAGACATGTTAAATGTGCTGACGAAAGATGCATAATAGTGTGGCACAGCACCGCTACATATCTCAATAGGTGCAATCAGCCGGCAGTGGTGACAGCCTGTCAGTGTACCTTTGAATAACTGTTCACTTTAGAGTGAACTGTGTCATATCAGCCTATGTAGAACAATGTACTGCGCACTATATTACGAGTTTTTATGTTTTCATACTTACGGCACTTTGAGAGTAATGTCATTTTAAATTCTCAGCATGTACAGAACCTCATTTTTGTCTGTATCTTCTATGACAGTGCTTAGATAGACTACCTGGTGAAATTCACAAAGGACTTGGCAGTATGAGCCAGTTATCAGTGTGACATTACACCCGCTGTGGGACAGACGCGTGCACTCCTCCTGATCTGAAGGATGTCTTAAAGACTTTGTATCCATTCCCGAGGCAAGCTGGCCCACTGTTGTCGTAACTGGTCTTCGATATACTGGAACTGTGATGGAGTCTTATGTTCGAGCTGGTCCCACACACATTCTATCGAGTAGAATTCTGGAAATCTTACTGGCCACAGGAGTTCTTCGACCTCACACAAACGGTTCGTAGTGAGCTGGTGCGCGATGTCCTGTTGAAAAACGGCACATTCTGTTGTTGTATGACAGATGTCATATGAGGATAGTGGATATTCGTGACATACGGTTGTGCTATCCGAATGTGAAGTCATACCTGATATCTCTCCACACTGTGATGCCAGAGTAACACAGCTGTGCCTCTCTTTCCAAAACTTCGAAGGAATGGGAACTACCTTCTGGTCACTGTCACTCTCTCTGACGATGGCCGTCTGGGTTAGTGCAGATCTACGATTAGTCACTGAACACGGTGCAACACCATCGCTCGGCACTCCACGGTACCAGTCCAAATGAAACCGTGTATGTTGCAGTGTTAACGGCAGCCTCTGCACCAGACAATATTACTGGCACATCTGCTGGAAGTCTGTTGCAGAGAGTGTTGCAGAAAGTTGATTACTTGTTGTCGGCTGGAAGGTGCAGACTTTGACACAAAATTACCTAGCAGATAATGTAGTCTAGAATATCCAGGACACCCTCTTCTAACCAAAACAGTCTGGGAAGAAGATGCCTTTCTGCTGGGTGGCAGGACAAATGGATATTATGGAGAATGAAAGGGAGAATGTAGCAGCCAAGGAGGCATGTCACCATCCTCAGTTCATTCAGTGTGCCATCCCCCTGCATGCTATCATCTCGCTGTTGAGATACAGTCTTGTGTCAATGGAAGGATAAATGGTTGGAAGTGACAGACAGTTAGCTTCATCTAGTGAAGCCCTCAACACGGCCGTAGCATACCTACTTGCAGCCACGTCGACAGCATGAGGTCCTTCTTACTCGTCTTCACAAAGGTCACAGCCCTATGACACGGGCTTCTTCTGCGGCGCGAGGACCCTCCGATGCGTGGTGCGTGTGGCATAAGGATCCCTGTGCACTACATTTTATTAGACTGTGTTTCATTTTCAGACAAGAGATTTACCAAGAGATCTGTCCACTATTTTAAATGACTTTCTAACAAATGTGGTTAGAATTTTACAGTTTTGGGAGTCATCCAACATTTTTCTCAAGATTTTAGGGAGATAGTCTTAATGTGTTGCCAATGTGACTGGCTCACCCAGTTCTTTTGTAAGTGGCCAGCTGGTCAGATTTGCCTGTGCTCTTGTTTTAGCTGCTCTATCGCTTTAGTTGCATTTTGATCGTTGGTATTCCACAGTCATATCGCGTGTTGAATAGTGATTGAGTGAGTGAATGCAAGTGAGGTGGGAGTGAGCGCATGAGTGTTGTTTTGTAGGTTTCATCCTCACTGTGTGCAACAGTTTTAGTGGGTTCATCCACATTGTTTCCTTTTAAAATATGACAGGACACAGATAACCCCATCATAGAGTGCCGATTACACACACACACACACACACACACACACACACACACACACACACACACTGTATTTTCTCTGTTAATCTTCGAACAGCAGACTATACGTACACCATTCTGGGGGAATTTCTTCCCAGTTTGGAACTGCAGATACTTGTACGGTTAAATTGTTTTCAAAATGTCGGCTGATTACAGGGTCACAGGTAGAGAATGAGCTTGTGACCAGTTCTAGCTGACTAGAGTAAAGTGGAAATGCCGAGGGGTGCAGGAGTCTAAGGCAATTCCTGTGCCTGTGATGCTTTTCCTACACTATGTTGTCACAGTATCTTCAGTGTATATGCGAGTTTGAAGCAAGAATGTCTGTTCTGGTTGCAAAATTTTAAGTGTGTCACTCTCATCTTGTTGGAGTGATAATCTGACCATGTATATTCTGTTCTCTGTTGGTGTCAGGTCTTCTATTTTCGCTTTATAAGCCAAAGGTTGAAGCAAATTGTAAACAATAAATTTTATAACTGGAACTGACATTTTTTTCTTCTGGATTTTGTTGTTTTAAATATCCTGAAAGTTGATTGAAATTTGTGCTTCTTAATTTTTTTGTTCTTACAGGTTTGTGAGCTACAGCAAGTGCAGACAGCACAAGATTATTGACCTGTGTTTTAAACACTGATACTACTTCCGTCTCACTGTCAATCCGTATTGAGTGCAATCGCCTGAGTACATCTGTGATCACCACAGAAGTACAGAGTTGCTTGGTATTTTCTTTTCATCCTCTCGGAGGCTTTCTCTCGGACAGAAAATATTCTGGTGCCTTTTTTCCTCTCTAACATAATTTGTTTCAGCTGTTTCATCTCTGTGTCGAGGTATCGTTTGCAAATGTTCATGTCAACTTTTCTTCATCCTTGTGTCAGTTCTAAGCTGTGTGTTCAACTATCTAGTAGTTAGGAAGGGGGAAAAAGAACCACATACACACACAGTCTGTCCCCCCCACTCCTCGCTCCCATCCCTCGGAAATGGGGACACAAAACGAGTGTTGCACAGATAAGTGTCTTGTCACACAACCTTTATGGCAACATGTTGTATCGCATATCACATTGAATTGGGAACTGTGCCTAAAAGTCAATGTTTGATATACACTGCCGGTAACACCACATGGTGGCCCTTGTGGTAGCTAGTCGACAGCTTCAGTGTGCGTTAAGGAGGTAAAGCTCTGTGCCTATGGAAGTGGAAGTGGGAAACCACTTTGGAAAATCTCCTGAGGTTAGCACTGAAGAACAATTAATTTCTGGAACAAATATTGATAGAAATAAGAGAATCCACGTGTGTGTTGTGTGGAAAGGGCAAGTAAAATTGTGTTTATGTTGGTGCTCAAAATAATTTCAAAATCAAGTAGTCGCATTAAGACAACTGTAGCAAAGAAAGGGAAGGTAAAAACTAGTCAGATACGAACTGATGAAAAGCACTTTGTGAAATATGAGAACAGAAGCAACCGCCGGTTGCGAAAGCTCGGAATTTTGTGTGTGTGTGTTTTTTTATTGTGCCTATCTACCGGCGCTTTCCCGCTTGGTAAGTCATGGAATCTTTGTTTTTAATATATTTTTCCCATGTGGAATATATAAAAACAAAGACTCCAAGACTTACCAAGCGGGAAAGCGCCGGTAGACAGGCACAATAAAATAACACACAAAATTACGAGCTTTCACAACCGGCGGTTGCTTCGTCAGGAAAGAGGGAAGGAAAAGGAAAGATGAAAGGATGTGGGTATTAAGGGAGGGTAAGGAGTCACTCCAGTCCCGGGAGCGGAAAGACTTACCTTAGGGGGAAAAAAGGATAGGTATATACACGCGCGCGCGCCCACACACACACACACACACACACACACACACACACATCCATCCATACATATACAGACACAAGCAGACATATTTAAAGACAAAGAGTTTGGGCAGAGATGTCAGTCGAGGCGGAAGTGCAGAGGCAAAGATGATGTTGAATGACAGGTGAGGTATGAGTGGCGGCAACTTGAAATTAGCGGACATTGAGGCCTGGTGGATAACGAGAAGAGAGGATATATTGAAGGGCAAGTTCCCATCTCCGGAGTTCGGATAGGTTGGTGTTGGTGGGAAGTATCCAGATAACCCGGACGGTGCAACACTGTGCCAAGATGTGCTGGCCGTGCACCAAGGCATGTTTAGCCACAGGGTGATCCTCATTACCAACAAACACTGTCTGCCTGCGTCCATTCATGCGAATGGACAGTTTGTTGCTGGTCATTCCCACATAGAAAGCGTCACAGTGTAGGCAGGTCAGTTGGTAAATCACGTGGGTGCTTTCACACGTGGCTCTGCCTTTGATTGTGTACACCTTCCGGGTTACAGGACTGGAGTAGGTGGTGGTGGGAGGGTGCATAGGACAGGTTTTACACCGGGGGCGGTTACAAGGGTAGGAGCCAGAGGGTAGGGAAGGTGGTTTGGGGATTTCATTGGGATGAACCAAGAGGTTACGAAGGTTAGGTGGACGGCGGAAAGACACTCTTGGTGGAGTGGGGAGGATTTCATGAAGGATGAATCTCATTTCGGGGTAGAATTTTAGGAAGTCGTATCCCTGCTGGAGAGCCACATTCAGAGTCTGATCCAGTCCCGGGAAGTATCCTGTCACAAGTGGGGCACTTTTGGGGTTCTTCTGTGAGAGGTTCTGGGTTTGAGGGGGATGAGGAAGTGGCTCTGGTTATTTGATTCTGTACCAGGTCGGAGGGTAGTTGCGGGATGCGAAAGCTGTTTTCAGGTTGTTGGTGTAATGGTTCAGGGATTCAGGACTGGAGCAGATTCGTTTGCCACGAAGGCCTAGGCTGTAGGGAAGGGACTGTTTGATATGGAATGGGTGGCAGCTGTCATAATGGAGGTACTGTTGCTTGTTGGTGGGTTTGATGTGGACGGATGTGTGAAGCTGGCCATTGGAAAGATGGAGGTCAATGTCAAGGAAAGTGGCATGGGATTTGGAGTAGGACCAGGTGAATCTGATGGAACCAAAGGAGTTGAGGTTGGAGAGGAAATTCTGGAGTTGTTCTTCACTGTGGGTCCAGATCATGAAGATGTCATCAATAAATCTGTACCAAACTTTGGGTTGGCAGGCTTCGGATTGGGAGAGAGGTTTGGAGGAAAGGTTAACTACTGAATTGGGGTGTTGTGGTTCCGGATTGTGTTGATGAGGATGCCATCCTGGTACCCATGGCTGTTCCCTTTAATTGTTGGTATGTCTGGCCTTCAAAAGCGAAGAAGTTGTGGGTCAGGATGAAGCTGGCTAAGGTAATGAGGAAAGAGGTTTTAGGTAGGGTGGCAGGTGATCGGCGTGAAAGGAAGTGCTCCATTGCAGCAAGGCCCTGGACGTGCGGAGAGAGAGAGAGAGAGAGAGAGAGAGAGAGAGAGAGAGAGAGAGAGAGAGAGAGAGAGTATATACCTATCCTTTTTTCCCCCTAAGGTAAGTTTTTCTGCTCCCAGGATTGGAATGGCTCCTTACCCTCTCCCTTGAAACCCACATCCTTTCATCTTTCCTTCTCCTTCCCTCTTTCCTGACGAAGCAACCGCCGGTCGCGAAAGCTCATAATTTTGTATGTGTGTTTGTGTGTTATTTTATTGTGCCTGTCTACCGGCGCTTTCCCGCTTGGTAGGGTACCTGCTCGTTTTGCAGAAGACACCAAATATTCATTTCTCTATTGTGACACTTATTTATAAAATATCAGTGAAGGAAAAAAATAACAGCCACTTTTTTGAATGAACAATAAGTACTTTTGTGCCTAAGCTGATCATCAGATGTCACAGAGACTTCTTTACAAATTTCGCATACTTTGTCTTTAAGTTTTGGCCATACTGCTGCAGTAATTTCTTCTCTATTAGCTGGAAGTTTCCCTTACATGATTTATCAATTCTAAGATATTCAGTTGCCATCCCCACCCTCCCCTCCAAATAATTGTTAACTGGAATACTCTTGCAGTTCCCTGTGATTGCACTTTACATAGAATATGCTGTTCAGGCTGTTACAGATAAAATAACTTACTTAGCCCTTATCCAAGTCCTAAAGTGACCACACTGTTGTATTGTCTCTTTGTAGGGGAGCTACTGTCAGTGATAGATTTACTTTGGTCTACCAGATCATCAAATACTGTACACCTTATTTTCATCGGTTCTCATTGCACGAAGAAGAATCTCTTACATTTGAAGCTGCAGTATAGTACTTTGCTGAAATGTTGCACAGAATTTTGGGACATTCTAGGTTTGTTATCAATGTCTGGGATATCAAACAATGGAAAATCCAGGATGGAAAGTAAAAAAATTGTGAAAAGAGTAGTGGCTACTCACTATGTAGTGGAGATGCTGAGTCACAGACAGGGACAGCAAAAGGACTGTCAGAAAGTGAGCTTTTGGCCAACAAGACCTTCGTGTCAAATAGACAACAAGCACGCACACCCGTGCCCCCTCATCACCCTCCCCCTCACACACACACACACACACACACACACACACACACACATACACGTGCGCGTGTACGCACGCACGAGCGCATACGCGTGGGTGCGACCACACTCTGGATGCTGAAGTTGCTGCACGTCCTCAGCAGCCAGCGGATGTGACCTTGTGTCCGTGCGCAATTTTGTGTGCGTACAAGTGTGCGTGAGTGTGAGTGTGTGCTTTTCAACAAAGACCTTGTTGCCAAAATCTGGTCCCACACTCATTCTGTCGGGTAGAATTGAGTAAATCTTACTTACCACAGGAGCTCTTCTACCTCACTCAGGCAGTTCGGAGTGACACTCCTACACCTTTTTGGTTGTTGTTATATGGTACTTATTAGAAATCTTCATAATTTTTCTCAAGCAAGGTATCAGCTGCAGAGATTGCAGTTCTTCGTGTGAGTGAATTAATGTCACTACACTTAACGCTACGTGTATGTATGTAGCCAGCCGGTGAACTACTAGGCGTTTCTTAATATGGTATAAATGCTTTGTTTACAATAGTTTGGAATATTTTAAAACATATGGAAATATTGTCTTTTACATGAGAGACTTGTACGGTTAAATTGTTTTCAAAATGTCGGCTGATTACAGGGTACAGGTAGAGAATGAGCTTGTGACCAGTTCTAGCTGACTAGAATGAAGTGGAAATGGCAGTGGGTGCAGGAGTTGAGGCAATTCCTGTGCCTGTGATGCTTTTCCTACATTATGTTTTCATAGTATCTTCAGTGTATATGCGAGTTTGAAGAGAGAATGTCTGTTGTGATTGCAAAATTTTAAGTGTCAGAGTGTGAATCTGACCATGTATATTCTGTTCTCTCTTGGTGGTCAAGCCTTCTCTTTTCGCTTTAGAGGCCTAAGGTTGAAGTTGACTGTAAAAAATAAATTTTGAAACTGGAACTGATATTTTTTCTTCTGGATTTTGTTGTTTTTTATACCCTAAAGTTGATTGAAATCTGTGAGGTGCAGCAAGTAACTAATGTTTAAACACACACACACACACACACACACACACACACACACACACGATAACTCCTGTGCGATATGCTTGAGGATTTTGTGGGAAAAATAAATTATCCTTTAGATGACCATACACTGGCTAACTGCTGAGTTCCTCGTACAATAAGTTGTGTTTGGGGAGAAGCTAAGGTATGGAGTAGATTCCTGATGTGCCACAGAGTTTTCTTTAGTAGGAAGTGGGACTTGTACTAATCATTTGGTTATTGTGAGAGAGAATTTGCATTCGAGCGATTGATACTATTACCATCTCATTGTCAATCCGTATTGAGTGCAGTCGCCTGAGTGCATCTGTGAACACCACAGGAGTACAGAGCTTCTTCGTATCTTCTTTTTGTCCTCTCTTTGGCTTTCCCTCATACAGAAAATATTATGTTACCTTTTTTCTTCTCTAACATAATTTTTTGCTGCTGTAGTTAGTCTGTGTCTAGGCATTCATCCTTGTGTCAGTTACAAGCTGTGTGTTCCTCTACCGAGCAATTAGGAAGAGGGAGAAAGAACATATTAACACCCAGTCTGTCTCCCGACTCCCTGCTCCCATCCCTCGGAAATGGGGAGACAACACGAGTGTCGCACAGATAAGTGTCGTGTCACACAACCTTTATGGCAACATGTTGTATTTCATATCGCATTGACTCAATGGGAACTGTGCCTAAAAGTCAGTGTTTTATGTACACTGCCGATAACACCACATGGTGGCCCTTGTGGTAACTAGTAGACAGCTTCAGGGAGGGTTAAGGAGTACCTTCTTTCGCTTCTGGTTACAGAAGTATGGCTGGGCGCCACTACTTAATATTGCCACAGTTCGACATATAGTAAATCTTGCGCTGATGCCCAGACCAGTCTGAGTTGTGGTAGGGAGATGGATTGTCTCCACGTGACCTGTGTTTATGTTCAGTGATTTTATTGTTTCCTCTTAGTTTATTGCTCTCACGTTAAATGATAACAAACGGATTTTTGCAGCCGGGAGCTATCAAATGAATTAAAATACTTTCGCATAATTACAGAAGGCTAAAATATGTTATTAGTTTTAGATATTATTTCCATCTTCCTGACAGTCAAGCATGAATCGCCTTGTCGGTTTGCTAAAGAGATTTGGCTTTCATTAATCTTTCCTGTTTTATTTGAAACGAAGTGTTTAATTTCGCACTATTGGCTACTTTCAACTGTTTGCTGCATTTCAAGTGCACATATGGCATTATGCCAGAATAAAGAACCAAACATGAGGTAATACAGTACTGGTACTCCAAGAAAATAGAAAATTTACATGCGAATCCGGACATATGAATGTGCATTTTAAGCCGAATTATGCATTTTCGCATGGTTCGCGAAATTCTGATGCTCTTGAAGTATCCTCTGATGTCTTGTTTCTTGTATGACATAATTTAAGATCTTTTAATGTTTCACACATACGAACATATGGGCTTCCTGCGTCATCATAGCTGCGTATGCTACTTAAGAGTGATCTTGCACTATTATCTGGCACTCTCTTCCAACTGGAAACGAACCTATTTCTAACAGGTCGCAGGAAAATATTGCGAATGGTTGTTGGAAAAACGTTACATTCAAAGCAGATTTCCTTTAACACAAGATGAACTATGTGCGAGAATGTACAATGATTTTCTTAAATCACTAAGCGTTTGACTCTCATTTAAAAATCAGCTCTTTTAGGATGACCATTTAGAAGAATTTTGAGCCCACAATATAAAACATTTACGTCGCTATTAAAAATTTTACTGGCACATTTATATGATTTATCTTAAATTGTAATGCGCGCAAAAAGATCAACATTATATGTGGACGCTTAGCTTCTCTTCCAGCTTATTAATATTAGAGACCAATATTATATGTGAATGCTATGTATATTAATTTAAACCATTAGCTTTTCTTATTTGTGTGTTGGCGCTACTTAAGAGTGATCTTGCTATCGGCCCACTACATCATGTGTCCGTGCTGTCATCAGCTGGCGAGATCACGTGACAATGAGCTATGACTGGCTTACAAAAGCCCCTCGCAATCTCAAGTTCAATGCTTCGGAAAGTGACATGTGGTGTTTGGTGGAATTCAACTTTATACCGTTGCAATACGGAAATATGCAGCGTACATGTTGCTGCACATCAAAGGTCTTTCAAAATGTCGGTATATATAAATATAAACATTCAAAGAATTGATGAGTTTTACAGTACCGAGAAGAGTATACTGTCACTTAACATGGAAAAAATGTATTTTCACCCGGGAGAAAGCTTATTTTTAACTGGGAATTCGATAAAAATCCGGGAATTTTTTTTCTTTGTCCATGTATGCACCCTGTGTGCCTATCTCTGACTCAGTAGCTCCACTGTGTGGTGAGTAGCAGTTATCCTTTCATAATTTTGTTACATTGTGTGGGATATTTTAAAACTGAACAGAACCTCCCCTTTCAACACAGAGAACATGTAGAATTAAAGTATTTTTCAAATATCACCAGATCCCAGGGTGACAAAGTAGTGCAGTAACTTGTGCATCAGCTGACTCAAGTAAACTGAAAATGTCCAGGGGTTCATGAGTTGGCGGCAATTCCTGCATCTTTGGTATTTGTTTTATTATCATCATTGTATGTGAGAACCATATAAGTGTGAAACGAGAATGTCTGTTCTAATTGTAGTGACAGGAACACAAAACTACAAATTTGGTTTACATCTCTACTGCAGCTGTTATTCGCCAAAACGTGCGAAAATGGGTCTTACAGTGACTACAGTATCAGTAACATTGTATTGTGAGAGTCTGTGAGTGACTGGCTATCGTATCAAATATTGTAAACTTACCACTGGTCCTCTATATACTGGCACTGTGATGGAGTCTTATGTTCTAGCTGGTCTCTCATATATTTGGTTGGGTAGAATTCTGGAAATTTTACTGGCCACAGGAGTTCTTCGACCTCACGCAGATGGTTCGTAGTGACACTCGCCATGTGCTGATGCGTGTTGTCCTGTTGAAAAATGGCACACACTGTTGTCTGACAGATAGCATGTGAGGATAGAGGATGTTTGTGACCAGTACGTCACTCTGTGCCATCCGAAAGTGAAGTCGTACCTGATATCCCTCCACACTGTGATGCCGGAATAACACAGCTGTGCCTCTCTTTCCAAAATATAGAAGGAATGGGAACTACCTTACGGTCACTGCCACTCTCGCTGACGATGGCCGTCTGGGTTAGTGCAGATCTGCGATCAGTCACTGGATACTGAGCGACACCATCGCTCGGCACTCCACACTTCCGGTGACGGCACCAGTCCAAATGCAGCCGTGCATGTTGCAGTATTAACTGCAGCCTCTGCACCAGATAATATTATTGGTCCGTCTGCTGGAAGTCTGTGACCAGCGCTGTTGGATGACACGAGAGTGTTGCAGTAAGATGATTACTTGTTGTTGGCTGGAAGGTGCAGATGTGAAGACTTTACTATCTTTGACACGAAATTACATGCAATCTTGTGGGCATTGGAGCAAATGAGGCGTGATTCGTGAACTAAATTCCTTGTCTGTTCAGATTCTCTGAGTGCCCTTTATCCTCTACAGTGCTTGTACCTAGCAGATAATGTAGTCTAGAACATCCAGGACACCATCTTCTAACCAAAACAGTCTGGGAAGAAGATGCCTTTCTGCTGGGTGGCAGGACAAATGGATATTATGGAGAATGAAAGGGAGAATGTTGCAGCCAAGGAGGCATGTCACCATCCTCAGTTCATTCAGTGTGCCATCCCCCTGCATGCTATCATCTCGCTGTTGAGATACAGTCTTGTGTCAATGGAAGGATAAATGGTTGGAAGTGACAGACAGTTAGCTTCATCTAGTGAAGCCCTCAACACGGCTGTAGCATACCTACTTGCTGCCACGTCGACAGCATGAGGTCCTTCTTACTCGTCTTCACATAGGTCACAGCCCTACGACACGGGCTTTTTCTCCTGCGCGAGGACCCTCCGATGCGTGGTGCGTGTGGCATAAGGATCCCTGTACACTACATTTAATTATACTGTGTTTCATTTTCAGACAAGAGATTTACCAAGAGATCTGTCCACTATTTTAAATGACTTTCTAACAAATGTGGTTAGAATTTTACAGTTTTGGGAGTCATCCAACATTTTTCTCAAGATTTTAGGGAGATAGTCTTAATGTGTTGCCAATGTGACTGGCTCACCCAGTTCTTTTGTAAGTGGCCAGCTGGTCAGATTTGCCTGTGCTGTTGTTTTAGCTGCTCTATCGCTTTAGTTGCATTTTGATCGTTGGTATTCCACAGTCGTATCGCGTGTGGAATAGTGATTGAGTGAGTGAATGCAAGTGAGGTGGGAGTGAGCGCATGAGTGTTGTTTTGTGGGTTTCATCCTCACTGTGTGCAACAGTTTTAGTGAGTTCATCCACATTGTTTCCTTTTAAAATATGACAGGACACAGATAACTCCATCATAGAGTGCCGATTACACACACACACACACACACACACACACACACACACACACACACACACACACACACTGTATTTTCTCTGTTAATCTTCGAACAGCAGACTATACGTACACCATTCTGGGGGAATTTCTTCCCAGTTTGGAACTGCAGATACTTGTACGGTTAAATTGTTTTCAAAATGTCGGCTGATTACAGGGTCACAGGTAGAGAATGAGCTTGTGACCAGTTCTAGCTGACTAGAGTAAAGTGGAAATGCCGAGGGGTGCAGGAGTCTAAGGCAATTCCTGTGCCTGTGATGCTTTTCCTACACTATGTTGTCACAGTATCTTCAGTGTATATGCGAGTTTGAAGCAAGAATGTCTGTTCTGGTTGCAAAATTTTAAGTGTGTCACTCTCATCTTGTTGGAGTGATAATCTGACCATGTATATTCTGTTCTCTGTTGGTGTCAGGTCTTCTATTTTCGCTTTATAAGCCAAAGGTTGAAGCAAATTGTAAACAATAAATTTTATAACTGGAACTGACATTTTTTTCTTCTGGATTTTGTTGTTTTAAATATCCTGAAAGTTGATTGAAATTTGTGCTTCTTAATTTTTTTGTCCTTACAGGTTTGTGAGCTACAGCAAGTGCAGACAGCACAAGATTATAGACCTGTGTTTAAAACACTGATACTATTTCTGTCTCACTGTCAATCCATATTGAATGCAATCACCTGAGTGCAGCTGTGAACACCACAGGAATACAGAGTTCCTTCGTATCTTCTTTTTGTCCTTTCTGAGGCTTTCTCTCGTACAGAAAATATTATGTTACCTTTTTTCCTCATGAACATAATTTTTTGCTGGTGTCGCATCTCTGCGTCAAGGCATCTTTTGCAAATGTTCACATCAACTTTTCTTCATCCTTGGGTCAGTTGTAAGCTGCATGTTCACTTATCAAGCAATTAGGAAGGGGAGAAAGAACATATTAACACCCAGTCTGTCTCTCGACTCCCTGCTCCCATCCCTCGGAAATGGGGAGACAACACGAATGTTGCACAGATAAGTGTCTTGTCACACAACCTTTATGGCAACATGTTGTATCGCATATCACATTGAATTGGGAACTGTGCCTAAAAGTCAATGTTTGATATACACTGCCGGTAACACCACATGGTGGCCCTTGTGGTAACTAGTCGACAGCTTCAGGGAGGGTTAAGGAGGTAAAACTCTGTGCCTATGGCAGTGGAAGTGGAAAGCCACTTTGGGAAGTCTCTTGAGGTTAGCACTGAAGAACAATTAATTTCTGGAACAAATATTGATAGGAATAAAAGCATCCACGTGAGTGTTGTGTGGAAAGGGCAAGTAAAATTGTGTTTATGTTAGTGCTAAAAATAATTTCAAAATCAAGTAGTTGCATTAAGACAACTGTAGCAAAGAAAGGGAAGGTAAAAACTAGTCAGATATGAACTGATGAAAAGCAGTTTGTGAAATATAAGAACAATTATAAATGTAGTGGAATGATGGATTTCTCTACATATATAAAAATAAGGGTAGCTGCTCGTTTTGCAGAGGACATCTAGTATTCATTTTTCATTTCTCTATTATGGCAGTTATTTATAAAATATCTGTGAAGGAAAAAAATGCAAACAGCCACTTTTTTTGAATGAACATTAATTGCTTTTGTGCCTAAGCTGATCATCAGACGGCACAGAGAACTTCTTTACAAATTTCGTATTTTTTGTGTTTGTTTTGGTCACACGGTTCCAGTAATTTCTTCTCTGTTAACTGGAGGTTTCCTTTACATGATTTATCAATTCTAAGATATACAGTTGCCCCCTCCCCCCTCCAAATAATTGTTAACTGGAATACTCTTGCAGTTCCTTGTGGTTGCTCTTTTATGCTGTTCAGACTATTAGAGATAAAATAACTTACTTAGCCTTTATCCAAGTCCTAAAGTGACCACACTGTTGTATTATCTCTTTGTAGGTGACCTGCTGTCAGTGATAGATTTTCTTTGGTCTACCAGATCATTAAATACTGTAAACATTCTTTTCATCGGTTCTCATTGCACGAAGAAGAATCTCTTACATTTGAAGCTTCTGTATACTACTTTGCTGAAATGTTGTACAGAATTTCGGGACATTCTAGGTTTGATATCAATGTCTGGGATATCAAACAATGGAAAATCCAGGATGGAAAGTAAAAAAAAAAAAAAAATTGTGAAAAGGGTAGTGGCTACTCACTATGTAGTGGAGATGCTGAGTCACGGATAGGCACAATAAAGGGACTGTCAGAAAGTGAGCTTTTGGCCGACAAGGCCTTCATGGAAAATAGACAACACGCACGCACACGTGTGTGTGCCCCCACCCTACACACACGGCCACAGTCTGTGGCTGCTAAAGCTACTGCCTGGCTTCAGGAGCCAGTAACTGTGGCCCTGTGTGTGTGTGTGTGTGTGTGTGTGTGTGTGTGTGTGTGTGTGTGTGTGTTTTTCAACAAAGGCCTCGTTGGCCAAAAGCTCACTTTCTGACAGTCTTTTTCATGTGCCTATTTCTGATTCAGTAGCTCCACTGCATAGTGATTAGCAGTTATCCTTTCATAATATTGTTACATTGTGTGGGATATTTTAAAACTGAACAGAACCTCCCCTTTCAACAGAGAGAACATATAGAATTAAAGTATTTTTCAAATATCACCAGATCCCAGGGTGACGAAGTAGTGCAGTAACTTGTGGATCAACTGACTCGAGTAACCTGAAAATGTCCAGGGGTTCACGAGTTAGAGGCAATTCCTGCATCTTTGGTATTTGTTGTATTATCCTCATTGTATGTGAGAACCGTATAAGCATGAAGTGAGAATGACTGTTATAATTGTCGAGACGGGAACACAAAACTACAAATTTAGTTTACATCTCTGCTACAGCAGTTATTCGCCAAAATGTGGGAACGTGCGTCTTAAAGTGACTACAGTATCCGTCACATTGTATTGTGAGAGTCTGTGAGTGACTGGCTATCATATCAAATATTGTAAACTTACCACTGCCCCATGTAAGTTCTCACCACTCAAAGGAAATTCTCATGTTTCAATGTGCTAGACCTTTACCGAAATGTGACGATGTTGCAGCCTGGCGGGGTGTCCGGAGGCAGCAGTGTGCAACACGTATCGGGCAGCACGCGCTGCCGTGTCGACTGGCTCCCTGGGCGTCGTGGTGGCACACTGGTCCGGTTCGCATCACCTGACACCCCACACCTTCGGCTGGCCCGGCTTCCTCGCCGGCTGCGGACTCGCCTGGAATCCAGATACGCATTGGGTAACATTTCTTGTGAAACTTGGTATACCACTATTTTTCTCTTTCCGGGAGCTGCCCAATGCTGTTATTAAAGTACGCCGCAAACTGCCGATTATGTGAGTGCAGATTATCTGGCTTACAGAATATGCGTGCATGGTTTAGTATTTAAAAAAAAAAAGTGAAATCTGTAATATTCTGTCATAATTAGAAAGAATTTTAGTTTAGAATACAAATTAGTAATTTTGATAACCCATATGTTGAAAGCATCTGCCAGTGAGAAGTATTAGATACCGTTTAGACGAATAACATTTCACACTCTTTGTGTAGTACAAGGAAAGACGCGAGCGAGTAGGAAGTAAGTTGTGTAACATGTACTTTGCGCTGGTGTTTGTTTTCATAAGTGCGATATTATACGGGAGGCATGGAATAGGAGAAAATGACAGCATGTGGCGAGAAGGAAATGGCTTCACCAGCTGTGGGCAGGCCGTTTTACATTTTGGCATCGTGGTTTGGTAATAAATGGCTTCACCAGCTGTGGGCAGGCCGTTTTACATTTTGGCATCGTGGTTTGGCAATGGCTTGACCTTCAAAGAGCAACAACACTTTCCAAGAATGAAACAAATAGAAGATGGTTTTGTGACAAATGAAATATATTGGAATCTTAAAAAATGTTGAGCCTTTGAGGCATATCTCGTATGTAAAGTTGTGTACTACTCATATTCACGAAAAACACTAATGATCTCTATAGCAATTCAAGGAACTGTATGTTTATAAAAGGAAAGTACTGTAGAGTCTCGATTATCCGACCTAAACCGGCCATGGCAAGGTCGGATTCGCGAGAAGGTCGGATAACACGGAAAAAAATACAAAAAAAGCACAAAAATTAAACTAAAGTAGGCCAAATGAGTTAAACATTTAACACAGTACAAATCAAATTAGACTGAATAGATATTTACTGTGTGAAGAAGTTAGTAATTGTCTTTTGTTTGCCTGCTTTTTGCCGTTTCTTTGCTGCTAAATCACTAGTCTCTAAAAGTAAAATCTCGGTAGACAGGGTTTCCTGCAGTTGCTCAACATATTTTAAAGCAGTTTCTACGGCCTTGTGTCCTTTGTAGTTTCGTAGTTAGAAATCTTAGGCGCGCTTTCCTCCACTACATCCAGTTCTTCGTCTTCTTCTTTTTCGTGTACCATGTTGACTATTTCTTAATCTGTCACTTCAAATTCTTCATCTTGGACAATCCATTCATTTATGTCATCTAGTGTGTCGTCAGCACATCCCGGAACTTTACATAAAAAGGTTTGAGCATTCAGATGACAGTTTCTGCCAAGAGAGAGAGAGGAGACAGCAACGATAGTCAGTTCGGTCTGTTGGCACCCACTGTTCGTTACTTGGGTGTTAATTGCATACAGTATGTTCCCATACTGCTAGACTCTGAAATCTACTAATGGGAAAAGCAACATATTGCCTAAAAATTCTAATATCAGTTCAAATAAAAGAATCGGAGGAGTATTTCGCAATGCAGTGACCAGTCTCGAGCAACCGGCAGTGGTCACCTTTGGACTAAATGCACATGTTGCAAGCATTTCGTGTTGTGTTGTGTTGTCAACAGTGCTGCAAGGAACAGTGGGTAGAGGTCGAGATAATGTATGTGAGGGGAAAGTCGGTCTCAGCATTGTGAAATACTGATATGGTGTTCAGTGAGGAAAAAAAAATCACTAATTGACCAGTATCACCTTCTAACATTATTGACATAACACAGCAACTGGCCTACCTCATTCATAATGTCTGTCCCAAGGATTTTTACCCTTACAAGCTGCAGGAGATGAAAGCCTGGGAAGTGATAAGTACAGATTTAGATGTATGTTGAGAACACCATCTGTGTGGAACTGTACAGGTCTCTTACAAGGATACGTGGGCCAGTCCAGTAGCCAATAATATCATTCCACCAAATGGCATTCGACCTCATGGGGGGGGGGGGGGGGGGTCTTCCTGTGGGAGAATACCTCAACGGTCAGTAATTCAGCTCGCATAATGGTGAATTCTTCTGACAGGAAACACCTTTGGTAGCAAACAGTTCAGCACTTGTAGTGACAGACTGTAATCGTAGCAGACACACTCAGATAGTAAAGAACTCGGTGCGTGCAGTGGTCAGCTCGATGTCTTGATGTGCTCGTGTTTCTGCTAGGAGCCCTTCTCACCACAAGATTGTACCACTGAAAGTGCCATTCTGACGACAAACCCTTGCTACGATGCTGGGAGTCAACACGACATTTTTATCTTCACCAATTTTGGCTTTCTATTTTTAGGTTTATGGAGAACAGTCCTTTCCTTGAATAGTAAAACACTACTGATGATTAAACTTTATGAAACATTGGGAATTTTACAAATCCTCTCTATTCCTTATTTATAAGCATTATTTAAACACTTTTATTGCTGTTCTATTCGCACTGTGAGGTGTTAAATGAATTCTGAAGCTCTTCAACAGAATAATTCTGTATGTTTCTCCTTCCCTAAATGTGTGCTATGCGGGAACCATTGCATTAACTACGAGTCCAAATAAATAATAGATTTTATAATTCGGTTGTATACACAGTATCCTAGATGTTCTTTGGAAATGAATAAGAATTGACAATAGTTTTAGCTTACAGTGGTTGTTTTTTCTGTGTAATTGTCTTCTCTAATACTTCAATTTATTGTTTATACAATGGTCATTGCAAAAGTGATGGCAAATGTTATTTGTCTCAGAAATGGTAACGAATTTAAAAAAAATTGAAATTTGCAAATGGAAGGTTAGTTCATATGTAAATGTTGCTTGTAGGGAGATGGATACACACACACACCACCATAAAGATATAGCACGAGAACAAAGATGAAACTTCTTTTTATTTCAAACACGTTATAGTGTCAGTTGCAACAGTACACATTAGTACAGAGGAGGAACACGAGTCTGTGACATCTTAGAGTCTCTTGAAATACTCTCCTAATGAATCCATCACACATTGCCGCCACTGTATAAGGTACCGAATAGCCATGATCTCACGATGAGCGTACTGTCAGGTCTCACGTGTCGCTGTTGTGGCAACAGAGGGTATATGCTCTGGGAAACGCTGCACACAAGTGTCTACCGACTTCAAAATGTGTCAAAGGCTTTAGGATGAAGTCTACACAACACTTTGTAACAACAAAATGTGGCGTCAAAACTGTTACAGTTACATTTGTTCGTTGCGTTGCTAGCAGTCTCATGTGCATGCACAGAGCTGAAGTTGTGTGTGAGCAGCACCTTCTCCTCCTCCTAGACCTTCAAGTGTGGCTGTTAAATGTATAAGCAGTAGCTGCAAGCAACCAGATGCTACCTGGAAAATTGTTTCTGGCGCACCCAAGCTACCAGTTACCTGAATGCACAGACCGATCAAGATTTGTACAGCGAGTAGTCTCCACGTGTCCCGTGTTTACATTTTGTGATATTGCTTTTCTCTCTTTGTTTACAGCTCTCACATCGAATGGAAACAAAACTAATTTCTGTGGCTGGAAATTATCAAATGAATTAAAATAAATTAATATAATTATGGGAAACTAGTTTCAATTTTGTGATTTCACTTTATTTCCACGTTATTGGCAATCAAGCATAAATCGCCTGGAAGAACAATGAAGTTATTTTTGTCAGTTTGCTAAGTAAATTTTGTTTTTATTAATCTTTTCTGCTGAGGCAGTGAATTTATTTGGAATGAAGTGTTACACTCCAAACTATTAGCTAGTCCAACCGTTCGCTGAATTTCAAGTGCACATTTTCATCTTCTGGTATGTTTGGGCATGAAAAAAGGTTTCCCAAAAACTACACTGAAAAGCTTTAGCAGAATTTTACTTATCTGTCATCTGTAAAACACAGTATTTTTCAATCACAAGACATAGTTCAGCACTTGTCTGGCACCTCCTCTAAGCTTGACTTCTTAATTGGTGTTGTTTATGGCATAAGTTCACAGAATGCCATTCTTCAATAAATTATACGCTGGGAGCACACTGTGTTTTATCATTGTTGACTTCCCACAAAGGTTTATAATTACTCCTGGAGTAGAACATAAACTGCCAATTATACAGTTTCTGGGTTTCACAAGTAACCTTGTTAATTTTTATGCGATTGGGAAAAGTCATGACATGCTCACTTTTCTTAGTTCTGATGTATACAAACAACTTTTTTATTTTTGTAAGAGATTTGTATTCCTTATTACTAGCTTTTTGATTTGCTGTAAACTTGATTGGAAATGGTCCTAAACAGTTTTGCAGTGTGCAAATAATAATAATAATGATAAAGTCCATGTTGAAGCCACCACACAGCAAAATATTAAGGTATTTTGAGTTGTAGAATCTAGTTGTAGAAGGAATATTGTGCCAATCATCCTATGTTCTACAATTCTGTATGTCCCTTCCAGACAACATGCCGCACTGCTGCACACGATCACATGACGCCTCACTATATACGAATTTCCAAACAGAAATGTGACGAAAAGTGTATGACCAGACCAAACACCAAGTGCAAGTTTCCTCTGTCGTCATAGTTGCATATGTACAGGAATCCTGTCTTCTAGCAACTGCTCAAATGAAGTAAAAATTTCTAACAGGTTGCAGAAAAATATTGCGAGTGGTGGTTTGAGAAGTGTGACTTTAAAAATAAATTTCTTTTAAACAAGGTGAATTATGTTATGTGTTAGACTCTATGATGAATTTCTCAAATCATTGACTCTCATTCAAATCGTAACACTTCAAGTACCAACCACTTAGAAAAATTTTGGGCCCAGAAGATGCCCTTATTTCAAATTTTACCATTACATTTGCATTTGATATATCGTAAAGGGGCATCACATGGTAAAAAAGACCAGTATTCTATGAGAAAGCTTAGCTTTTCTTGAAGCTATAATACATGTTTGTTAATGTAAATGATGAATTTTCGTGTTGTGTGTTTGCGCTATTTAACAGTGATATCATTATTAGCTTACTACGTCCTCAGACGTACTACATGTCCTATACCTTGAATATCTGCTGTAATTTGCTGTCAAGATAATGTAACGTGAGCTGTGACAGGCCAGAAGTGCATTGCTATCTCGATTTAAGTGCTCTGTTTGATGGAATTCGAATTTTACTTTTGGAATACAAAAATATGCAGCATACACATTGCTGCATATCAAAGATCTTTTCAAGATGCATTTTTTGATGGGTTTCCTTAGCTTTCCTAAAGTGCCAGGAAGTTCCATGCCAATGTATAAATCCTTTAGCATTCAAAGAATTGATAAGTTTTGTAGTTCCGAGTGTAATTATATTGTCAATTACATGGAGAAAGTGTATTTTCAACCAGAAAAATATGTATTTTCACACAGGAAGAAGCACAATTTCATCTGGGGTATGCGAGAAAAGTGCAGGATATTTTTTTATCCATGTATACACCTGAGACAATGTCTTAAAGCTGTACACAATGGATCTTTCAGTTTTGGTATGAGGTTATAAACCCAGGTGATATTGTAAGTCTGGCAAATATGGTGGATGCTCCAGTACTTCCCATCCCCATTGTGCAAGCAGATTCCTCACACACATTGCTGTACGGGTGCTCCCAATGTCCTGGAGAATTAATGCATCGTGTAAACAATCGGGGCATTTCTCCCAAATAGCACGTCATAGGTGTCGTTGCAGGAAAGTGCAATAGTAGTACTGCACATTAAGAGTTCGTCCATGTGGTGGTGCAAAATGGCACAAAATCACTCCTCTAATGTCATAGGCTATGATGACCATTAACTTGACAGGTGAGGGATTGCAAAGAAATTTCTGCCTGTGTGGTCAACTTAGATGATGGCATTCTGCAGATAACGAGCCCTGGCACAAAATTCACCTGTGGCAGTGATTCTCGAAAATATATTGTCTCCCTCCTACCAGTAACATGCTAGATGCACTCGACAAGTCTTATAAGCTGTCTGCTTTTCACCTTCATTTGGTGCATGAGGAACCACTTCACAGCAACTTTACATATGTGTAGTTCATTGTGTAAAATCCTGTAGATTGTTGTCTTCTCAATACCAGTGTGACACTGTAATTTATGTAGCATCCATCTTCTGTCATTCTACAAGCGTTGCAAAATCTGGGTACAAGTGTAGTCCGTATGCATTGTTAGCCATTGCAGCTCTGCCATGCCTGAATGCATTCACCCACCAAGTAACTGTTCAGTATGGCAGAGCAGCTCTCCCTCTGCATCCACGGGCTCCTCGTGGCATTTTCACGCATTCCTTTGACGGTGAAGTATAATCTTTATGTAAGAGCACTGTTCAAGTCAAGTGACACCCCTGTTGAATGGCTGCTCAGGTCACACTGTGGCGTCTGTCCTCACTTCGTTCTCCTGGAAAGGACTGCCATGTAGTGTCACATGATGTTACTGTGGATTCTTGGGGAGACTCCTGATGCCATGGAATGCATGTAGTATTTAATGTACTGTTGTGTACTGTTGCAATTGTCAGTAAAACACATTTGCAACAACAAACTTTTTTTGTCAAACAATGGAAAATCCAGGATTGAATGTAAATTTCTTTGTCTCTTTTTCTCGTGTAATATCTTTATGGTTGTGTGGATGTTCATCCATCTTCCTACATGTAATGTTTACGTATGAACTGACCTTCCATTTGCATATTTCAGAATTTTTAAATTCATTACCATTTTCGAAACACAAAGTATTTCCATGACTTTTCCAATGACCCACTTAGTAATACCCATACCATATGTTGGTTGTAGCTATTAATGGTTATATTCTGTACAAAATATTCGTTCTAATTTCTCTATAAACACACATTTCTTAACTTCCTAATCTGCTGACCACTACTTGAAATTGGCCCCACTGCAGTTGTGCTGTACAGTAGAAAGAACCAGTTGAGAGTTTCAAAGAGTTCCACACTGCCTACTGGCTCGTGGTACCCTCGGAGGGCACATGGCGTAAGGAATTGATATGACAGAACGTTTGCTCTTCCTAGAACGCAACGTTAATAACATACCCTAAAATACTTGCTCACTGTATGTAAGAATGTAAGGGGAACAATACTGCTGCTTGAACTGGAACGAAGACCTAGAAACGTAATAAGAAAATTCTAAAAATCTATAAAGAAATAAACAAAGATAAGTATTACAAGCTTGTTTAGTTTCAAAACTTGTAAAAATCTTAGGGAATAACAGTTTGTGGTGAAGTCTTTATTGTAAATAACCACAGCTCCTGCCTTTTGGACAAACATTAGCTTCAGCTTCAATTTAACTTATAATAATGATGTTGTTGTTGTCCTCAGTCCTGAGACTGGTTTGATGCAGCTCTCCATGCTACTCTATCCTGTGCAAGCTTCTTCATCTCCCAGTACCTACTGCAACCTACATCCTTTTGAATCTGCTTAGTGTACTCATCTCTCGGTCTCCCTCTACGATTTTTACCCTCCACACTGCCCTCCAATGCTAAATTTGTGATTCCTTGATGCCTCAAAACATGTCCTACCAACCGATCCCTTCTTCTAATCAAGTTGTGCCACAAACTTCTCTTCTCCCCAATCCTATTCAATACTTCCTCATTAGTTATGTGATCTATCCACCTTATCTTCAGTATTCTTCTGTAGCACCACATTTCGAAAGCTTCTATTCTCTTCTTGTCCAAACTAGTTATCGTCCATGTTTCACTTCCATACATGGCTACACTCCAAACAAATACTTTCAGAAACGACTTCCTGATACATAAATCTATATTCGATGTTAACAAATTTCTCTTCTTCAGAAACACTTTCCTTGCCATTGCCAGTCTACATTTTATATCCTCTCTACTTTGACCATCATCAGTTATGTTACTTCCTAAATAGCAAAATTCCTTTACTACTTTAAGTGTCTCATTTCCTAATCTAATTCCCTCAGCATCACCCGATTTAATTTGACTACATTCCATTATCCTCGTTTTGCTTTTGTTGATGTTCATCTTATATCCTCCTTTCAAGACACTGTCCATTCCGTTCAACTGCTCTTCCAAGTCCTTTGCTGTCTCTGACAGAATTACAATGTCATCGGCGAACTTCAACATTTTTATTTCTTCTCCATGAATTTTAATACCTACTCCAAATTTTTCTTTTGTTTCCTTTACTGCTTGCTCAATATACAGATTGAATAACATCGGGGAGAGGCAACAACCCTGTCTCACTCCTTTCCCAACCACTGCTTCCCTTTCATGCCCCTCGACTCTTATGACTGCGATCTGGTTTCTGTACAAATTGTAAATAGCCTTTCGCTTCCTGTATTTTACCACTGCCACCTTTAGAATTTGAAAAAGAGTATTCCAGTCAACATTGTCAAAAGCTTTCTCTAAGTCTACAAATGCTAGAAACGTAGGTTTGCCTTTTCTTAATCTTTCTTCTAAGATAAGTCGTAAGGTCAGTATTGTCTCACGTGTTCCAACATTTCTACGGAATCCAAACTGATCCTCCCCGAGGTCCGCATCTACCAGTTTTTCCATTCGTCAGTAAAGAATTCGCGTTAGTATTTTGCAGCTGTGACTTATTAAACTGATAGTTCGGTAATTTTCACATCTGTCAGCACCTGCTTTCTTTGGGATTGGAATTATTATATTCTTCTTGAAGTCTGAGGGTATTTCGCCTGTCTCATACATCTTGCTCACCAGGTGGTAGAGTTTTGTCATGACTGGCTCTCCCAAGGCCGTCAGTAGTTCTAATGGAATGTTGTCTACTCCGGGGGCCTTGTTTCGACTCAGGTCTTTCAGTGCTCTGTCAAACTCTTCACGCAGTATCGAATCTCCCATTTCGTCTTCATCTACATCCTCTTCCATTTCCATAATATTGTCCTCAAGTACATCGCCCTTGTATAAACCTTCTATATACTCCTTCCACCTTTCTGCCTTCACTTCTTTGCTTAGAACTGGGCTGCCATCTGAGCTCTTGATATTCATACACGTGGTTCTCTTCTCTCCAAAGGTCTCTTTAATTTTCCTGTAGGCAGTATCTATCTTACCCCTAGTGAGATAAGCCTCTACATCCTTACATTTGTCCTCTAGCCATCCCTGCTTAGCCATTTTGCACTTCCTGTCGATCTCATTTTTGAGACGTTTGTATTCCTTTTTGCCTGCTTCATTTACTGCATTTTTATATTTTCTCCTTTCATCAATTAAATTCAATATTTCTTCTGTTACCCAAGGATTTCTAGCAGCCCTCGTCTTTTTAGCTACTTTATCCACTGCTGCCTTCACTACTTCATCCCTCAGAGCTACCCATTCTTCTTCTACTGTATTTCTTTCTCCTATTCCTGTCAATTGTTCCCTTATGCTCTCCCTGAAACTCTGTACAACCTCTTGTTCTTTCAGTTTATCCAGATCCCATCTCCTTAATTTCCCACATTTTTGCAGTTTCTTCAGTTTTAATCTACAGGTCATAACCAATAGATTGTGGTCAGAGTCCACGTCTGCCCCTGGAAATGTCTTACAACTTAAAACCTGGTTCCTAAATCTCTGTCTTACCATTATATAATCTATCTGATACCTTTTAGTATCTCCAGGGTTCTTCCATGTATACAACCTTCTTTCATGATTCTTAAACCAAGTGGTAGCTATGATTAAGTTGTGCTCTGTGCAAAATTCTACTAGGCGGCTTCCTCTTTCATTTCTTAGCCCCAATCCATATTCACCTACTATGTTTCCTTCTCTCCCTTTTCCTACACTCGAATTCCAGTCACCCATTACTATTAAATTTTCGTCTCCCTTCACTATCTGAATAATTTCTTTTATTTCATCGTACATTTCTTCAATTTCTTCCTCATCTGCAGAGCTAGTTGGTATATAAACTTGTACTACTGTAGTAGGCGTGGGCTTCGTGTCTATCTTGGCCACAATAATGTGTTCACTATGCTGTTTGTAGTAGCTTACCCGCATTCCTATTTTCCTATTCATTATTAAACCTACTCCTGCATTACCCCTATTTGCTTTTGTATTTATAACCCTGTATTCGCCTGACCAAAAGTCTTGTTCCTCCTGCCACCGAATTTCACTAATTCCCACTATATCTAACTTTAACCTATCCATTTCCCTTTTTAAATTTTCTAACCTACCTGCCCGATTAAGGGATCTGACATTCCACGCTCCGATCCGTAGAACGCCAGTTTTCTTTCTCCTGATAACGACATCCTCTTGAGTAGTCCCCGCCCGGAGATCCGAATGGGGGACTATTTTACCTCCGGAATATTTTACCCAAGAGGACGCCATCATCATTTAATCATACAGTAAAGCTGCATGTCCTCGGGAAAAATTACGGCTGTAGTTTCCCCTTGCTTTCAGCCGTTCGCAGTACCAGCACAGCAAGGCCGTTTTGGTTAATGTTGCAAGGCCAGATCAGTCAATCATCCAGACTGTTGCCCCTGCAACTACTGAAAAGGCTGCTGCCCCTCTTCAGGAACCACACGTTTGTCTGGCCTCTCAACAGATACCCCTCCGTTGTGGTTGCACCTACGGTACGGCCATCTGTATCGCTGAGGCACGCAAGCCTCCCCACCAACGGCAAGGTCCATGGTTCATAGGGGGGGGGAATAATGATGATAATAATAATAATATAGAAACTGGATTGTGGAAACTATATTGTATTCCTCAGAAGACTGCATCCAGTATTAAAGCAGATTTGCAAAATTCCTTTTACTTATTTAGACTGAAATCTATACGATCTAATGTCACCTGTTATTACATGCACTGAAGGTGACTATGTAATAGTTGAAATCTAGATCAACTGAAATAAAATGATGATTTTCATGGCCAGCTGTTGTTCTTTTTCCGTTGTTTATTCCCTTTAGTGTTCTGAATACACTCTGCTGCAACAGTAAGTTATAAGAAATGTTACAATATATAAGGGAACATCAATTTATTAACTGTCAGCTCAATTGAAATCTGGGAGTCACTACAACAAACTCACTCTAAATCTTATGTGATTAATTTTTCTCTTACAGAATAGCAAGATGTGTGCTTCTATCCTTTAGTGATTATTAGGACCTTTAGTTGTAATTCAGCAGCAGCCTGAAACGTGGTGTGTTGCATGTCGTCCGGCATACTCGTTACTAGCTCTGTTGGTCATGTGTCGTCACCCCTCTGAGATCAGAGAGCGTGTGAAACATGGGCGCTGGGCTTCCTGAATGTTAATGTACGTTATTGAGTCACTCTTCATTACATTCCAATGTGACGATGTAAGTGTCGCTCCTCGTGATGTATTTATTGTGACCAGTTTTTGTTCTGTCGCATTAGCGTTAAGCCAGTCGTGAGGTGGGCTGTTGGCGTTACAGAGTGCTGCTTTAACTGCAGGATTACCTGCACAACTCGCTGCCCGACCTGCTGGACGCTCACGTCTTCCTTGACTCGGCGGGTGTAATGGGTGCCGCAGTCGTCGGCCTGGGCCGCGCGGAGACGTACGTGACGTACGCGGGGCGCGAGCTCGGTGGCGGTGCCGAACTGGCTGACCTGCCCCCACAGGGGGGGTCGACGCTGTACCGCCTGCTCACGGACCCCGACAACGTTGCCCTGGACTGCCTCTCTGTTGACCTCTTTGCTGTGAGTAGAAGTTTCTGTTTCAGTGCAGATTTATATTTTATGTTCTCAAAAATATTTCTTCTTGTTCTTTGCCATCTATTTTCATATCCTGAGCAAAAATAAAATCGTAAAATTGTACCCTCTAGCTGTGAACTTGCACGTCCACTTGCTGTGGCACAGACTTCTATAGACAGCATGTCCGCGGCTCATGGTCTAGTGGCTAGCGTTGCTGTCTCTGGATGACAAGCTCCCGGGTTTGATTCCTGGCCAAGGGATGGGGTGTTTGTATTATCATCATCATTTCATCATCGTTCATTCATTCATGAAAGTGATGAGATTGGACTGAGTAAATATTGGGAATATGTACAGATGCTAATAACCATGCAGTTGAGCATCCTACAAACCTAATGTCATTATCGTCATCATAATATTCACAGCACACTCATATGTACTATTAAACTTACCGAGATCTCCATGAGCTTCAGTGTAAATTTTACAAATTTCATCAGAACTTAATGTGCATGTAAGAAGAGAGCAAATACACAAAAGCTAAAGCTGTTTCTGAACAGATGAATGCAGCTTTGGAGAACGTTAGTATATTATACATAAAGTAGCTTGAGGAGGTCATATATGTTCTGAAGCAGATATGATGTTTATATTGTCTCCATCAACGTGTCTTGAAATGAGCGTAATTTTGGCCACCCGTCACTTTTACATTACTGAAATTGAAGCAGATATGTTGTTGTCGTCGTTGATCATCTTGAGTCTGAAGACTGGTTTGATGCATTATCCCGTGTGAGCATCTTCAGCTCTGAATAAATACTGGAGTCTACATCCTTTTGAATCTGTTTGCTGAATTCATCTCTTGATCTCCCTCTGCAAGATCCCCTCTCCCCAATGCTTCTTCTGAATACTAAATTGGTGATTCTGAGTTAGAATGCATTCTATCAACGGATCCCTTCTGTAAGTCAAGTTGTACCACAAATTAGACCTACCCCTGCATTACGCTTGATTCATTTTGTATTTATAACATTGTACTCACCTGATCAGAAGTCATGTTCCTCCTGTCACCAAACTTCACTAATTCCTGCTACATTTAACTTCAATCTATCCATTTCCCCCTCTTTAAATTTTCTATCCTACTTGCCCACATAAGGGTCTAACATTCCAAACTCTGACCCATAGAATGGCAGTTTTGCTTCTCTTGATGACGACATCCTCTCGAGTAGTCCTCAGCCGGAGATTCGAATGGGGTTCTATTTCACCTCCAGAATATTTTAACTGAGAGGATGCTGTCAGCATGTAACCATACAGTAAAGCTGTTTGCCCTCAAGAAAAATTGTAGGTTCCCCTCACTAAGTCATTCGCAGAACTAGCAAACCCATATTGGCTCATTTTACAAGGGTAGGTCAGTCAGTCATCCATATTGCTTCTCCTGAAGTATTGAGAAGGCTGCTGCCCCTCTTCACGGGTTACTCCTGGCTCTCCAGAGGTAACCCACCATTGGGACCATACTTATGGTACAGTTATCTGTATTGTTGAGGCCCACAAGCTGCCACACCGAGGTAAAGTCTGTAGTTCAGTAGGGCAGGGGAGGGGGGGGGGGGGGGGGTCTATCAGGATTTCGTGAGATGTTACTGCAAATTGTTTGAATACAGGCATTGTTTCATAGCTGTATATTTAATTGTACTTTCAGTAATTGAGAAATGATGAGTGGTCAAAGTCTGGTTACAATGGCTTTAGTCCTTGTCAACAAAGATAATATAAACAGTATGCCTGCTTTAAAACACATAACTGCTTGTGACAGTTTGATGCCCGAGATATTAGTGACATCTGAATCTCCATTAATCTAATCCATTAAAGCTTTGAGGCTGAATTTCTGTTGATAGTTCTCTGTGTATTCAGTTCTCCTCATATGTCTAAACTGAGTCATGATGATATGTGTATAATTTGGAATTGAAGCTCATGGAGAGTTTCATATGTTTAATATTATGGGCAGTTGTACTTTTGTACAAGTTTCTGCAAACTGATCAAGATGAAAGTGGGAGAGCTGTAAAGATTTGGAAGAAGATCGAAATGTAAGTGGAATACCACTCAGAACATAGTAGCCAAAGTGTCCTGAGAAACTGTTTTTGCAAATTAACTAATTTATTAATAGGATTAGATGGTCAGTGTTATATGTGGAAGCTTAGCTTTTCTTGTACCTATACTGTATTAAACCATTAACTTTTCCTGTTTTGCGTGTTTGTGCTACTCGACATTGATGTTTCTTGACTAACTACGTTACATGTCCTATGCTCCAAACATTTACTGTAATTGGTTATCAAGATCATGTGACATGATGTATGATTAGCAGACAAAAGTGAGCTGCAGTCTCAATTTCAGTGCAGCAGAAGCTACATGTGCAGTGTACATTTTGCTACACATCAAAGACCTTTGGAAACAAGTTTTTTTTCCTGGGTTTCATTTCCTAAAGTGATGGAAAGTTCTATGCTGAAACCTTTATGATACAGAGCATTGATCAGTTTTACAGCTCTGAGGTAAAGTATATAGCCACTTAACATGGGGGAAAAAAGTACTTGCACCTGGCAAAAAGTGTACCGTCAAATGGGGTGATTTTGGACACCAGGGCGAAGTCGGACAGTATGGCTTATTTGCTCTTAGCCACTGCATAGAAACAAAGAGTTACTTATTTTAACATCCATGTGCCAATTATTTTAAGCGCAAGATTGCATTTATTGCTTCCCACAACTTTTATTTTGCGTCAATCTTTTCCCTAGGTGACTAATTGACGAACAGTCTCAGTGTGAAAAATCCATGCAGTTTCGTAAAGTGGAAACTTTCTATTGTTGCGCCGCGCAGGAAGTTATAGTAACTGTAAATTTTTGATGCACACAGTAGCTAACAGCATTGAGACAATTTCTGAACAAGTTTGTCGAGTCTCTTGTGTGAGGTTATAAAATAACAACAGTTTTTGTAAAACTGTGTACTGTGTGGGGTGATTTCGGACAATGCCAAGAACGTATAAGAACAGGAGAGGTGCTACAGTACGGTGTAATTATGGCCCGAAACTTTTAGATAAAGCTGTTCGTGATATTCAGAGTGGTAAATTATCGTACAGGAAAGCGTGTGATTTGTATTGTATACATGAATCAACCCTACAAAGTAAAGTGAAGAAAGCACACATGGTAAAAAATGGGAGGACAGCCAGTGCTAAATAAAGAAGAAGAAGAAGAAGAAGAAGAAGAAGAAGAAGAAGAAGAAGAAATGTTGAAGCAAGGTATCTTGAGAGCTGCACATTGGGGATTTTCCTTCACTAAACTGGATATTAGACATTTAGTTAAAGGCTACCTTGATCAATCTGGCCAAAAAGAGAAGAAATTTGGTAAGAATTTGCCAGGAGAAGAATGAGTGCATTTATTCCTCAAACAACAGTCAGAAGATCTTTCTGTTCACTTATGCGAAAATATTAAACGAGCTTGTGCAGAACTTGTCTGTAATATATAAAATTCATTATATCATTCCATATCATTTATTCGTAACAAAGGGCTACCTTAAAATGTGTAAAATGTCACCATAATCAAATAAAAAGCATGTAGAATTTTTTAAAAAAGGGCCGTAACTGTCCAAATTTGCCCTCTACATACTGTAACTTCGGACAGAGATTTAAAAAACACATGTGTCCGAAACCACCCCAATCAATGGGGTGACTTCGGACACTTTATTTAGCTGCCTCAGATAAATATACCTACACATACACTTTCTGGTTCTGGGATATTTTATTCGTTACACATATACCCTACCACTTCCATAACAATCAATTTAATCTAACAATATATACAAAAGCTACAATCAAAATAATGACAAAACCATTCAAAATCACCCTGTTTGACAGTATTTTTAACTGGTAAATCTGGAAAAAATCTGTAGTCCCCCTTCGCATGTTTGCATATTCACCCTGAAAGAAGAAACTCCAAGTAAACAGGGAAAAAATGCCAAGTTTTTAAAACTACTCAAACAGTACGATCCAGCACGCAATCTGAAATAGAGTACGAGTCCCTTCACTTCTGTCGAGTGAGTGAGTACAGTGAAGTCAGTATACTGGGTGATGGGCCCCACCCAAGGCCTCACTGTTAGCGACTCTTCCCAGTTGGGGCCTGTACCTGTGATGTCTCCCTCTGACTGGGGCATTAAACAAATATTCTCCGCTCTCTCACTGTATCAAACTCGAGTGAGAACTTGTAAGCCTTCGGCAATATATTCGACCGTCTCTGTTGGGAGCTAGTGATTGTCGAGGTCATCAGTGTGGCTGCCTCTTTTAACACATGCTTGACCTGTGATCAGCCATCCTACTGTGTGTCGTTTTATGTGGCATTTATACCGGAGGTTACATCTGTTTTTTGACGGACGCTAATATAGCCTTTCTCCCATTGGGAGGTAAACATATCTGTTGTTTTTCTCTGCTGTTTATCAGAAAACACTGATATAAGATAAAAATAAGAAAAAGGAAATTGCCTATAAATCACACTGAAATTTGAAAAAAGTTGCATCTAAATTAGCTGTGCAAATTTTTCCTGATCCTAATTACACATTAAAAGCTATTTAACAAATTCACTGATATTTATGTGAAAAGGAATTACTGAATGTTGTTAGTTTAAACATTTGATCTCTGTCTACCCTCTCCTCACCTCCCCCCTCTCTTCCCATGACCTGTCCTCTCCCTTCCTTTTCAGCCTTCCCCCAATCTAACCCTCTCCCCTCTCCGCGGAAGGAAAAAAAAGAGTCGCATTACCGAGGAGGAGTTGTGTGACTTAAACGAAGGTTGGTAGGCATGTGTGTACATCTGAAGGATGATGTCTATTCTGATTTTGCAGCAGTCACATAAGGGTGGGGCTAGCAGCACCACTATGAGGATGCAAATCGGGTTTGCTTTAAATACATGCTGTAACAGTTGTGAGTGGCAGTTACTTTTGAGACTGGATGTGGTGAGCTGGTGATAGTCACGAATGCTTTTATGGCGACGAAGACACCATTATCAGCACCTCACTGAGTTTGAACAAGGTCGTGTAATAGGGCTACGAGGAGCTGGATATTGCAGAAAGACTTGGTAGAAATGTAGGCACTGTATGTGATTTCTGGCAGTGGTGGTCACGAAAATGTACAGAGGCAAGAAGACCACGCTCCAGGTGGCCTTGTGACACTATTGAGAGCTCTGGTGCGTCCTACAGCATCTGCACAGCAGTTTGAGCAGCAGTTGGCACCAAAGTGACACAAAAAACTGGTACAGTTCGGTTACTTCTGAGCCAAACACCCTGTAGTGTGCATTGACTGACCCCAAACCGCCGCCATTAGTGACTTTAGTGGCATCAAGCTGGAGGGCTGTGTGGAGGCCTGTTGTGTTTCCTAATGAAAGCTTGTTTTACCTTGTTGCCAGTAAGGCCTGCAACCGAACTGTCCACGTGCTACACACACTCGACCTACACCTAGAGTTATAATCTGGGGTTCAATTCCTTATGACAGCAGGAGCACTCTCGTGGTTATCCCATGCACCCTGACTGCGAAATTGTATATCAGTCTGGTAATTAGACCTACTGTGCCTTCCATTCATGGATACCATTCCAGGGAGAGTTTCCCAACAGTACAATACTCGCCTATATACCGCTGTCAAACCTAACAAGCTCTACACAGTGTCGACGTGTTACCGCGATCTGCACGATCTCCGTATCTGCCTCCAGTTGGAACACACATACATAACATAGGACATCATCGGACAACAACTCCAGTGTTGTCCACAAACAGCATTAACCATCCCTGTATTGACCAACCTAGTGCAACAGACACGTAACTGCATCCTACAAACTTACATCTGGCACATGTTCAACACAATGCATGCACGTTTGCAAGCTTAAATTCAACATTCTTGCGGTCACACCAGTTGTTAATGTACCAGCATTTCACATTTGCAATGGCTTAGCTCGCTCTTACAGTAGCCTGTTATCTTCCGATGTTAATCAGTTACATATGTTACCTAAACAAATGTATTCCTGAAAGTTCGTTATTCTACATTAATTATTCTTTAGTGTTGCAATTCTTTTTCCTGTCAGTGCAGTTGCAAAAACTGGGATAGTGGTGGACAAGTTAATATACAGATAACTGCTCATTCATTCAGACTTCATGTTCCATAAGTCACATCTTCTGAATTCTAGAAATAATCAGATCTACCAGAACACCTTTTAGCTGAAGTTTCTCTTTTTTTTCCCAAAAATGTCACCTGTCTTATTGTACAAGAAAAAGTAAATACTTCATGACACAAATATGAAGTTTCAAAATTATAGAGAGCAACAGTCAGTCATCGTTTTTGTTCGAGCTTTATTAAAGCAGATCCACATTTTGACTAATAACTAACTATTATCAGTGCAGTATTTCAGGGTTGTTATACATGTCTTAGTACATCCACACTTATTGTTTGGGCTCCTGTAACAGTCATTCTATCATTTTGAAAGTCATATCACAGTCATTCAGCAAATTCCACTTTCTCAATGGAAGGGAATTTGACAAATATGAAGTTCTGCATCAAACAGCTGCTGTAGCATTTGTTATTAATCACTAAATAGTCTGCAGTGCATTTCTGACATTTTATTATGCCTGTAAGTGATACTGATTTGCTATTGTTGCGAAAGTTGTTTGTACACCGATAGTAACTAAGCTGAAATTGTGTGCTTACAGCGCGTGACAAAGTACATCAAGAAGTGCCAGAATATGTTTTTCCGTGCAAAACTGGAGTGTGAGTGTGCCGAGGTGATCCTGCGGGAAGTGCAGCTCTCGGCCGACCTCCTGCTTACGGCCTGCAGGTGAGTGGCTGTTCTGTTTGTGCTACCAATTTTAATTGGTCTGTCTTTTATTTCGATTTTGCTTTCACTTTCTTTTGCTTCAATTCTTTCCCAAAATGTCGTAGCCTATTTAAAAACAGCATTGCAGTGATCACCACGAGTGAAGGAGACCTAATGAAAGTGCCGATCTCTGTGCTCGTTTCTCATTACAATTTGGAAAGAAATACAGAAACCCCGAGGTCTCCGTAACGAGTAGACATTCTGCGGGACCGGTACATGTGGGTGCCTCTCCCAAGGTCTAAAGTTGTCGTTTCTCTCTCATTCGAAAGATATTTTCACTTCTAATTTTATGATACTTTAGATGTCACTTAGAAAGCAGATGAAAGAAAGATAAACCTACATTTATGGGACATTTATAGATTTAGAGAAAGCTTTTGACAGTGACGACTGAAATACCCTCTTCAAAATTCTGACACTAGCAGCGTTAAATTCGTGAGTGAAAGGTTATTTGTATGTTGTACAGAAGCTGGACTGCAGTTGCCTACGGTCTTGAGGCATGAAAGACTAAGCAAGTTCAAACAAATGTATGGTATAGTAGCTGTGCAGAGATGGAGAGGTTCACATAGTATAGACTAGCAGGGAGAGCTGCAGGGCTCCAGCCTTCCTATTGTAGACCATGATGGCAGCTGCTACTACTACTACTACTGCTACTACTACTACTACTACTACTACTACAATTACACCATGCAGAGAGTACACAATGTTACTTGCCAATAAGAAGTCATTTTGGCTCTCATTACAAACAAGTGTGGTACAAATATGTGACACCGGAGATATACTGAGCCTGGGCTTCAAACACCAATTATTCATTAACTGTGTTGTGATGTCTCTGTCAGTAAGCATCCATGGACTGTACATCACAACAGACTAACTTGTGGTTGCTCTGTTGGTTGGCAACCTACAATTTGAATTCAGACAATACGTTGTATATAATGCGAACTGAAACAGCTTTACCCGTTACTGGGGATCACACGATACATACCACAAGAGATTTTTATTTAAGCTTATTCAAAGTATGCACCGCAAAAACAAAAGGTCTATATGTTAACAGTCAGCAAATAAATGACTCGTAACTACTCTTAAGACTGACAGCCGATGGCTCTAGGCATACAACAGCTGGAGGGTGTGGCCGATTCCAGTGTCTTATGTCCAAATTCTGCGAGTCACTGTACAGCGTGCGGCGGAGGGAACACTTTCCACCAGGTCAGTTTCCCTCGCCCTCCATTCCATTCTCAAATCGCCCGTAGTGCCCCTCTGTATGACCCCGTATTTCTCTAGTTGTACTGTGTGATATGTATCGTAGAAATCTCATCACAAACTTCTGTGTCACTGATTAATTACATTGTGTACCTCTACAAAGTGAAGACCACAGTACTGTGATAAACCGTTATCACATTGCTGTTGCACGTAATTCGATAAGGAACTTTATTCAAGAGTTCACAATTTTGTATCCCAAAAGGCAGTCATTAAAACATGCCTCGTGGAATCAAATAATCCTTAAGCAGTTTGGACCAAAATTGTTTATTTAGTGGTTGAGAAAATTAACAATGTTTTAGGTAAGTGACAGACACATAAAAATAATAACATATTTCTGTGTTAGTTGTTGTTGAAATTACTTTGGTTTCAGAATTGGGAGGACTCTCGTTACTGTAGGAATGAACCCTAATAGCAACATGGGCCTGGCAGTCATCAACCTAGGGATATGCAACCTGCCTCCGACATTCCGCACGGACATTGCTAACAAGTATGTGCTTCTTCCTAGCTTTATAATTACACTGTTATGTAACTTTGGTCATTCTTTCTTCAAGATGTGCTTCCACGTAACTTTACTGATTTTAATCTGATACCAATAATCTAGAAGATTGCCAGTCAACCCCCTCGCTCCAGTTGTTGCACATTCAATATATGCAAGAGTGGGTAATCAGGCAATCTGTTGAATAGGATTCTTGCCGTTCCATTACTCAGTTTACCATGTAAAGGTATTACTCCTTAAGGTTCTGTATCACTCGGCAACACCATCTAAATTGTAAATAAAATAGAAAGAAACTTCCACATGGGAAAAATATATTAAAAACAAAGATTCCAAGACTTACCAAGCGGGAAAGCGGCGCTTACTTATTTGGTATTGTCGAGATATCTGCCGGGAATGCTGGTTATTTGTTCCTACTAGTGCTGATCGTTATATAATGTATGGTGCAGCTGACATGGCATTACCACTGACTAGAGTGTTACGTATATCTGGTCACAAAGAAATAACACAATTGCCAGTAATAGGTAGAAAGGATTATGGAGGGGGAAGGGCAGAGGTAAGATACAGAAACATTCCAGTTCAAGACACTGGGGCCATTATCAGGGTGCATACTGTCGGCTTGTCAGCCTCTGAATCAGTTATCTATTGATGTTTTCTTATCATTCATGACTGGAGGATAAAGAAATTCATGAATAGAAAAGTTAACATCTCTAATTTCATAAGTACTGCATTACAGTTACTGTTACGAGATGGAATACAAAACTGACCATCTCGGTTGACGTTGAGTGCAAATTGCTTGATGAACACGAGATACAAGAGTAAAGAAACATATTCGGTGCTGCAATTCACTGCAGCTCGGTGTGCTGAGGGTAACAAGTTGGAATACAAAATTTACCATTTCCATCATGGACTGGCACACAGGGCGGAAAACATAAGAAACGGGACACGTTACAGAGAACTCGAGTGCCCCAAAATACCCTATACTCGGCACAAATGCAAATTACTCGACGAGGTGAAGTATTACTCTCGTTGTAGCATAATATGAACTGACTGCGTCACGTGATGAGCTGTTATCATTTCCAACTGGAAGTGGCGCACTTAATTTCCGCACAGTGCGGGTGCAATAAGTGATAGTGGAAGGTGTCTTTCTGGGCAATAAAGTAGCTTTCTTTGTAATTAATATTAAAGATAAAAAAGAAAAAAAAGTCACTTTGAATGCTTATATTAACGAATCTTTTAACTTCCATCGTTGCATGTTATCAAATTTTGAAAACTTGGAAACTTCGTCCCTCTACTCTCATATAGAGATTGACAATTTTAGGAAAGTGAAACACACAGTTGGAATTGTGATTACAAAATCAGTGTAAATGTTAAATTATCTCATTTATGTAATTAGTATTTTGGTGCGAGTGCTATATTTTAAAAATGTGTTTCCTCAAAAATGTGGTATTTGCATTTGTTAAATTTTGGAAAAATGCTGCTCATATGTATGTTTATATTCATTTATTGCATGCTCAATGTGTATGTTTAACTGTAATGGGATAAGGCTGTGTCCCTACTTAATACCTTTATTTACTCCTCTAAATTTTCGCCCCATGTCTTTCTAATTTGACAACTGCTTCCCGATTCCTGTTATGTTACTGCACTATTTTCCTGTCTGTTGTCAATGTAATCCACATAAAAATTTGGATAATTTTAGACCATGTGGCATTATAGAAAGAATTTTTTAAATCGATGACACCTACTGTTGTGATAGTGCCACGACATTTAACAGTGCCGCCACGACAGTACGCACAAACGGCGATAGAGGCGCTCCGCAAATCGGATGAGCGCGGGAGCGCCACCTAGCTACGAACGGCACCGGCCGCATGTCACGGCACAGCAGTCGAATACGAGAGACAGAGTTGTAATCATGTGGTCAGCTATTGTTTCTAAGAGAGTGTGTGAAAATCCACGCAATTATTGTGATTAAAGGTTATAACACTTTTTGGCGACGAGGTCGGGATATTTTCACCGCTTTGTGGATTTGCGTGTTCGTGACGGGGCAGACATGGAACAGCTTATGCAAGCGCTCATTGAACAACAAACACAGCTGACGGCAGCGATTCAGGCGTTGTCGACGTCGCTTACTCATCGTCTGTCTTCCTCTTCTCCGCCTCCATTCCCTCCTTACGACGAGGCCGCTGAAGACTGGGAGAATTATGAGAAGCGTTTGCGGCAACACTTCTTGGCTTTCGGCGTTGTCGACGCTCCTATGTGTAAGTCGTTATTTCTATCTTGGATTTCCCCTCGAATCTATCAGCTGCTATCTCAGTTAGCCCCTCTGCGGAAACCAGCCTCCCTGTCCTTCCAAGAAATGTGTGACTTATTGTCTGCTTATTATCGAAAAAACACCCACGTCGTTGCCGCCCGCGTGGCGTTCTACCAGTGTCGTAAACAGCCCCATCAATCTTACCGGGCTTGGGCGGCGGAACTACACGGCCTGAGTAGGAAATGTCAGTTTGTCACGGACACTCATCACGAGTCTTATGCTGACTCAATGGTTAGGGATGCTATTCTACGGCTTGCTCCTGATAAAGAAGTTCGGCAACGTGCCCTACAACTGCCAAACCCGTCGTTGTCGGAAGTTCTAAGCATCGCTCAATCCTTTGAAGTGTCTCACGCTGCTGGCGCGCAAATAGACGCGTGGTGTGATGTAGGCGCTGTACAGTCAACTCTCGACAAGGACAATTTGCCTGTTGCACAGGAGAACGAAGATGTGGCGGCGGTTCACTCGCGTAAACAACGTCGCGTTGGGCCGCAACGCTCGCAGCGAAACCAGCAACCACAGAAGCCGGTTCGTTCCGCGCTTCCTTCTTGCCCCCGTTGTTTCGTACAGCACGACAGGGCAGCGTGTCCAAAACGTTGGGCCACGTGTAATTCATGTAGGAAAAAAGGCCACATTGCTTCTGTGTGTCAGTCCCATAAAGTTCCTGTCGATGAGGACGAGGCGTCGGACATGGATGTTCACTGTGTGCTTTCTCAAACAAATAAGTTGTTTGTTACTGTTCATGTTCTGAATAAAGACATCCGCATGCAAGTGGACACTGGCTCTGCAGTAACTCTCATTAATTCTCGCACGTATTTGGCGTTGGGCTCCCCTCCTTTGTCTCCAGTTACGCGCAATCTGAGGACTTATAATCAGCAGAAAATTCCTATCATGGGCCAGTTTGATGCTTCCACTGCCTACAAGTCTGTTGTTCGGCCCCTCACGTTTTATGTGGTGGATCATGCGGGCACTGAAAACCTGTTCGGTTATGATGCTTTCCAGTTGTTCGGGTTCTCCATTGATGATGATGTGCACCTCATATCTGAGGACATTCCATATCAACAGCTGGATGGATTGTGTTGTGAATTTTCGTCCGTGTTCTCTGTTGGTCTGGGTTGTGCCAAGGATTTTGCAGCCCACATTACTCTTAAACCTACGGCTCGCCCTAAGTTTTTCCGGGCACGCCCTATTCCGGTGGCGTTGCGTGCACCTGTCAAGGCTGAGCTAGACAGGTTAACAGCTTCAGGGATTCTCCTTCCGGTTACCTCCAGCGAATGGGCATCGCCGATCGTGGTGGTTTCTAAACCAAACGGGAGTCTGCGATTGTGTGGTGACTTTAAAGCCACTGTCAACGCTCAGAGCCTCATTGACACCTATGGATGCTGCTCCAGAGTTTTCACCCATCATCTCATCCAGGAGGCACGTTCCACATACGAGCTTCCGTCCTGGACATTTTCGACCATACTCCCGTGTCTCTGCGCGGGATCTCCTCGGGGCCTCACAAGAGGCCATGGATGTCTCTGCGCTGTCCATGTCTCCAAGGAAGTGAGTGTTCATTTTTTTCAAGGGGGGAAAAGTGTTGTGATAGTGCCACGACATTTAACAGTGCCGCCACGACAGTACGCACAAACGGCGATAGAGGCGCTCCGCAAATCTGATGAGCGCGGGAGCGCCACCTAGCTACGAACGGCACCGGCCGCATGTCACGGCACAGCAGTCGAATACGAGAGACAGAGTTGTAATCATGTGGTCAGCTATTGTTTCTAAGAGAGTGTGTGAAAATCCACGCAATTATTGTGATTAAAGGTTATAACACCTACAAACAGTGATTTATTCATCCGCAACCTATTTTGACACAGTATTAGTAAAATAATTATAGCATGTGTAGATTCACACGATCATCAGTGAGTTTTGTTCACTATTCTGTGGTGTAAGATCTGTATCAGCATCTTGGTGGCACAGACTAGTAAGCTTACTGCCTTCACACCAGTCTCACATGGTTTTCTTAAGTACTGTTACAAGAACTGATATTCATAAGTTTTCAGCGATTTCTCCTTTTTCATACGTCTCTGTGATGAGCACTTGTGGGCAACATATTGTCATCTAGTGCTCAAAGCATTTATCCATTTACTGCATCATGCCTAGGAGCCTGCATCAGCTTTAGTTTTGTAAGTACTTTATCGAAAAGTTTAGCTGTATATCGAAAAATGAAAACCTGACAGTCACAACACTAAAAACTTGTGAGGTACAATACTACTAGATACTTCGCATCTTCCGAGTCGTGCTGTGTGTTGGAAGATGAGGTGTCATTACGGTTTTTCAGGCTGCTGGCGCACATCGAGCAATACAAAGGGGCGTGGCTGCAGAACCACCTGCCGGCCGGCCTGCAGGGCTCGCTGCTCGTCCTCACGTCAGCTCTGCACCGCTTCGTGCCTGACGAGACTCAGCCGTCGTAGCGGTGTGGAATCGGGCTTTGGGTCCGACGTGACGGGCAATGTATGAACTCCCACCGCAATTCCTCAGATCGACAGTGTAATCATTAGAACACGGTAGTTCGAGCAGCATCCGCCTTACGGTCATAGTATCAAGTACACTCGAAGGTGTCTCGACGGGTGGAAGAGTTTACTTTTGCTATGTTGCCATTAGGTCCAGTGTTAGTCTTTACATTTATTGTTTTGTACATTGATTTAAATGTTTGTTCTGCAAGCAATATTCTGTTAAGTTTTACTACAAAGATGTTTGTTAGCTTTAAACTATTTTTAAGTTCTTTCCTCACTTAAGAATTGACAGAAGTTATTTTTTTGTGGTTACTTAAAATATTATATTTTGAGCTGCATTATTTTTTTGTCCAGGCTTCTTGTTAAATACAGAAGAACAGGTTAGGGAATAGTTCTGTAGCAAACTTTTAGGTTGCAGTTCTCTAGGAATTTATTTTGTAATTTTGGAATAAATGTAGAATTTTACTTGTGTTAAAATTTTAGTGAATGAAGATTGGTTGTTACTATTGTTATAAAATTAATTTTTTAAGTATTAGATATCTGGCACCTGTGATTTTTATGCATATACTTTGCACTGAAACATTCTATGTTATGAAGAATATTGTTCAGAATATTTACAAATTAATTAGAGCATTTTGTTGTGATATGAGGGAAGAAAGTATTTGAAATGAGAATCCAATTTCTGAGCCAAACTGAATAGAAAACGTAAATTTTTTGGTCGTAAGTCATCCTGGGAAGGAAAATCCACGTTTTCCATTTTTGAGGTACCGAAGAGCGGAGCAGCAATTACTCGTCAACTAGATGACGGTTTGATAGAAAATGAACAAACTTGGCTATTTTTGTAAAAAAATACAGAAAGCACTCACTGTACTTGCCAAAATTTATCCTGTCCTTAAGCTGTCTGAAATGAGTGCAGTAATTTGAGCACCTCAGGATGGTCTCCATCTACACGGTCAGAATGGCAACAAAAGCAGTCAGACTGTGCACTTTCACTGGCAGTCCATAGAGAATACATCAACTTTGCGGCCATTTGTGGTGCTCCCCCCCCCCCCCCTCCCCCCCAAAACAGTCTTCTTACATCCAGAAGCTTGCATCACCGTTCAGCAGCAGTAACTAGTTTCCTGTGTCTGTCCACTCAAATTGCATAACTGAGAAATGGAATATGTTAGGTCTGAAATGACTGGCATGCGAGTTTTCAATTAAATAGAGAAATCATAATGTGTGAAGACATTTGTGTTGCTTTGTGCCTCACGCTTCTGTCACTTCCTTACACAGCCTCCTTAACCCCCACTGGCCTCTGCTTCCTATACCGTAATCAACTCTAGAGTGGTGGGCAGATTGTGACAACTCGATCATCTGTGTAATGTCTCATAAATAGTAATTGGTGTGTCCCGACCTCATGGTTCTCATAAGTGACTTTAGTCATTTAAGGAAAACTTGTTAATAAGAAGACTGAATATTGAGTATTTTATTATCTGTTTTCATATTTCATAATGACATTTACAAATATATTAACATTCCAAAATAGTGTTGTCCTTCTGTATGTGCCCTACATTATATTTATTAGTGTTGTAGTTCATACTGTTTATAATTGCTTCTGTTGATATTTTCTCTGAAAGGATACAATAGCTGATTAAAAAAAAAAAAATGAATACAGTATTGTGGAACGTGTGCACATGTGATGAGTCTGCACAGTGCGGGCATACTTTGACCTCTGACCTCACATTTTTAAGGTTTTTATGTGAAAATGTCATGCCAAATGTCATGTATCGCCTCTCACTAATGTTCATTAGCTTTTAGTCACTGTTGAAAATGTTCCTTTGAGGAAAGATATAGTCTGTGCAGTTTATTTGGTAAGAGCAATTCCCACAAAAGGCAAGTTTCTGCATATAGTACGTGTTCAATGTGGATGTTACGTGATGACACTTACTGTGCAACATTCTAAAAGAATCATTCCAGGTACAGTTAATTATTAACCATTATACAGATTATCCATGATTATCTTTACGGATTCGGGATTTTATAACTTTAAAGATAAAGAACAAGTGGTTTTCAACAAGTGATAGTTAATACATACAGACTGAGTGAGTTAGTTAGTTGTTTTAGTTACGTTATCCCATGTTAAAAACCAGTTATTATCTGGGTTAATTTTATATTGATTAAATCCTAAAATTGCAAAGAGAAATTAATGGACACATTGTACTTGCCCAGTTGTGTAATTTCATCTACAACTAAATTCATTTTGACATTTTACAATTTTTAACCTTTGCAGCCAAATTGTTATGTTCCCTATATAGAGTGTCTTGACAGCTCACACTGCTGCCTCCAACAGTTGTCGGCTACAGAGTTTGTCGCTCGCTCTGTGGGCTCTGACAGAACGGTGAATGGAACGCACTTCATGCTGCCCTGGTAGTCCTTTTTTGAGACATTTGCTAGGCTGGTGCTAATGATGTTCCATTCACATTTTTGTAGGTGTCCACAAATAATCAAGCAATAAAAACTTCTGATGAACCATAAATTCCACCATGAAAGCACGAAGGACCGTCTACCTCATTTTGAAACCTTAGACATTTTATGAAATATTAGGGCTGTGAATGATACCTGAGATGCTGTGTATGTGATTGTCATAGGTTCAGCAGATTGATGTTGAACTATGAAAAGCTTGGATGAGATAATAGATATTTGCATTTACAGTACAAGTTGTACAGAATGCTGTGTATGAAAACTTAAGACAAGTTTGTGTGCACGGTATTAGTGGCTCATCATCTTTTTTTAATAAATATTTATATCTGTAAAAAGATCTCAGAACTATGTGTATAAGTGGAAGTATCCTAATGCAAGTAAAATCTTCTCTTTGAATATTTGCTGTTGGCCACTGCAGTATTAGATGTGCTGTTAATTTGTGAAATCACACACAAACTTTGTCTTTGATAAAGAGAGTTGTTTGTTTCTTTAAAGACTGCCTGAAATTAGTGTAGTACAGTCTCATCTAAAGAAAAATTTGCTAATGTTGTCAAGTCACTGTTCATAAATTTTAATCATGTTTACTTTATTTGGGGCACTTGTTGTCACATTGAATCACTACAACAAATAATACAACATTGTCTGTATGGTCGAAAGAAAAGCAATGGTGGGGAAAAAATGGACTGTTTTCAAAATTCGGTAGTTGTATTGACATTAGGAATGAGACAATAATGTGAAATGCCGTGTCCAAAATGTACAATTGAGTGGAAGATACAGTATTATCAGGAGAAATAGTACGATGGCAGAGACTGAAATAGGCTATAGAATGAAGTAGGCCTTTCTGCGCATTTTCCGTGTCTTAAGTGAAGTGTGAAAGTGACATTTAATTTACAGAGTTCTCTCTCTCTCTCTCAATTTCTCACACATTGTATTTCATTATTTCGTCTGCCACAGTCAGTGGGTATTTTCTAATTTTTATTTCTCTTGCAGTAACCCTAATTGCACATTAATAACAGTAAAGACCTTAGGGAAGCAGAGTGGTCTTTGTGCAATACTACCAGATATTTGGCTAATTTGCCTTAGAAGTGCAGCTCTTTTGTCCTACTGTCCACACTATATTTTTGTCTCAAAATTTTGGCCTAGCTCTTTTAAGACTATTTCAGTAAACATCTTTAGCCCTGTTTTAAGTTTTTGTTAAGGTGACAAGTTTGACAGTGTCCCACTGCTCTTCCCCTTTGGCCATCTTCCCCTTTGGCCATCTTCCCCTTTGGCCATCTTCCCCTTTGGCCATCTTCCCCTTTGGCCATCTTCCCCTTTGGCCATCTTCCCCTTTGGCCATCTTCCCCTTTGGCCATCTTCCCCTTTGGCCATCTTCCCCTTTGGCCATCTTCCCCTTTGGCCATCTTCCCCTTTGGCCATCTTCCCCTTTGGCCATCTTCCCCTTTGGCCATCTTCCCCTTTGGCCATCTTCCCCTTTGGCCATCTTCCCCTTTGGCCATCTTCCCCTTTGGCCATCTTCCCCTTTGGCCATCTTCCCCTTTGGCCATCTTCCCCTTTGGCCATCTTCCCCTTTGGCCATCTTCCCCTTTGAACACATTAGGTCCTGAAAGTTCAGATTTTTACATTCTCAGACTACTGCACATTTTCGGAATCGTAACACCATTCTGTGACCTACAGTAGATGTGGATGTTGAAACCTTTTGATTGCCGTGGGAGTGCTATTTGAATATGGCAGGATAGAACAGATGAGAACTTATGTAACAGATAAATTAAGAGAGGCACACAGGAACAGAAAGATGAGGTAATCATTTACAGCTTTCATACATCCATTTTTCTTCCACCTCTGATAAAAAGCATGTAGAGACATGCATTTCCATTGTGGAAATAGACTGATGCAGTAATAGACATTAATTGCATTATTATTTTATTAGTTAATAAAATATGATATTCTTTTGAAGCATACAAATTGTTCCTTTTTCTGTGAAATTATTTCAATCACACATACTTGTGATGTGTTATTTAGCTGTCCTTTATTTTAATGGAAGTATCCAACTCTTCACATTTTGTCATTTTCCTGTTGTTGTTTTATTATCTATCGGCACAAAAAATTATCACTTCAGGTACTGAATATCTAAGCAACCCCTCCCCCTGTAATTGTGTTTCTCTGGCAAATGTGGCAGGCCTTACAGTTTTATAAATTACCCAAAGATAGTCCTCTCTTTGAGATTTACGTATAAGGTTCCCAGAAAGTCAGTGGATGACACTTATCAGATTTCTAAATCTTGAGAGGAATGCAGGTTTAAAAATCATTTTGGCAACAGTCAAACTAACATTGTGTTTTGATTGACATATTTACTGAGTTCATTTGAGATATTTCTAAATAACAAATACCCCAGTTTTCGTTGCAACTAACGAGTTGTCTGTTTTCTGTTTGGCAACTTCCAAAATACCACTGGAGGATATTAAAAAAAAAGTTATATGTGGATCATTGGACGGTGCACAGTACTTTTCTCAGATTTCCTGTAGATCATAGCAGTGTTACACTAGTGAAACTGAATGCCCGAACTAAATTCATAGTCTGTTTAAAACAAAATAGTTAAACACCTTTGGTCAAATTAAGATGAGTGAGAATTCTGCTTATTACAAAAAGTAGTGGCAGCAATCATTATTAAGTAAAACCATTGTGCATGGAAAGTTCTGTCCTCCCTTTTTCAAATCACGAATTGAGCAGCTTAAAAACGACCATACATTCAGGATGGGATGTGAAGTGTCCTTCCTCTGCCGGTTCTGCCAGGCACTTAAGTGCGAGCATCGTGGCTCCACGGAACATTGTGAAGACTCATGGGGAACGGTGTGGTGATTTCCGTCTTCACATGACATTGGCAGTCGATGAACAATAGTATTTATCATCTGATAAAAAACTGACCAGAAATGAACTGCCTAAAAGAATAGGAACTAGTAGCAATTGGTCTTACACTTTTTACCCATTAAAAATATGCTTTGTCTAATTTATGAGTCTTTTATTACAGTTGTAGACATATTTATAAATTTTACTGTTTGTGTGTATGTTATGATGAGAATGAATAAAGAAACTTTACAAAATATTAATATAGAAATAACTTTTGGAAGCTCGTCATGGATAAGAAGAGTAAGATCAATTCTCGGTCACTTCTTGTAAATTTTTGACCGTCGTCAGGTCCACTGTCGTTAGACTGCCACGTGTCTCTTGTCGTACAGTGATCCTCTTCCATTTCCTGTTTCGACATATCTCTCATGGCAGATTTTTTTCCCTCCCACCGCATTTTCTTTTAAAGCCAATAACAGTAGAAAATATATGTTTTTCTTTACATTATACATTGTTCTTCTGTACAGTTTTGAAACAAAGAAATGGGATCAGTTTTATCATCTCGTAACAATATTGTGTGAACAAATCTTTTACGATCATAGTATTTTCAATAAATAAAGAACACTTTTCATTTGAATTTCTTTGTTAATGCAATATATTTTATGAATAAGTTTCATTTTAATGTAGTGATACTTAATTTTCATTTTTGGTTAGGTTGTATGTTGCCATCTGTTATGAAAGATGTATGGTAATTACAATCAGTAAGACTGAGGAAGTGAGGATTCAAGAAGTCTACTAGCCTGTGCAGTGTTGGTAGTGTTTCATGCATAGAAGCGGCATTTTGGCAATATCGTGAACCAGTCTTTCTGTTAAGTTTAGATATTTGTACATCAGAATATGATTAGCTTATTTGAATTACATTTTGTTGTACCTGAACTGGCATTTTTATTTTCTAATTATCTATATCCACACTTTACCTACAAAATGCAGTCATTATATATACCGCTTTTACCTCGAGCACACATTGCACGAGTTATATCGCCCTGTTACGAATAGAAAAAGCGATACCTAGTAGGCAAAATGAAACTGGTCTAGAAAAATTTCATGCAGCTTAAGTTAGGCAACCTTACTCACCTCTTCTGCCCTGGATATGGGAGTCCTCTCTTGAGGTGTGTCAAATATTTAACAAAAAAAAAAAAGAGAACAGTAGCTATGGCAAGCAGCAGCCCAACATATTAGGTTACTTTGAGGTTTCAAAGCGATTTAATTTCTTCAGAAGCTGGGCTCACTAGGCATATCCCTTCCAAAGATTTGTCTTTCGAGGTGTGATACAGTTCTCATTTAATCCACAGGAGGAGTGTCACCTCCTTTTTCCATTTTTCTGTATGAAAGTGTACTCTGCTGCTGCTGATTTTGGGGTCTCTACCTGTAACCTCGGAAATGGTTTCTGTGCTATACCCCACAATATTGGGTCCCCGTCTGAATTGGCCATCATATCACTCCAACCTGCTAGAATGTAGAGTGCTATCACTGCAATGTGGAAGTGTCAGATTTGTATTACTTGAGTGGAGGACTATGGAAGGTGGTCGTGTCTCCCTTTGGCTGGTTTGACAGTTGTGTGGGATACCACCACCAAATACATACTAGGTGTGTTTATCAATTTACGTACCTTTTTGGTCACTTGTTAATGACCCAATACAATTACACTAATTAGATTATTTGACAACATTCGTGTTCGATCACCTCGAGTAACCCCTCATGATCAATCTGTACCAACTACGTCTTGGAGATATAGTGTCATATGTTAACCCTTTTTCCTCCTGGACACAATATCTGTCATCTATCCGAAGAAATTTTCTGATGTTGCACGCCCTGACTTCTATAGATAAGGAACACAAGCTCTTCTAATATCATCAGTCAGCAATATTTAAGTCAAATCCCATGAAATTATCATAATTTAGATTCAATTTTTCTTACATTGCTATGATTCCCATAGATCATACACTCTATACCACATCAATAAAGAGTGCGAAGAACACAGTAATGTCTTTGTTTCTATGTAATGTCAAATTTGTTCGAAAAACGTTCTCTCTTTATTCTGATAATGTTTTAGACTAATATGACATAATATTTCACTATAACTTTCAGTAAAAATATCCCCACTTCACAAATATCACTCCATTTAACACAAAGTTTCGATTTTCGTAAATAGAACTTTTCAAAGATGTTACACTTTATGGTGATTCCCTATAATCAGAATATCAACTCGGCTTTCAGATTAAATCCTGTTGTTTCGGTTATGTAGGGTCATACTTTCTTCAGAGTAAACATTTTGGAAATAAAATTCGCAGTTCAAGTATATACATTTCCAATAACAAATCCATCTCATTGTTTTTTTTCTCCTGTGTCGTGCATGTGCTGGAAGTTCCTGGCAGATTAAAACTGTGCGCCAGAAGAAGACTCCAACTCGAGACATTCGCCTTTTGCGGGCAAGTGCTCTACCGACTGAACTACACGAGCATGACTCGTGACCTGTCCTCAGCTTTACTTCCACCAGCACCTCATCGTCTAACTTCCAAACTTCACAGAAGCTCTTCTACAAATCTTGCAAAATTAACACTCCTGGAAGAAAAGATATTGCAGAGACTTGGCTTAGCCACAGCCTGGGGGATGTTTCCAGGTTGAGATTTTCACTCTGCAGTGGTGTGTGTGTAAGATATGAAACATCCTACCCGATTAAAACTGGCAGAGCACTTGTCCACGAGGTGAAAAGTTCAAGTCGTGGTCTGGCACACATTTTTATTCTGCCAGGAACTTTCATGTCAGCACACACTCCATCTCAGAGTGGAAATCTCTTTCCATTTATATACTACTCCAGATGAGCACTTACACCAGACATTTACATTTACATAGAGTGTTTACAGCTGATTTGGCACACTAACATCGTATTATGAACACTACATTTATCATTTCAATAACAACATAAATTCGTGTCTTTAGTAATAGCCGCAGGAAACTGGCACAGTGACGATGGCTGCTCCTCCCAATGTGTGGCTATCAAGTGACAAGTGAACCCCAGCTTCTTAGCTGGTGGTACCTGTATTGTCAGAGCTCAGTCGCCCTCGTGTCTGCTGCTTCACAACCATAAAAGAAACAAAGCATACATTATTTTGTGACAGAAGATATGTTGTGTACGTTATAGCAGTGCGCCTGTGGATCAGAGTATGCTGATCATCAATATAAATATCAGCACAGAAGCTTATTGCAGATGCATCATGCTTCCTCCTGCCTATGAGCAATCAAAGCCATAGAGTACTATTTTTTTCATATTTTGCAAAGCGCAATCAAATTAATCCTTTCATTGCTACACATAAAAAATTGTGTGTGTGTGTGTGTGTGTGTGTGTGTGTGTGTGTGTGTGTGTGTGTGTGTGTGTGTTTTCCACATCTCCTAAACCACTGGACGGATTTCAACCAAAATTGGGACTCGTGTCCCTTACTGTCACGCAACAATCGCTGTGGCAGTACAGGACCACCTGCCTCTCATAGTTCAGGATATATTTTTTGTCATAAACACTGATGTATGAAAAACTGCTGCATTGTTGACATATCAGTATATTACTTCTTTTCAACTAACTTCATTCACAACATGTTTTTCATGCAGTATGCACATATGAAAATGAATGTACAGGCCAGGAGGTATGACATCATAAAGACATAGATCTATGAAAAAATACTGCATCATGCTTGAAGTTTTAATACATTTATTCTTTACTACTAAGATACTCCTACACTAGAGTCAGCTTAAGGGAATCTCCAGCACCTGGCAGCACTTTTGACAGCTTTCAGCTGTGAAGTGCAAACAGCTGTCAGCGAAAACAATAGCATTCTATAGAGCTACAAAGAGGCATTACCATAGACATGTGTACAAAATAGTGTTGTAGACATCCAAGTCAGTTGCAGCTGTTGATAATAGAGTTCTGAGTGAAAAAACATTACATAGAATTTGTCTTTGTATGAATGCTTCATTATTTCAAAGGTGTTTTCACAATTATATGGAAATGAATTTTTTTAATATTACGCTACAAACACAGATAAAAAATTGGCAAAAAGAATACCTGTCAGTGGCAGGTTTGTCAGCTCTAGTGTGTGCGCGTGCACGTGCGCCACTCTCATTTATATACACTCCTGGAAATTGAAATAAGAACACCGTGAATTCATTGTCCCAGGAAGGGGAAACTTTATTGATACATTCCTGGGGTCAGATACATCACATGATCACACTGACAGAACCACAGGCACATACACACAGGCAACAGAGCATGCACAATGTCGGCACTAGTACAGTGTATATCCACCTTTCGCAGAGATGCAGGCTGCTATTCTCCCATGGAGACGATCGTAGAGATGCTGGATGTAGTCCTGTGGAATGGCTTGCCATGCTATTTCCACCTGGCGCCTCAGTTGGACCAGCGTTCGTGCTGGACGTGCAGACCGCGTGAGACGACGCTTCATCCAGTCCCAAACATGCTCAATGGGGGACAGATCCGGAGATCTTGCTGGCCAGGGTAGTTGACTTACACCTTCTAGAGCACGTTGGGTGGCACGGGATACATGCGGACGTGCATTGTCCTGTTGGAACAGCAAGTTCCCTTGCCGGTCTAGGAATGGTAGAACGATGGGTTCGATGACGGTTTGGATGTACTATTCAGTGTCCCATCGACGATCACCAGAGGTGTATGGCCAGTGTAGGAGATCGCTCCCCACACCATGATGCCGGGTGTTGGCCCTGTGTGCCTCGGTCGTATGCAGTCCTGATTGTGGCGCTCACCTGCACGGCGCCAAACACGCATACGACCATCATTGGCACCAAGGCAGAAGCGACTCTCATCGCTGAAGACGACACGTCTCCATTCGTCCCTCCATTCACGCCTGTCGCGACACCACTGGAGGCGGGCTGCACGATGTTGGGGCGTGAGCGAAAGACGGCCTAACGGTGTGCGGGACCGTAGCCCAGCTTCGTGGAGACGGTTGCGAATGGTCCTCGCCGATACCCCAGGAGCAACAGTGTCCCTAATTTGCTGGGAAGTGGCGGTGCGGTCCCCTACGGCACTGCGTAGGATCCTACGGTCTTGGCGTGCATCCGTGCGTCGCTGCGGTCTGGTCCCAGGTCGACGGGCATGTGCACCTTCCGCCGACCACTGGCGACAACATCTATGTACTGTGGAGACCTCACGCCCCACGTGTTGAGCAATTCGGCGGTACGTCCACCCGGCCTCCCGCATGCCCACTATACGCCCTCGCTCAAAGTCCGTCAACTGCACATACGGTTCATGTCCACGCTGTCGCGGCATGCTACCAGTGTTAAAGACTGCGATGGAGCTCCGTATGCCACGGCAAACTGGCTGACACTGACAGCGGCGGTGCACAAATGCTGCGCAGCTAGCACCATTCGATGGCCAACACCGCGGTTCCTGGTGTGTCCGCTGTGCCGTGCGTGTGATCATTGCTTGTACAGCCCTCTCGCAGTGTCCGGAGCAAGTATGGTGGGTCTGACACACCGGTGTCAATGTGTTCTTTTTTCCATTTCCAGGAGTGTACTTTTAAGTTAAATATGCTATGCTTGTTTTAAATTGGTTTCTTATATTGTGTTGTCCTCATAATGTTCTGTGTTAGATCTGTTTACATCCCTTTAACCTTCAAAACTGCATTGTTTGACTGTGCTTTTCATTGTTGCTTTCCCGACAGGACATTTTCTGGCACAACCTATCCAATGCGCAGCCACCACACTGCCCACCTTTTGCCACATGCTTGTCTCAGTTAAAAACTTATTCAACATGTCAGCCACCACAACTTTGACACCCTTCACCTGATTTATCTAGCACAAAATAAATATGTGTAGGTGTAGTTAAACACTATTGAGTTTAATTTCGTATTTCTGACTTCAAGAAGAAGAAAATATTCAACTTCGAAAAAGTCTGTTTCTGGTGCCACACATGGGTCTCGCATCTGCATTCCCAACACTGCAGTGAAAGGGTTAATACACAACACCAACAGCAAGGTTTCCCTGGGGCACACTAAATTTAGTTGTACGCCTGTTGTTGACTCTATTCAAGGTAACATGTGGCATCCTTCCCACTGAGAAATCCTCAGTCCAGTCATAAATTTTGTTTTATAACCCATATGATCATACTTTTGTTATTAAACATTGGTGTGCCACAAAGGCACCTCTTTGCAAAAATCAAGAAATACTCCATGACACACGAATTAGATATCTGTGCTGGTTGGCATAGAAGTTGTAACATTTGAGCTCAGAATATGTTCTAGAATTCTACAACAGTAGGATGTCAATACATTGAAAGCTAGGTTTGTGGAGTACTTCAAATTACTGGCAGGTCAATCCATAAGAAGTGATCCAATGAGGATTGCTTGACCGTTTTTAAATATTTTGATTTTTTTACATGTGATTATCCTATAATTGAGAAGTCCAAAACAGCTTTTTTTAAAAAAAAAATACCTTGTTCCATTACGGAATGGTGGCCACTTTTATTTGCAAGCACACGGCGGTTTTTCAGCTTGGAGACATTATAGTTAATTTGAATATCTCTGCACTGGGTTAAGTTACATCATCACAATTGACATTATTGTTTTTAGAAAAAACTGTTGCACTGACAGGGCAAAATGACCAATTTTTGGGATCGCATGGCCTCTATCAAAGCTGTTTTGTGAGCCTGTGAAGAGTGTTAGAAGCCATTACAGGAAGATTGATGTCTCATAAAAGTTCAGCGGTGTTGTCTGTCCTTCAGACAATAAACTTACACAGTTCGCCCAATACAGACAAAGTGGTTGTATTCTTTTTCCTTCCACCTGCACCATCAGAAAATGTAGGTGTTCCATCAAATATAGAAACTGAAATCTAATCAATTTAACAATGCAACGGGAAACATTAGCTGCACCTGGAACCAACACATTCACTATTGTTTTCTTTATCACGATCATAGTTAAGCTTCTATTTTATTTGATTCCATTAAAGCTTTAATAATTCTTCCTCCAGTCTCTTTTTTTATATATTTCAAACCATTCTTTACAATGGGGTTCATCACAATCTGCATTTAGTAAGGAAATTTCGTTTTACATGATTTTCTAACAACTGATGAAGCAGTTCCACTATGTCTGTTGCATGGGGAATGAAATTTCTGTAATAATTTAGTTGGCCCAACACAGATTGAAGCTGTTTAGCATCCTTAGGAGCTGGAAGTGTCGGTTGGATTCCCGGGGCACTTAAGACCTGGCCTAAATATTCCAGTTGAGTCACATAAAGAAGGCACTTGGACTTCTTACATTTGAGATTGGCTCACTGGAACACAGCGCACAGAGGGCTAAATCCTGACCATTTTAACCTGTAACAATGATGTCATTCTGATAATTTGCTGTTCTGGGCACATCATGAGTCAGATTTTCTAAGTATCTTTGAAAAATTGCTGGGGCACAGACAATGCCAAATGGAAGCCCGTTATAGCAGAAGAGCCCAAATGAGATGTTGATCAAAATGCATCGTGATAGTTCACCCAGTGGGAGTTAAACATAAGTGCCCCCTTAGTCAATCTTACATCCTGCAAGGTGTGCCATGGCGTCTTCAATTTCTGGGATGGGGCGGGCATCGATAATGGTCTGGGAATTAATTGTGGCCTTGAAATCTCCACAAATTCTTAGTGACCGATATGGTTTTTCCACAATGATGATCAGGGTGGCCCATTGACTCTTACGTACTGTTGTCAAGATGACTTTCTCTTGCAGACATTGTAGATCGAAAAGTAGCTTCTTCCTGAATGCAAAACGAAACAATCATTCCTTGAAGAAACAGGATGTGGCAAACATGAGCCTCAACCCCTGTGATCCAGGTAGAAGGTTGAGAAAAGACTGACTCACATTTGCTGCATAAGTATCGTAAATAGGAGTTTGCTGCTAACTACTGGATGCCATTAGCCGAGTCATTACTTGCAAGTTGAAGGCATTAAAAAGATCCAAACCGAGAATGTTCGTGGCTCCCTCGGTATTAATGACCAAGATGCATGCTGTGAAGGTGGCTGGCTGGTACTGAATTCAGGCTGTAAATCGTCATTTCACTTCAATAGTGTTGTTGCTGTAACAATGGCATTGCATGTGGAATTCCTGAAGCAGAGGGAAGCCGAAACTCCAGTAAGTTTCCAAAAACAATGATAGTTGTGGAAGAACCTATATCAATCTGAAAAACCATGGGGATGACACTGGCATCCATTGTGAGGGTTAAGTGTCTCGGAGATGGGAAGTGTAAGACATCTGGTGCATAGGCCTTGGGCATCTCATCTGATGCTGGATTCGGGGGCTCCAAAAGGAAGGAAGGAAGGAAGGAAGATGAGGATTTAACGTCCCACCAACCATGAGGTCATTATAGATGGAGCACGAGCTCAAATGTGTTTCAAGAATGGGAAAGGAGATTGGTCATATCCGTTCAAAAGGATCATCCCACCATTTGCCTGGTTGAGGGAAGTCGTGAAGAACTAAATTAGGATGGCCAGACACTGATCTGAGCTGTGGTCCTGTTGAATGTGAGTCCAATGTGCCACTGCACATTTTGCTTGGTACCGGGACCCATATATGCACAATCTACATTCATCTTGAGAGATAATTGAGAGACTTGTGCTTTGTGTCCTGTTTTGCTACAGGAGGAGCATTTGGTCTGGTGGTAATAGTACTGTTGCCGTGGATGCATTATGAAACAATTGCTGCAAGAGTGTAACCAGTGTGGGTATTGCGCACCTGCACGAGGTTTTCCATAGTGGGTGACTCAGTTGGGTGCAAAGGCCATGTATGGTCTCAGACCTATGAGTTGAGGGGGCAGGAAGTACTCGAGAGGGATGCTACAATGCCACAAATGATGTAAGAGATGGTTCAAATTTCCTAATGATGGGCAAGTCTATAACGAGAGATCCTTAAATCCGGGTAGATCATTGTGAAGTCCTTCATCTGATGAGTGGACTACGATTGTTTCCTGGGCTAGGGTAGTTGCGTAAAATTGTTTATGTTGGGGTTGGCACACTTGAAACGGCAGTCTCACGACAAACCATCTAACTGACAGCCCACTCCCTATAATATTGTTCGCTGAGCTTCTGGCAGCCAAAAGCAGTGTGACAAACTGCTGCAACATGCACTTTGGAATAAAAATATTTGAGAAGACATATAGGAGGGCTCAGGTCTCTGCTTCCAGGTTGAGCTGCTGTAGCAAATGATAAATTTCTGGGTCTGCATGTGTCAAAAAGAATACACTTTGCTGTGCATCACCTGTGATACTGTGAGCCAGAAATTTTGCTCCTTTCTGATCCTGTATGTTGCCCATGGCTAGATCTCTCTTTCAAACAGAATGGCAGAGGTAACGTTTCAGAAGTGAGTCGATGCTGGACAGCCAGTTGGAAAGTTCTGGATAGGATGTGGTGATGGCAGCCTTCTTTCTGACCTTTGCATGCATGACCTGTTGCATGTTCTCTTTATCTTATAGTGGTGATATTCTTCATGATGTAGAAATCACACACCTCTCTCTCTCTCTCTCTCTCTCTCTCTCTCTCTCTCTCTCTCTCTCTCCCCCCCCCCCCCCCCCCCCCCCCTTCTTTCTACCTGGGATGCGGAACACTTGTCAAACACCCAGTTCATAGAAAAATACCTCATTGCCACTCATTATTTCTGTGCTGGTTGAACCACAATGAGAACACAGCACAGATAAAAAAAATGTAGAGCAGATTAATTATAATGTACATGAACTAATGTGCCTTCTTCTTGGAGAAAGTCATTTACAGGAATTGTTTATAATAGTTCATGGTGAACACTGAATTTAAACAAGTTCATAAGTGAGCAGATGGTGCCAGACACAGACAATGCCAAAAATTGTAGATTCACTTTGGAAGTGAACAGTACCACATATGATAAGGTCAACAACCAATATTAAAGTCCCTTGGAGTTTCAGGTGTCGAGTCAGTGTCCGAGCAATTCCTGAGCTTGTCACTGGCAGCTTTCTTTATAAAACGCCTGCATCTGTGCAAAAATCTTTCATGGCATCCCATTTTTATATATTTCTGTTTTCTAAGTTACGTTCATAACTTAACTTGAAATACAGGGTGAGTTGCTAGATTTTCCCCCAGTTTGTGGAGGGTATTCCTTAGGTTATTTGGAACAAAAAATGTAAATAAAGTATGGCACCGCAAAGGGTATCGTACACAGGAGACAATAACAGTAAACAGTGACCGCAGCATCAACAACATGGCTGTTATGCAAACATACCACTCGCTACGCTTGTGTACCTATGACTGACCATGTGTCCTGTTAACATAAGTGCAGTGCTCCATACACTGTGGCATGTTTCAGAATTCTGTTGTAGCTCCTTAAGTATGGATCTGATCACATTACTGAATTTACATTTTTATTCCAAATAACCTAAGGAATAACCTCCGGCAACTGGGGATAAACCTCATGACTCACCCTGTATATTTAGCTGCCAGGAAGAAATGTTGATGTGTTGTTGGGGGTCAATGTCAATTTATTCGTTACGACATACTGTCAGCCCATCTGGCAAAGCAACATTTTCTTGTACCCTCTTACCATCTATTCACGTAAGTTAATAATAAACAACTGTACCACTACGGAAATACTTACTCTACAGGCCATTAAAATTGCTGCACCAAGAAGAAATGCAGATGATAAACGGGTATTCATTGGACAAATATATTATACTAGAACTGACATGTGATAGCATTTTCACCCAATTTGAGTGCACAGATCCTGAGAAATCAGTACCCAGAACAACTACCTCTGGCTGTAATAACGGCCTTGATACACCTGAGCATTGAGTCAAACAGAGCTTGGATGGAGTGTACAGGTACAGCTGCCCATGCAGCTTCAACACGATATCACAGTTCATCAAGAGTAGTGACTGGCGTATTGTGACGAGCCAGTTGCTCGGCCACCATTGACCAGACGCTTTCAATTGGTGAGAGATCTGGAGAATGTGCTGGCTAGGGCGGCAGTCGAACATTTTCTGTATCCATAAAGGCCCGCACAGGACCTGCAACATGTGGTTGTGCATTATCCTGCTGAAATGTAGGGTTTCGCAGGGATCGAATGAAAGGTAGATCCATGAGTCGTAACACATCTGAAATGTAAAGCCCACTGTTCAAAGTGCTATCAATGCAAACAAGAGGTGGCCGAGACGTGTAACCAGTGGCACCCCATACCATCACGCCGGGTGATACGCCAGTATGGCGATGACGAATACACACTTCCAATGTGCATTCACTGCGATGTCGTCAAACACGGATGTGACCATCGTGATGCTGTAAACAGAACCTGGATTCATCCGAAAAAATGACGTTTTTGCCATTCGTGTACCCAGGTTCGTCGTTGAGTACACCATCGCAGGCGCTCCTGCCTGTGATGCAGCGTCAAGGGTAACCCCAGCCACGGTCTCTGAGCTGATAATCCATGCTGGTGCAAATGTCGTCGAACTGTTCGTGCAGATAGTTGTTGTCATGCAAATGTCCCCATCTGTTGACTTATGGATCGAGATGTGGCTGTGTGATCCGTTACAGCCATGTGGATAAGATGCCTGTTATCTCGACTGCTAGTGATACGAGGCCGTTGGGATCCAGCACGGCATTCCGTATTACCCTCCTGAACCCACCGATTTCATATTCTGCTAACAGTCATTGGATCTCGACCAACGCGAGCAGCAATGTCGCGATACAATAAACCGCAGTCACGATAGGCTACAATCCGACCTTTATCAAAGTTGGAAACATGATGGTACGCATTTCTCCTCCTTACATGAGGAATTGCACCAACATTTCACCAGGCAACGCTGGTCAACTGCTGTTTGTGTATGAGAAATCGGTTGGAAACTTTCCTCATGTCAGCACGTTGTAGGTGTCGCCACCGGTGCCAACCTTGTGTGAATGCTCTGAAAAGCTAATCGTTTGCATATCACAGCATCTTCTTCCTGTCGGTTAAATTTTGCGTCTGTAGCACGTTATCTTCGTGGTGTAGCAATTTTAATGGCCAGTAGTGTATTTATACCTGTGAGTTTAGTGAAATATAGGCAAAAATAAATAAAATAATTTTAAAAAATGTCACTGCCACTACGAGCCTCTCGTTTAGGTATTTAGAATCAAAATAGAGGTGCAAAGCATTCTACTGTTCTAAAATTCTCATTACAGTGACCCAAAATTATAGCCATCTTGTCTGTGATGGATGCAACAATTTATGAATTTCAATATCTAAAAACGTTTGAAATTTATGCAGTTGTGTTGGTCTCCTGGCACTATCTTTAAAATGTTTGAGTTTTCGTTGTTAGGTCTTTGCAACATCTTGGAAGACATTTACAAGTGTCACTGGCACATACTTGAAGTGAGCGACATATACAGGGTGCAGGAGCCAAACCTTCATTTTTAAATTAATAAAAAATAAAGACTGATGCAGATACCAAAACTTTATTCATACAATCTTATTCTATGTTAAAAAGCATTTAAAACACAGCAACACATTTTTTCATTGTTTGAAAATAACATCAGCGAGGTAGTGTCCTAATCGATCGTGGCATTCTTGCAGGCGATTTACGAAGCTGTCCATCACATGACAAAGCATAACCAGAGGAATTCTCTCGATTTCTCTCCTGATTCTTGCTTTGAGATAACCACCGTTATGAGGTCTTTCTTTGTACACTTTTTACTCTTAAGGTAACCCCATAAGAAAAAATCAAAGGGGATCCAAGCAATCGCTTCATTCTGGAAATCACCCGGTTAAGAAAAACTTCATTAACAACATTAAAGATCACGTGGGCTGTGTGAGTTGCTCCATCTTATTGAAACAATGTTTCAGCATTCAAGGTAACAGATTGCCCTCTTTTGTTCTCAAAAAAATTAGGGCCTATCATCCCGATGAGGACATTGCACACCAGACTGTTATTTTTCATGCAGTTGGCGAGGGTTCTGATCATTCCAATGTCTAAATTTCTGTTTGTTCACATATCCATTGAGGTGACAATGTGCCTTCTTGTCACTCATCCAGAGGTTGTGGACAAGCTCCTTGTTTTCTTCAACCATTTGCAAAAGACTTTTACAGCTATGCTGTCAAGAGTTAACCACTTGGATTTTGTATGGGTGATGATGTAAGACTCACCACAAAATACTTTGTACAGTCCTGTTTTCAGACATTGCACCCATAAATTGGAGGTATTAGATTAGAATAAAGGTTTTTACTTGTTGCAACTTTGTTTGCCTTATCATATTCACCCTTCTTAAAAATTTTGTATGCCTCAGTTTTTCTACAAATGGCACTCTCCTATCACATTCTTTATTATCTGGAAACATTGAGTGTGATGCCAATTTATAACATAGGCGATTTTAGAAACAGGCAACTCTAAATTACGCCCTCCAAGTGCTCTGCAACACTGAAAGGAAGATTGTGTTCTGCCACGAACCCTGCAAATTTAATTTCAGCAACATGAGCCTGATTATTTAAAGATGCATCAGTTGTAGCTGATTTTACAAATGGACTCAAAGTTGTCTGATTTTTAGATGAAACCACTTTCATTTTTTTGGCACAATTTTCACTTTTACAATGTTTTTGACACATAGGTTCTATGTCTAGCTGTTTCAGAGTTCGATTCATCAGTGCACAACCAGCCTTTAAATTCAGGATTAGTTTCCCAGACTTTTCTATATTTTTATTTTTGCCTCTTTCATTTAAATAAAGACTTCTTGGGAGTCCTAGGACCCCTGTCACTGTCTTCTGTTTCCACTGACACAGTTTTGCACTACTTAACACCTTATAAATCTCTCACTGTTCTCACCTCAGCCAACAAGTTAACTGTAATCATTATCACTTACGTATGTGCACTGCACAGAATGCAAAGCTATTGATACGGTGAATTCCGCAGGGGATTCATCTTGGGGAATAACCTAAATGGACTTGCGTAACTGCAGTGTAATGAAATTGGGTAATCTCGCAGCTGAACAGATGGGCATGTAGGTTGTTCAAAATTGTATTTGTGAAATAAACTGTCAAAAATTAAATAAACCACAAAACTTAAAATAATAAAAAAGGTGAAATTTTAACAGCAGTAATCATTTCAAAAGATTGTATAATAGACATGCGATCTGAAGGATGCATCGTATGTTGGTGTACCATCTTATGTTATCGTTCATGTACAATCCAGATCATACAGTTGGCTACGCTGTTCTTGCAGTGCTGCTACTTCCACTCTTGCTTGTAACAGCATAGGTACAGTCAGTCTTCTATGTAGTGCGCTTAACCGTTTCTACACCTTCTCTAGCATGTTGATTATTGACCACATAGAGTTTCTTGTGCACTGTGGTAATTCCATAGTTAGCTCCTGTACCATTTTGGTGTTCGATGTTCCAGGTTTTATGTCTGTGTAGTATGCCATTACACTGTTGTGTCTACTATTGCCTGCACTAGACCCACTGAGTTCAAGTTTTGTATGTCTTCGCTGTCTGCCATACCAAACACCAGGGGTGCTGAGCCTGTACTGGGCCCAGGACAAGCTGAGTGATTGGGCCCTGTACTCAACTATAGCAACCCAGTTGTATTGTTATTTTAAGATCTGATGTGAATTACACATGACACAATTCAGGGAATGTTGGAGATACACAAAACATACTCATTGAGATGAAATTACAGAATAAGTGGTCAACTGTTTTGGATAGCCCTTGGCCTAGTGACCCTTTTTGCACCTATTGCAAGAAAAATCATTCTGTAGCTGTCCTGCAGTACAAGATCAAAATCTAAACATTACACACTTTCACCAGCCCAGACAAATGGAGCTAATTGCTTGATCCTTTTACATTAGATGTGGTCTAGGATGAACCTGAAGCTGCTTATAAAAGCACCATGGGTGATTCCTGAGAAAACAAAAATAAACCCTGATTTCCAGGTACAAAACAAACCAATTATGAGGATGGCCACTTCTATAATTTCTTTCGAAGCATGTCGTCAAAAATTTTTGCATGTGTTCTTAAGATAATATTCTTGGGTATATTTGAAACTTTTTTCAATATCATTATCTGTTATCAACTTCCAAATGCTCAGAGTTACCATATTTGTGCAGAAAGCTGCAAAAACCTGTTTTTAGCTGTATTTACAGAGTGGGTCACAATTATCTAAATAACTAACCACAGAAATTCCTCAAATTCAAATTGTACATTCTTTAGGTATTTTTCTTGAAACACCAGTTTTTGAAAATTTGTATCTGTTATCAAGATACACCCGAAAAACCGTGATTATAGAACTACCCACTTCTATAATTCCTACTGATGGCGGATCGTAAAAGGTTTGTTCTTAAAAAGACATTCTTGAACAATTAAAAAACTTTTTTTAGTATCATTACCTGTTAACCAGATCCAGAGGTTCAACAGAGAAAGAGGTGGCACAAATAATACACCAATTAAACAAAAAAAAACAAAAAAAAAACAAAAAAAAAAAAATCCGCAGGGTTAGATGAGATCCCAGCAAGTGTCCCTGAGAAATGTATAAACATGAAAAAACCCTTAACAATAATAATAATTGCATTCAACACAGAATTTTACTACACAAATTAGAAATATTAGGAATAAGGGGTATGGCACAGAATTGGTTTAAGACATACTTGGAAAGCTAGGTGTAAAGAGTTAAAATCTCACATTTTTCTAAAAGAATAGTAGTAAAACACTTATCAGATCCTAAATACATTAATATAGGCGTCCCCTCCTGGGGAAGTGTATTGGGCCCAATCCTTTCCCGTATATATATGATTTCCCAGGATGTGTCAGGTATGGAGAAAAAATACTATTTGCTGATAATAGCACCATGGTGATTACCAACAAAAATTCAACTCAATTAGCAGAAAAAGCAAATTAAGCTCTCAGAAATTTCCACAACTGGTCAGGAAGGAACATAGTAACTTCAAATGTGGAAAATACAAACTATATAAACTGCTGACTATATAAAAAAAACCAATGATACTATATTAAAAGATAATATTGATGTACTAGATTGTGTAACTGATACCAAATGCTTGGGGACAATTGTAGACTGTCAGTTGAAATGGCCAGAACATGTAAGAATTTTGGCAAAGAAGCTATGTTCAGCAAGTTATGCCCTGCGAATCCTTGCACCTGTGTGCAGCATTTCGTGCCTCAAAGTAGCCAACTTAGGATATATCCCTTCAGGCCTCAGTCATGGGACCTGTTTTGGGGAATAAGTGCTGGGAAACATACAGACTATTTTCAAAATACAGAAAAAAAGCTGTACAAATAGTAACAAATAACTGTAAAGGAGTGCACTAAAGATTTATTCAAAAAGAAGAAATTCTGACAGTTCCATGTGAATACATCTATTAAAACACCATGTATACAAGGAAAAAATCTTAATCTGTACACCACAAACAGCACAAAACATGACCAAGGAACCAAATCCAGACAGTATTTACATCTAAACAGAAGAAACAAGTCAAAAACTCAAAATAGTGTATTACAGTATTGAATAAAATTGTACAACAGACTGCTAAAAGAAATGAAAGATACAAATGACCCCCAAATCTTTAGTCAAGGTCTAGAAAAATGTTTACTAAATAATAGCTTCTCCACTGTAAATGAATATTTAAAATAATTATAAATTGTAACTTAATGTCCATAAACATTGCAGTATGTAACAATTTGTGATATGCTTAGAAAAGTAGAACTAACTAAAATACTGTGTTTATAAGAATAAGAAATATTGTTCAATTTTCCATGAGCAAAGTATTGAGAAAAAAGGTATAGTAGACAATTTTGTGTTAACTTTATATTATGTATTAATATATGTTATTAACTTCCATGTGTGCAAAATGGCGTTTATACACACTGAGCATCAGTTATAGTCTCTTGAATACCTCTCCTAAACCTCTTACGTGTTCTTCCATATCTTTTGAGAATACTAGGATCTCACCCAAGAATACCATATGCTTCTTTGCTTTAACCCACAAAGTACTCTGTCTAACAGTCTCCCAAAAGTAGCACGTGCCTTCTTCAGTTCAAATAGGTTGTCCAGTGTCTCAGTAATATGCATCAGTAACAATTTTCGCATTCAGATACCAGTAGTTGCAACAGAATGTTTGGTTTTGTGTACCATACAGAGATTTTTTTGTGGACAGTGGCCATTCTTGCACCCAGTGAACTATCACTACTGCATGTTCTACTTTCCCTGCACTAGTTGCTGACAAGAGTGTACGATGTGATTCACTTTTCTACGTAATTCAGGTGCTCTAATGATTTACTTGTGGCGCTGGTCATCACATGTTCTATCAATATCTTCTTGATATAAAACATCTAAAGTGGCAATAATTAGCTTTTTGGCAGACCAACCTCATCAGTGCCAAAATTACCTCTACTACCAGGAACCATAAACTCACCATCTTTATTACCCATGCATTCCGTGCACAAAACAATGCTCTTTATCTGATGATTCATTATTCTCTAGTGTATCAACAAAATACAATACTTCCGGTGCTAAATAAATACCCACACTAATCCAAGCAAATCCTCCTGAACCTGACAGTTTGTTATAATGTTGTTGTTGTTGTTGTTGTTGCTGTCGTCTTCAGTCCTAAGATTGGTTTGATGCAGCTCTCCATGCTACTCTATCCTGTGCAAGCTTCTTCATCTTCCAGTATCTACTGCAACCTACATCCTTCTGAAACTGCTTAGTGTATTCATCTCTTGGTCTCCCTCTACGATTTTTACCCGCGCTGCCCTCCAATGCTAAATTTGTGATCCCTTGATGCCTCAGAATATGTCCTATCAACCGGTCCCTTCTTCTTTCAAGTTGTGCCACAAACTCCTCTTCTCCCCAATTATATTCAATACATTCACATTAGTTATGTGATCTACCCATCTAATCTTCACCATTCTTCTGTAGCACCACATTTCGAAAGCTTCTATTCTCTTCTTGTCTAAGCTATTTATCGTCCACGTTTCACTTCCATACATGGCTACACTCCATACAAATACCTTCAGAAACAACTTCCTGACACTTAAACCTGTACTCGATGTTAACAAATTTCTCTTCTTCACAAATGCTTTCCTTGCCATTGCCAGTCTACATTTTATATCCTCTCTACTTCAGCCATCATCAGTTATTTTCCTCCCCAAATAGGAAAACTCCTTTACTACTTTAAGTGTCTCATTTCCTAATCTGATACCCTCAGCATCACCCGACTTAATTCGACTACATTCCATTATCCTCTTTTTGCTTTTGTTGGTGTTCATCTTATATCCTCCTTTCAAGACACTGTCCATCCTGTTCAACTGCTCTTCCAAGTCCTTTGCTGTCTCTGACAGAATTACAATGTCATCAGTAAACCTCAAAGTTTTTATTTCTTATCCATGGATTTTAATACCTACTCCAAATTATTATTATTATTATTACTTATTATTTTTTTTTTTTCCCCTTCAGTGCTTGCTCAATATACAGATTGAATAACATCGGGGAGAGGCTACAACCTTGTCTCACTACCTTCCCAACCACTGCTTCCCTTTTATGCCCCTCGACTCTAATAACTACCATCTGGGTTCTGTACAAATTGAAAATAGCCTTTTGCTCCCTGTATTTTACCCCTGCCACCTTTAGAATTTGAAAGAGAGTATTCCAGTCAACATTGTCAAAAGCTTCCTCTATGTCTACAAATGCTATAAATGTAAGTTTGCCTTTCCTTAGTCTTTCTTCTAAGATAAGTCGTAGAGTCAGTATTGCCTCACGTGTTCCAGTTTTTCTACGGAATCCAAACTGATCTACCCCGAGGTCGGCTTTTAGCAGTTTTTCCATTCCTCTGTAAAGAATTCACGTCAGTATTTTGCAGCGGTGACTTACTAAACTGATAGTTGGGTAATTTTCACATCTGTCAACACCTGCTTTCTTTGGGATTGGAATTATTATATTCTTCTTGAAGTCTGAGGGTATTTCGCCTGTCTCATACATCTTGCTCACCAGATGGTAGAGTTTTGTGAAGACCGGGCTCTCCCAAGGCCGTCAGTTATAATAGGTGATCAAAAAGTTTCCATTTGAGGGCATTGCTGCAGTGTATCTGCAAGCAACATAGCTTGAATCTGGTGTGAGTGAACCGACATCTAGGCATAGGATAAGTTTGGTATCTGCGCCTTTCTAGTGTGTGTGTGAGTGTGTGTGTGACAGCCATACATCGAAGAATGAAGAATGTGTATGGGGCAGAATGTCTGTCGAAAACCACCATCGTGGAATGGTGTGACTATTCTAATAACTTCGGACAGATGAGATAGATTCCCGATTCTTACTCTGTGTCATGACATTGAGGGTACCCTGAAAAAAGACATTGAGAACCCTATTTTTAGCTTCATGCAGGATGATTCTGTCAGCCTCCGCACTATACATTAGGTCCTATGTTTTTTTGCACATTAATTTTTGGATTCTATCTGACATGAACTCAATCATTCACTGTGCATATGTGCCACACTACTAAGTTATTCACTGAAGAACCTCATGCTATTCTGCAACTGATATTTGCTATCCACTATTTGAATTTTGGAAGAGTAAGCTTTTTATTGAGTGCATTTTGTTGTGGAACTGTTTTGTCACACCAACAGCCATTTGAGTTTTATGAAAATGTGTGCACATTTGGGAACTGAAGCAGTGACTTTTTTGGTTCCCTTTATAGGTTGGGAAACTTTCCAAGACTGAACTCTCCCTGTGGATGTCCTTATGGGATGTGTACACATGTAGTAGTTTCCTTACTCAGACAATTGGTACATTCATTTCATTTTATCATAGTATATTCGTATTGCCTGGAGTTTGTTGACATGTAATTTTTCTTTTCTTGTGAGCTTTGGACAAGTACTAAATCCTTGAATGCAGAGTCCGCCAGAAAAATGTATACACACTTTAAGAAACGAAAACTATTACTTATACATTTATTTTACATTTAATAATTGATCACAATGCTGTACAACTTTCAGTTTAGTGCACGGTTACTTTAAATGTTCAAAATATTCACCATTGGCAGCTATACACATAACAGAATGACGAGCAGTCATCGCAACTACGTCACTCAATGTTACAGTGGAGATCGCTGCACATGCCACTGTAATCTCGTGGTGAAGTTCCTCCAGTGTGTGTGGCTTACATCGATAGACATTATCTTTCAGTTCCCCACAAGTAAAAGTCCATAGGTGTTAGATCTGCTGATTGGAGGCAACTCAATAGGCCCTCTTTGTCCAGTCCAATGGCCATCGAGGAAAGCTCGTACGGCTAGGTGGTGGTGCCCTGTCCAGTTGGTAGAAGACCTCTTCATCAGCTTCATAAAGTGCACATATACTTTTTCAAAATTGATGTGTGTAACATTTCCAGATACACTTCTCCCGTGACAGTAGCATCAAAGAAAAAGGGTACTACTAAGCCTCTAGATCATCGTCCACACCACACATGAACCCCTGGTACATTGACTACTTTATCCGCATAAACATACGAATTTTCTGGTGCCCAGTACACACTGTTATGCCAATTCATGGTTCTATTAAGCTTAAATTGTACCTCATCACTCCACGTTACCATTGACACAAATTGTTCATCATCAGTTACCATTTACTCATACCATTCGCAAAATTGCATTTGACGATAAGGATTGTTGTCATTAATTGCATGTAGTAATCAAGGAATGTAAACTTTCCACTTTGCAACTTTCAGAATTCTTCACACACTTGTGTTGCTAACCCCCAATTCACGCGCACATTGCGTAGCAGACTTGTGTGGAGAATTAACAAATGTTTCCAACACGAGAGCCAACAAAGCAGTACTTGTAGCTGTACGCTGCCTTCCTGATCTTCGTTTGTGAATATCACAAATCATTCCATGCAATTGAAATTTGTCAGTGATGTGTTTAATTTTTAGGTGGGTTGGCGGTTCTGTTTCAAACTCCTGCCTATACTGACATTGCACTTCAATGGTATTATCACACTTGAAAAATCACTTCACAATACATTTTCGTTGCTCGAATGTCAAGCGTGCTCCGGCCATCTTGTCTTTTCAACACCAACATGAAGGTACTAACATCTATTGAACCAAAGACTACAGGGTGGTCCAAAAGTCCGGAAACACCCTGATAAAATCCAAATGGAGTAGGAAACAAGGAAACAGAGTCCCTACACACAAGGAATGGGAAGGGGGAAACTTTATAGGCTATGCCACCAACATGGCGGCCATCTTGAAAGCCGCCATCTTGGATTCAACTCCAAAATTTCAAATGGGAATGTGGTCATGTGACATATCAAACAGATGGAGAATTTCACCAGAAAAACAATGCCATTGTTATTTTAAACACAGCTTCTTTCATTCTCGGGTTATAGCCAGTTACATGTGGCAGCGGTGGGACGCTCGGCAGCATGTGTGTTACGTGCTGAAAAGACATACGCCGATGTTACACAGTCCCGAGAGACCACCAACAGTCATAGGGATGGCTCGATATGTTGTCCATTATGTTGGATTGTTAATGCTATCCTCGAACCCAGTCCTGATGAACCAACACATCTGGGTGGATTTGACCATACGCATCAACAATGCGCTGCTTTAGATGATGCAAATCCCGTATTTTCACAGAATAAACCAGTGCTTTGACATGACCCCAAAGATAAAAATCCAAAGGAGTCAAATCTGGTGAACGTTGTAGCCACTCCACAGCACCCCAATGACCAATCCGCTTTTCAGGGCACTGCACATCCAGGTATGCTCGCACATTGTGCCCATAATGTGGCGGGGCTCCATCATCCTGGAAGAATTCCGGAAATGTTCCATTCTCTGTTAACAACAAGGGAAACACGTCTTCATCCAATAACCTCAGATAACGTACTATCAATGAAAAAAAGGTCCAATGACTTTGGTACCCCACACACCACACTAGACCATCACTTTTGTGATTTGACCGTTTTGCAAGCATCAATCCAGTGTGGATTTCTGTCGGACCAGTATCTGTGATTCTTCTTGTTCACTTCGCCCTTGATAAAGAAATTGGCTTCATCACTGAACAGCACCTGGTAGGGGAAACGTGGGTTTATCTGCAGCTGCTGTGTCACCCATTCTGCCCACTGTACCCGACGGTCTGTGTCATCCTCACCCAGGCGTTGGAGCAGCTGACTTTTGTACGGGTGTCATTTGTGCTGCAATAAAATACGCAGTATGTAGGTACGGCTAACCCCACATTCTCATGACAGGCGACGAGTACTCCGTTGCGGGCTCTTGCTAAATGATGCCAACACGCTCATTGTGGCGGACTTTGGTCTTCCAGCCTTAGGCTTCTCTGCGACAGAACCTGTTGCTCGGAATTTGGCCAAAAACTTGTAAACTGCACTGTGAGTGATGGGCTGTCTGATTGGGTGACGACTGTTTAAATCCTCAGCAATGCCCCGTGTGCTTCTTTCCCCTGATATCAAGATGATTTCAATGCATTCTTCATGTGTTAAGGACATTTTGTAAACTGTAAATAAGGAAACAATGATTAAAACGTTAGCATGAGTAAATGATACCTAACAGTTAACCATACGTAACATATCGGGCATGGGATAGTCACTTTGCACCGTTTCAGACTCCATTTTAGGACTTCTCAGTACGTAATACTTACACTGCCGAGTGTCCCACTGCTGCCGCAAGTAATTGGCTATAACCCGAGAATGAAGAAAGCTATGTCTAAAATAACAACGGCATTGTTTTTCTGGTGAAATTCTCTATCTGTTTGATATGTCACATGACCACATTCCCATTTGAAATTTTGGAGTTGAATCCAAGATGGCGGCTTTCAAGATGGCCGCCATGTTGGTGGCATAGCCTATAAAGTTTCCCTCTTCCCGTTCCTCGTGTGTAGGGACTCTGTTTCCTTGTTCCCTACTCCGTTTGGATTTTATCAGGGTGTTTCCGTACTTTTGGACCACCCTGTATACTACAACACACTTGTAATTCAAATCGAGTAGCAATATCAGTATCTCGATAGAGCCTGACAAAGAGTGTATTAATTTTTCTGGAGGACTCTGCATTCTGGCTATAAAAATGTAAATTACATTTAAACAGCACAGGAAAAGAAAGATTGCTACTTACCTCAAATTAGACATTTTAAGTTGCAGATAGGCAAAAGAGAAACACAGACCATTCATACATACAAACAAGCACATTTCACGCACACATGACCACGAACTCCGGCAGCTGAGGCCAGAATGCAACTATTAAGTGGAATGGCAGCAGCCATCTGGAGTGGGTGGGGAAAGGGAAGGGAAAGTAGTAGTGTAAGGGTGGAGAGACAGAGGAACACAGTCTGGCAGAGAGTGAAGGGACTAGAATGTCAACAGGCTCAGCATCAGGAGGCTGTGGGGCAGGGAGGTGGGGGGGATGGGGGGGGGGGGGGGCAGAAGGAGCGAAGAGGAGAGGAGTGGAGTGGGGAGAGATGGGCAGGTGTGTTGGCAGAGGGTGGCAAATAAAAAAGGCTGGGAGACATGATTGTGGGGGAGATAGTAGGGCAGAAGGGTGGAAACTGTTGGGTTGAGAGTGTGGGGACAGTATGTTCCCTCCCATATGTTGAGGCCGGGGTAATTATGAGAGTGGAGAATGTGTTGTAAGGATAGTTCCCATCTGTGCAGTTCAGAAAAGCTGGTGGTGGAGGGGAAGATCCAGTTGGCCCTGATAGTGAAGCAGCCAAGCTTGTCAAGCTCAGCTGATGTTGTGCCACTGGATTGTCTACTTTGCTCTTTGCCGCAGTTGGCCCTGGGCAAGCTAATCATTGTGAAAATCACACTGGACCAACACAAGTACGCATCTCCTCTTGGGGACCATGTCAACCCCAACAACAGTTCATTTTTTCTTGGCAGGATGTCATCTACCAGCAGGACAATGCAACATATTACACAGCTCACAGAGTACGTGTGTGGTTCGAAGGACAACAGGATGAGCTTGCTGTACTTCCCTGACCACCAAACTTCCTGGACTTAAACAAAATCAAGAATTTGTGGGAGTTTCTCGATTGGCCTTTTTGAGCCACCGATCCTCAACCAAGAAACCTAGCACAGCTGCCCACGGCACTGGAGTCATCAGGGCTCCAAATCCCTGTTGGTAACTTGTCTCTCTTCCTACACATCGCACATAGGTGGTTATTCAGGCTTTTGCCAGGTGGTCACATTAATTAATGTGACTTGACAGTATAGTTATACCACAAATTTCACACATCTTCGAAGAATGAACTCTTTTAAAGGACAAAGTGATTTTAAATGAATGTTCAGTTTGAAATTTCATTTCCAACCTTCTATAAAGTTTTTCAATTCTCTCCTTTGTTTTATAATTAACTGAGCCAAGCGTGGCTCATGTTTGTGCCATCTCTTATATAACATCCTGTTTTTTGCCTTGCTGCCATCTCGTTATGTTAGTTTCAATTACTTGTGTAACTGAGTTGTTGCTTTGTCTGCCTGTGAGTGGCAGCATCAGCACTTATCTATATAGGCCCTGCTATATTATCTTCGCTGGACTGCTATTACTTCCTGGTCACCGTATGTTGTCCAACGAGTTGCAACGCACCAGCAGTGCAGTTCGGACCAGGCAGTGAAGTCAGTTGGAATGCTCCAGCAGTGGAGCTCGGACCTTTCAGTCGGACAGGTGGGACGTGGCAGAAGTTCGGTCAAGTTGGAGCAGCAGTGAGGTTCGGATAGCTACGACTTGCCCGACCATTGCCAGCACACATGGCTGGGGACGGTCTTGGTTGATCGTCTTACCAGATGACGCGTATTTGCTCGCCAATCGCTTATGGGTTGGTGTTGTGTGTCTCAACTCGTGGTTCATCCTGGTGATTGCACAGTCACTACTTTTAGCATTGGTCACATTCTTCATCCTGTGATGTCCACTGCCCAGTTATTTTAGTGCCGTCTCCATGCTGATGTGTAGCTGTTGGTTGGTTGGCGGAGCCACATTGCAGCACCAGGTAGGTGCAGATAGCCATCACTCGCTGATGATTGCCGACACATATGATTTGAGTGGGGACGACTTTGGTTCATCGTCAGTCGGTTGTGTTGTCGGACAACATATATTTGGCCGGCAATTGCTTATGGGTTGGCTGTGTGTGCCAACTCGTGATTTTTCCGTGTTTGCTCAGTCACTGCCAGTATCATTGTCTAGTTTTTCGTGCAAGTGTTCATGAAACTGTATGTAGTTTATGTGGTTTGACTGGAAAGTTATTTAAAGGTTGTCGGTGTACTGGCTCTGAATTGGTTGGTTGACATGGAGTACGAGGAAGGACAGGATAGCTATTACTCGCCCGACGAATGCAGACAAACACGTTTGAGTGGCAACGACATTGCTTGGCCATTTGATCAGTTGTCTGGTTAGATGACGTGTATTTGGGTCGTCCACTGTTTATGGGTTGTCTGTGATCCGTTCTGGTTGTTGTTCCAGTCTCCGCTGTTAGCATCGTTTGAGTTTGGTGCAAGTGTGGAGCCGAACTGATCTTGATCATTGGTCTGTTGATTGTGTGTCGGTTGGGTTCTCAGCAGATTGAAAATGGTTGACCAACTGCCTGTCTCTCCTATGCTTGTGTTAGTGTTTGAATTCCTGGCCGACCCTCGAACACCTGAGCGCCCTTGGGTGTACTGCCCTATTTTTAAAAAACTTGTTCTTGTCGTTTGTACTTGTATGGCTTCTAGTCAATTTTTATTTTAAATTAGGGTTGTTTTGCTGTTAAGGCCTTCAGTCTAAATTAAAGAACTGCTTCACGTAAGGCATTTGGTATTTTAAAAAATTATGTTATGTAGGTTGAGGTGTTAGGCCTTCAGCTGACTTGAATTTAACTTGTTTACTTCAGCGTAACTAAAGAACTGTTCTAAGATAATGCCGACCTTTTAAACTTCTGATTATGCTTGCATTTTAAGTTACTGGCCTTCAGCCATTTTAAATTAAAATCGCTTTCAGCAATTAAATCCCAAAGATTAAAACTGTATATTGAAAAAAAATATTTTTTTTGGGCTCTTGTAATATTTGATCATATAATAAAGTTCTATGTTCAAGTGTAACTGACAGCCCCTTATTTGACCCCTTTCCACAATTTAAGTTACCTGTCCCGTCCTGTGGGGGCATTTTATTAACTTTACATTATAATAATTTATATAATTTTTATTTCAGTTTATCAATATTTTCATGTCATAATTTTCCAGGTAGTTTAGGTCATTACAGGTTCTTTTTCATGTCTGTACACTAACTCAATTCTCACGAGGGGCAGCTGTCCCTCTCCACCCTTTCCAGTACCTCTGAGATGCTTCTACAAGTCTATGTAGTTTTTTGCACATGGAAATTTGACTCCGTAAGTTTTTATGGATACACTTCTACACTTTACGCTGCACATGTTACAGGAATTTCAATCAAGGGTAATGATTCAACAAGATGATGTACCACCACAGTAGGGGGTTATTTGTGTGCCAGTTCCTGCATGAAACTTTTCCGAAGAGGCACATTGATAGATGGTCCAACACTGTGGCTGTGGCCACCATATCCAGCAGGCATAACTCCTCTTGACTTTTTTTTTTTTAGTTTTATTTTGGCACGGTTAAATTAAGCATAAGTTTGAACAACCAGTTCCTGATGGGCGTACTCTTATGACACAAACACCAGATGCTGTAGAGGCAGTGACAGAAGAGATGTTGGCAAAGACATTGAGAGAAACAAGAGTACCATACTAGACACTTTACAGGCAACAAATGGTGCACATGTGGAAGCGTATCTGTAAAAAAAAAAACCTTATGACTTCTGCTACCACTTGCAACATACCACATTGTTGTGTCTGTCATTGTTCCTCAGAAATAAATTTTTATATTTCTTTCCCCTGTTTCAGTTAACTGTTACATAATGTTTGCCTTTGAAACTGTCAAAAACCTCTGGTTCTTTCAATTTATCCAGATCCCATCTTGCATCTTTTTTGCAATGAATTCAGTTTTACTTTGCTTTCATAACCAGTAAATTGCGGTCTAATTCCAAATCTACCCTGGAAATGTCTTACACTTTAAAATCTGGTTTTTAAATCTCTGTATTACCATTACATAATCAGTCTGAAACATTCCTGTGTCTCCATGGCTCTTTCACATAAACAACCTTCTTTCATGGTTTGTTAGCAATGATTAAATTATGCTCTGTGTAAAATTCTACCAGATAGCTTCACCTTTCACTCCTTTCCCACAGTCCACATTCTCCAACCGTTCTCTCTTCAGTCACTGTTCTCATCATCCATTCTTTAAATCTTTCCATCATCTACGGAACTGTTTGGCACGTAGACTTGTGTTGTAGGAGTTAGCTTTGTATTTACTTATGAACGAGGTCTATTCAAAAAATTTCAGAACATTTGTAATTTCACACCAGCAGCGTGTCAGAGCGAAATGTGGTTGGCACCCTGCACACGCGTGTATTTCCAGAAGTTTCATTGTTATATGCCTGTTAGTTATTGTTCAGTGCTGTATTGAGTAGAACATTGTGTCGCATGGTTTGTGAATTTCGAGATTGCAGAGTTAAAGGAGCAATGCATCTGTATTAAATTTTATGTGAAACTCAAGAAAACCTTTACAGGCATACACCAGGATCCTGGAAGCCTACAGTGATGAGAGCTTAAGCTGTACTCGGTGTTACGAAAGTTCCAAAGTTGAAAACTCTGTTGAAAGGATAAAGATTTCAACAATGGACGAGATACAAGAAAATTTGCAGATGGCACTTTGTGTGTTCCAGCAAAGGCATACCAATACTGCTCCAGGAAGAGGAAACAGAGTTGGGAGGGGTGTATCAATGGCAGAGGAGAGTATTTCGAAGGAGACCATGTGCAATAAGGAAAAGGTTTGCGTGGAGAAATACTGTGGACAAAGTTCCGGAGTTTTTTGAACATACCTTGTATGATAATGTGTTCACTGTTATCTAATTCCTATTTTCTTATTAGTTACAAGACCTATTCCTAGAGTACACTAATTTGATGGAAAATCGAGTATTGAATGTAACAATATTATCAAAAGGATTAGTTGCTACTCACCGTATAGTGGAAATGCCGAGTAGCAGATAGACACCAAAAAGAATGTCACACAATAAGCCAGACAGGTGCCAGAGACTGTGTGTGTGTGTGTGTGTGTGTGTGTGTGTGTGTGTGTGTGTGTGTGTGTGTCATCATTTTTGACGAAAGCCTTGTTGGCCAAAAGCTTATTTTGTGACAGTCTTTTCGTTGTTGTCCATCTGCAACTCGGTATCTCAGCTATATGGTGAGTAGCAACTATCCTTTTCATAATATCGTTACAAATTTGATTTTGCAATCTTTGTGTACTCACCTTACCAGAAGTCTTCTTCCTGTCATTGCACTTCATTAATTCTCACTACATTTAACTTCAACCTATCCACTTTTCTTTTTCGATTTTGTCATCTACCTACACAATTAAGGTCTCTAACATTCCATACTCCAGTAGTGTCCTGTATTAATGTTATTAACACACTAGGGATTTTAATAAGAAAAATAACTGAAATGCAGATTGCAGTATCTTCTAGGTTGCAAGTTATATGTAAGAACATCAACTGTGTCTGCCAGAATAGCTACTGCCATGTAGGACGTCGGCATCCGCGCTTGTCAGGGGTGCCGGCCCGCCTCTGGCCACTTGCCTGTGTGCTACTCGGCAGCGAGCTCTTCTCGTCTCTGGGCAGGAAACCTGCAAACTCCTGTCCTTTCATTGCCAGCCACATTCTGGCTAGGCTAAAAGTTTTGTTTCCACAAATGATAACAGAAAATTTAGTGCTCTAAAATATTTCATGTCCTAAGTATCTTTACTGAATATAAAGTATATAGTGTGGGAAATTGAGAAGCATTTACAACAGCACTATATCCAACATTGTCCATCACCTTGAACATATGTATGTTTCATCTAAACAGATCATGTGTAACACCCATGTGTGCAAATAATTTACCTGAAAACTTTATCTCATTAAGAGAAATACATTTTTGCCTTTGCCGTATCTCTCTCTGTGACATTTGGTGCCAAAATACGAACATCAAAAAAGTTTTGGATCACCTTGGTTTGGAGAGCTCAGCTCTGGAACCTTTACAGAAAGTTGGAATAGAGATCAACATATACATCATTTCGGCCCTTTTCATTGCTCATGAAAGCCACATATTGCACTTTGTACCACCCTACAGCAGAGACCTTCAGAGCTGGTGGTCCAGATTGCTGTACACACTGGTACCTCTAATACCCAGTACCATGTCTTCTTGTATTGATGCATGCCTGTATTCCTCATGGCATACTATCCACAAGTTCATCACAGCACTGTTGGTTCAGATTGCGTCACTCCTCAACAACGATTCGACGTAGATCCCTCAGAGTGGTTGGGGGATCATATCGTCTAGCCCTTTTCAATCTATCCCAGGCATGTTCGATAGGGTCTATGTCTGGAGAACATGCTGGCTACTTGAGCAATGTCATTATCCTGAAGGAAGTCATTCACAAGATGTGCACGATGGGGGCGTGAATTGTCATCCATGAAGACAAATGCCTCACCAATATGCTGCCGATATGGTTGCACTATTGGTCAGAGGATGGCATTTATGTATCATACAGCCGTTACAGCACCTTCCATGATCACCAGTGGTGTGTCAGCTGCACATAATGCCACCCCAAAACAGCAGGGAACATCCACCTTGCTGCACTTACTGGACAGTGTGTCTAAGGCATCCAGTCCGACTGAGTTGCCTCCAAACACGTCTCCGACAATTGTCTGGTTGAAGGAATATGTGACACTCACTGGTGAAGAGAACGTGATGCCAATCCTGAGTGGTCCATTCGGCATGTTGTTGGGCCCATCTGTACAGCGCTGTATGGTGTCGGGGTTACAAAGATGGACCTCACCGTGGACGTCGGGAGTGAAGTTGCGCATCGTGCAGCCTATTGTGCACAGTTTGAGTCTTAACATGGCATCCTGTGGCTGCACAAAAAGCATTAATTAACATGATGGCATTGCTGTCAGGGTTCCTCCGAGCCATAATCTGTAGGTAGCAGTTATCCACTGCAGTAGTAGTCGTTGGGCAGCCTGAGCGAGATATGTTATTGACAGTTCCTGTCTCTCTGTATCTCCTCCACGTCCGAACAACGTTACTTTGTTTCACTCCGAGATGCCTGGACACCTCCCTTGTTGAGAGTCCTTCCTGGCACCAAGTACTAATGCAGATGTGATATAACTGCGGTATTGACCATCTGGGCATGGTTGAACTACAAACAACATGAGTCGTGTACCTCCTTTCTGGTGGAATGACTGGAACTGATGGGCTGTCAGACCCCCTCCGTCTGATAGGCGCTGCTCATGCATAGTTGTTTACATATTTGGGCAGGTTTAGTGACATCTCTGAACACTTAAGGGGACCATGTCTGTGATAGACGTTGACTGTTGATATATCTTGAGGAGTTTTGGGAACCGGGGTGATGCAAAACTTTGTTCGATGGGTGTAAATGCCGGCAGGCAATGCATCGCTTAAGGTGCCAAGTAAATTGCAATTCATTTGCCTTTAATTCTCTTGTGCGTTTTAATTCTCTACATTTAGTCTCGGTAACAGCAAGTCTGAGCAAACAATGTCCATTATATTCAAGAGCTATTATGAATCAAACATTCTTCATGATCTGGCCATACGGACAGAGTTCGTGAGTGGTAGTGACTTGTAAGTGGAAATGTGCCAGTCTCTCGCTTACTAGCTAATAAAGACATTGACAAAAGTTTTGCCTTGCCCCTTTATTTCGAAATCTGTGGAACAGAAAACCAAAACTGACTCACTTACAATGCGTCCAGATCACCAAATGAAACTAAAATAAAAGAAATGCTTGTGTAACACCAAAGTCATCAGTTTCCCATGGGGAGTTTTTTCACAGCATTACTGTGCAACATAAATATGTGGTGGAATGTCCTATTTCTCGCATGCAGGATTGTATGTCTCATGGTATACCACCAATGAGATCATGAATCCAAATTGTCCCACTCTTGAATGGCAATTTGGCATAAGTCACGTAGTATATCTGGTCATTGTCAACATTCAAAAACAGCTCGTTTCAATCAGTCAGTCAATCTGGGGAACAGACGTGCCACTCCATTTTGACAATCCTGGCTTGTCAGAGGAACATGTTCATGAGAACAATGCAATGAGCATGTGATTTATCATCCACCAAGATCAAATTCCCGCCAAAATGTTGCCAGTACAGTTGCAGAATTTTGTCCCCGTACCAGAGATCAGTGAGACTCGTAATGCCATCCCATAACACCAGTCCACCACCTTCTTGTAGCACATGTGGAACACATCAGGTATTAACAGGTTCTCCTCAAACATGTTATCTACACTTATCAAGGTACAGACAGATCCAAGTTTCATCTGTGAACAACACCTGACACCAATCCTTGGGAATCCATTCTGCATGATTCTTCCCCATCTGTGACAAGAGCCCACGGTGTTGTGGTGCACGGTATGGTGTTCACCACAGTTGCCAGAAATGGAGATCCACATCATGCAATTGTCTCCTAATAGTTTGATGCAAGACACAATGTCCTGTAGTTTCTTTGAATGCCATATTCAGTTTTGAAGTATCCAGTCCACAGTTCCTTCCATTCAAAATTTGTAGATATTGATCATCCAATCACCGTGTGTGCCTGTCGATGTAGGCGGCCTGTATGCTTAAGTCTTCAACGCTATCTTTCAATTGGAACTAATTCCATGTCCGCAACTCATGACTGGTTCTGGTGCACAAGTCAAGCAACTTCCCCAGTTGACAACATTTCTGCACGTAATGTGAAGATGATGGTCGTGATTATCATTTGTGGTGTGACAGATGCTCATTTTCAGAAGAGATCACGAACTGTGGTTCCTACAGTTGTTGGTTTCTAAAAATGAACAGTGAGAAGTAAAGATGGAGAGAAGATGAAAAGTTGAAAGAAAAATGCAGTCAAGAAATACAAGGAAAGGGCGAAAATGGGAAGGCATGTGCATACCCCCCCCCCCCCCCCCCTCTCTCTCTCTCTCTCTCTCTCTCTCTCTCTCTCTCTCTCTCTCTCTCTCTCTGTGTGTGTGTGTGTGTGTGTGTGTGTGTGTGTGTGTGTGTGAGAGAGAGAGAGAGAGAGAGAGAGAGAGAGAGAGAGAGAGAGAGAGAGAGAGAGAGACCACATCTCTAGGACTTTCCTGACAAAGTCATCACCCTGGAAGAGTAGGATGTGAGTGATTCAAGGCCTGCACACACTGGGCAATCAGAGGCATGCTTACAACTTCACTAGAAATGGGAGGTACCTCGGTCTGAGGAATCCAGGAGAAGACTATAGAGAGATTAGTTGGTGGGTGAGGTCTGTGGAAGAGGAAAGTCTGGGAGAGGTCATCGGTGGAGGTGTCGAGGGAGTGACAGTGGCAGCAGGCACAATCATGACATATGCTCAGACTGTAGCTGTAGGGAGCACCTGACATGGAAGCGAAAGCAGCTGCAGCTTATCGACTGGTTGTGCTGGGCAGAGGGAAATGACCTAGTAATGAGGCCAGAGCAGTGTCAGAGGACACAGAAGTGAGTGAAGTTCTCCAGGCAGCCACAGATCAAAAGACATCGTCGTGGAGCTACAGCTATAAACGACATCCGAGCAGCACAGAGCAAGAGGTGTGCCTTGAAATTAATTTGTCCCAGCCAATACTAAATGACAGAGATCATATTTGCTAGTTAAATTAGCTGAACAGCCAAAGCTACGCAAACTTTAAATTCCTACCCACAGTCGGTTACATTAAATGACAATATTCTTCGAAGTCTGTCAGGTAAAGCTCCATGTCAAATCAGCTACACTAAAAATACAGTAATGCTGTTAATTTGTACAGATAATATGCCGTAGTGCTGAAATGGCACTGGAGTAATTTTGTCGATGTGTGGCACTGTGAGCAGCAATGCCATTAATAATGAAATATGAATCACAAAGTACAGAGAAGATGCATTAATTATTATTGTAACAAGTACAGCAGATCATCACGAGTGAATTCAGACAACAGATGATGAAAAAAGATAAATTAAATTTTAACCTCACCGTTTATGTCCATGGTCCCGTTATTGTTTCTTTCTTACCTGCTGCTAATGTGAAAAATTTACTCCATTCATTGTCCGCGACTATTTTATCAGAATGTTTTTCTCAGCATTGTACATGGACTGAGGTTTCAAAGTGATACTCAATGAGAATATCAATATCAAGACAGGATTTTTTCATTACAAGTCAAGACCACCAATGTACTGCCAATTTCGGGATTGCCACAAGTTGTGGAAATTAGGGGACATCAGAGAATTTCAAAAGTGTCAGGCAAATCAGGAAAATATCAGAGAAATTTGGATAAAAAAGAAAAAAACAATGGAAAAATTTCTTTTGTCTCAGTAGATGAAATGGTTTGTTTACTGATGTGTCACACATTGTCGCTGGCTGGGCACAGCTGAGTACATTTGCCGTTTCCTACTCCCTCATTCCTATTGATTCTGCCCCTCCTACCTCCCCTCCCCACAGCTTGCAGTCAGTGCTGCCACCACTTTTTGCCACTAGCCTAGCAGCTACTGACAAGAGGCAGGGAGGCATGAGGAGTGGTGTGTTTAGATCTGATTCTCAGAGATTGTTTATACAGCAGCAGGAGACGGCAGTCATGTGTGCACGAGATGTGTCTGTGTGTATGCTCTTGTTTTCTGACAAAGGTTAAATTTAGCTGTGAGAGTATGACTGTCTTTTCTACATGCCTGTCTGTGGTCCAGAGATCATCTTCAGACACGCTACCTATCCTCATCTTAGAGTATTTCCGCAAGTTATCTGGATTTCTCACCACGGTCTCATTTCATCAATATAGTGTCTGTGACACGTGAATAGCTGGCCACACAAGTGGACTTCCACGATGGGCCGAAACCGCAGGCCATTTCTGTGGGTGTCTCTAACGGATCAGGCCTGCCAGTCTGAAGCCCATCGACTCCCACTAACGCGCAGGCCCTGTGCATAGGATCTAGTTTCACCGATCTGCTTGCAGGTCGAGTCTGTTAGTGTGTGGCGTAATGCGGTGGAATTTCGTGGTTTATCCAAGGACCAGGCCTGTGGTGCTCCTCAGCAGGCCAGAGGCTACAGGCGATAGATTTCAGAAAGTGCGACTATCTCAATGAAAGTACAGTGTACAATTTGGCGTTCTAGAGACATTTCATTTATTCTAGTACCTTTAGCTCTTCGAAAATAATTCATATGTTAGAAAGTAAGGACAATAAGAAGAAGAAAATTTTGGCAATTACCGGCGGTTTGTATGCTATGTACACATATATTTCTCGAAAGAAAAACACACGATATCTGTAAAACAACAGACATAACACAGTGACTAATAACTGATGATGTAAATAAAATAGAAAGAAACTTCCACATGGGAAAAATATATTAAAAACAAAGATTCCAAGACTTACCAAGCGGGAAAGCGCCGGCAGACAGGCACATGAACAAAACACACAAACACACACACAGAATTACTAGCTTTCGCAACCGATGGTTGCTTCTTCAGGAAGGAGAGGGAAAGACGAAAGGATGTGGGTTTTAAGGGAGAGGGTAAGGAGTCATTCCAATCCCGGGAGCGGAAAGACTTCCCTTAGGGGAAAAAAAGGACAGGTGTACACTCGCGCACACACACACACACATATATCCATCCGCACATACACAGACACAAGCAGACATATTTAAAGGCAAAGAGTAAGGGCAGAGATGTCAGTCGAGGCGGAAGTACAGAGGCAAAGAAGTTGTTGAAAGACAGGTGAGGTATGAGCGGCGGCAACTTGAAATTAGCGGAGGTTGAGGCCTGGCGGATATCGAGAAGAGAGGATATACTGAAGGGCGAGTTCCCATCTCCGGAGTTCGGATAGGTTGGTGTTGGTGGGAAGTATCCAGATAACTCGGACGGTGTAACACTGTGCCAAGATGTGCTGGCCGTGCATCAAGGCATGTTTAGCCACAGGGTGATCCTCATTACCAACAAACACTGTCTGCCTGTGTCCATTCATGCGAATGGACAGTTTGTTGCTGGTCATTCCCACATAGAAAGCGTCACAGTGCAGGCAGGTCAGTTGGTAAATCACGTGGGTGCTTTCACACGTGGCTCTCCCTTTGATCGTGTACACCTTCCGGGTTACAGGACTGGAGTAGGTGGTGGTGGGAGGGTGCATAGGACAGGTTTTACACCGGGGGCGGTTGCAAGGGTAGGAGCCAGAGGGTAGGGAAGGTGGTTTGGGGATTTCATAGGGATGAACCAAGAGGTTACGAAGGTTAGGTGGACGGCGGAAAGACACTCTTGGTGGAGTGGGGAGGATTTCATGAAGGATGGATCTCATTTCGGGGCAGGATTTTAGGAAGTCGTATCCCTGCTGGAGAGCCACATTCAAGATCTGATCCAGTCCCGGGAAGTATTCTGTCACAAGTGGGGCACTTTTGGGGTTCTTCTGTGAGAGGTTCTGGGTTTGAGGGGATGAGGAAGTGGCTCTGGTTATCTACTTCTGTACCAGGTTGGGAGGGTAGTTGCGGGATGCGAAAGCTGTTTTCAGGTTGTTGGTGTAATGGTCGAGGGATTCAGGACTGGAGCAGATTCGTTTGCCACGAAGGCCTAGGCTGTAGGGAAGGGACCGTTTGATATGGAATGGGTGGCAGCTGTCATAATGGAGGTACTGTTGCTTGTTGGTGGGTTTGATGTGGACGGATGTGTGCAGCTGGCCATTGGACAGATGGAGGTCAACGTCTAGGAAAGTGGCATGTGATTTGGAGTAGGACCAGGTGAATCTGATGGAACCAAAGGAGTTGAGGTTGGAGAGGAAATTCTGGAGTTGTTCTTCACTTTGAGTCCAGATCATGAAGATGTCATCAACAAAACTGTACCAAACTTTGGGTTGGCAGGCTTGGGTAACCAAGAAGGCTTCCTCTAAGCGACCCATAAATAGGTTGGCATACGAGGGGGCCATCCTGGTACCCATGGCTGTTCCCTTTAATTGTTGGTATGTCTGGCCTTCAAAAGTGAAGAAGTTGTGGGTCAGGATGAAGCTGGCTAAGGTGACGAGGAAAGGGGTTTTAGGTAGGGTGGCAGGTGATCGGTGAGAAAGGAAGTGCTCCATTGCAGCGAGGCCCTGGACGTGCGGGATATTCGTGTATAGGGAAGTGGCATCAATGGTTACAAGGATGGTTTCCGGGGGTAACAGACTGGGTACGGATTCCAGGCGTTCGAGAAAGTGGTTGGTGTCTTTGATGAAGGATGGGAGACTGCATGTAATGGGTTGAAGGTGTTGATCTACGTAGGCAGAGATACGTTCTGTGGTTGTGTGTGTGTGTGTGTGTGTGTGTGTGTGTGTGTGTGTGTGTGTGTGTGCGCGCGAGTGTACACCTGTCCTTTTTTTCCCCTAAGGGAAGTCTTTCCGCTCCCGGGATTGGAATGACTCCTTACCCTCTCCCTTAAAACCCACATCCTTTCGTCTTTCCCTCTCCTTCCTGAAGAAGCAACCATCGGTTGCGAAAGCTAGTAATTCTGTGTGTGTGTTTGTGTGTTTTGTTCATGTGCCTGTCTGCCGGCGCTTTCCCGCTTGGTAAATCTTTGACTAATAACTGACAATGATGAACATAGTAGCACCAACATTTTATTGGCGGTCACCTATAGTTTTAGTTTACACAACTCTTCTTTCATGAGGTCTACTTTTTTTTTCTTTCTTTCTTTCTTTTGATCAGTGAAGGTATTTTAAATCTGTCTTCTGACTTCACGGAAATGTGTATTTTTGTCACCAAATGTGATTTGTTTTATTGAAATAAAATTACAACAGTAGTCTTCATGCTTCCTCCATATAAAAACAATTCATTAAAAAGATGTTGATGTTAGTACTGAAGATTTTTGTTCCTTTAGGAGAGAAATACAGAAGTCCTTGCATTCTTTGGTCAACTTACGTCTTTACTTACCCTTGAGATCTCAAAATTTGTCAGGGAAAAATGCTACAACTTGTCTGGAAATCAGGGAAATATCATGGAATTTTGCTTGGGGAAACTTGTGGCAACCCTGAATTTGTACCACTCCTGGAGTCAGCTCTCATCTGTGGGGTATGAGGAATATTTCCTCTGTGCAGCTTATGGAAAGCTTCAGATGGGACAAGTCCATCGTAATTTCCATAGCCAGGGACGTTAATCCCCTACAGAGGTATGACAAACTTCTCAATAATGCTCAGAATGAATAGCCTTCCAAGAATTAAGGTTTCTTAGTAATAGTAAGTACAAAAATTTTAGCACAGCTGCCACATTCTGAATCTGTTACACATAAGGCACTTAACTGCTAACCCCTCAGTTTGATTCTCACTAGCAGTAATATTGTTTTTTACTTTCAGTTGACTTCTATACTTATTATCAAATGGAAATGTTAACAACAAATAGTGAATCATAATCTTTTTAACAAACTACAGTATTTTTTTGTTTTTAAATAGTAATTCCACCAAGAGCAGTCACAGTAAAATACAATTTGTATGAAAATGTGAAGCATCAAACAGAAAATGCAATTTTTATTTTCTATAGATTTATCAGTGTTATTGATATAACAGACTGACAAGTCAAAACATTATGATCACATGCTTCAGAGCCTGTTGACCAACCTTTCGCACATTATACATCAGCAGTTGCACACATCTTGGAATTGACAAGCCTTCAGTAGGTTTCGGAAGGTACTTGGCAGCATGCATCGATGGCGAGGGTCTCAGTTCTATTGTGGGCGTGTATGTCTGGATGTTTCATTTGTGTGTGTGTGTGTGTGCGCGCTGTGGGGGAGAGGTGCTCGTGCTTGCACACTTGTGTGTGTACTCTTGCTAGAAAAAGAGCAAGAATGCAAACTACTGGCCACTGTTTTCTGTTATGTGTATTCTGTGCAAAAGGCTCCAGTTGTCTATAAGTAAGTGGTCACCTTTCCCTTTTACACATGTTTCCAATTTTTCCTTTACCATACAACATCCAGAAAGTCATGAAGGTGCAGTATATCTTGACTCTTGAGTAGGTTCTGACGCAGTAGTACGTTGACACTTACCGACTAATGTATGACCGTACTGAACAGAATTTTTGCCAGGCCAAGCATTTCTCGATACAGAGGACGCAAGCTATTATCTCAGATGGAAGGTCGTCAGCAGAAGTAGAGCTATCTTCAGATGCACCTCAGAGAAGTGTATATATTAATGGCTTAGCATGTAATATTGATAGTTACCTCAGACATTTCTGTAAATGATGCAGTTATCTATAATGGAATGCTACCTGGAAAAAGCTGCACAAACTTTCAGTCAGATCTCAATAAGATTTCAGATTGGTGTAAAATTTGGGTATTCAATGTACATGTTCAGAAATTTAAAACTGCACACTTCACAAAATAAAAAATGTAGTATCCTTCGACTACAATTTCAACAAGATACAACTGGAATCAGTCAGCTCATACAGATACGTGCTTGTAACAAAATGTAGGGATACAAAATGCAACAATCATACAGGCTCATTTGTGAGCGAGGCATCTGGACACTGGCAGGATAATGGGAAAATGCAGCTCGTCTACAAAGGAGATCTGTGCCTCTCATCTAAGAATACTGCTAACGGGCGTTAGGATCATACTAAATACAACTAAGGGGTGGTAGTGAACATATACAGAGAAGGGTGACCCGAATGGTAACCAGTCTGCCTAACATGCAGGAGAGTGTCACAGTAGTGTCAAAAAACCTTGATGAAAGTACACTATACCCCACATGAAGGGACATATTTTCTATGTTAAGTGACAAGAAACTTTCCCATGCAACTGTAGAACTTACCAGTTCTTTGGAAGGTAAAGGTTTTATACACTAGCAAAGAGCTTCCTGGCACTTCAGGAAATGAAACCCAGCAAAAAACAACGAATCTTTGATGCGTGGCAACATGTACACTCTACATTTTTTGTATTACGAAGCTATAAATATGAATTCAGTCAAATAGAAAATGGTAGCTTCCAAAGCACTGAAATGGAGATTGCGATACACTCTAGTCAACCAATCATATCTCATTTCATGTCATTTTGCCACCTAACACCAACAGATATTCCAAGTGTAGGACATGTGATGTAGTCAGCCAATAGCAACATGACTGTTAAGTAGTGTGAAGACATGAATAGAAATAGTTAATGGTTTAAATTAATAGACATACAGTACAGCTACAAGAAAAGCTAAGCTTTCACACTTAATACTGGTCCTTTTTAGTGTGTGTTATCCTTTAACATATATCAAACACAAATGTGCCAGTAAAACTTTAAATAATGACATAAATGGCTAGTACTCAATGTGTGATGCTCACACATACTATAATTCATCTTGGGTGAAAGCAAATTTGATTTGAAAGTAACATTTCTCAAGCCACCATTAGCAACATTTTTCCATGGCCTGTTAAAAATGTAAACAGTCATTACGTCACATTCATTGAAAGCAGTTTGTTGTTACAAAGTATTGCACAGACTTCATCCTAAAGCCTTTGATGCATTATGCTGTCAGTACACACTAGTAAGTGCTCTGTGTTCTGTTGTTGTAAATAGCACCTTCTATCCGCTACTAAAATTTTATTTTTGTGTTATTCTGTGGTTTATGTTTTATTGCTGCAAATGCTGTAGCAGGCTAAAGTAAAATTCTTTGTTAGAGTATCAGTTCTTATCTGTCAAAATGATACAAATGTAACTAAAAAATGAAAGAATGAAAAATTTCCAGAATTCTTAAAAATTCCTGAATTTTTCCCAGATGAAAAAATTCCCACATCTTTCCCAGATTTCCCAGCCCTCCCATGGTGTATACATCCTGTACAAAAGCCTAATTATGATGTTTCAAGAAGCAGTATTGCGTTAAAAAAAATAGAGTGCTACTCTGCATATTGCTGCCTTACAGACAGTGGAGATGAGAAAGGACCAATACAGCACACATGGAGGCCCTGAAGGTATCAGCTATACAGCAATGTTGCTTCTTCATTATTTTTCTTTTCTTTTCTTTTAACACTATTCAAGTTTTTAACCATTAAACTTAGTAAATTATTTTATAATATTGGACTATTCCTTTATTTATTCATAGTAGTTACTGGCAACTATAAAGAGATATTTTGATTACATGTGGATTACTGTGTCATCACTAGTACATCAGTTGCAATCATCAACAAATTTGTATATTTGATCTTACTTTCTGCTAGTAATCAATAACAAAGATAACCTGCTGCTGTTTATCTTTTGAGCAATGTGGGCAACTGAAGGACAAGTGTCACTTTATTTGCTACTGTACACTGATGTTCCAGTTTGCAGTAAAGTGAAACATTTCCACAGAAGATTATTAACTCCATTCTAACATTTTGTTTCACACTTCTGCAGAGAAAATAAAATTTCTACCAACTGTCACTCGATTTGCACACAGATATTATATCTTTACAAACTTAACAACAATTAAGTGATTACATTATGAACATGCTTCACAAATTTCTGTCCAATCTAGGTAAAACAGTGATGACACTAACACCAACAAAATCATCCCACTAGAAGCGAGGTATCAAATAGTCAAATAACAGTAGCGTATCTTTACTTTGCTCGTAGTCAAATAAAGCAATCAGAACCAAGCGTGCAACATTTACTGTAGAAATAATTTATAAGACTAACTTATTCTGATAATATAAATATTAAAAGGCAAACAGAGAGACTAGATTCTATAGATTTTATGTCATCAAAGGGAGGTGGAGGAGGGGGGGGGGGGGGGAGTATGAGAAATTTTCTTCTGTGATACAGATATCTCCTTAATACACTGTGGAAATGCATGGTCTTAGATGTAAATGGCAAGATGACACCACAAACTATTTTCAAGGAATTAACATCTTTAAAATTATCATGTGTAAATGGAATGCTTTCAAGGAAATTATACTTTTAATCACATAAATATGATGAAAATAAATTAGCATTTGGCATATCTATATAGAACAAATACATTTTTTACACCTATGAAACATCATTCACCAATATGAGCAATTTGGTGAAAACCATACAGTTTCACCATTCTTGTACATATATTTTCACTTCCTATGTGTATTACTGACTAGAATAGATATGACACAACAAACAAATCACATTCAACTCATAAATCCAGTGTACGGACATTCAAAAACACAACAAAAAATTGTACGTGAACACAGGTGTTTCAAAAAGCACTTACATCACACCAACTGCAATATTTCAATGGACTGTGAGTGTAATTGTCATTTCTGGTTTTCTTTTCAGTCACACATTTGATTTTGCTTCAAAATTTGTCCACTCAAATCAGTTCCTTAGAATGCTTTACCAATTCTCATCTCATCATTCAGAGACGAAACACATTTTAATGGATCATTGTTTATCATATTCTAACGGATAACAGTTTTAGGGTCCCAATGAGTCTGCAAATTCAAAATCTCAAAATGTACATCTACTTTGATTGTTGATTTTTTTTAATGGCAAAGAGAAAGTGTTTCTTCCCTGAAAATTCACATGAACCCATGAGAAATTTTCCATTCAGTGACTTTTTTTCTGTTTGAATTAAATGCACAGCAGAGGAAGATCCTAAATGCTTCATCAAACAGTAACTTATTTCAAATACACTCACAATTGCAGTTAGTATACTGCACAGAATTATTTTTTGCAGTTTTCTCCATTCTACCCACTGCATCCACACCGCACAGTGGGTAGTAAACCAATGTCTGCAAGTATCACAAAGAACTGGTCCCGGCAATAATTTTTATTTATTCTTTCCTCATATTAAAATATAAGAGCCCATTCACGAGCAGAAACATCAACTCCCCTCATTCAAACTTTGACTGCCGCAGGCACAAATACTTCAACTATGTGAGCCTGCTGTATCTGTCTGTTACATTCTATGGCACTTGCTTTGGTTTGTTTTCTGTTATATGTAGGCATGAACCTACATCAATATATCTTACCTAAAGGGGAGAGAGAGAGAGAGAGAGAGAGAGAGAGAGAGAGAGAGAGAGAGAGAGAGAGAGAGACAAGTCCTCCAGTTATTTTACAAGAAAACAGTTACACAATCTTTGGAAAGCCACATTCTCTCTCAAGTTGGCAAAATTAGTGTGCAGCAGGGCAAACTCTGCGGCTCAAGAATATGCCCGCTGTGGGAATAAATGCTACAACAGTGGCACAGGAAGACAGACTTTTACAGGAAACGGATGTAGGTTCGGAGAGAGGACGGGGCGACATAATTCGACGTTGACTCCTCCGCACCTGTCCGGGTCGGCGTATTGGCAAGAAGTATGGCACAGCACATATGCTGCAAAATTTGACAGTGGCTTATGCAAAAAATTCCATCTTCGGTGCAAGCTCGTATTCGATCTCCTCGTTTTTGTACATTTCGATGAGCTGAAAAAAAATTCAAAAATAAAACTTCAGTTGTGGAAGGAGCAGGAATAATCAGTACACATAAATCTTAAATTAATTCCAATTCATGTCACTAAGTACTCCGTTAATTACTTGCCACAGAAATGGTTCCCAGTTGGACACCATCGAAAAATCCCCCAGAATATTTTACTGGTGCAACAGACTGAAATCTTTAGGTGCAACACACACTGAGGTGACAAAAATCATGGGGTGGTGGTATGTACATATACAGGTGGCACTAGTATCGCTTACACGAGATAGAAAACAGTGCATCACCGGAGCTGTCATTTTACTCACGCGATTGATGTGAAAAGATACCCAAAGTGATTAGGTTGCATGACGGAAATTAACAGACTTTGAACTTAGAACAGTTGTCGGACCTAGACGTATGGGACATTCCATTTCAGAAATTGTTAGAGAATTCAACTTTCTAAGATGCACAGTGTTAAGAGTGTGCTGAGAATACCACAATTTCAGTCACTACCTTTGACCACCGACAACACAGTGCCCAACAGTCTTCACTTAACGACCGAGAGCAGCGCATTTTCGTAGACTTGCAAGTGCTAAAAGAGAAGCAACAATGTGTTAAATAACCACAGAAATCAATCATAAGGAAACTGCAATGACATTTTGTGTTAATTGGCTATGGCAGCAGACAACCGATGTGAGTGCATTTGCTATCAGTGCAACATTGCCGGGCCTGTTATCGTTTCAGTGGGACTCTAGACAACTAGAAAAGCAATGCCTGGTCTGATGAGTCCTGATTTCAGTTGACAAGAACTGATGGTAGTGTTTGAGTGTGGCACAGACTCCACAAAGCTATGAACTTGAGTTGTTAACAAGGCACTATGCAGCCTGGTGGTGGCTCCATCTACATCTACACCTATATTCTGTAAACCACTGTGAAGTGCATGACAGAGAGTTAAGTCCCATTGTACCAGTAATTAGGGCTTCTTCCTGTTCCATTCATGTATGGAGCACAGGAAGAATGATGGAGTGAATGCATCTGTGTGTGTGCAGTAATTATTCTACTCTTACTCTCACAATCCCTATGTGAGATATACGTAGGGGGTTGTTGTATATTTCTACAATAATCATTTAAAGCTGGTTCTTGAAACTTTGTAAACAGACATCTGTCTTCAAGATGTCTTCAGTTCAGTTCCTTCAGTATCACTCTCCCACAGATTAAAGAAAACTGTGACCATTTGTGCTGCTCTTCTCTGTGTGCATTCAAAATTCCCTATTAGTCCTGTCTCACCAATAAACTGAGGTCTACCACCTGCTTTACTATCATTCCATTTCAGATCCCTTCAAAGTGTTACAACGGGCATTTGTATCAGTTGGCCGATTCCAATAGTGACTCACTGATATTATAGTTATAGGATACTACATGTATTTTTGTTTTGTGAAGTTTATTTACATTTCTGAACATTTAGAGCTAGTTGCCAGTCTCTCCACCACCTTGAAATCTTATCAATATTTATGCACCTTCTCTCAGATAGACATCATCATCTGCAAAATGCCTGATTTCACTATTAATATTGTATAAAGGTAATTAATATACAACATGAACAGCAAGGGTCCCAGTACACTCCCCTGGGGCACACTCGAAGTTACCTCAACATCTGACGACGGCTCACCATCCAAGATAACATGCTGTGTTCTCCATCCCAAAAGTACAAAGTCCAGTCACAAATTTCACTTGATATCCCGAATGATCGTACTTTTGACAATAACCATAGGTGCAGTACTAAGTCAAATCCTTTTTAGAAATCAAGAGACAGTACATCTAACTGGGTGGCTTGACCCAAAGCTTTGAGCATGTCATGTGAGAAAACTGCGAGTTGGGTTTCACACGATTGATGTTTGCAAAATCCATACTGGTTGGCATTGAGGTGGTCATTGTCTGAGATACCTCAGCATGTTTGAGGTTGGAATATGTACCAAGATTCTATAACAAATTGATGTCAGGGGTACTGAACGGTAGTTTAGTGGGTCACTTCTACTACCCTTATTCTAGGCGGTTGTGACCTACACTTTTTCCAAGAAATGGGCATGGTTTTTTGTTCAATGGATCAACAATAGATTATACTTAGAAGAGGGGTTAACTCAGCCACAAATTCAGTATCGAATCTGATAAGGATTCCATTGGGCCCTGGAACTTTGTTCAGTTTTAACTATTTCAGCTGTTTCTCTACAACACTGACACTAATACTTATTTCATTCTCCTGGCTTCCTTTGTAAAGAAAAATTTGAAAATGGAGTTCAGCATTTCAACTTTTGCTTTGCTACCCTCAATTTCAATTCCTGTCTGATTCACTAGGGACTGGACAGTAACTTTAGAGCCACTAACAGCCTTTACATATGACTAGAATTTTTTTGGGTTCTGTGAAAGACCACTTGACAATATTCAGCTACTGTAGTCACGCATTGCTCTCTTGGCAGCTATATGTGTTTTATTCAGCATCTCTCTATGTATAGCCCTACTCTTCGTTTTACATCTGTTATGCAGTAATCTCTGTTTCTTTATAAGTTTCATTTCAGTGACTGTATACCATGGAGGTTCGCACTAATTATGAACTGTTCTACTGGGTACATATCTATACGGCGTGTGGTCAACCATTCTTTTAAACTTGAGCCAGATTTCCTCCATATGCTCCTGACCCATGCTGAAAGTTTCACATTCCTCACAGAGATGTTTTAGTTGTTCCTTGTACTTTGGCAATCATTGTATGCCACAACTGCATCACGGTCACTGATACTAGTTTGATGTGGACATCCTCAAAGACATCAGGTCTATTTGTTGACTTATTATGCCCACCACTAACAAAACTGTAATTTTCTCAATTAATTATAGGGTGATTAAAGCCTCCACTGATGATTACAGTGTAACTGTTACTTCTGTTTCCTACAGCTTTTGTTATATGAATTGGATGGAGAGTCACCTAATTTAAAATAAAAGAATTAAAAAAAAAAAACTCTGTGTGCACCCCACACACAGTCAGCTACCTGTGTAGCACCCTCTGATGTGTAGTGCGCAGCTGACCTAGGGGTACCGTACAGGTCTCACCCCTGTGGTGCAGGTCCAGGAAGTTGCAGCCTAGCTTGTCACAGAACCTTCGAAGTCTCTGGTTCAGTCCTTCCACTCGACTCAGAGCCAAAGGGCCACAATCAGTTCTGGGAACATGCAAATAGCGAGCATTGTTGAAACTCCATGTGCAACGCTGATCCTCTCAATCTTCTCTACCAGTCACAGAAATGACCCAAGAACGACCTCAGAGCCCAGACAACAGGCATCATTTGGTCCAACACGTGCCATAATCTGCGGTTGGTTGCATCCTGTTCCCTCAATGGCTGCTAGAATTGCCTCTTCAACATGTTGAATGAGGCCCCCAGGCATACACAGAGTGCACCTGATGTCCTTTCCTATCCTTTGCTGCCATTTCCCTAAGGGTTACCATCATTCGCCGTACATTTGAACTGCCAACGAATAGACCCTTAACTTTTGCATTTGCTTCCTCCTGACACCGGATAAAACAGGTTTCCCCAAAACAGGTGAAGTGAGCCCCTCTGGCTCAGCTCCAGTTTTGGTGAAAGCCAGCACCTCAGACTTGTTGGTTAGGGTGATCAGTACAACACACCGAGTTCTTCCTGCTCCCCATCCATCCAATACACGATGCCTAGATCTACCACTGACACGCTACTTGCTGTCAAGTAGGCTGTGTTTTCATGGAATGGACTGGGTCCTTAGGATGTTTGGCTACTTGGACCACTTTTATACATTCATGGATGTCACATTCCCAAACAACAATGGAATTTTCATAAATGACAACACACCACATCAGAGGGCCACGACCATTCGCAATTAGTCTAGAGAACATTCTGGGTTGTTGTTGTTGTTGTTGTTGTCTTCAGTCCTGAGACTGGTTTGATGCAGCTCTCCATGCTACTCTATCCTGTGCAAGCTGCTTCATCTCCCAGTATCTACTGCAACCTACATCCTTCTGAATCTGCTTAGTGTACTCATCTCTCGGTCTCCCTCTACGATTTTTACCCTCCACGCTGCCCTCCAATGCTAAATTTGTGATCCCTTGATGCCTCAAAACATGTCCTACTAACCGATCCCTTCTTCTAGTCAAGTTGTGCCACAAACTTCTCTTCTCCCCAATCCTATTCAATACCTCCTCATTAGTTACGTGATCTATCCACCTTATCTTCAGTATTCTTCTGTAGCACCACATTTTGAAAGCTTCTATTCTCTTCTTGTCCAAACTAGTAATCGTCCATGTTTCACTTCCATACATGGCTACACTCCAAACAAATACTTTCAGAAACGACTTCCTGATACATAAATCTATATTCGATGTTAACAAATTTATCTTCTTCAGAAACGCTTTCCTTGCCATTGCCAGTCTACATTTTATATCCTCTCTACTTCGACCATCATCAGTTATTTTACTTCCTAAATAGCAAAACTCCTTTACTACTTTAAGTGTCTCATTTCCTAATCTAATTCCCTCAGCATCACCCGATTTAATTTGACTACATTCCATTATCCTCGTTTTGCTTTTGTTAATGTTCATCTTATATCCTCCTTTCAAGACACTGTCCATTCCGTTCAACTGCTCTTCCAAGTCCTTTGCCGTCTCTGACAGAATTACAATGTCATCGGCGAACCTCAAAGTTTTTACTTCGTCTCCATGAATTTTAATACCTACTCCAAATTTTTCTTTTGTTTGCTTTACTGCTTGCTCAATATACAGATTGAATAACATCGGGGAGAGGCTACAACCCTGTCTCACTCCTTTCCCAACCACTGCTTCCCTTTCATGCCCCTCGACTCTTATTACTGCCATCTGGTTTCTGTACAAATTATAAATAGTCTTTCGCTCCCTGTATTTTACCCCTGCCACCTTAAGAATTTGAAAAAGAGTATTCCAGTCAACATTGTCAAAAGCTTTCTCTAAGTCTACAAATGCTAGAAACGTAGGTTTGCCTTTTCTTAATCTTTCTTCTAAGATAAGTCGTAAGGTCAGTATTGCCTCACGTGTTCCAACATTTCGACGGAATCCAAACTGATCCTCCCCGAGGTCTGCATCTACCAGTTTTTCCATTCGTCTGTAAAGAATTCGCGTTAGTATTTTGCAGCCGTGGCTTATTAAACTGATAGTTCGGTAATTTTCACATCTGTCAGCACCTGCTTTCTTTGGGATTGGAATTATTATATTCTTCTTGAAGTCTGAGGGTATTTCGCCTGTCTCATACATCTTGCTCACCAGCTGGTAGAGTTTTGTCATGACTGGCTCTCCCAAGGCCGTCAGTAGTTCTAATGGAATGTTGTCTACTCCGGGGGCCTTGTTTCGACTCAGGGTAATTCAACTGAATGATTTGGCCACCCAGATCACCCGACATGAATCGCATTGATCATTTATGGGACGTAATCTAGAGGTGAATTCCTGCCCAAAATCCTACACTGGCAAAACTTTTGCAACTATCGATAGCTATAAGGGCAGCATGGCTCAATATTTTTGCAAGGGACTTCCAACGACTTCTTGTGTCCGTGCCACATTGAGATGCTGCACTACTCCAGGTAAAAGGAGATCCAACACGCTATTAGGAGGAATCCCATAACTTTTGTCACCTCAATGTTCACACAGCTGAGCTACGACTGCACAACACGAACTTCAAAGGTGCCAGTATTCTCCCACAAACATCTCTGTACCGGGATAACACTCCAATTTTGTGAATAGCGACAAATTTGCGACTTAGCACAGCAGAGGTGCAGCCCTAGAAATAATGAAGTAACGCTGACCACAGAGAAAACTGTCGGTCATCCGAGAGTTAACACACTGGTGGCAACTCAAATACCTGAGCACAGTGGCAAGCACGAACACCGTGCCAGCAGAGACATGTATTCCAGGATTTCATTTCAGATAGAAGCACTGGGGCAGCCCAAGAGGGACAAATGTCTCTGCTCACACACGTCAGGTTGCCTTCCGACAGGTGATGTGGTGGGCCTCCCTTCTGCCAATTGGGAATGTTCAGCTAACACTCACCGAATTTGGCACCTCCGTGCCTTCCGGTTAGCCAACAAGGAAGAGGGCTAGGTTATGATCCCATGTATCACACCCTGCAGCCATTCACCATGGTAGGCCCTTATTTGCAAGTTATTTATGAAAAAAATATTTCAGAATTCTGTGTGATGCTCAATAGCATTTAAATGGTAGTAGCAGATTTACTAGTAGCATGGTTTAATGGACAGGGTAAGGGCTTGACATGCTGAAGGTTGTGGGTTTGATTCTAATCAGGTACTCTTAAGATGATTGAAAAGGAATTTAGGCTACATTATAAATGTGACTCTTCAAAAAATGTTCAAATGTGTGTGAAATCTTATGGGACTTAACTGCTAAGGTCATCAGTCCCTAAGCATACACACTACTTAAGCTAAATTACCCTAAGGACAAACACACACACATCATGCCCCAGGGAGGACTTGAACCTCCGCCGGGACCAGCCACAAAGTCCATGACTGCAGCGCCTTAGATCGCTCGGCTAATCCCACACGGCTGCGACTCTTCAATCTTTCCCAGCAGATGTGTATTAAATAGTCTTCACAGGTTTGCCGCTGGATCATGTTGTGCAAATTGCACAATATTTCCTCGGAGCAACTGTCGGACATCTTCAGGTGGTTCAATCTAGCTGGTGGCTAGGAATGACTGACCTAGCCACCAGCAAGGTTGAACCACCTGAAGATGTTGGACAGTTGCTCCAGGGAAAATTTATGGAATTTGCACAACATGATCTGGCGACAAACCCATGAAAACTATTTACTAAATAACAAATGTTTGTGCGACAGTTACAATATAAAAATGCAATTTTTTTGAGAAAAATATGTTTTTGAGACTACTGGATAATGAATAGATTATTTCATCTTTTGTTTTTTAACTGATAGCTTGGCATTTTCAAATATTTAAATATTTCAATAGATAAATATAATTAATTCACAAAAAATCTGAACGGAAAAAGAATGATATAAAGAAAAATGAGAACAAGCGAAGAAATTCATAAACCAATTAACTGAATAAAAATAATGGTCAAAGTAATTTCAATAAAGATTTAAAAATAAAATAATTTAAGGGGTTCTGACAAGATTCAAACCCGCAACTTATTGCATGTGAAAGCCTTACCCCAGCCATTGCACTGCACTGCACAACCAATCTACAAAATTCTTCTCATTTAACAATATTGAGTGTCACATAAAATTCCAAATTTTTTTCATCCATTACTTGCAAGTGGGGGCCCACCAGGGTGAATGGCTGCAACATAGCTGGGATCTTAACCTACATCACCGTATAGACGATTTCAGAAAGTCGATCCCACCACTGGAGACCTCTCCGTGTTAGACTAACACAAATGTTGGGTTGCAGTTATAGCTCCGCAGTGTGTTTGTCACATCTGAATATGTCAGTCAATTGAGCAGGTGAAATGCTGTGAGGATGTCACGGGGGAATATGAAGTTTCATCCTAGAAACATTTCTATGGATTTCAAGTTCTCTTTTCCGTGACAGTTGATTTCAGTGATAGTTCACATGCTTAACAACACATCAGAATTCACAACTGGTCCCCTCTTTTATCTGGCAATTGTAAAAATGTTTCATCTACATTCAATCAAGTCTGCAAAACACTCAGGCAATAAATGTGTGAAAATTTTAGGTGGAAAAACTGTATAAATTTTGCACATGGGAAAAATCAGTGGTACACTTTATCAGCTACGCCATCTATATAAAAATAGCCAGCAGACAAATTGCAAAAGTAATGGTACAGAACAATTTTCCCATTGCTAAGGCATGGAACAGAAATGAGTGATTGAAATGCAGAACAGAAAGCAGCTTCTACAAAAATGTTGTAAGCTGTAAAGTTCATATTACAAAGACACCCATCACAATACTTTTGCTCAAAAGAAGTATTGCATAGCACAAATGCAATCAATTGAGAGAAGTTACATTACTATATGTGAAACTTTGTGCTTAAAAATAATGGTTTCAGAAATAAATGGGAGGTCTGTGAATGCTGAAGAATACGATACAACCCGTTGGCTTTGAAAAATGTCACAAGCTACAACAGATGATGCATTGCAAAGACATAGACAAATGTTGCAAAATGAAAGAATGTAGTACTGAGGAAACAGATAATATACATATATCAATATCATAATTATATATATATATATAACTTTTTTTGCAGTAGAAAGTCCTAGCATCCTATTCTTAAGCTGATCTATACAGGTCAGCTGAAAGATACTATACTTGTTATAGTGGGGAGAAAACACTGACAAAGGTAACACTGGCATGAAATACCTCAATTGACATGGGGCCTATATACACTATGTGATCAAAATTATCCGGATGCCTGGCTGAAAATGGCTTACAAGTGTGTGGCGCCCTCCATTGGTAATGTTGGAATTCAATATGGTGCTCGCCCACCCTTGGCCTTGATGACAGCTTCCATTCTCACATGCAAACATTCAATCAGGTCCTGGAAGGTTTCCTGGGGAATGGCAGCCCATTCTTCACGGAGTGCTGAACTGAGAAGGGGTATCAATGTCAGTCGGTGAGGCCTGGCACGAAGTCGGAATTCCAAAACATCCCAACGGTGTTCTATCGAATTCAGGTTAGAACTCTCTACAGGCAAGTCCATTACAGAGATGTTACTGTCATGTCACCACTTCACCATAGGCCATGCATTATGAACAGAAGCTCAGTCTTGTTGAAAGATGCAATCGCCATTCATGAATTGCTCTTCAACAGTGGGAAGCAAAAAGGTCCTTAAAACTTCAATTTAGGCATGTGCTGTGATAGTGTCATCCAAAACAACAAGGGCTGCAAGACCCCTCCATGAAAAACACAACCAAACCATAACACCACCGCCAGTGAATTTTACTGTTGGCACTACACACACTGGCAGATGACATCCACCTGGAATTCGCCATACCCACACCCTGCCATCGGATCGCCACATTCTGTACCGTGATTTGTCACTCCCCACAATGTTTTTCCACTGTTCAATTGTCCAATATTTACGCTCCTTACACCAAGCGAGGCATCATTTGGCATTTACCAGTGTTATTTGTGGCTCGAGTGTGAAATCCAAGTTCTCTCACCTCCCGCCTAACTGCCATAGTACTTGCAATGGATCCTGTGCAGTTTGGAATTCCTGTGTGATGCTCTGGACAGATGTCTGCCTATTTCATATTACAATCCTCTTCAACTGTTGGTGGTCTCTGTCAGTCAACAGATGAGGTTGGCCTGTACACTTTTGTGCTGCATGTGTCCCTTCACGTTTCCACTTCACTTTCACATTGGAAACAGTTGACCTAGGGATGTTTAAGAGTGGAAATCTCGTGTACAGACATGACACAAGTGACACCCACTCACCTAACCACGTTCGAAGTCCGTGAGTTCTGTGGGGTGCCCCATTCTGCTCGGTCATGATGTCTAATGACTTCTGAAGACACTAAAATGGAATACCTGGCAGTAGGTGGCAGCACAATGCACCTAATATGAAAAATGTGTGTTTTTTGGGGTGTCTGGATACTTTTGATCATATAGTGTAGGTTGTATCCCATACTTTGGTTAACCTCCTACTAACTGAAGCACTTGCTACAAATTTTATGTATGTTGGTTTTTTCAACTTTACTAGCTACAAATTTTATGTATGTTGGTTTTTTCAATTTCACTAGTACTAGAATCATCTGAAGAAAAGAATAGTAGTACTAGCAATGACAAAAAAAGTGACAAACATAAAATTTGTATTATGTATATCACCTGAAGAATATGATACAATCTTTGTAGTCAAGTGGGACACAAGATGTCTACAGCGTACGAGTCAACTGCAAAGGAAACAGCAGTTGGAATGACTCACTATCAGATAAAGGTATAATTCAAAATGTGTAAATAAATGATTTAAAATTACCACAAAATACAAAAAGCCCACACAATATCAATCTCTTATTAAAACATCCATTTTCCACAAAAAAATAATGGCTTTGTGGCAGTGAATGGTGCCCCTGCCCGTCCCAGTACAGACCACACAACGGGGGAAGTGTTTTCCCCCAAGTTGGTAGCCTGGTCCTCTTCCCAGATTGTAGCCAGGAAAGGAAAGGCCGGAGTGTCATAAGAAGTAGCATTCAATGATCTGTTACCACTCAGATGGCTGCAGGAGGGGGGGGGGGGGGGGGGGCATTTTTTGGAGCTCGATATGCTTCACACGCAAAGCATCTGCCCTGTTACCACCCATTCAGATCAGGGGCTCTCCCCATTGGCATTACTCAGCCACAGCAAGGGCCATCTGGCACTGCGGCCATTGCCAGGAGTTCCTATCCTCCGGAATGACAAGCAACCACTCCTAGGCATACACGGGGAGGTAACAGCTCTGGTATCAGAAGTGTGATCACTGTGCTGTCAGGGGGCTCAGCTGCCACCACATGGACTGGCTACACGTGCTGGTGACCTAGCAGTATGGATGGGGCTACAGCAGGGAAGGAGGGGGCGAGAGGAATCCACACTGTAGATGCTGGGGGAAGTTGTTCTCCAAATGGTTCACATTACAGAGAGAAAATTTGGAAGTGGAGGTCAAACTACAAAGGGGGAACAAAAAAGTCAAAAAAGAAAGGATGACAGAAAATGCAAGGGGTACAAAATCGAAAGGAATACCGGAAGCCAGGTGGACAGCCAGGTTGACGTAAGTAAGAACACTTAGAAAGGGGAAGGAGGTGGCAGACAGTAAGCAGCGATAACAGGGGCACAGGAAGGAAGAATGGGCTGAAATAGCTCGGGGCCCCATGTGCACCACACACAAATTCATGAAAGAACTGTGATCCCCCTGTGGAGAGCTAAAAAACTAATCTTGAATGATCATTAAATTTTCATTGGTTTTACCCATCAAAAAGTTTGGGAACCACTGTTCTAGGAACTGTCAGTGTCTGTGTCGAAATACGTATACCTTATTTTACAGAAGGCTGACTCTCTCAGCAAGTGTTGTTTGTATTGCTGTTACGCAGACTGCATGTAACAGCCAGTCATTATTTTCATGTTTTCCTCCCATATGCCACTTGTAAGAAAGCTAAGCAGTAGGCATATGTGAACAACCAATAAGTTAGAGGTGTACAGGTGTAACTGATCTTTTTTTTAACAGTATTTGTTTCCATGCCTCCTCCTATTGAGGTAAAATTAATTACAGCCTATTCATTGCATTTGCTTCTTTACACTGGCACAAGAATTGATATCAGCCAGTAGCAAATACAGGTAGCATTTGCAGTCATGGGTGAAATCATGTTGCTATTTTGAAGAAGATTGAAGCCATTACTGGGCTCCCGGAGAATGTCATCCTTGGAGCTAATTTTGCTGACAGTACAGATGGCCTGAGGCATGAGTTGTGCTGGGAGGAGTGGGTGAGAGAATCAAATAGGAGCTAGGGGATTAAGGAGGAGTGGGGGGGGGGGGGGGGGGCAGGAGCAGCACAGGTCATGCCCCGCAGCAGACTTTTATCTATGTAATTCAGAGAAGCTGTTGTATACTAAGGGGAAAGACCCAGAGGCCAGCAAAGCAGCCACCAAAGTGAGAAACGTGACACGTGTGCTCTGCCACTGGAGGTGTGGAGAAGGGGGAGGGGGGTGGTGTATGTTCACTGTGCTCTCGGCCACAGTTTGGGTGGACAACTTTTGTAAGAGACTGGATATGGCCACAGTTCTGGTTGACACTTATGTAAGAGACTGGAGATGTTACAGCAGAACTAGTGTGTGACACTCATATGACACCGAGCTGAGCTACAACAGTCTGTTTAACTCTGCAGCCCATGACGGTACTTCCACATTTTTCAGATAGTACTCACATTCTGCAGTTCTGTCTGGACATCCTCAGCTTGCTTTTTATGCTTCACATTCAGCTTCTCACGTTCCTTATCCTGCTTCATCTTAGCCATTCGCCTCTCATCCATGAATTTCTTCGTGTTGTTCTGCTTCTTCTCTCGTAGTCTGCGGTCTTTCTCCCCTTTAGTCTTCAGAGTCTTGTCATTGGCAACTTCCTTCATCGTTTCCACCGAGATCTTTGCCTGACGAGAATTCATCTCCTTCATTTCCCTGCAAACCAAAAGGGAGCAACGACACCCGTAAACACTGTTGCAGATCTGAAACTAATAGGTGACAAAGTAAGTCTGGAAAAAGAAATCATTAGCTTATATCATAAACAAAAACTTATTTTACAACAGAAAACTGAATTGTGACAGCCAAGAAAGATGAAGGGAGGGAGAGGGAGAGGGAGAGGGAGAGGGAGAGGGAGAGGGAGAGGGAGAGGGAGAGGGAGAGGGAGAGGGAGAGGGAGAGGGAGAGGGAGAGGGAGAGGGAGAGGGAGAGGGAGAGGGAGAGGGAGAGGGAGAGGGAGAGGGAGAGGGAGAGGGAGAGGGAGAGGGAGAGGGAGAGGGAGAGGGAGGGGGAGAGGGAGGGGGAGGGGGAGGGGGAGAGGGAGAGGGAGGGGGAGGGGGAGGGGGAGGAGAGAGGGAGAGGGAGAGGGAGGAGAGAGGGAGAGGGAGGAGAGGGAGAGGGAGGAGAGGGAGAGGGAGGAGAGGGAGAGGGAAGCAAAGAAAGAAAGGTGTACTGTCATTACGAGGTTACGACTAAGAACATTAACTGTAGTTGAATTAGAACTGACTAAATTGTGCCCGGAATGAATTTTCAATTTTGCAGTGGAGTATGCACCGATATGAAACTTCCTGACAGACAAACTGTGTGCTGGACCAAGACTTGAGCTCAGGATGTTTGCCTATCATAGGCAAAGGTCTACTAACTGAGCTACCTGACGATCATCAACCCATACCTACAGCTTTACTTCCACCAGTACCCCATCTCCTACCTTCCAAACATCGCAGACTTTCTCTTAAGAAACTTGGGAGGACTAGTACTCCTGAAAGACAGGATACTGTGGAGACATGGCTTAACCACAGCTGGGGGATATTTCCAGAATGAATTTTGTACTTTGCAGTGGAATGTGTGCAGATACAAAGCTTCCTGACAGATTAAAAATGTAAGCCAGACTGGACTCGAAAGTATGGAAAGTAGGTGACGAGATACTGGTGGAAGTAAAGCTATGAGGAGGCGTTGTGAGTTGTGTTGAGGTAGTTCAGTTGGTAGAGCACTTACCTGCAAAAGGCAAAGGTCCAGAGTTTGAATCTCAGTCTGGCACACAGTCTTAATCTGCCAGGAAGCAACTAAACTATGTTTCATCTGTGTGAAATCGGAAGGTTCTCAGTCTTCAAGGCATTTGTTAGGGCCGGCTAACCATGCACTACAAAAATGAAATTGCATATCTCTGCCAAACCACCAGGGAACAGGAGATCACTGCCTTAAGTAGAGCTTTCACACCATTATGATCAGAGCTCAAGAGTTGTTCCAGCTACACAACAGAAAGCTGGGAGGGTGCAGCGTGGGGAGTTCCAAACAGCCTGCCTCCGTAGTCTCAGGGCAGCATCACCACCTACTATCCCACTTGTGGTATGGCAAGGTGGTGCTTCTGTTTCACTTTAGATACAAATTAAACTATGCACTGTTTTTGGTTCCACTATACTAGGCTTAAGTGAGTTTTGCTTACTTTTCATTAATTCTCCATAAGTTAGTACATTGCCAGTTAATTCTTCATTCCTAAACAATCACTTTAGACTAAATGAATTTTGGCACAAGCCCCAAGATGCCAGATACATACAAACATTGATTCCACCACACATCATTAAAATCTCCAGAATTATTCTAGTATCTCTGAATGCAGCAAAGAAATTTGTTGTCGACAGAACTGTTAATCTGTGTTGTGTGAATCCAAATCTTCAGAAGAATATTGGGGAAGTAATTTTAAATAAGTTTTTACTACACACTTTCATCCAAGACCTACAAAGTTGTTATATAACTAATATGAGGCCTCCATCCCTTGGTCCCTCATTATTACAGTAACCTCTGTGTTAGCATTTTAAACAATCATGTAGACTACGCATTCTTCTGCCCATGGCTTCAGGACCGTACACATGAGCTATAAACAGCTCACTTTCAGTCCTCTGCCACTTCCAAACACTGCCGCACATCAGAGCTCCACTTCGATACACAGTAAACCTTCCCAATTTCGAAATCTTAATGATTCAGACTGGTATTTTAACGTGGAGCAAAAGACCACCTTACTGCACCAGAATTCATTCATGCAGAGGTCATTTACTGTAAAATGTGCACTGCACCACCTCCCTTCCCATTTACTTCACCCATGGCTGATAACGAGTAATGGACGTGATATTGTCGGACAGGAGCCTGCAACAAACTCAGAGCATGCTCGGTTTGTTTGCAGAAGCCCACGTGACGAGCTGCATCAAATTCTATTTGTGTGATCATATAGTAAAATATGGTGACCGAGATAAGTGTTGGGAGTAAATAGAATTATTATTATTACGTTTGGAAGACACTGGGAATGGATATACTGGCACAACATGGACATTAGGTACTGAACCATGTCTAATACTGCGGACCATAGCACTGTGGCAGCAAATAACCAGCAAAGTAGGTGCCATTCTACAGTAAATGTAAAATATCAATTTCACTGCTGAATACAACAATGTGAGTGTGCAGTAGAGCATATGATAAGCCTGTTTCATTACATTGTAACTTTAGTTTGTTTAATTCTATTGTTCATTGCTGTAATAGTACATCAGGTGCTTTTAAACTGAATGCACTCATGAGTCACAACATAATGACTAATAGGGTACTGTTAACATGACAAGGTCAACTACATAATAGTTACGAAAAAGATAATTAAGATTTCACAAGTTGGCAACTTGCACTGAGTTGCGCAAATATGTGGTGGGGAAGTGAGCACATAGTAACGTGAGGAATATGCGAGCTCTTGACCTCTACTGGGAGGAACTATTAATTACACTTTAGTAAGCAACTGCCATCTGCTGGCAGAAAGCCGAACGAATTACAAGTTCAGGGGTAGTGACTGCAGCATGGTAGCAAAATGTGAGCTGGCGGGCAAAATGTGAGCTTGTAAATTGTTTCTTATGTAAATATCATATGAGCAAATAGCTGTATTAGTGCTTGAATATGTTGAAAGAGTAGGTATACTGGTTATGAAATTAACTAAATGGAAAAATGTATTTGACAAGCTTGGCTTCAAGTAAAGTTAGTGCATTATAAGGGGAACCCTGCCATTCAATGGACATTAGGTGCTGCTGCGCATATTTTAGTGTGAAGATACACTTACTGTATGGACACAATAATGAGAACAGTGATGTGAAACAGTGTTGCTAGACAGTGAATTTTAGAGAGCAAATGCTGATGTGCCTAGGTGAACACGATTATTAATGCTACGAGTAAGCATCCACCTTTCAGAAAAACTGATAATATTGGGTTCATCCTTAACTAATGGTGCAGATTCCACACCATTATGCAACACGAATAATGCATGGCTTCTACGTAAAACTTTATCGTAATTTCAATATTTATCAGTATTTCCTGCAATATCATTCTGCGTATTAGAAGTTTTACGTTTGGTGTTATCACGAGTGACTTACAAAACTTATTTGGGTGTGAAAACTGCTGAGGTTTCTCCCATTCTTCAGTCATCTTAAAGTGACTATTCAAGATTTAATTCGTTTAGTTCGTTAAATCATTATCATTTATAAATTACAGTGTGAGAGCTAAGTGTTAGTAACAATACTGTTCAGTCCTGAAGTCTGGTGTTTAATAGCAAATAAAAGGGCAGGTCCATCACATACTGCACAGAACATACTATTTCATTAATAGGTCCACCTCAGTAACTGTGTTATTTTAATAAACATGTTCCTAAAAACATTGCAGTAATAAGAAATTTTGAGTGGATTGTGTTAACACCACTGTAAAGTCCCTCACTTCTCCTTTCCAAGTGATTTGTAAGGCTACAGTGAGATGAAGCAGAAAATAGTAATTACCTTTCGTGTTTCATTTCCAATTGCTTTATTTGCATCGCCTGTACGGTCTCCATGAGTTTCTTCAGGATCTCCTGAAACATACAATAAAACCCAGTGATGAAAGCTCAAAAACAAATGAGTGCATTGATAATATTCTTGGATGCAATTATGAATGTTAATATGCTTGAAAATGATTGATAATTGTACATTTTGAGACTCTACTATTGACTCCAACTCACAGAAAGAGTCGCATGTGAATCCAACTGTTGTATTTCCAGTCAAACTTACTGTCCTGCCAAGTTCAATGTGTGAAGCTAACAGTGCAGAGAAAGTGGGGCATCTTTCAATTGAATACTTTGGTTCTATGCACTTGCAGCATTAAACCTTGACACACAAGCTGTTGTTGGAAGTATTTAAATACAAATCACTATTTGATTGATTGGTCACATATTAACTGTCTCATTTTTATGATCACTGTCATTCATCCGTCTGTCCGCCCTTGAGTCCGACTGTTAAGATCCTTTTTCTCAGGAATGGATACAGGTATCAAGCTGAAATTTATATCACATACTAAGACTTATGGTCCCTCAGGATGTAAAAAATTGATACTGATTTTTATACATAAACTATATGTGCGGATATATGTATGTGTGTGTGTGTGTGAGAGAGAGAGAGTGTACACCTGTCCTTTTTTCCCCATAAGGTAAGTCTTTCCGCTCCCGGGATTGGAATGACTCCTTACCCTCTCCCTTAAAACCCACACCTTTCATCTTTCCCTATCCTTCCCTCTTTCCTGAAGAAGCAGCCGTCAGTTGCGAAAGCTAAAAATTCTGTGTGTGTGTTTTATTTATTGTGCCTGTCTACTGGCGCTTTCCCACTTGGTAAGTCTTGGAATCTTTGTTTTTAATATAAACTATATATTCCACATTTAAATAATTTTGCATATATTTTATCACCAAAACACCATTTTTTATAATATAATTTTATTTTTCATACGCATCCATTTAGCAATGTCAATCTCGAACCACAAAAATTAGTAATCACAATCATTAACTTACAGTCAAAACCACTTTACAGCGAAACTAATATTTTGCTTTAGTTTTCAAGTAAAGAAAATTTCATTTTTAATTTTTCTAGCTTCTTATCAATAATTTAACTGACAATTGTACAAAGACAGGAAGAGCTGATAGTTTTTATATTGTCAAAATTTGCAATGTTTGTTATTAATTATTAGGTGCATAAATCTTTATGCAAATAATTATTTCCAGAAAATAGTTTGTAAATTATACCTAAAAAGTAACTTCAGTTAAGGCAACTTATATACCAGTGTTCAGATCTGGGTATTCAGTGGTCAAAAGTCACAGGGAGGCACAGGGTGTGCAGCAACATCAGCCATCAGCTGACACACACACACACACACACACACACACACACACGCACACACACACACACGCACACACACACACCTACATTTCCATACAGCCCTGGGACAAGTAAGTTCCTGATGCCACACATCCAAAACTAACCCACAGCAGACTATCAGCCACCTCCTATCTGTGCTCCAAATGCTCGCACTCACCACCATGCAGCTGTCTACATGTTGGAAACACTGTCTCTGTGATACCACAAATCCACCTCAGACCCTGTTTGTGTAACCGCCAGTATGTTATCACCCACATGCTTCACACCAACTATCGTCGTCCTTTCCAACTGATGCTGCAGTGCCCACACAGGCCTGTCTGTAATGGGCAGCACAGATACTGTCTCTCTCTCTTGCTATGACAATTGCAATAACAACACTGAGCTGTCATACGCAGCTACTCAGTCTCCCAGACAGGGGCCTACACAGACAATGGGTGATTGCTAGTTACCTGCTGATCCTGAAGGTGTGTCCTCAGCATCTCCCACTCTTCTTTTCGGTGCCGCTCCACCATCTCTGACCACTGCGATGTCTGCTCGGCTACGACCTTTCGAACTTGCGGATCTGATGCGAGTTCATTTTTACTGCAAACACAAAATACAAATATTATGTGATGTAGTCCTTTTTTTCCTTGCAATATATGTCACATAAAATTTAAGTTTGGAGAAGTCATTTTGGATAGATCTCTAGAAAATGATCACGCACTCTATTACCTCTACATCTACTTAGCTTTAACAGTAAGGATAAATGAATGGTGTATATATAAGGGCACGATATGCATGAAATTTCAATTATGCAGCTGACAACCTGTGTCAATATCATACCACATACATAGAATGTGCCCGATTTCTCATGTAAAATGACGTACTGAGCTGTAACAAGTCACTTTCAGTAAGTGGCAAGTTACTCTATGTCTACCTAACCGACAAACAATGCTTGTGACATTTGAAAGTATTTTCATCAGTTAAGAGATGAGTTTATAAATGACTTCTGTTCATAAGTTTATTTTTATTTCTGTATGTTTGCAAAGAACAAATCGGTCGGCTGTGTGGGACCCTCTATATGAACTACGTAATACATAACCATCATAGTCAATGAAATTTTCTGGACTGTTGACAGCCTTGTCAGTACACAAAATTGTCAATTGTTGCCACCACTATTGTAAGTGGCCTTCCTCATGGCTTTGTGCTGAAATTACTGCTGCATGAGAGAGAATTTTAAGATCTTATATAGTAACAGAGGAAGCTGATTATGGGTACTTGAGGATAAGAGAAGGAGTGTTAGGCATTATTCATTGGTCTTTATATTATTCCTTGCCACTGATGGATAAAGACACACTTGATTAGTGTTTACATTATTTCTTGCCACTGATAGAAACAGGCAAATTAGAAATTGGCAGCAGCTGTGTCATGGCACTGTTTACCTGTTGCCAGGTGCGGGCTGTGGCGTGCTTATTATCTGTGTATGTACGACCACCAGTCCCCAACACACCTGTGTGACTTGCTCTGAGCATGCTGTCCTCCCGTAGTGTTGTCACTGCTGGCACCCAGAACGGTAGAAGCCTACACCTGTCCTCTCCGTTCAAGATCACGGGTCGCTTCTCTGTTTCTATTGCCTTTCTAATCTTCCTCCTCAATGTAAATGGCTGTTTCACCAGTATGCGAGCTTCAGAGAATATTATCCATTTATCACATTCATCCCACTGTTCCGCCACTGCTGACCTGCAGGGTTGACCCAGATGCTCTGCAATTGATATGCCAATTGGCTGCCCCTGCTGAGACCAGTCCAGTCCAGACTCCTGTGGTGTTCAGCTTGTCGACGGCAGCTTTCGTTGAGCCTACAACATCTTTTATTTTGTTATTGCTCCAATCGATTGCCTCGATGGTAGCTCAGCAAAGGTCAGGACACAAATTGCAGAGCATGAAAGATATATCCATCTGGGAAAACACACCAGGTCAGGAGTGGCAGTTTCCACCTGTTTCCACCAATGGCAAGAAATAGTGTAAAAACCAATTAAAGAATGTATTTATCCACCAATGACAAACAATAATATAAAAAATCAATAAAGAATGCCTAACACCCTTCCCCCTATCCTCGGAAGGCCATTTGCAACAATTTTATGCATTAATGATGGGGTCAACAGCCTAGAAGAATTTTATTGAGAAAGACAGTGGCTCTGGAAGCCTACGCTTACATAAAACTCATAAAAAGGCAATTACGGTCTCTAATAAAATTTAAAATTTTCACGGGAATAAAATAAAATAAAAGTAAATTTACTGAAGCTATTCTGACGTACTGCCACATTTAACAGTTAACATTAAAAGACACAAAAAATACCATATACATTTCTTATGTGCCATTATTTTGTTAATCTTTAAAAGCAAATGTAAAATCAGTTTCATCACATTTTTCATAAAATTTAGAAACAGCTAGGAGGCACATGATGTATGCTGTGACTGTTGGAATTGATTCAAATACTTTTTTCTCTTACACTTTTTTTTTTTCTTCATCATCATGTGTTTAGGTACATGACTCATATTACTTACTGAATAGCTGATAGATGGTGCCAAATATCATGAAGATAGATCATTGGGGTGTTCTGCCAATCCAAAATGGATGTAGAAAATATCGGTCTCTGTACAACTTCATACTAATTTTTAATTACAAGTACAATAAAAGTAAGATACTGTATTTCTGTTATCATCAACATACATACATCTAAACCAATATAATATGCAAATTTTAGAGACCAAAATTGCCTTACTATGAAGGTTATATATTATGTAGTTCACATAGAGGGCACCATGCAGCCAACCGATGTGTTCTCTGCAATGCCTACCGTCATTACATAGTAGTCTTTAATGGAATGTGACAAGAGCCTGAACAACAGGTGTAGATATACTAGAGCATGTACAACACATATGAAATACTGGTATGTAATTTAATGTACAAATGATATAGGCTACATCACGAGTTCTAATTTTTGCGTACTATGCTCTGACTACATATTCCCGGAAATTTTTAACACCAATAATGGCTAGTTACTAGCCAAAATCTGGAGACCACCTCTAATAAGGCTAGAATGGAAACAATGACTGATTGCTGTTCTTTATCATTCTGGAAGTTATATCATAGTTGTGGAGTGCATGAGACTTTCCTAATGGAAGGTAATTTGAAAAGTAAGAATTTGTCAACAAAGTTTTGCTGAACACTTGTCTGATATCGTTTTCTTCCTGTGAGCACATGATATGTTTATGAATTTAAGCTAGAAGAGTGGGAGACTCACTTCTTGCCCTTGATGAGCTTCTCGATAGCGGCACACTGCTGCTTCTGCACGGCGAGACGTTCCTTGAGCTGGCGCTTCCGCAGTGCCTCCAGCTCCTTCTGCTGCTTGCGTGCCGTCTTCTGGAAGCCCTTCTCTGCTCGCAGAGAGTCAACCGTGATCGGCTCAAACTTCAAGTCTTCTGCTGGCACCAAGGTTAAGAGTGATTATTTGTTTGTAGTATTGATTACAGTAATACAGTTGGCTGCTGGGAATGAGTGCATGTTCAGAGACTACTTGTACAGCTCATTTTTTTTATCTTTTACTTTTAACTAAATGCTATTCTTTGATGTTGAGCTGTGTCTCTTAACAACGTCCAGGGTGAACATTAATGAGGCCAACAAACTGCAGAGATGGATTCCTGGCTGGAAATGGAGGAAAACAGGTCCTTTGAATATGGGTCCGGAAATGAATCAGGTACATGGTGCTGAGGAACGAAAGTTCCACTGACCACATGCCTTGTGTTCCTTTCGCATTGCAGGCAGTGTGATTTACACAGTGTACTATAAGCAGCAGAATGGTCAGTTATTTATGTCAGGCACAAGCCGAGATGGTGCTTGTGTACAACTGGGCAGATGGAAATGGTCAAGAGTTAGAATGGCTATACCAAAACAAGTACCCTTCAGAGAGACCCACCAATACACAACATTCCGGACCCTTTTCGGCATTTGTGTGATTAAGGGTCCTTTCAGACAGACGAACATGCAGGGAGGTGGTGGACTGTGCAGACACTAGATCTGGAGGACTGGGTTCTACAGGATATTGAGACGAGCCCTAGTAAAGTCTCTAGGCAACTGGCCTGCCAACATGGTGAAAGCTAAAGTACTATTATGTATTTCCTGCTACAATCCTTATCACCTGCTAAGTGTGCAAGGATCATCAACTGTGGATTTCCCTCTACAAGAACAATTTTATTGATGGTTTTTGCAGCAGGCCATCACATTTATGTGATTTCTGTCATCAGTCCTCTTAACCGATGAAGCAACATTTACCAGAATTTGCATCATCAATCTGCATAACCATTATCTGTGGGGTACAGAATCCTCAGGGAACGGTTGTGGCATCTCGTCAGCATCAGTTCAGCATCAAGGTGAGGGTGGGAATTCTTGGCGACCACTTACCTGGGACAGTTATTTTATTCCACAACACCTCAACGGAGGTACTTACCTGCATTTCTTGCAAACTACTCTGCCTGGGCTGCTTCAAAATGTGCCTTTGGCAATATGACAGGTTTCTGCATGATGCAGCACCACCCCACTCCACAACATCTTCCCCGGACATTTGACATGTCACAGAGGCCTTGTAGCAGGGCCTGCTAGATTACTAGACTTAAACCCCATCAATTTTTACCTCAGGGGCATCTGAAAAACACTGTGTATGCTGTTCCGGTTCCTGATGAGCAGACCCTTCAACAGTGTGTTCACTGCACCTGTGACACTATTCAGAGAGAGGCGAGAACGTGTGAAAGAATGCAGCAATCCATCATGCGACACGTGACTGCACGCACTGCATTCCAAGGAGCCCACTTCGATCATCTGTTGTGATGTGGATTCAATGCGGCTCTGTACTGTGTTCTGGGACGATTTGTTGGTTGTCATTGCACACACACTCTTCATTCCAGACACATGTTCATAGGACCCTTTTTCCTCCAATTCCAATCAAAAATCAGCTCCTGCAGTTTGTTGGTTTTATTAGTGTTCACCATGTATGTGTGACAAATTCCAATCAGCCCTATTTACTTTTGCTGTCGGCGGTCAATTTCTTTGTCTCTGGACATCTGTTTAACTACCCTGTTGACCAACAGTGGATTACAGAGAGTAAACTGAATATCATACACACAGAAAATAAAACGAGCAAGCTGACCTCAGATGCATGTACGTAAAGAAGACATTACTGATAGACGTACATGTGTCAAGATATACACAGTGGTATGAAGTGTTAGTGTGTGTGTGTGTGTGTGTGTGTGTGTGTGTGTGTGTTTTGTCAAGAAGTCACTACAGAAAGTGCCAGACAGCTGTACATATCTCATTATCAGAATATATTAAAAACAAAGATTCCATGACTTACCAAGTGGGAAAGAGCTGGTAGAAAGGCACAATAAAAAAGACACACAAACACACACACAAAATTTCGAGCTTTCGCAACCGACGGTTGCTTCGTCAGGAAAGAGGGAAGGAGCGGGAAAGATGAAAGGATGTGGGTTTTAAGGGAGAGGGTAAGGAGCCATTTCAATCCTGGGAGTGATCAAAGGCAGAGCCACGTGTGAAAGCACCCACGTGATTTACCAACTGACCTGCCTACACTGTGATGCTTTCTATGTGGGAATGACCAGCAACAAACTGTCAATTCGCATGGATGGACACAGGCAGCCAGTGTTTGTTGGTAATGAGGATCACCCTGTGGCTAAACATGCCTTGGTGCGCAGCCAGCACATCTTGGCACAGTGTTACACCGTCCGGGTTATCTGGATACTTCCCACTAACACCAACCTATCCAAACTCCGGAGATGGGAACTTTGCCCTTCAATATATCCTCTCTTCCTGTTATCCACCAGGCCTCAATCTCCTCTAATTTCAAGTTGCCGCCACTCATACCTCACCTGTCATTCAACATCATCTTTGCCTCTGCACTTCTGCCTCGACTGACATCTCTGCCCAAACTCTTTGCCTTTAAATATGTCTGCTTGTGTCTGTATACATGTGGATGGATATGTGTGTGTGCGCACGCACGAGTGTAACCCTAAGGTAAGTCTTTCCGCTCCCCGTATTGGAATGACTCCTTACCCTCTCCCTTAAAACCCACATCCTTTCATCTTTCCCTCTCCTTCCTCTGTCCTGACGAAGCAACTGTCGGTTGTGAAAGTTCGAAATTTTGTGTGTGTGTTTTTTCATTGTGCCTATCTACCAGCGCTTTCCCAATTGGTAAGTCATGGAATCTTTTCTTTTAATATATTTTCCCATGCGGAATGTTTCTTTCTATTTTATTTATATCATTATCAGAATAGCTATTCATAGTCACTTAGAGTTATGATTTTTGCATGTCAGACCGGCTTCTACATGGTGAATCAAAAAGGACCTTACAAATTTGGAATGATACAGAGATTTATTGAGATAATCCACAGAATTGGTAGATCTACCATTTTGTAATAAACCACCTGATGTTTGTTTCACAAAGCACATCAGCACCCCATACCGTCATCAGAAGCGTCAGCATAGTGCACAGTTAAAATGGCTACTTTCACTGATGTTGAGCATGCTCGCTGTGAGTTTTCATCAGCCAAAGTCTGAAAAATCTGTTCAACATAAATTTCACACTGAATATGTTAAAGAACCTCCAAGCAGGCTTACAATTTACTCTTGGAACAACAACTTTGTTGATATGGGTTGTTCACTGCAACATGATAAATCACCAGGTTGCCCGCATATTGATGATTATGTGGAACAGGTTAGGGAGAGCTTTGCCAGCAGTCCACAACAATCATTGCATATTGTGAGACTGGCATTCCACAGAAGACTTTTTGGCGAGTACTGCGTAGATGTTTACACTTGAAATTATGGATTTGCAGTGGCACAGCACGTTACTGATGCAAATAAGGTTGCTTGCGGGGAATTCTGTTCGGAAATGATGCATCGGACAGAGGATGACGACACATTCTTGAACACAATAATCTTCACTGATGAATGAACAATTCATGTCAGAGGCATGGTGAACACCCACAACTGCCGAATATGGGGCAGCAAAAATCCTGTCATTGGTATTGTGTATTTGAATATGCTTGACAACTTTTTAATTCCACAGATCAATGAAGATGATAGGTCAGTGTTGGCCGTGAAGGGCCAATCATATGGTCACCTTGCTCCCCAGATTCAACACCATTGGATTTCTTTATCTGGTGTCTCATTAAAGACTGTCTGTATGTTCCTCCCCTACCAAACAATTTAGTCAAGATGAAAAATCAAATCTACACTGCCACTATGTTGGTTATGCCCAATTTGCTGCAACAAAAGTGGAAAGAAATTGATAACCAGTTGGATCTTTGCTGCATCACAAATGGTAGTCACATCAAATCAAAATAATGCTTGACATTTTTATGTGAAACGAGGTTTTTTGCTACAAAATGACACATCTACCAATCTGTAATTTATCTCAATAAATTTCTGTGTCATTCCAAACTTCTAAAGTCCCTTTTTACTCATCACGTACATCTTGATACAAGTGTATTCGGCAGTATGTTACAGCTGATTAAATTGTGTGAAGTGTACATTATTACATTTACAATACAGTTATTACATTATCTTTCATATCCTGCTGTGGTTTCTGTATGTCTGCATCACATTCCTACTCTGTGAGGTTGTAGAAGCAGAACTTCTTTCAGGTCTTTCTCAACACAAAAAAGTTTTCTTCCTGAAAACTCTTCTAATTCCACAAAGAGCTCATAATCCAATGGTATTACATTCCTGTAGAATTACAAACACACAGAATGACTGGATACTATAAGATGTGTAAAAATCAAATTTTTTCCCCTCATAGTTTTCTTAAAAATGGATGATAAGTATTTCACAGCAGCTGGAAAGCCCTCATGGAAGGAACTGGGTGAATCGCACCCGACTGTCTGTCGGATATAAAACTCAATAACTTTAGAACAACGTAAGGTATCATTCTACTCTCGATTTTAAATAAAATTTCAATACTGTATCTACTTCATTCACTGCAATGTATATCTAAAATCAACCACACGCAAAGTTTATACGAAGCGATTTTACCTCTGTGAACTCTTCAAAAATTTTTGTAATATTTTACTTAACTTGACGCAGAGCAATATGGCTGATTGATATTGAAAAGAAATTCAATTCTTTGTCAAGTGATGATATCAGACTGTAAGATGTACAAAAATCAAATTTTTTCACCTAATAGTTTTCACAAAAAAGATTAGAGTATTTCATATCAGCTGGAAAGCCATCTCTTAGCACAGACAGCAGCATTTGTTGAGCAGGAAAGCTCTAAAAAAGGCAGCCTAAGCACAGAATGCAAAGAGCATGTTTGTAGTACTGAAAGGATTAAGAACTGAAAAGGAGATAGCGGTAAAGCAAAAAGAGGGATAGATGGGAGGGATAGGTCGCAGATAATAAAAATATGAACGTAACTGTATAAATATATTAAAAACAAAGATTCCAAGACTTACCAAGCGGGAAAGTGCCGGCAGACAGGCACAATGAACAAAACACACAAACACACACACACACACACACAGAATTACTGAAACTACTTGTACAAACGAAAAGAGAAAGTAAGATGTCATACATCATCATAACTGTATAAATAAGTAGATTACTAAATATAATAATTTTTTTTAAAGAGGAGAGGGAAGTTGTATGTCACCATAGATAAACCGAGGAGGAGTTCGGGATGCAAGGATGTGACAGGGCGAGATGCCACCTCCTGAGTTCAGGAAGGCTAGTAACGGGTGGGAAGACCCAAACGTTGCATGAGCAGCAGCAGCAGCAGCAGCAGCAGTCGGGTTCCTCAGCTCATGGTGTAGAGCTGTGCCACTGCCGGGTATCCTCAAGAGAGAATGGTGTTCCTATGACTGTTTGTGCAACTGGCCCGTTTAGTGGCACGCCAATATTAAATGTCATAATGTGGACGTGAGACGATCCGTATACAAGTCACTCAGTTATGTGAGTCATGCTGCCACCAACACTGTATCATCTGGAGTGCCCCTGGGAAGTGTGGTAGGTCTGCTGTTGTTTTATATCTACATAAATGATCTTTTGGATAGGGTGGATAGCAATGTGTGGCTGTTTGCTGATGATGCTGTGGTGTACGAGAAGGTGTCGTTGAGTGACTGTAGGAGGATACAAGATGACTTGGAGAGGATTTGTGATTGGTGTAAAGAATGGCAGCTAACTCTAAATATAGATAAATGTAAATTAATGCAGATGAATAGTAAAAAGAATCCCGTAATGTTTGAATACTCCATTAGTAGTGTAGTGCTTGACACAGTCACGTCGATTAAATATTTGGGTGGTGGTGGTGGTGGTGGTGGTTGTTAGTGTTTAACGTCCCGACGACAACGAGGTCATTAGAGACAGAGCGCAAGCTCGGGTTAGGGAAGGATTGGGAAGGAAATCGGCCGTGCCCTTTCAAAGGAATCATCGCGGCGTTTGCCTGAAACGATTTAGGGAAATAACAGAAAACCTAAATCAGGATGGCCGGAGACGGGATTGAACCGTCGTCCTCCTGAATGCAAGTCCAGGGTGCTAACCGCTGCGCCACCTCGCTCGGTAAATATTTGGGTGTAACATTGTAGAGCGATATGAAGTGGGACAAGCATATAATGGCAGTTGTGGGGAAGGCAGATAGTCATCTTCGGTTCATTGGTAGAATTTTGGAAAGATGTGGCTCATCTGTAAAGGAGACTACTTATAAAACACTAATACGACCTATTCTTGAGTGCTGCTCGAGTGTTTGGGATCCCTGTCAGGTCGGATTGAGGGAGGACATAGAAGCAATTCAGAGGCGGGTTTGATCATCACGTGAGTCTTACGGAAATGCTTCGGGAACTCGGGTGGGAGTCTCTGGAGGAAAGGAAGCGTTCTTTTCGTGAATCGCTACTGAGGAAATTTAGAGAACCAGCATTTGAGGCTGACTGCAGCACAATTTTAATGTCGCCAACTTATATTTTGCGGAAAGGCCACAAAGATAAGATAAGAGAGATTAGGGCTCGTACAGAGGCATATAGGCAGTCATTTTTCCCTCGTTCTGTTCGGGAGTGGAACAGGGAGAGAAGATGCTAGTTGTGGTACGAGGTACCCTCCGCCACGCACTGTATGGTGGATAGCGGAGTATGTATGCAGATGTAGATGTAGACCAAAAAGGTGGTACTGCATAGGTGCCAAGGCAAGTTTTGCAGCAAGCAATTAAGCGTGATTGTAGCGAGTTGTTTAGTGAATTGCAATTACATTTGTTGTGAGTCACCATCACTGATTGTGGTGGTAAGTGTTAAGTTCTGCATAAACAAGTCAGAGACATAATTTGCAGAATATACGCTTTCTTTGGGCGGACAGTACATGCATACGCATACCGCAACTGTCACTTGGAATTGTCATCAATGCAGTCCCCGTCCGTGTCCCAACATGTGCGAACCGCCACCACTTGTTGATTGGACTATAGTAGTGGGTACAGAATACTTGCCACAATGCACCATACACTGGGTTGCGGAGTACATGTTTAGATGTAGATGTACATTCCAAACTTTACAGAATGAGGGTTCAGTGGAGAACTTCAGTGAAATTTGGAAGGTAGGAGCGAGGTGCTGCCAAGAGTAAACCTGTGGGGGTAGGCAGTGAATTGCACCCAATTAGGTCAGTCGCTAACGGCACTGTCCGAGGACGGCAAAGTTCTGGGTTCCAGTACCAGTCCAGCATGCAGTTCTGACCTGCCGGGAACTCTCGAAATGGCAAACACTCTGTTGCAGAGTGAGAGGTATGTCCTGGGAATGGCTCCTAATCTACAGTTAGACCACTTCCCCACAGTACCCTTTCTTCCACAAGTGCTTATCCCCAGTCACGGCTGTCTGTGGCGGTGCCAAGGTGTTCGACGACAGAACAGGTATGTTTTCTGAGGACGGTCAGGCTGTACGGAAGTGAATGTCTAACATGGATGTAGTGGCAACTGCCAAACACGTATGACAAGTGTCAGTTCTTACAATAGCAGTGGCTATGTTTCAATTTTTTTCTCAGTTCAGAATGTAATAAATCAAACAGCTATTTATACTATAGCTCAAACATACAGACTACTATGTCCAGCTAAACTTGCACATTGTTTACCTGTGTACGAGGATTACATGAGTAGTGCTGCTCAGAGGTGTTTCTTATATTTCAAATAATAATTAAAGGGTAAATAATCATAAAATGACAACTAGGGCAAAAATGTAGGAATCCTAAATATTACCTCTTACGAATTGTATACTAGTGTACTATTTTCTATTCCTTGTGATATAAACTTCCTTAAGTGGTGTGCGGATGAAGTAGTAAAATACAAAAATGGTTAAACAGACAAACATATCAATGAAGAGAATCTATTTTTGAAAATATAATGCAAATGTATGGTTAAAAAAATCTACTCACTAAGCAGCAGTAGGAGAAAATGCATATGAAAGGTACTAAAATTTGCAAACTTATATAGCCAGTGGCTCCTCCTGTCAGAAAGGTTGAGGGGGTAAGAAAGAGGAGTGAAGCAAAAGGACTGATGAGGCTTAAGATAAGGGGCAGAGTACGGCAAAGTCGCCCAGAAGCCCGGGTCAGGGGAGACTTACCATACGGGATGATGAGTGAAGTCCGACTGTTGGGGACTGACTCCCAGACGAGATTTGGAAACCTGAGAGCTTAAAAGGTGTAAGGTACGGTAATACACAAAACAGAGATTACTGCCAATACTTTGCACAAGAGTTAACAAGAATGAAAAGCTAAGTGCATTGCATGTGACAGAGGCAAGGGGAAGAGGTTGAAATGCAGACAGGTCAGAAAATGAAAGAAAACGAAGAAAGGAAGGAAGGGTTACCGTGAAGAAATGCTGAGATTGAAGACACTGAAGTAAATCAAGGCCAGGTGGATGGTGAGAACCAAAGACATGTTGCAGTTCTGAGAAACTGATGACTGGGGGAAGACGTGTGAAACAGGCATCAAGGTCACAATGGTCATGTTGTAGAGCATACTCTCCAACAGGGTATTGTTTATTTCCAGTATTTACCCTCTACTTGTGCCCATTCATCCTAACCGATAACTTGCTAGAAATCATGCCTACGTAAAGACCAAACTATGTTTACATAATGGCTGGTAAATGACGTGTTGTTTCACAGGTGGCTCTTCCTTTGATAGTGTATATTTTGCCAGTTACAGGGATGGTATAGGTGGTGCTAGGAATGTGCACAGGGCAAGTCTTACAGTGGGGGCGGTCTCAGGAGTAGGAGCCACACAGTAAGACATGGGCGTAGAAGGAGCATAGAGTCTGACAAAGATATTGTGGGGATTGGGAGGGCAATGAAAACTTATTCTAGGTGTGGTGGGCAAAATCTCAGACAGAATGGACCTCATTTCAGGACATTTTAGAAAGTCATAGACTTGTCGAAGTAGCTGATTAATACATTCAAGACCAGGATAACACTGGGTGACAAGTGGTGTACTCCAAAGTTGTTTTTATGAGGGATCAATAGTACCAGGATTGGATATGATGGCCAGGGAAATTTGCTTTTGAACTAGGCTGGTGGAGTAAATGTGTCCAGTGAATGTTAAGGTGAGATTGATACTGTAAGGAGTCTGCTTTTAAACAACTATGTTTGCCTCAAATGCCAAGGCTGTATGGGTACTGTTGTTTGTTAATGTGAACAGAAGTGTGTAGCTGACCTTTCGTGAGGATGAGATCAACATCAACCATGTGAAACTGAATTGGGCGAATGTATTAGAGATTCCAAGAATTTTAACAGGTCAGCCTTGAGTAGGACCATGTGAAGAAAATGTGGGAGAAGCTGTTGAGGTTATAGAGGAATGTGGAAAGTGTGTCCTCACCCTCGGGGATCCAGATAGCAAAGATGTCATATTGAATCTGAACCAGGTGAGGGGTTTTAGGATTCTGGTTGTTTAGAGAGGATTTATCTACATGGCCCACGAATAGGTTGGCATAGGATGATGCCATGTGGGTGCCCGTAGCTGTACCACAGATTTGTTTGTAGGTAATAACTTCAAAGGAGAAGTAATTGTGGATGAGGATATAGTTGGTCATGGTGACCAGGAAGGACTTGTTAGTTTGGTATCTGTCAGGTGCTGGTAAAGGTAGTGTTCAAAAGCAGTAAGGCCAGAGGCATTGGGACATTGGTGTACAGGGAAGTCGCATCAATAACGACAAGCAGGGCACTCTGTGGTAAAGAGACAAGAACTGTTGAGAGACGGTGAAGGGAATGGTTGGTGTCTTTTATATAGGAGGGTAGGTTGCAGGTAATAGGCTGAAGGTGTTGGTCTACGAAAACAGATATTCTCTCTGTGGGGGCACTGTAACAGCCACAATGGGGTGTCCTGGGTGGTTGGGTTTATGGACTTTAGGAAGCATGTAGAAGGTAGTGGTGTGGGGAGTGGTAGGGATGAGGAGAGAGATGGACTTCAAGGAGATGTTCTGGGAAGGGGCTAAGGATTTGAGGAGATACTGGAAATACTGCTGGATTTCTGGAATGCGGTCACTGTGGCATGGTTTATAGGTAGATGATCTGACAGCTGACAGAGTCCTTCTGATAGATAATCCTTGCAGTTCAAAGCAACAGTGGTTGGGCCTATGCTGCAGGTAGTATTATAAGCTTTGGGTCAGTTTTTAAAAGGTGGAATGTTGTTCTTTACTCGGATGTAAGGTTAGTTTGCATGTTGAGGGATTTGGAGAATGACGGTGAGGCAAGGTTCGAGATTAAGAAATTCTGGAAAGTTAAAAGGGGATGATTTGGGGGTGGATCAGTGTTGGATGGAGGAGTGAACTGAGTCAGGCTTAGTTCTACATTGGTCTTTGGTGGCGGGGCTAAGGTTTTTGGAGGAAAGGTTCATGATTGTGTTTCGGGTCTGTTTAGGTTCTCAATTCTGTGTGGTGTGGGAAGGAGTTTTGGAGGGTGGGGCAAGGCAAACATAGTAGGTCTGCGAGACAGGGTTTGTCAGCTGTAAGGGGATGTGGGGGAGGTTTGGAGGTGGTTGTAGAGGTGGTGGACAGTCATACTCTAAGGAGGGAGTAGGAAGTGAGCAGGGTGGAGAGAGATTTGTTTTTAGAGGTGGCCTTGTGCATGTTCCTCTATTTCCTGGAGGGCAAGGGTTTCAATGTGTGTTACGGACTCCAAGAATTTGGAATTGCATAGCAGGAGAATTTTACAGGTGGAGAGAAGGCATTGCAAGGGGGTTTGGGCTTCGTTGATACAATTTTGCAGGACTATGTTGGAGAGGGCTAAGGATTGGTGGAATCTGAACAGATGAATGTCATTGTGGAAGGAAAGGTGGCAGCTGGAGATGGGGAATTTTATGGTAAGACCATTAGGGGGAATTCCATAAGCCTAGCAACAATGAAGGAACAGTATGTGGGATTGGGTTCTGGCTAGGGATAAGGAAACTTTTCTGTATTGATGCAGATGGAAGGAGGAAGGGTCCGTGGTGGTGGAAAATGTGCGAAAAAATACATAAACAACATAGAACTATGTCTGAAAAAATTCACAAAAATAGACCCAAATACATGAGAAAAATCATGAAAAGGATGAAACGATTGAAAAAGGGGGGAAAAAGATTAAATCTTGGGGAGTATGACAATCGTTAAAGGCAAAAACTCACTAAAATTGGTGTGAAGTCACAATGAGATCAAAGAAAATGTATAAATAAAAAAATATTTTACGGTTGGTTGCAGGTCGGAGGGTGGATAAGTGTGAGGAAGCGGGACGGCAGATGTGACTGGATAAGGTAAAATTCGTAGGAGCAAACTTAGATAGAACGAAGAAAGAAAAAGGAGTGGGGAGGGGTTAGCAGGATGAAATACAAGATCATGTGGGACTGGAAAGGTGCAGGAAATAACACACGAAAAAATGGGAGAGTGATTAATTTGAAGGTATATTATATCGGCAGGAGTAATTTGGGGCATAAGATGCTGCACCAACAGTCAGCGTGGTCTTGTAGCCATCTGTTGAGTGAGACTGAAATCACTGATACAGTGTGGCTCATAAGTAGCATGTGCAGTGTGGTTTGTATGGCAATAAGAGAAACACACAAATGAAGAGAAAGAAGGACAGGCATTGAGTATAGTAATGCATTAGAAAATATTAACAAAGGGAAACAGCACAGGGTCAGGATGGAAGAAAAGGTATCAGGCTAAACCAAACAATGGAAAATCCACTATGGAATGAAACAATATACGAATATTGTTACATTCCATTCTGGATTTTCGATTGTTTGATGTTATGTATACATTGTCTGGCCTTTCACTTAAGCATCACTGCTACCAAATTATCAACTTGAATGAACGGGCACAGGTGTACACTGAAAACACACAATATCCTTTTGGAGAGCACTCTCTGTAACATGACAGTCGTGACTGTTCCACCGGATGTGCCATCTGGATACTTCCTCCAGGCACCAGTTTCTTAGAACACCGCAGGTGGTAACTGGTGCTACAGGGTGTCCTTGGATCTCACCATCCACATAGCCTTAATTTTCATTAATTTCTCTGGTCTCAGTGTTTCTTCACATTAACTGTTTCTTCCTTTATGCTGAAAAGGAAAGATGCTACTCACCATATAGCAGAAATGCTGAGTCACAGATAGGTACGACAAATGGACTGTCACAAATAAGTTTTCAACCAACAAGTTCTTTGTCAAAAATAGACCACACACACACACACACACACACACACACACACGACTGCAGTCCCTGGCAGCTGTAGCCGCCGAACAGAGTGGCTTCAGCTGCTGAACTGCAGTATCGTGTACATGAGGTACGACTATGCGCGAGTGTGTGTGTGTGGTGGGAGGGGGGGGGGGGGGGGAGAGGGGGGGGAGTGTATGTAAGTGCGTGTCGAAGGTCTTATTGGTCAAACGCTTATTTGTGACAGTCCTTTTGTTGTGGCTATCTGTGACTCTGCATCTCTGCTATATGGTGAGTTGCAACTTTCCTTTTTATAATATTGTTACATTCCATCCTGGATTTTCCATTGTTTGATTCTTCCCTTACTCTCTTTCATTTTCTGATCTGTCTGTCTCTCGCAGCCCCCTCCCCTCCCTCCACCTCTATCGCATACAATGAACTCAGCTTTTTGTTCTTATGAACTCATGCTCAATGTTTTGGCCATAATCTCTGTCTTGTGTATTACCCTATCTTCCACCTCCAAGCTCTCATGTTTTCAAATCTCATCCAATGCAGTGCCCAACATCACTCCTTCCTTCCCATCCTGCCCAGTAAGTCTCCTCTGACCTGGGGTTCAGGGCGACTTTTTCAGACACTACTCCTTTTCCTAAACCTCACCAATCCTCTTCCTTGGTCCCTCTTCCTTCCCCTTCAACCTTTCTGCCAGAAGAACCATCAGTTATATAAGGTAGCAAATTTTAATATCTTTTATAGATGTGTTCTCTTGCCACCACTTGGAGCAGATTTTTTATCAAATAGACAAACATATATTTTAAATCTGTTTAATGTGTTCGCAACAAAAAACGTAAAGTAAATGTATCTTTTTTCTTTAGATTGTTGATGAGACCTGGCATAAAAAAGTGAGTTATTAGATGTGCAACATTTATTTAGAAGACAACCAGTTGCGACAGACAAATACAACAATTTTCACGCATTGCTTGCAGGTGACGATGTGATTACAGCTGCAGAACTCGCCTTTCTTCTCCTCCGGTGCCACGCCGCCGCCTCCGTCACCCTGCTTGCCGGACTTGCTGGGTTTCTTCCCACCGCCACCTCCCCCACCTCCGCCACCGCTTTCGCCGCCCACGATCCCCTGCGTCGAGATGTCTGTCTCTTCAATGCCCATCGCCTTCATCTGCTGTGCCCTCTTCTCCTGTGCAGAGAGGAAGGCACGCGGGTCCGACAGTGCAGCCATGAAATCTGTAAATGGAGAAACATGCAAGTGTGACAACTCTACTTGCTCTGATTCCACTTGTAATGTAAACACTACGTTTTTTTCTTCTTTCTTTTGCTTAACTAATCACTACACTGCACGTACACGAAGTAACAAAATTATTTTTCAAGCTGTGTTTTCACAACGTGACTGAAGATTTTAGTGATGACAGTCATATAAAGATTTTATGTAGAAACATTTCATATAATGAACTGTTTAAAAATGAAGATTGAGACAAACAACTTGCACTTAAATCCTGAACCCTTTAATAAGTGTAAGCTATGGACTAAAAAACATATTTTGAAAGCTCTGCTTTTCTATCATCTAAATAATATTTTGTCTTCTTTCACAATTTTATGGTTTAAGCAGTATTAACATTCAAAGGTGTTTTAAGAAAAACAGATAGTCACAATTTTAGGAAATAATAGGGAAATTTTAGGGGATTTTAATAAATCCAGTTTTGCAAGTTTGAAACTTTCTGCATTCAAAAGTGTATACTTTTACTGAGAAAAGCTGATAAATAATGAAATACCATAAATATAATATTTTTGTTTCTAGAGTATTGTAAACTTGTCAGAAAATCTGGGGGGGGGGGGGGGGGGGGGGGGAGTGAATGCATAACATAAAACCTAGAACTGCATACTGAAATGACTGCCACACCAGGAAAGTACTGAAACGTCCAATAACCTGAGTAGTGCAATACCTGCTACATGCATATTTCTTTATTTATAGCATCTTTTTTCAGGTTTTTGAAATCATTGTATAGTTTGGCGTAGATAGTCACAATTTCTGGATGCTATTATGAGGTCTTAATTTTTCACTGTAATCAGATTCCAAAAGTGGCAAAGGTAATAATATGAGATAAAAATACGGAAGTATGAGGTACTTAACTATTTATTTAATGTACATTTGAAAATTTTATATAAAGTCTGAATCTTTCATGAAACTGAAATTGGTTACAAATCAAGCTCTATGTTAAATTAATACATTTATGTGGGATAGTGTTGACACTTGATAAAGATTAAATAATTAATTACATTCCAGAAAATGAAATTAACATACCAAATATGGATTTTAAGCAATATTATGTGTATTATGTGTTGGCAGAGCAGACCGTACCACACAAAACACACACACACACACACACACACACACACACACACACAACTGAAACAGTCATGTAACGATGGCACGGTTCTGTTGTTCGCGTTTTGCACTGAGACTGAAACCAATCAAAATATGTCAAAAGTAAGTACTGCAGGTAAGGATTATAGATGTCATGTGACTAGGGCCTCCCATCTGGTAGACTGTTCGCCGGGTGCAAGTCTTTCGATTTGACACCACTTTGGTGACTTGCGCATTGATGGGGATGAAATGATGATGATTAGGACAACTCAACACATAGTCCCTGAGCGGAGAAAATCTCCGGCCCAGCCGGGAATCGAACCCGGGCCCTTAGGATCGACATTCTGTTGCACTGACCACTCAGCTACCTGGGGCGAACATTATAAAGGTGCAATTACGGTTATCATATCAGTATGGGACAATTCACATGCCAATTAACAATACAGCACAGGGAAACAAAGAGTTCATGTTGTAGAGTTCATTTGTGTGACTGCATGAACAAATATTCAGAACAGACATGTGAGATAAATCTGGTAGTGCACTGAACAGTTTCTAGCAGCAGATAAAGATTTATACTGTATATTAATTCCTCGAGATTACTGAGTTTTCCCAACTGCTATGCTTGTATTACAGTAGTTGCAATCAGAAACTGTACTACTTGCCTCTAAGACATAGAGAATACTTCTGTGTAATTAATACTTTAGTTTCCCAAAGGATATATGAAGATTAAAAAGCTAGTACCCAAAAACTAAGAATGGAAGAATGTTCCCAAACAGTAAGAATGGAATAATGTTGCCCATAAAAATATTTCAAAGTGTAATAAATTGGTAATCATCTGCATACTGCAGCTTCAAATTTGACAGTCTTTCAAGAGACTTTGAATTTAGCATACCAGGAACCCATTTCATAATACTGCCACAGCCCAGCTCTTCAAAACAAGACACTCAGCAAAAATCACCACGTGTGCTACCGACGTTAGAAGGTAGTGGAGACAAGGGCACTTCAGAAATAATGCACATTATACTTTTTTACTCGCACATATACTGTTTTTTTTTCCCAATATCTCTTTACAGTCCTTCAATACAGTCTTCCTGCTTCCCTAAAACTGAATACCAGTGTCTCAGAAGGTCTTTCATTCCATCCAGGACACCACTTCTGTTCATCTGCTAAATGGCTCAGGTGACAGTTGTAGAAAGCTTTTCCAGAGAAAGACAGTAACATCCACCCACAGGTTTTTTCAACTTCATGAACAAGTAGAAGCCTGGTGGATAGATGTCTGGGCTGTAGGGGGGATGTACCAACACTTTCTATCCATATTTACACAGCTTTTGGACAACAACATTGCCAATATGCGAGTGAGCAATGTTGTGGAGAACGAGTGGCCCAGCCTCGAGCAACTGAGGTCAGGTTTTGTGCATTATTCTGCGCAGATTTTGCACAAAGTTATGATAATACACTGCTGTGACACTTGTTCCGCATGGGACTATCTGTCATGATGATTCCTTGGTGATCATAAGCATGAGCTTTAGTGGAGTGCATCAACATTTTTTTGGACACGGAGAATCTGAAGCTCTCCATTCCCTGGATTGTGGTTTCAACTCCAGTTAAACATCTCTAATTCATGTTTTACCAGTAGTGATAATATGACACAAGAACCCTTGACCTTGAGGGTCAGATTGCTGTCTGAGCAAGGCTGCAATGTTCAGGTGTTTCTGCTTCTTTTCAGCAGTCAAACAGTGTGGAGGCCATCTTGCAGAAATTTTTCTCTTCTTCACATAATTTGTCAGAATAAGGAATACTTACATTGGGGGAATTCCCATGGATTCAGAGAGTACTTCAGAAGCCACAACTGAAATCTTCTTCAAGATCATCTGCCACAAGTTTCCATTTCATTCATCTGTTGACTTTTTTGCCTTCCAGCTCTCAGGTTACTGTCTACAGTCATATGACCGCCATGAAAACTGTTAACCCAACAGCAGAGAAAGTGCTGCTTCTTCAACTTCCCAACTGAATCTGACATAATTTTCATTTATGATGCACCAAACAATCCACAGTAATACCAACCTGTGCATCATTAATGAAATGTCCCTTGTATCTGTCATTTTCCTGTAACCCAAAATAGCAATATCTCAGCTGCAACACTTGTTACACACATGGAATGTCCACCCACTTATCTCTTCGAAGCTTTAAGCCTAGCTTATTCCAAACATCAAACGCAAACTGTTAGAATGCTGACAAAACGTGTACAAAACACTCGGTGCTTTCGAACAGTATCCATCCATAGCACAGACCTACAAAATATGCTGATAGCTTACAGACGAACAGCTAACACCAGTCAAGCAGCAAAGATTACATTCTGCGAATCCCCCTCCAGAGACATTCCTACTCTACTATTAGTGCACCACACTCATTTCTGGTATGCCCCACTTGAGGACAGATATCGGAATGACGTACCTTCGAAGCCATCAGGCACGTAGATCTTCAGCTCGATGTTGCAGAACAGCATGGGCAGTGACATGGGGAAGTTGGCCTCCGTGCGCAGCGAGATGTGGCGGTAGCCAGCCTGCAAGCCGTCCAGCGGCAGGATGCGCTGCCCCAGCAGCTTCCCATTTTCGTCGTACACACCGAACCGCAAAACCGCCAGGTCGGGCAGCACCACCTACAGGAAATTCAGGTTGGCTTAAGTTGCCGTGCCTCTCTCAGTCTGTCCGTGGCCGTGACGGGGAAAGGGGAGTGGCAGCCGAAGAGGGAGAGAGACGGGTCGGGGCCTACTGTCACTTTATGCATCCCACATCTCTAGAGTGCAGTGAATGAAGCAGAGGAGAAATTTGGGGATGGAACTGAAGTTCAGAGGAAGAGATAAAAATTCTAGGTATTCAAAATATAGAGTAATTCTCTCAGAGATGGCAAAGACTCCGAACAGTAATCCAACAGAATGGACAGTGTCTCCAAGAGAGGTTATAAGATGAGCAGCAACAAAAGTAAAGTGAAGGTAATGTAATATAGTCCAATTTCATTGGTATAAAACTTTCCCCACTCCATCGGCCTGGTTAGTACAACAACTGTATAATGATTATTTTGAATAAAAACAGTTTCAGATGCCATGCTTAACTGTCTACATGCTTGACATCTTCAACTGTGTTGGCCAACACACTACACTGTATTTAAATGAAGCCACACAACTGCAATTCTGTAAGTGCGGTCCTAGCACTGTAGAGCCGGCCTGCCTGCCATTATGGGTACATGTCGAAACTGTGTGCTCCATTCGGCGCGATGTCAAGATATGCTTATTTTGAATTTGTAAACACTGCACATTATTTCAAGTGTTGGTAACTTTTTCTGAAGGTATTTGCCTGGAATGTAGCCTTGTGGACAACAAAAAGCAGTTCAGATCTGAAAAGAACAGAAGCTATTGAAATGTGGAATTTTGGAAGAATGCCGAGGAATATGTGGCAAGATATAGCGAGTAATGAGGTGCTGAATAGAACTGAGGAATGAGACTACGACAGTCCTCTTCCCCTCCTTGATGTAAATACATGCCCATGCCCCTCCCCCTCCCTCGCCCATACAATGGGTGGATCCCTCTCAGGAAGGAAACGAAGGTTCCAAAAGCTAGGAATGGTGCCACATACATCAGATATTTCTGAAATTCTTTAAGATATGATCATTCTGTTCCACCCAGACAAACTGCAAGAAAATCCCCATTAAACAACATAATGTCTCCTTTTCTAGGTATATTAATTACACAGATGTTGGTATCATATTTGCATGTTCAAATAAATCCTAGGACAATAACTGTTGATTTTTTTGTAAAATCTTTAGTATCCAAGTTTGCATGTAGAAAAATGGAGAACTAGTTTCAACCGCTTCCAGTCGTCTTCAAATATGAAAGATACTGAAACAGAGCGTTACAACACAGTAATTTCACTCAGCACTAATGAAATTTACAAAAGATTTTAACAAAATTATGAAACAGAACATAGTAGAATATATATCAACATCTACATATGAACTCCAAAAGCCAGCATACGGTGCATGGCAGGGGTTTCCTCATCACGCCTTTTCTGTTCGACTCTCAAATAGAGAGGGGGAAAAACAATTGTCTATACGCCTCTGTACAAGTCCTAATGTCTATTTTCTTACTGTCTCATTCCTTAAGCTAAATGTAAATTGGCACCAGCAGAATTTTTTTGCAGTAAGCTTCATGTACTGGTGGTCTAAATTTTCTCAACAGTGTTCATTGAAAAGAATGTCACCTTCCGTTGAGGGGCTTCCATTTGAGTTCCCAAAGCTTCACCGTAATACTTGTGTGTAAATCAAATCTACTGGTAACAAATCTAGCAGCCCACCTCCAATTTGCTTTGACACCTTTCTTTAATCTACATGGTAGGGATCACAAAATCTCCAGTAGTACAGAAGAGTGGGTTGCACCAGAGTTCTACACATGGTCTCCTTCACAGATGAAGCACACTTTCCTTAAGTTCTCCCAATAAACTGATGTTGACTATTTGCCTTCCCTACTACAATTGTTAAATGCTCATTGCATGCTGTGCCTAAGAGGAAAGGACACGTTTATCAAATGGTTCTGAGTACTATGGGACTTAACCTCTGAGGTCATCAGACCCCTAGAACTTAGAACTACTTAAACCTAACTAACCTAAGGACATCACACACATCCATGCCAGAGGCAGGATTCGAACCTGCGACCGTAGCGGTCGCGCGGTTCCAGACTGAAGCGCCTAGAACCGCTTGGCCACTCCGGCCAGCACACTTTTCTCAATTTGCTGTTAGCAACACAAGGGAACATCAAGTGTATATACATCAGCTGTCATAAAATTAAGTAAGAACTGGACAGGGAAGTAAGTGAGACAGGTGACCAGGTAATAGTGTAACAATTACATGAACATTACACATCTTCATGCATAAGAATATAATACATATTGACCCACATTGTTGTCATGCATTGAAAGTGACGCAAGAAATCTCTATAACAAGTATTTTTTACATGTACAGATGAAAGAAATCACATTAACATGGATTGGCTAAAATTACACAAAATATAAAGAAGACCAATACATGTGAGTCTTACAAAGAGACTATGTCCCAACATCATAATGTAAACAACTTGTTTACATTTGTATAATTTTAAGCCAACCTAAGCTAATGCAATTTCTTTCAGCTGTACACATATAAAATGCTTGTTATAGAGATCAGTATACATTAGGATACCATTAGTCCATTTTATTTTAATACAAGGTTTCATAACAATACACCATCTGCAATAACTCCTATCTTTGCAGCTTCGTGTTTGTATTTATGCAACTTGTCTATTTTACTCTAATAATTACATTGCAGCAATTGTAAATTTAAACCTTTTTGGTTTTACTTCAGAATGTAACTGCATCTCACGTATTATCCTACTTGAGATTGTAATATACTGTCCACACATCTGGAACTTTTTTCACCTATGAGCAGACAGCACAGCTATTTTCTGTGTCATTTTTAATGCATGACAAAAGTGTGTGTCTTTGTTACAAGCACGTGTCTGAGGACATGGCTATAATGTTATGTTTCCTGTAATTTTTATGCTATTATCAGGTCAAATATGGCAAACACATACTTCCATTATGATGCTTCCATGTCTAATTTTTAATTCATTTTATAACAGCTGATACATGTACTTTGCAGTTGTTATCAAGAGCCAACTGAGAGAAGTGTCCTCTAATCTTAGCCACTGCTTTTTATATTCTGGTATGAATTGTTTCATAATCCTGTTAAAATCTTTGTTAAATACTATTAATCTTGATTGCAATTCTTGACTTGCAACCCTACATTTCAATATCTTTCAGATCTTAAAGTGACCAGAAACAGTCAAAACTAGTTACCTATTTTTCTATATGCAATCTTGGCTAATGGATTTTTCAAACAATCAACATTCATAGAAATAACAAATCTGACAATGTCAGATTAACCACAAAACGATAGTAATTGGTGCTTACAGTTCTACAAAGAGTTGAATTCAATGATGTTTCACTCTTCAAAATCTGATCAACCATTTTGGAGAAATGACAACATCTATAAATTTTGATTTAACTGTTTTTAACATGAAACTGATTCTCCAATAGTACTACTCAGATTTCAAAGAGTGAAACACTGTCAAACATGTCTAGTTTACAACTATGATATTCTCTACAGAAATTACGAGGGTCGGTCAAAAAGTAAGGCCTCCCATTTTTTTTCTACTTAAAAAAATTAAGTTAAGTGAAAAATTTGAATTTGGCGCCATTCCTCAAACCTTCTTCTGCAATCCACTGCAGTAGTAACTTTCTGTGTCAACAGGTGGCAGCACAGCAGAAGTTTGTAAGATGGCCGACATCGATGTTCGTTTGAGACAGCGTTGTGTGATTGAATTCTTGAATGCAGAAGGTGAAACGCCCATACGCATTCATGAAAGACTGAAGAAGGTGTATGGTGTTGTGACAGTGGATGTCAGCACTGTTAGACGATGGGTTCGTCGTCGTAAGGAAGCTGAAGGACAAACACCGTTGACTGACGAAAAGCGGAGCGGCAGGCCGGTGAGTGCAGTGACTCCACACAACATTCAGCAAGTTGATGGCATCATTCGTGGTGACCGTCGGGTGACTGCAGATGAAGTGTGTCGCATTATTTCTCTTAGTAAAGGCAGTGTGATCACAATTATTAAACAATTGGGGTACTCAAAAGTTTGTGCACGGTGGGTTCCAAGAATGTTAACCGATCAGAATAAAGAGGCAAGGAAAACAATAGCCTCCCAACACTTGCAGAGCTTCCGTTTGGAGGGAGATGAGTTTCTGAAAAAAATTGTGACCGGGGACGAAACATGGGTGCATTTTTTTGAACCCGAATCAAAGAGGCAGTCAATGGAGTGGCGTCACACAAGCTCGCCGAGGAAGAAAAAATTCAAAACTGTGCGATCGGCAGGGAAAGTTATGGCAACAGTTTTCTGGGATACAGAGGGTGTGATTCTGGTTGATTTTTTGGAGCAGGGATGCACAATAAATTCTGTTCAATACGTCAGAACCCTCAAAAAACTTAAAGCACGTCTTCAGCGAGTTCGCCCAACAAAATCAATGGCAGATGTTCTTCTTTTGCATGACAATGCAAGACCACACACCAGTCGTCACACCTCTGACGAGATTGTCAATATTGGATGGGAAGTCTTGCCTCATCCCCCATACAGCCCTGACCTGGCACCATCAGACTTCCATCTGTTCGGGCCACTAAAAGAAGCTCATCGTGGGATTCATTTTGAAGATGAGGAGGCCGTCAAAACATCCGTGCGTCAATGGCTTAGGAAGCAGAGCTGTGATTTTTACCGTGCTGGGATACATGCTCTTGTTCAAAGATGGACCAAAACTGTAGAGATGGGCGGAGATTACATTGAAAAATGACAAAATGATCCTCAATGTTGTGGTTTTCAACCTATGTAATTGCATTTAAATTTCCTGACAATTAAACGTAGAAAAAAAAAATAGGAGGCATTACTTTTTGACTGACCCTCGTACTATAGTGTCATCTTATAATACTAAGATAATACCAGTACCTATATAATTAACATAGCTATGGAAAGAGACTATATGTTGTTTAGTGATTAATTTTTTCACATCTGCCTGGGTTAAAACAAACTTAAAACGTCTTAAACAGTTCCCGAGTTGAAACACTTAGTTGAATTGCCCTGTATAATATATAGAAAGGTATGTACTCAACAGTAATTCTGTCACATAATTTTATAGTTGTGCCATACACATATTTCTATGGAAATAATCTCAGCAATTTGTTTTGTTAGTGCACCATTAAAACTGCACAATATTAAGTTCAAATTCAACAATATACTTCATCTGGCTAGCACACCATGCAGCATGAAGGACACTGAATAAGGAAATGAAACCATTTGGCTAGACAAAAGTAATTTGTCATACATGCCACATCATAAAATCACTCACTGTGTGTGCGTGTGTAACTTAGTATATATTACAAATGTGGCAGGTCAGACAGAAAAGAAGTGGTAGAATGTTCAGTACTTACATTTTAGCAACTTCTTCCTTATCAATAACGCAGTAGAGCATTTGCAAAAGAGACCAAGCAGAACTTCATGTGCTACACACATCGACTGCTATATATTTTCATAGTAGAAAACACATTTTACCTTTCTGAAGAGGAACGGTTCTTCGTTGTACACTGGATTCAGCCCATTTCCTGGAACCATGCGCGTCCTGAATTCCTTTCTTATTGTGTCTGTAGGCAAACCGTACATGTCTACTTCCACATAGGTGCTGACTTTCTTGTCTGACAAGAACTGCCCAGCTATTACCTGCAAAAATAAGTCAGCTAATGTTAGTCAAATATTTGCACTGTTGTAACGCAAACACTACAGTGGCTCATCATAGAAAGCTGACTCATTTTCCTGAAGTCCTCACAAATGATGTCCTAGAAAGGCCGAACAAAAAAAATTATGCTCTCAGTATATTCTGTGACACTGCAAAAACCTCCACTTTTAACTGTGCAGATTACATCATTCTACTTGGTCAACCACAGTGTTACAACACCCTTTATGCACGCATGTAGTCTTTATCTTTGTAATAGATAACTGCAGGTCACAACGTACCTCAGATCAGATGAATATAGTACGCTGGGTCCCACAATAGTTGGTGATTGGCACTCTCTTGTTCTTATATTATAGTATGGAACCCAGCAATGCTTTGCAATTGGTAAACACATATGGGATTAGGATGTACGTCGTCATCTGGATGTACATCGTAATGTCTCAGTTCTTCTCCCCTTTCCCCCTCTATTTGTCAATCTCCTCCTACTGCCCCCTTTTCTCCGTCTACCACCTCCTCTCCCCCCTCTGTCCATCCCCTCCTCCCACTCTCTATCTTCATTTCCTCTCTCCTCTCTACCCACCTACTCATCCCCCCCACCCCACCCTCTGACTTTGAGCCTTTTTCATTGGTGTTGCAAAGAAAACCTTGACTGGGAACTGAAGTCGCTTAAAATGAATGAGTAAATCAGTTGGGATCATTGGCATACAGGGTACGAGAGAAACCACTCCAGCTGCTGGGTATGTGAGGGTAGTAGCTGCAATGAAAATGATCTGCACAGTTTTAATTTGTTAATTGGTAGGACTGCGAACTTTTGAATGATTCAGATTCCATAATGGTATTCTAATCATAAGCCTATAAACCACAAGTATAACTTTCCTGCTTTCTGCTAAAACCAAATGCGAGGAATAAAATTAATGGAGCTTTGTTGTGCATACACATTTTAAAAAATTTATATGTAAGGAGAAAGAAAATCTGTAGGAGAAGCAGCATGCATTGCAGTACAGATACCCTGATATGATAGTTCAAACTTACTGTGAAAAGAAAACTAAACTGCATATTTTCACAGCACTGCATGGGATTTTTTCTTGCATATTCATAGTTTAAATTCTAACATGGATAAACAACAACAGGAGGGTCATTGATGTCAAATGGCAATTGTTTAAGAGTTTTTTTAATACATTCAGTGACATAAAACTGAAATCGTGAGCTGAGGCTGTACATAATTCTCTCTGGTGGCTGTTCCAAATCTACCTCTGTATAGTATGGTGGTTTTGTTAATGCGTGTTATGTCAGTCATTTTGAAATGATGATGAAAACAGAAGCAGAATAAAAATATATATTATAGCTAAAATATGGACCTAAGACAATTCATTTATGAAACAGTACATACTGAGGATGAATCCCAGGATACTCTCATGGTCAGGACTCTTCAACTATGCTGCTGTGCCATGCACAAAAATGATCGACGAAGGAAACAGGAGTTCCTCTCCTTAAGGGGGGAGAGAATATCTTGTGAACCAAGTCAGAAGATATTTGTTAGGATTTCAAAGTAACTTTCCAATCATTATTTGACATAGTAACTTAACAGGGGCATCAGAACGAGACCAAATTTTACCTGCACTGCACACTGTGCTGCAATGACACCATCCACTGGGGATTCAGCAAATGGGTCGAAACTTCGGTCAGCCCTTCTCATGAAGTCCGGCTTGAGTAGGTAGCCGCAGTTCCCGTTGTACTCAAACTTCCCCTGGTTCAGCTGCATAGGCAGGTCGGACGTCTGGAAGTTCAGCGACACCATCTGGCAGCCCGCATTCCAGAAAACCTATGGCACGTTACAATTTATAGTACTACTTCCTTGTCACAATTTCTCTGTCTAATTACCTAAAAATTTTAAACAGAAGATCATTATGAACTAGCTACAGATTGTGCAGTGACGTTAACAACTGTTCAAGTCAAAACTAATATTACATTTACAGGCCTGAGCACAAATGTTTGACATCTGCAAGCAAATGTACGGTTGAATTATGTACAATAGGCTTAAAAGACAGTTTGAGCGAGGGGTAGGCCAATACCAGAGAGGCCTCAGGTCATATGGAGGCTGCACACAACAAATCGTCACTTCGAAATTAATCTCACCATGTTACAGGTAATGAAACGAGTCTCTTGCAATAACTATTGTAGATTTTAAGAACACATACGATTGTGTGCACACACTTTCAATATAAAAAATCATCTTAAATTTCAGATTCCACCAAAAATTAGACAAACTGATATAATTCACCTCAACTGCTAGAAAATCTAAATCCAAATCAGAGGTGAATTTTCTGAAGCAGTTCTTATGAAAACTGGATTAATACAGGAAGATTGCAAGTCACCATTGCCGTTCAACTGTGCCTTGGAATATACACAGTTACCTGTAAGTAACTCCAGGGTTTCAGAAGACGACTGCATAAAAACTCCAAGATGTACATACAGGAAAATGACAAGTATCAGTGGACAGATAATATCTTCAACTGTCTGTCCGTAATAGCTATTGTGGTGTAGTTGCCTACCTTCTAGTGATGCATTCTGCATGTCAGAACATAGAGGTTAATGAACTGATGTAGACATTTCATGTTCTCAGGTTCCCTAAATGTGAGCAAGTTGTGACCAACCGGTGACAATTTTGGACCAAACATCAGGTCAAACCTCCAACCAACAGAACAAATCACGGGTGGTGCAACACATTCCCCAGGACTGGCAGTTTATGTGGTACAAAGGAAAGGGCCTGGCCAGGATCTCCAGCAGACAAGGTGGAGCATGGTGGGATTTGTTCCACAGTCGACCTGTTGCATTCTAAGCACACATCTGCGAGTAAAACCCTGCTCTTACGTGCGATGACTATTCCAGACAATAATCTTAGTTCTGACTTTTGCAATGACTTGCAGTGACCACTGGAGGAAGCGGTTTTTCACAGAAGGTGGTTTTCAGTGATGAAGCTACGTTTCATTAGGAAGTGTATGGCAAGAGTTTGACTATCATATTAACTGATCCACTACATCTTCCTTCTTCTTCTTCTTCTTCTTCTTCTTCTTCTTCTAGTGTTTTTGTTGTATACATTTCAGCCAACTTTAGAGTGAGCCAATACACTGAAGCTACAGCACTTGCTCCATTACAAGTAACCACAGATTCCATTTACGCATACTCTTCGTTGGCTATCAATACCTCCAATACGTGTAACCTGGGGTTTAAAATGACAGAACACATAGCGTAGCTTCAGCTCACTCTGAAGATGGCCGAGACACATACGGATGAAATATTAAAAAAAGGAGAAATAAGAGTTTATGCAACTGCACACCTGAAGTTTAACTGATCAGTTATTGTGCAGCAAAACATAAAGATGCACATATTGTATTGTAGTTTGTGATGTGGCAAACATTTTGAATACCCATAAAGTGAGTGAAAAACTTGCGGACAGATGCTGTATCCATAGATATATGTGTATTTTATGTTATCTCTTGTAGATTTCATGTAGCAGCCTTCTGAAACCCTGCAGGTACTTAGGAGTAGCCCTGAATAGTGAGAGAATGGTATTAGGAACCCCAAAGGGCATAACACGCAAAGACCGAAGACAACATAAAATACTGTCTGGAGATCACTAATTAGCTTGTTTTCCTGTTTAACATCATTCAGGAAACAAAATAACAAGTTAAATCACTACAGCAAAAACACAGACAACTGGCCTCAGAGTTCGATTAAAAATAGAATGTTAACTCACCACTCTTAAACAAAATCACAACACAAAAACAGGAAATCAAAACTGCAGGCACATTTAAGAAATTAGACAACAGTAAGAGCAAATACATAGATGACAGAAATCACAAAAGACATGACACAACCAAAAACTACAAAGGAAGATACAAAAAATAAAAAGAATAAAATCAAGGAACTAGAGACAAAAAAACCCGACTACCAAACAAATTCAACAGGCAGATCAAAGCAGAGGGTGATTTGAGAGTGAGAAATGAAGTTGAGATTCAAGGGAATGACAAATGGGCCAACAGGAAATAAATCCATTTTGTAAAATTCACTAAAATGGTCCTATGTTAATAAATAAATAAATATGAGCTCATATAATGGCCACAGTTACACCTTATTATTAACAAAAGCTAAATGCAGTGTGTGTTTCTTAAATTATTTTGCTGCGTTAATACAGTTAACACGTTCTGAGATATCTCAAATTGTTTATGCAATAACTATGCAACAGAAAAAAATGTTCATGTGAAAGTTTCAGTTTTCAGTGAATATTATTTGCGTTAAAATATACAGAGACTGATTTTAAAAACTGAGTTTTACTGGTTTATTTTTAAAGGGACATAACTTTATTTTTAAGATTTCTTGTTGTCACAGAACACAAAAGCTAACTAACGATCTGTAGTGACCAAACCACAGAAATAATTAATTACTCCAAATCATTTAAGCTTTGCCTCATCCAGTTCTAGAACAACTGAAAAGTTTTGATGGATCAGTTGGTTCAAAGTTTGGAGTTAGAAGTTCGGTGACTTTTCAAAACACCGCCATCCACTCCAGTGTCAGTTACACATAGAGCATTTTGGGGACTGTGCCCTACAACTTATTGACAGTTTCTCACCACTTTCGCACTCCACTCTCTGTCCTGAAACATATGTGGCCCCGCTTCTGCTCACCATTCTTTCCCTCTACATGTTCCTCACAACTGTGAACAGTACATCTATTTGATAAACAGTGCAGGACATTGTATTTATTAGCAAGTGCGTTCCAAACATATTCATCCACAACCTATGGCACAACTTCATTTAGAGTTTTCTTATTCACATCCTGGAATTCTAGCAGACACCAAGGCATTCAGCTACGAGGTAGTTTAGTCATCCAGAATCTGGACACAACAACACTCCACTAGCTTCTACGGTGCCGAATACAGAATATATATTATAGTATTACAGGCTACTACATGTAAATGAGAGAGAGAGAGAGAGAGAGAGAGAGAGAGAGAGAGAGAGAGAGAGAGAGAGAAGAGAGAGAGAGAGAGAAAGAGAGAGAGAGAGAGGGGGGGGGGGGGGTATTCTTTGATGAGAAGTGTCAAAAAGGGACAATTCTACACCTGTGATTTTTTTGCAACTAAGTTGACAATCAGTATACAAATTTTTCCAGAGATTTTCAAACCACACAGTGTATACACTGCAAAAATATGTCAAGCTGTATGTCTCGGAAATGGATGAGTAGTAACTGAGATAAAGATTTAGTCTTTCTCAGAGTTCCCAGAGTATTTTCCTCAGAATGCAGAAGAATGCTTCACATTCCTTAAGTAAAAAAGTTTTGGTATGATGTGTCAAAACACCTTTTAGAAGTGAGAACATCAACAAAATCAGTTAAGAAGTTTACAAGTGTTCCCGATATTTCGTAAATAGATGAGAAATTTCATCATTTTGGAGCACGTTCTCTCACACTTTATCTCTGAGAGTTTAATCATATTTACACTACAATGTGCACATTTTCTTGTAATGTGTTGAGATTAAACATCACTCTGCCCAACTAAATGACTCCTAATTCAAATAAAACATTCCTTAAAATAAGTGTCTAGTTTTTATTGGCTGCAGAGATATGGCTGTTAGAATTTAAACTGAATGAGCACCTACGTAATGTCTTAAGTGAAGGCAGACAAATTCACCTCCTACTTCAATATACTTTTGATTTCTGTTGCAAAAGACATCTTTGGATGGAATACAGTTCCTGGGCACCATATCAGGAAAACACAAATAAGCCCTCCCAATCTCATATTCTGCAGTTAGGACATCATCCAGTGCTTTCCCTACAAGAAGTGGAATCATTTAAAACAACTGAAGTTCAAATAAAACAATTATCTGCATCAGTAACTCTTTTTATTTCATCTTTTAACATGCTCCGAGAGTTTACACTCTCATTTTCAGGTGGAATAATGATGGTGTGTTACATATTTGCTACCTGGATGCAGCCAGTTGTTTGTCATGGTTTTGTTTTGAATCTGTTACAGTACACAAGCAAACACATGTGTAACACGATATCATTGTTCCACCTGAAGATGAGTGTTTATTCTCCCGTAACACATCTTGGGATGAAATAAAAAGAATGACTGACACAGGCAATTGTTTTACTTGAACTTTAATTCTCATGAACAGTCACACATCCTTACGACATAAAACAACAGCATTTGAATAAGAAAATCTGTCCTACATACCACATTGGCATACCGAACACTTGCAAATATGTACGGCATACTTAAATTCTGTTACATAAACTCAAGCACATCTTCTACAACTGGAGAGCTTCAAAACAAATATGACACTCAATAAATAAAGGTGTAGTAAATGGAGTACCACAATGCGAAATGAAAACTCATCTCTGTAATCCACCATACCTCTGTAATTGATGATAACTGGACACACTCTATACAGAACATGTTATTCAAATTAACTGCTGCACAGAAAATGTGAAATCAGGTCACAATGTTCCCAACTTTTATGACAGTCATAGCACCCATCCACCACCACAAGCACTGCTTTCTCTTCAGTTTACAGACAGGCTACATCACAGCATTTCACAAACTAGCAACTCAATGAGCTATACCTGTGGCATGTAGTTGGAGGAATCAGCTCGAGTTCCTTTAGGGTAAATTCGGCTCATCTGGCGCTTGTTGTAGTTGACAAATTCAATCGCCTGCGATTTTAGGTAACCGAGTCCCGCAGTCTCGGCAAATGATGACATGTTGTGATGAATATTCTTCTCTGAGAACACAAAAACAATTTCAGTACTTCTAAATGGGTGCTAAATTATCACATACCAGTAAGCAAATTATTTTTATAGATAGGTACCACACACTGCTAGCATGTATAGTTACACACTACCAAACAGTACAAAAGTGCACACCGGAGGACAAAGGGTATTCTCAACTCCCATCCTACCACTTAAGGGACTCCTCACAGTTCCATTTGCATATGGAATGCAAGAAGAATAAATTCCCAAATGTCACTGCGCAATCTGGAATTAGTCTAATCTGATCTGTGGTAAATAAATAAATAAATAAATAAAAATTTTCATGCAAATTCCAGGTATGGGGAAGAAAATGGTCTCTCAAGAAGCTCCTGTTAAATTAACAGGGAGGAGGAGAGCCTCTTGCAACAGCTTCTCTTTCCTCTCAGTTGAGATAACTCGTATAATTAACACACTTTGAAATATTTAGTGTTTTAAAATTTGTGATTTATAGAAATCAGTAAAATTAAAATCCAATGGTAGATTAATCCCTCAAAATACCATTATCCAATGACATTATTAACAGAAAAAGAGGTTTTCCTTTAAGCAAGATATAGAACCCTATTTTTAGTCCAGTGAAACTGTCAGAAAAAAAGCCTGTACCTTGCAAAAGGTGGGGTAGAAGATTTTATTTTTGAACTTGTTCATATTGTTGGAAAGGTTAGAAAACAAAGTTTTGCCAACAAAATTTCTCTTGGGAAAACTTTCTGCAGTCAAAAAACTTTGAAAATTTCGGACTTTTTTCAGTTTTTTCAAAATATTTCAGTTTCATTTGCTCCTATCACTTTGACGTCTAGTTACTTTTTTAAAGAGCACAAAATTCTCTACAAATTTGATTCTTACCATTTTTTTCTACTCCCAGTATGTAAGGCACTACAGCACGTCAAAAAATACCATTTTTTTCAAATTTTGAACAAAGTGGCAAATTAGTTTTTGAACACTGTTATTTCAGTTTCTATTTGTGTAGTATAAACATATTATTCATCATGTCATTCATTGGAATTTACCATCTCACTCTGCTGCAGGGCCAAGACACGCAGCATCAAATTCAGTAACTATGAACACCATCACGTCGGATTGCGTGAAGTTTATTTGTGTTACAATATGTAATACGATTGCATGCAGGTGCCATACATTTTCTACAGTTGATTAACGTTAATAATCAGTTATAAGAAAAAGTATGTAGGAATTGTTCTTTAGCGGACAAAAGTGTATTTATTCTTTGGCCTTCGTTCCAGTGGAAGATGTGAAGTCAGGTGGACCGAGTAAATTTTTTGTCATTGATGGAGGGTACCTTATCCACAAAGTGACTTGGACTCAAAATGTTTGCGTCAAGTAAATAGCCCAAAGCTATGTTTCTTACCTGAAACGTCATTTTGGATCTCAATTTGCTATTGTATATGATGGGTATCCATGTGAGGGAGACAAATGTAGCACAAAGAGTTCTGAGAGGATTCGTAGGTCCAAAAAACATTCTTCGGTTGACGTTGTAGTTGAATCAGAGATGGTGAACCAAGTCCCTCTGGACAAGTTCTTGTACAACGAACGATACAAGGTGCGTTTGATCACACTTCTTAAAAAGAAATTTCTGGAGTGTAGCATTGAATTGCTTCAGGCACAAGAAGTTGCTGACGTTATGATTGTAACATCTGCCATTTCAAGAACCTAAGATTTTGGAAGTGTTGTCATTGTAGGAGAATATGTTGACCGGCTTGTGCTCATGACCGGTTTGGGGCAAGGCATTGAAAACTTATGAAGAAAAAATGCAGAAGACAAGTGGTTTTCCACTGCAGTTTATAAGTTTGACAGTGAATATATTCTGTTCACTTACACCTTTAGCGGATGTGATACAACATCCGCTTTTTATGGTCAAGGAAAAATTAAGTGCTGCAATATTGTTGCGAAAAATGAACACCTAACCTCAGCCCTTTGCACGTTCAATAAACCACATGCTATCCGTTGTAGAAATAATAACAGCAGGAGAACAGGTGACTATCGCAATGTATAGTGGATATGTCAGCAGTTCCCGCACACTAGACCATTTGCGGTACCAGCTATTCACCAAGTCTGCCACAAAAAGCAAACTGAATCTTGCACGGTTGCCACCTACACAAGATGCTGCACATCATTCGTTGCGGACTTACTAACAAGTCCAAAGTTGGATGGGAAACTGGAAACCACCTGAGAAATGGGGCTGAAATCACAGTGACCACGGTCCAATACCTGTTATAATGAGCCAAAATCCAGCACCTGAAGCACTTCTTCACATTGTTTCATGCTCATGCAAGCTGAACTGTGGCAGAGCGTGCTCCTGCAGAAAAGCGGATTTGAAATGTTCTTCAATTTGTAAGAAATGTATTGGGGTCAAATGTGAAAACGTACCAAAATTTTTATATGAAGACAGTGAAGATGATTTTATGGAGGATGTCGAGGAAACCGCTGACGAAATCAACGGGCTTGCTAAGGCTGACTCGCTGTTTAAAGAAGAGGTCAATCTGGAATCAACTCTATGTACAGACCCTGAATCCGTAACTCAAGGTATTTCTGGTGACACTGAGGAACCTGGCCCATCAGAATGTTGGAAGTGATGCTCATATCTGTCTCAAGTGCACTAAAGTGCGATATTATAAGTATTACACACCCAGAATTGTCAACATTTTTTAGTAACTGACAATGCATTTATTTGTAATAAAGCTACTTATTTTTAATGTCAACTGCGTGGCTTTTAAACACAAGAATAATTACCTACCTAATTAGGTTCCCTATTGCAGCTAATAATAAATTATTAAGTGTGTGTGTCTCTTAACGATGTATTTTTACATTTATAGTTTTAAAAATACCAGGGCAGAGGTGCCCCATAGTGAACTTAGGTAGTGATGTAAGAATCACAATAGTTGGGTGCCCAGCAATCCTCATGTTGCATACAGAGAAATTGAATACCTGAAAGTGAGGTGGTAAATTCCAACATATAACATGATGTATAATGTGTTTGTACTACACAAACAGAAACATAAAAAATAGTGTTGAAAAATAAGGTATCTTGCCACTGTGCTCAAAATTTGAAAAATTGGTATATTTTTAGGCGCTGTAGCGCCTTAGATATTAGGAGTAGAAAAAAATGGCAAGAATCAAATTTGTAGAGAATTTTGTGCTTTTTAAAAAACAAAATAGACTTTAAAGCGATAGGAGCAAATAAAACTGAGATATTTTTAAAAAACTGAAAAAAGGCCGAAATTTTCGAAGTTTTTTGACTGCAAAAAGTTTCCCGAGCGAAATTTTGTTGGCAAAACTCGGTTTTCTAATCTTTCCAGCCATATGAACGAGTTGAAAAAATAAACTCTTCTACCCCACCTTTTGCAAGATATATCTGCAATTTGGCTCGACTATTTATCTGATATAAAACAATAGTCTGGTTTTCGACCCACCACATTTTAATCTTCGATTTATCACTTTCGCCAGTTTCTATCGGTGGCGGCTCTGCAATTCTTCGCTTTGCAGGGGGCAGTTCTTCCACTTCTCATGCAGGCACAGTGGCCTGGACCCGGGGTATCAAGGAGCCACTGTTTCTGATGTTTGTTCAGTTCTGGCGTGATTATGTCTGCGCGATTGTACCTGAAGATGGCGGCCAGACGAATCACAGAAATATCTTCTATTGAAGACAATTATATCTGGTAGCATACCCGTGAAGAACATAATCATACTTTTGCCTTTTTTGCATAAAAATATTTTTATCACGGCGCAATGCAAAATTTACTGCATATTGGGTGCTCTTTCACTTATTCTCCCGCCCTTGTGGCCTGCCCTGTCTGGCCATGCCTCGATACCTGCAGAAGAGGCCGTGTCACCTGGCAAGGCTCACGCCTATAGAATGACCTACACAGCAAGCATGTGGAGCCAGAGAAACAGCTGTGATCGACTGATGGCTGTCCCCTACCATTCGACTCACAGAAACATCGATCACAGAGTAATTTTAATCTGACTACAGTAGTAATATTGTCTGCCAGGTCACTAATACACATCAACAGTTGCACTCCCAACTAGGGATGGGAGAAACCAACCGATTAAAATGGATATTGGTATTTTAGTTCTGAATAACCGGTACTTTTTGGTATTTGTTTGGGCTCAGTTGTAACAGGTTTTTTTTATTTTTTACTAATAAATGGGTAAAGAAACAAAATATCAATTAGCCACAGCAGCACTGCAAACATTTTTGGTTTTTAAACTAACCTCTTTTGGAAAACATTTTTTATTAAGAAAATTTCCATTGCTTTGAAATATTGTGTTGTAGCAGAAAATGGGTAAAGAAATCAGTGATATTTCGATAATAAGGTCGACACAACCGAGCAACAAATGCATGGCATAAGAATTTGTGCAGCACTGCTGAGACAATAATGTGCCTGCTGCTATGTGGCATCGCCTTAAAATAGATATTCTTATACATTCTGTGTGCAATACTTTCCCCATCCAGTCTGTATGGTAGTTTCTCACTGTCATGGTCAGTCATCAGTTTTATGAAAGAATGGCACCATCCCTTGTCTGGGAGTATCTTATTAAGTGCACTATTAATGAAGTACAAAGCTCCATTTGCTTTAAAAGATTAATAACGGCAGGAGTCACAACAGACTTTTAAGATAATATAAGGAGAAAACGTGAAAGTTAATACTTCATTCATGGCTTACTATAAATTTAGAAAGCAGCTGATATGCTACCTGTGTCTACAGAATATGCATTTATTTGGTTGTAGCCCTCGAAAACGGACAAATTAACATAAAAATAGTTCTTCAGCCTCAGTTTTCACCCTTTAGTGTGGCTGTGTGTAATGCAGAAATAGTGATACTCCAAACCTGTTTTTGGGCAGTGTTTCAAAAAATTAGAACCAATATGAGAATATGGGTATTTTTCATAAAATTCAATCACTTATCAATTTTTGAAAAAAGCAGTGAACAGTGGAATGGTCTTCCTTTATTCACCTGTTTGATTTACTATTGCGATTCCATGCATCCTGAAACTAACAGTAATAATTTTTCAATCTTTTTTCGATTTCTGCATATATTACAGCGAATGACAGGGATAAAGAACAAAAAATTGGTTATTTCAGAAACCCGATATTTTGAATGGTAAGTGCCAGATTAAAATGGCATTGAAAAAAAAGTAATATAACTGAAAATCAGTTGTTTCAGTGATAACTGCCACCCCTCCCAAGTTACTTCTATCAATGACATTCCATCTGAGATAACATGCTGCGTTGTCCCTAAAAAGAAATCCTCAATCCGGTCAGTAATTCTTCATTTGATAGCTTATGTGTATCATACATAACTAAATAAGCACTGATGCAATACTGAAACAGAAGCATTTTGTAAGTCAGGATACACTGTATTCACCTGATTGTCTTGATCTGTGGCTTTTCACTGCTACATTTCTTATTTAGACTTTACATTTTTAAAACAACATTTTTTTTTCCAGCGCACAGCAGAAAAGCTCACATTTATCTCTAAACACGTAATAGGCAATGTACCCATGACTTCAGACTTCAAGCTGTACTGTGAGAACAGGTATAATGCAGCTAATTTTAAGACAGTAAATTAAATTTACAGAATGCAGTCATTCATTCAACAAGAAATCCAGTCCTAATAAGTCATTCACTGCAAATGTAATATATAACAGAAACATAAAAATATGATTGGATAATACAATTAAAATGATCACTTATATTGACCAAATCTAGGCACTATATAATTACTTTTCTGATGACTTCCTAGGACACTTTTCTGAGACATCCAGAAAAAGGGAGAGAGGTCACACAGTTTTTTTAAACACTAAAAATATACTCTTTTATTCAGAAACATCCTCATGGCATTCAATGGTCATATTCCAGTTAGTCAGTTAAGATTCTAATGGATCACCAGCAGAAATAAAAATATAGTAAAGAGAAGAATACAAAATTATTCCTAACTAACATTTTAATATTTTTAAAGAGTCAATTTCCTGTTGATATCTTATGTCCATTGCATTGAAACATAATCTGATGTGGTGCCTTATAAGAAAACAGTTGTCACTGTTAGGTGCTCCACACAGTGCATAAGGACCGACGGAAGTTCCGCAGATGCGCAAGGCATGGCAGAGATAGGCATTCATCCTGACTGACTCACTCACTCATACGTGACCACTGCACAACTTCAACAGAAAGTAACGGTGAGAAAATAAGTGCCCATCCACAGATTGCAAACCCTAGTGGCTGCATAGTACTTTTGTCATTTGTGTTCTGGCACAACCACAAGTGCCAGAATAAAGATGGAGAATGTCATAGAAGAGAAGGTGGTGGAACAATGTTGGCCAATGGTGCACTGTTAGGACCGCACCACGACAGGAGTGGCTTCTACAAGAGGAGGATATAAACACCGCTCCTGCCAGCCTCGGTCGTTCAGGATCAGCTCAGATTCGGGAGTATTCGCACAGGACTAGATGCGGCCTAGCAGAGAACGCTACAGTAGCAGTTATTAGTGATCCACAAACTGTGTGACAAACTTGCAGGAACATTGTACATAGCAAAGGACTCTGATTAATATTGCATGTTGCCCATCCCTTATGACACGTTCCTATAAATACAAGTATTGTCCAACTTCTTTATTGAAATAAAACTACTACTGTTATTTGCTTGAATAGTTGTACAGCATTCCGAGAATGCAGCATCTATTAGGCACCCTATATGCGACGAGTGGTCAGAACCCCACAATTTGTGTTTTGTTTTTCATTGAAAAGAGTCCTTTGTAGAAAAAATTCTATAGTTTCAACAATTACACTTTCACTTATGCTCAGTTACTTCTTTTTTTATTTGCTCCCTAATTACTGTAATGAAATAACACACATATCTTGCACACGTGAGCTGAGCAAAGCTCATGGCTGCTACGACAATAACACAGCATTCCAAGCGTTTTTAGATGATTACAATGAGTGCTCATCGGTGACACTGTGTGTTACGAGGTACTGGCTATATACTTCTTTTTTTACCTTTGCTAATATTTTTCAGTTTGTTGATAACTGTAGATATTTACTAGTAATTTTGGGTTTTTGTCATTTCCAGATTTTTAGATCTGATTATCATTTGTCAGAGTCATAACTGGCTAACTGTGATAGATATATCAAATGAGATCAAGACATTTGTGAGTAAAACAGCATTTCAAACAAATCACTTGCTCCGGTTAGAGACTGTCACATTTTACTGACTAAATGTTCCCGTAGCCACAAATCACTTGCTCCGGTTAGAGACTGTCACATTTTACTGACTAAATGTTCCCGTAGTACAAAATAAGAGCACTTACTCTCCGCAACGTCAAATCCTTGGAACTTGATGGGCTGGGCATAATTGACCATGGAGGAAAGCCAAGGGTGGACATTGGTGGTGGAGCCCGTGTACTGCACGGGCACTGGGGCATCGCCCTCGGGTGCAGCCACCTCCTCTGGAACCTCCTGTGGACACCGAAAGTGGTCGGAACAGTCACAGACAGTCACAACAGCTGATGTCGTATCAGAATACTGTTCAAAATTTCTCTTACATTATCTGCATGTTACCCTTTTCATACTTCCTGTCTGAGTCATGATCAGAATTTTGTTGTCTTACTGTATATGTGAGTATTTACATATTGTTTTCTCTTAAACATGCGATTCGAAAAATACAGGGTCATCTTATACTTGCAGATTATATTATTGCTGCTGAGGTCAATGTTTTTATGTCATGAAATAAATTAATATAGAGGTCATCTTAGCTTTACAGATCAAGCTTTGACACCTGATGTCATGTGAAGATTTATTTTGAAGACTTCCGAAGGGGCAGAGGGGGAACAGTGACACCAGCTGAGTTGAGGACTATAAAAGACGTGTGTGTGTGGCGGCGGAGGGGGGGGGGGGGGGGGGGGGATATGGTGAGAGGGCAGCAAATTTCATTGTGCTACTACCCTCTGGGAATATACATCAGGCATCTTTATTTCTTACGAACATCTACCACATTTAAATTGCAGTTTGCCCAAAGCCACTGAAGTCAGATTTGAATTGACTTTAAAACAGGACAATATTCAACAACACAATTCTGCAGGAGACAGTAAAAGTCTAGATAGAGGGCACTGACACCCATACATGTTTTGTGTGGCAATGTTGTCAACGCTCAACCTGAGGTACAATGGCAATGAAAGGGGACAAATAAGCTGTAAATTCTATGATTAAAAATAGTGGCTTACATAGCAAGCAAAAAAGAAAGTCAAGATAAAAATTAAGGTAAACAATTTCCTTTTGTTTATTTTATTTCATCTTGCATTATCAAAATACAGACAATCAATAAATAGTGAAAGTTTGGAATAAGTATTATAGTAATGGATTTACGCAGATATTTTATATCAATAAAACACATCCTAATTTTAATTACTGAGAATACCTTAAAAATAAATTTCCTCAGAGAGACTTTTTTTTCTTTAACTATTAATTTATTTTAAGAAAAACTGAAAGAAAAAGGGCCATCTTATACTCATTAAAATAATAAATCATTGATTTAATACACAAGAGTGTCTGTAATATAAGTAATATGACGCGCGCGCGCGTTATTGAACTGCTTGTTGATGTTGACTCTAACATCGTTGGTGTATCAGAGCACCACTTCAGTAATGTGACAATTCAGAAGCTTCCTGTATTGGGAATAGATTAATTTTTCCTGTGTTACACATATTATGTTAACAGCAGCAGCAGCAGTTGGACAGTTAGTCCTAATTTAGGCCAGTCTTATAGCCATTCACTGCAAACTGTAGGCATATCAGGCCCTAATAAAGTGTGTCACTGTTTTACAGGAAACTTGATTACTGCACTCAAGTTGTAATGATGGCTTTCCCCACAGACCTACTTTAGCAAATTCAGAAAACACTTTCAATGTCATTTTCTTGTTACGCAGATAGTGTACAGATACCACTATCGACAAGCAATTTTCTACACTTAAATACAGCCATTCAGTCAAAATTGAGATCATTTACAACACTGTCTACTTCATGCAGCCTGCAGATTGCTGTTTTCTATTTCCGAATAACTGGTTTCCAACAATGTCACCCACCTTCAGATCTGTTAAACAATAAAATAAATTACAATTATTTCTAATCCTTTGTTTATAAAGCTCAAATTTTTTTAAAAGAAAATAGTTACAATACAGATGATGTGTAACATACCATATGTTGTAGTACTTAGAGTTACATACCATCCTGTCAGTTCACTATCATATACCAAAAACATATCCATCAGTATATGGCAGTCAACTGACAGCTCCTTTATGAGAGGTTGGTATATAACTGCAACAACTGCAAAATAAGGTATATTACACAACTTGTGTATTGTAGCTAGTTTAAAAAAAATGAGAGAGAGAGAGAGAGAGAGAGAGAGAGAGAGAGAGAGAGAGGAAGCAGCTTTATAAACCAAGAATTAGAACAAATTGTAATTGTATAGCACAGAAATACTGTAACAAATAAGTCTGAGATGACTGCGTGCAGAATCGCAGTTCGAGGGGAGCCTGTGATCAATTCCTATTTGATCTAGGATCATGGGATAAAGTTTTTGGTTTAGCCTGGACCAGTTGCCACTTGTATAGTCCTTCAAACAACTGTCTTATTATAGCTATGTTACAGTCAATTAAGCGAAGTTTGAACAATGAAGTGGAGCTGGCACTCAGACAAGTTCTGCAAATCAATTAATTCCTTTTGCAAAAAGATGTTAGCTGGGGTAAAATTCATGGTCAGCTAATGGCACCATTTGTACATGTACCTTTTCGATTTTAAATGCAAAAACATTTTGTCCTGGGATATTTCTAAAGTGTGCCACTTCTGTAATTTAAACTTATATGAATTGGTTCATACTTTGCACTAAGGTAGATAAATGGTTAAAGTCACAAGAATTTTTTTATACAATAATCTTTATCCATTGTTGGGCTATGGTGGTATAAAGTTGAGATAAATTTAACACACAAAAACCATTTTTATGTGAATGGAATATGCAGAAATGGTTTAAAGTGATTCAAATAAATGAAAAGCACATCCTTATGATAAAACTGTAAACTTGCTTTCAAAAATCTAGCTTTATTTGGATTTTACTCGGGGGGGTGGGGGGTGGGGAAGTTTTTTCCCCCTCAGGGTCGTTTTGTGTTTATGTTTCAAACATGTGCAAATCAGTTCATATTTTGTAAAAAAATAGACAAATACATATCATTAATGGTCGTCCTATCCCGTTGTTTTGTGAAAGCTTTGCCCATTGCTGCAATATAAGCAACATGGTTTGGAAGACAATAAAAAAAACTTACACCTGATGAATCATCACCACGCTCAACAAAAATCTACATTGGTCATAAAGATGTGGCAATGTCAGAATTTTAGTAAAGTAAAAGTTGGGAACCAGAAGGAAAAATGCTATCATAGCACCAAAAAAGGCCAAATAAGTCCTGGCTCGAGTTATGGATGTATAAGAAGGGAACTAGCTTTATGACTTTTCTGGTAGCTTGAAAGATATTTAAATCAAAACATCTGACATACTTTTTTACGAGTTAACCCTACCTCCTCCATGCAGTGAGCTCCTCTGGAGTGAACTATAATACAGACAGACGCGCACACACACTCCGTCTACTCACCGGCTTGGGCTCGCCAGGTGCCGAGGCGTCCTCCTTCTCTTCGTCCTCGATGACGAACTGCCCCTGCCGGAACAGCTCCAGCTCCTGCTTCTCCACCTCTGGCTTCAGCCTCTTGTTTTTGATCATGATTTTGTTCTTCAGTGCACTAGGTGGCGGCAGTGGTGCTCCCGGTTCCAGCTGGCTCCGCACACAAAACAGAATATTAACACGTCTGTCTCGGTTCTCGACAGATCCTTAAACAAACACTCATGAATGTCTATATATGGACGATCATTGACATAGGCCTTTGGAGAACCGATAGTTTTGGATTTAGAGATAAATGTTGTTACACCACGTCTTCACTCAGGGTGTATACAAGGACAAAAAATCCCAGATTTCTCCTGGACTTCCCAGTTAATAATACTCTTCTTCCCAGGTGGTTAGGTGGGATACTAAGAGCAGAGCTTAAATTTCAGCAGCTGAGTATTTCTGACATGCATAATTATAGATATCACTGCTGTGCACCGAGCATTTCATGAGTTACCTGGCTGAATAAATGTTGCATCGAGCACTTTGACTCTTCCATAGAAAGGCCATTTGTGTGTGAAATTCCTCAAGAACTCATTTCACACTTTTTGAGGGATAATTATAACTTTTTCCATTATTATTGTGGAATTTGTAATCTACAACAGAAGTAAAATAAATATGAAAAACTAAACTTGGAGCTTGGTTGATTTTTTTGTCATGTTACCCTTCAAGATATATTGATTTCTCAGCCATAACACTAATGCTGGGGTCACTGACAGGCCTGCAGTTTATGTAAGCTGCTGGCCTATTTAATTATTTCCCTCTCTTTTACATTATTATTAATAGCTTAGCTAATACTGATTTTTTTTATCCTACAGTAAGGTCTGAAAGTCCTATCTCCTCCCTCCTCTGTTTTGGTGATGATGATATATTCCAGATGTCTTTTGTTTCTTTTCAGATGGTGGACGTAAGTATCAATATTGTGGAAGAATGCGTTCTGGCGAGTCCATGGGATCACAAACGTGCACACACTGGGGGGGGGGGGGGGGGGGGGGGGATTCGGGGGGGGGGGGGGGGGGGGGAGTTATGCAACGTGATTTTGCAGCGAAATGAATGATGCTGTGACGGCAACAGAAGCTCTTCAGAAGGTGATCCATTCTGGATGGAAACAGGACAGGTCAGCCATCGACAGGACAACAAACATGTGCAGCCATGGTAGATTATGTGCCAAGACCTCCTATAAAATCACTACATAGAAGATTTGCTGAACTTGCAATTCATGTCATGTCATGACACACATGAGAAAAGATCTGATATTACAATGTTTTAGGCTAACATTTGTAAACAAGTTGAATTGTGAGGGCATGTGGTGAAGACATGAAGCTCGCTCTGGATTACTCGAAGTGGTGTGTGACACTCCCCAAGGGGAGCAAAGTTTCCTTCTCAGCATAATGTGCAACTTTCCGATTTTGTTGGAATAGGGATATTTTTTCCTGGAGCACAGAAAATCTATATTATTATGAAATCTATATTATTATGAAGAGTTAGAGAACAATCCCCTACATGTTATGATCTAGATTGCAATGTCCAGTAGGCACCTCACAGGGCTCTATTTCTTTGACGGTGCAGTCAATCGATATTCTTACTCACAAATGTTGCAAGAATAGTTTATTCCAGAGCTCCAGAGACTGAACATTCTTGATGATAGTTGGCTTCAACAAGAAAGAGCTCCTGCCCACTATGCCCCTAGAGTTCTAGAAGCAGGATGTTGTCACAAAGCAATGATACCAGACAAATGATGAACTGAAGCAAGCTGTCAGGGAGTCATTCAAGGAAATCAGACTACCTACGCATCAAAAAATTTCACACAGGACCTGGCGCTGTATCGTTTTCGGAAAATGGTGTAATTTGGCCAAAACCTTTTGGAACAGTTAAATGAAACTGTGTAATCCTACCGGGTAGTCTGGCAGTGGCTCCTTGAGTAGCAGGTCCCCCAGGATGTCGTTGCAGTACTTGGCCAGTTTATACTGCTGGGCTTTGCAGCAGTGATTCTCGAACGACAGAATCACTGGGTACTCCGAAGTAACAAACGCGGTGTCTCGCAAGGCGTAAATCACATCCTGTTGGCAAAAATATAAAAGTCAGTGAGACCTGACATCAACATGTGATGGAGAAAAGTGATATTATGAACTGTAATAACTTTTTAAATAAATTTTACAAAATCTTTTAATAGTCTTCATAATAAAAATTATATTACATTGCAACTGACTATTAGTTCAGGTTGCTAAAAAATAATTTTCAGACCTGAAATACAATTACAAGCATAAAATTACCTTTAGTTAAATTTAGTCTCACAAACTTTGAGGACATACAGACTTCAAGGTAATGAACACTAACCCTTGAGCAGATACCAATTTTCACAGGTGTGGGGCATACTTTGTGCACATGCAAGGAATAGCTGTCTTTATGTTATAAGATAAACATGTAAAAGGAAACTCCTAGTTTAATCCTAGTTAAAGTAAACAAGAATAAAATAAATTTACATATTATGTACTAATGTGCTGTTTTATTAAACAACAATGAAAGAAACATTCATTATATCACTCTGTTGCTACCGACAGGTGATGCCCACAGTAAAGATCCGCTCAAAGCATTATGTACTGAAGCTGCATCAGATCTCAGCCGGCCATTTATTTGATTACTAATTATCTTTCAGACAATTGCTTCATTGTGCGATTGACTTGCTAGCTTGTAATGTGCGTCATTTTCCTGCACGCATGGTAAATTTTTTACGACCTACCTCACTGTTTACTTTATATTACTGCTGCTCACTTGGACTTAAAACAACAAGGAATAGGTATGGGCTCACGATTGTGAAACAACAATGGAATGGTGCAAAACAGCTTTATACATAGGTGCATCTTCTTGAGGGTTAAACAGTGACAACATACCACTAGTAATAAAGACACTGTGTGTACATACACCGTACGCCAGAATGCCGTCACCTGATATTGTGCCCTGGTACTATGAAAAGAAATGAAAAACACCTATCATGCCAAAAATAAATAATTTGAAGGCATTACAAAAATAGGCAAATTCAAAAAATGAAAAAGTAGCATGGTCATGAACCATTCTGATGCTGTGGCACACCACTTGCGTTTTTCTACAGTGCAATGCTTGTCTGTATGTGTTTTTTAGTTTTGTGTAAATTCACAGGTAATTAGCTTGAGTGTGGAAGATTTTGAAACATTCTGGCATGCAGAGTGCTACATTGCAGTTTGGACACAACCACCTGGTTTCCTTCCTACCCTCTTCACCACTAATTTTTTTTTTGTTTTCTCAGAGCAAATTTTACACACTCTAGTTGGATGCTGCTCCTTCTCAGTGGCTGGAATTTGCTCTACAAAGTGTCATCCTAGAAGTCTGTTGCTCTGAGTTTCACTTGGAACATTGACTAGTGCCAAATTTGTACCTATGTGAATCAGTCCTTCACCAATTTGTCATAGACAAGTGGAAAAATGGCAGCTCTTTCTTTGAGGAGGAGTCCTGGTTTCCTGCTATAAGACAAATGCATTTATTGCAGCCATTATAAGCATGTGGAAGAACAATTTATTCCACCACTTCATCTGTTTCCTCCTAAATGCATAGTAAGAAATCACTTGATCACTCCTATCGGCCCCTGTTTTGTAAATATTGTAGTCAAGAATGTCATCTGGTTTTGATTTTACTTTGATGCCTTCCTTTGTATGAACAGAAGTGTCAGAGCTGGTCATTTTGTGCACAGTGGACAGGCATAGTACACCTCTCGTGTCTTTCCACTTCAAACAAAGCAGATGATTCCTCATCACTGACACAGACTCACATTTTTTCAGTTTTTTGGAAACAGATTTCGTCTGGTAGTTCTTTCCAGTTAGTCACGCATGTACCTATTGCTTTCGTTTTATGTTTCCACAGAAAATCAAATACTGCTGGTGAACCATAAAATATGTCCATGTAGACAGTGTGGCCTTTCCCCAGGTAATCTGCTAGCAACCTCTCAAATAATGGTATTATGGAGTTGTCTTGTGTTCCTTTCCCAGCATATACCTCCAATCTAAGAACACAACCAGTTTTGGAATCGCGCACAATAAACATCTTGATTGTCAGGTTTACTTTTTTATATGAACCCGAAGCACCACTCTTCCATGGAAACCACATGTGCCTTTGTCGATAGCGAGGTCTTCTGACGGGAAAAATGATTTTTGCGATTCTAATAAGAAATGATCCAGGATTGGCCGAATTTTAGGCATGGGGTCATGCTGAAGTCGACTTTTTGAAACTTAAGTTGCACTGTCATTCAAATGCAGGTTCGATAACATTGCCTTGACTGTTTCTGGCCATAACAGAACCAGGGTAAGTGATTGAAATAAAACTGTTGGTAGACCAGTAATCTGTCAGTTTTGGTTTCTTTACAAGACACGTGTATAAATATGCCAAAAAACAAACACATTTCATGCAGCTTTACTCCCATCTACGAATTATAAAAACTGTGAGGCTTTACCCTGGAAGCTGCTTTGAGTTTGTCATAAAGAGACTTTGCATATCTTTTTGTTTCGAGTTTTATGTGTTTCATTATGAAATCGGGGAAAAAGATCAAAAACACATCGAGATGAGTGGAATTCTGATGAACAGCTGCCACACTTTTTTCAACAAATTGTGGCACAGTAGGCTGATCGTCAGCAAATTTCCAGCCTAATTTGGCATCAGTGGATTTTTTTCGCAAAATTCGTTGCCTCTTTGTTGGAGGTACAGACAGATGTGTTGCAGCTGACACCTGTGTTGCAAAGGATGTACTTTGTTCAGTAAACACTGGCTGCACAGATGCAGACTCATCAGATTCCTCTGCAAGATAGACGAGATGAACAGAAATAAATTTTCTGCTAACTGAAGCAACTCGAGCAATACTGAAGAAAAACTGCACTAGACAGCTCCTGACCTGTATCTGAATCCATTTCATTCTCTTCACAGTCAGACATTTCCCACTCAGACCCATAATCGTACAATCCTTCTTCTAAGGCTTCTACAATTTCTTTTTCACTCAGAAAACATATCATATTTGAGAGAAAAATAAACAAGAAATGGAAAACAGTAACGAGAATGTTTGAAAATCATGGCTGCACCAATGCACAGTGGCTCAGCATGTCACAGAAGTTGCTATGTGTGACCTGCCATTTCTTTTGACATAGTTCTAAAACCAGAACACAGAGGGGAACATCTGTCAATGGGCATATAGGCAGGTGTTCCACACAGCACTACCACTGTAGCCTGCCTGGTTCCGTACAGCTAATAGACTGTGAGCGGCGTGCAACAGTCACCCGTCCTATATTCGAGTGCAGTTGTTTCAAAGCAGTTCTGTGGCACGACCTATGCTCAGGCTTGGTTGCCACAGTGTTTATGAGGGTGTGTAAACAATGTACTCAGGTAAACTTCTTAATGAGCATGTTGTGTTTCCATATGTTTTACATTTTTCATGTTCCTCTATTGTAGAGTAATTTATATTTTTCAGCTGGTATAGTGCCTTTATTTTTAACAACAGAATATGTTTTATTCATCCACACAGATTCAGAATTGTGCTCTGTAGCTTCATTGGTACAACCAACAGTCTGCTTAAGTTTTGGCTCATTAATGAATATGGTAACTTTTCATTATTTCTATTTTCCTAGTTTTGTAACATCTTAAAATTGTTTATTGTTCACAATGACCTGATGTGTCCAACCTTTACATACTACTGAGATATAATACTAGAGGAGGCATAGTAGTCTACAGTGTATGTAGACAAAGTATTTTCAACACAAGCGGTATGATGTTATTGTTTATTGTTAATTAAATTGAAATAAATTACTTGGATTAACTGAAAGAAATAGTGGTTGTAGAGAGTTTTGGAGAGAGCATTACGGAATGATTGACAAGAATGGTGGAACAAAATACAGTAGTAGAGAAATGGGTAGCTTTCAGAGATGAAATAGTGAAGCCAGCAGAGGATCAAGTATGTAAAAAGATAAGGGCTGGTACAAATCCTTGGGTAAGAGGAGAGAGATTAAATTTAATTGATGAAAGGAGAAAATATAAAAATGCAGTAAATGAAGCAGGCAAAAAATTTTACAAACCTCTCAAAAACGAGATCGATAGGAAGTGCATAATGGCTGAGGAGGGATGGCTAGAGGAAAAATGTAAGGATGTAGAGGCATGTATCATTACAGGTAAGATAGATACTGTCTACAGGAAAATTAAAGAGACCTTTGGAGAAAAGAGAACCACTTGTGTGAATATCAAGAGCTCAGAAGGAAAACCAGTTCTAAGCGAAGAAGGGAAAGCAGAAAGGTGGAAGGAGTATACAGAGGATCTATACAAGGGCGATGTACTTGAGGACAGTATTATGGAAATGGAAGAGGATGTAGATGAAGATGAAATGGGAGATATGATAGTGTGTAAAGAGTTTGACAGAGCACTGAAAGACCTGAGTCGAAACAAGGCCCTGGGAGTAGACGACATTCCATTGGAACTACTGACAGCCTTGGGAGGGCCAGTCCAGACAAAACTCTACCATCTGATAAGCAAGTTGTATGTGGTGGTGGTGGTGGTGGTGGTGGTGGTGGTGGTGGTGGTGGTGGTGGTGGTTAGTGTTTAACGTCCCGTCAACAACGAGGTCATTAGAGACGGAGCGATGAGACAGGTGAAATACCCTCAGACTTCGAGAAGAATATAATAAACCTAATCCCAAAGAAAGCAGGTGTTGACAGATGTGAAAATTACCGAACTATCAGTTTACTAAGTCACTGCTGCAAAATACTAACGCGAACTCTTTACATATGAATGGAAAAACTGGTAGAAGCTTACCTCTGGGAAGATCAGTCTGGATTCCGTAGAAATGTTGGAACACGTGAGGCAATACTGACCCAACGACTTACGTTAAAAGATAGGTTAAGGAAAGGCAAACCTACGTTTCTAACATTTGTAGACTTGGAGAAAGCTTTTGTCAATGTTGACTGGAATACTCTCTTTCAAATCCTTGAAGGTGACAGGGGTAAAATTCAGGGATCACAAGGCTATGTACAATTAAGACAGCAATCAGATGGCAGTTATAAGAGTTGAAGGATATGAAAGGGAAGCAGTAGTTGGGAAGGGAGTGAGACAGGGTTGTAGCCTATTCCCAATGTTATTCCATCTCTATATTGAGCAAGCAGTAACGGAAAAAACAGAAAAAAAAAATGGAATAGGAATTAAAATCCATGGAGAAGAAGTTAAAACTTGCCAATGACATTGTAATTCTGTTAGTGACAGCAAAGGACCTGGAAGAGCAGTTGAAAGATTCGACAGTGCCTTGAAAGGAGGATATAAGATGAACATCAACAAAAGCAAAACTCCCTGTTGTCAAATTAAATCGGCTGAGGGAATTAGATTAGAAAATGAGACACTTAAAGTAGTAGATGAGTTTTGCTATTTGGGGAGCAAAATAACTGTTGATGGTCAAAGTAGAGAGGATATAAAATTTAGATTGGCAATGGCAAGGAAAAAGTTTCTGAAGAGAAATTTTTTTAACATTGAGTATTGATTTACATGTCAGACAGTCTTTTCTGAAAGTATTTGTATGGAGTGTAGCCATGTATGAAAGTGAAACGTGGACAATAAATAGTTTAGACAAGAAGAGAATAGAAGCTTTCGAAATGTGGTGCTACAGAAGAATGCTGAAGATTAGATGGGTAGATCACATAACTAATGAGGAGGTATTGAATAGAATTGGGGAGAAGAGAAGTTTGTGGCACAACTTGACTAGAAGAAGGGATCGGTTGGTAGGACATGTTCTGAGGCATCAAGGGATCACAAATTTAGTGTTGGAGGGCAGTGTGGAAGGCAAAAATTGTAGAGGGAGACGAAGAGATGAATACATTAAGCACATTCAGAAACATGTGGGTTGCAGTAATTACTTGGAGATGATGAAGCTTGCGCAGGATAGAGTAGCATGGAGAGCTGCACCAAATCAGTCTCTGGACTGAAGACGACAATGACGACAACAACAACAACAACAACAACAACAACAACAAAAACAAACACCTTGAAACATGAAACTTCCTAGCAGATTAAAACTGTGTTCCGGACCGAGACTCGAACTTGGGACCTTTGCCTTTTGCAGACAAGTGCTCTACCAACTGAGTTACCCAAGCACAACTCGCACCCCGTCGTCACAGCTTTACTTCTGCCAGTACCTCGTCTCCTACCTTCCAAACTTTACAGAAGCTCTCCTGCGAACCTTGCAGAACTAGCACTCCTGGAAGGAAGGATATTGTGGAGACATGGCTTAACCACAGACTGGGTTATGTTTCCAGAATGAGATTTTCACTCACTGTCGTGCTCGGCTAGCTCAGTTGGTAGAGCACTTGCCCGCGAAAGGCAGAGGTCCCGAGTTCGAGTCTTGATCAGACACACAGTTTTAATCTGCCAGGAAGTCTCATATCGGCGCACACTCCACTACAGAGTGAAAATCTCAACCTTGAAATAAATTTGTTCTTGAAGATTGTGAAAGTCAATTTAGACTAAGCAAATTTTCTGCTTATGATTATTTTTTCAGACCTGGAAAGGCTTGTTTAGGACTTAAACTAGTAGTCAATTGCAATGTAATATATTTTTGCAATCAAGAATATTAAAACACTTTGGAACAACAAAAAATCCAGGAGGGAAAATTGTCTGGCCTCAGTGGCCAGAGACAACAGTCACGAGTGTGAGAGTTGTGCTTGTGTGAATATGTCTGTGTTGTCTACTTTACAAGAAGGTCTTCTGGCCAAAAACTCACTTGTTTAGCAGTCTTCTTGTTGTGCCTGTCTGCGACTCAACACCTCTGGTAAGCAGCCTTTCAAAACATTGTCAAAAGATTTTGTAAAATTTTTTAAAGAATTTTAAAAATATACCCATTGCAACAGTCTATATATTGTGACAAATTCTTGTGATAGTGCATAAGTGTAAATTACTGTGACCATTTTTTAACACTTTACTATCTTACTATATATTTATAAAGAGACTAATAGTAGAATGGAAAACAAATGACTGAACCTCACTCACCTTGAACAAAATATCTGTGCACATAGCCTTTCCATGAGTTATTATCGGTTCTTCATCATCTTTTGTACCATCCCAACAGTCTAACTCGACACACCTGTTATGCAGCACAGTAATTCACATTAGTTCACTTTGCCAAATTCAGAATTAATACATTGTTTCAGATGTTAAAAATGTATTTTATAACATTCTCTTATAAAGTATAACCGAATAAAGCTACAAGCACATTAATATTAGCCAGTATAGGTTATTTACTTAGACAGCATTGCTTAAGAATCTGTGTATTTCACAAAGTGTAAAATACATTTAAAGAGAATCTCGGTTACGTACGACCAGGTGATGCCAATACATTACTTTACTTATGGATAGATATTAGCAGTAAATGATGATAGCAATACTCATCTTACACTATTCTGTCACTATTTTTATCTATAACTTCATACTGATCATTTAAGTATGTTTAGTGACTTTGGGAAATACCTGTATAATGGTACCATTAACAGCCTGTACAGTATGAACTTTTAGTATCAACTAGAACTGATATCTTCTATTCTAAAGATGAGGACAAATCGCAGGAGACGCTAATAACTTATTTTATATTAGTACTGAATATTTGGGGCCCTTAATTTCCTTCCTGATGTCTGCAAACAAACCGTTAAAAGACGGAACATAAAACTCCACTCTAAACCATAGGCAGGAAGAATACATAGTGCACATGAAAATTATTTCTACTTCTAGTATTGTGGTTGTGAATTGACAAGTTCATCCTAAATTCACTCTAGTCATACAGGGACATCCATTAATGATGCATTTTCCTTAAAATTTGAAACACCCCCCCCCCCCTCCCCCCACTTCCCCATGGTGAGATTTAATCAGATTTTTTTAATCTGTTTTGAACATTAATTAAAACTCTTTAATAAAAACATATTTTACTTATCAAATATAGGAAATAGCGACAATCACTTTATTTTAAACATGCCAACCCTGAGTAGTATTCAACAAAAATAATCAATTTTTGATAATATAATGTAAATGGACAGACAAAAAAATCTGCTCACCAAGCAATGGGACACACACACACACACACACACACACACACACACAAAAGGATTCAATGTTTACAAGCTTTCGGATCCAATGGCTCTCTCTTCTGGCAGAAGAGTTGAAGGGGGAAGGAAGAGAGGTGAAGGAAAAGGACTGGAGAGATTTAGGGAAAAGGGTGCAGTTCAGAAAAGTCACCCAGAACCCAGGTCAGGGAAGACTTACCACACAGGATGAGAAGGAAAGACTGATTGTTGGGGTGGAGATTTGAAAACCTGAGAACTTAAAGGTGAAAGACAAGGTAATATTCAAAACATAGATTACTACTAAAACACTGTGCACAACTTTATAAGAGTGAAAAGTTAAGTACATTGTATGAAACAGAGGTGAGAGGGAGGACGGCAAAAAATAGACAAGTCAGAAAATTAAAGACATAGAAACAGGAAGGTGTAGAAAAATGTAGAAAGCTAAAATTAACTAAAAACATTGTGGGTTTCAGTTGCCTGAGACTGCAGAGAGTGTGAGTGTGGTTTTTTCCCCTGCCGCCGCTTAGTGAGCCGATTTTTTATCTATCTGTTCACATTGTATTCTAAGTGGTATTCTGGCAGACATAGATAAGGAGGACAAAAAGGTTCACAAAAATAGTTTAACCGTTTTGATGAATCCCTAAAAATGACCTTTTGTTGCTATATTATATACATTAAATGTCATTGAACCTTTCCTTACTTTACAGAAAATATTATACCTTCCTTTGACCCATATGATTGCGTAGCTATAGAGTAGAATTTAGTGAAACTATGGTAGTAACTGTGCCTGCAGGTTTAGCATTTTGTTTAACTTATCCAGGACTCACAGATAAAGAGAATTAAATTGATTCCCATCCATCCATTGGTTTCTGTATGTCTTATCATGAAGGACAACTTTCAGGAATGCAGAATGAGTTGAGATATACACTAACGATTGACAAAGCTATTATAAATAGCATCAACAATTAGCTAAAATTAAACTGCTATTAAGACTGCTGTTATGATGAGTGGGGAAAAAAGCCTAATAGCTCCTCGGTTAGTAGCTGTTGTTTACCAACAATTGATAGCTTCCTATTTCCACACATAGATAACAAGAATTATCTATAAGTTGTAAGAAACACTTGTGTTTATAATGAAGACTGCTGGGTGTCTTGGAACTGACAGGAGCCATTGATCTCCAAATCTTTATCAACAGATAATTTGTAGAAGCGGTGGTTAATGAAGCATGAGTTAAATGGTGTTTCGAATTTGTAAGGTATCTCCGTCTTTCCCTTTATGTCAGGCAAAAAATAGTTGAAGACATTTACACACAAATATTCTACATCTACATCTACATTTATACTCTGCAAACCATCGTGAAGAGCATGGCAGAGGGTATGTCCCGTTGTATCAGTTATATCAGTTAGTAGGGCTTCTTCCTGTTCCATTCACAAATGTAGTGCGGGAAGAATGATCGACTGAATGCCTCTGTGCATGCTGTAATTATTCTAATCTTCTCACAACCATCCCTATGAGAGCAATATACAGGGGGCTGTAGTACATTCCTAGAGTCATAATTTAAAGTCAGTTCTTGGAACTCTGTTAGTGACAGTTTAATCATACAGTCTGCCAGTTCAGTTTCTTCAGATTGTCTGTGATGCTTTCCAACAGAGCAAACAAACACATGACCATTCATGCTACCCTTCTCTGTATACATTCAGTGTCCCCTGTTAGTCCTATTTGGTACAGGTATATTTTAGAACCAGTCGTTTGAGTCATTTGTAAGCAATCTCCTTTGTAGATTGATTGCATTTCCCCAGTTCTCTACCAATAAATGCAAGTCTACCACATGCTTTACCCATGACTGAACATATGTCATCATTCCATTCCATATGCATTACACCCAGGTATTTGTACGAGTTGGCCAATTCCAACAGTGACTCATTGATATTATTGTCATTGTTCTGGCCTAATGACAAGCGCCGGCACAAAGATGAAGAATGCAAGAGCAGAGAGGGCTGTGAGATGACATCAGCTGATAGCATGCTGACTAGGACATTACCACAACAGGAGCGGCATCTAAGAGAAGAGAATACAAGTGCCGCTCCTGCAAGCCTCGTGGACAGTAGAAGACGGACACTAGCGGAGAGGCCAAGATGAGCAGTGATATTAACGACAGCAAGCCTCGTGGACAGTAGAAGACGGACACTAGCGGAGAGGCCAAGATGAGCAGTGATATTAACGGCAGCAGTGACTTACGAGTGAGTGTGAATAACTCGCACGGACAATGTAATTAGCAAAGGACTTGGTATTATTTTGCATGTTGCCCACTGCTTGCATCAACTCACAGTAAACCAAAGTTAAGTATTGTCAGTCTACTTTATTGTAATAAAAACCATTAATGTGATCCACTTGAATTGTTGTATAGCTATCTGAGAAAGTGGCATCCTGAAGCACCCTATAAGAGACGAGTGAGCAGGACCCCAAAGTCATAGCACACAGCATACAACACTGTCATTTTGTGAAGTTGTCAATCTACCATTCCTGAACATTTAAAGCCAGTAGCCAATCTTTGCTCCACTTTGAAATCTTATCAAGATCTGATTGAATATTTAGGCAAGTTCTTTCGGACAGTAATGCATTATCCAAAACGTATTAATACTGTCTGCACAATCGTTAATATACATGAACATTAAAGGTCCCAACACACTTCCCTGGAGCACATCCAAAGTTACTTTTACATCTGGTGATGACTCTCCATCCAAGATAACATGCTGTGTCCTCCCTAAAAAAAGTCCTCAATCCAGCCACAAATTTCAAAATGGCTCTGAGCACTATGGGACTCAACTTCTGAGGTCATTAGTCCCCTAGAACATAGAACTAGTTAAACCTAACTAACCTAAGGACAGCACACACATCCATGCCCAAGGCAGGATTCAAACCTGTGACCGTAGCGGTCTCGCAGTTCCAGACTGCAGCGGCTAGAACCGCACGGTCTCACAAATTTCACTTGATACCCCATTTGATCGTACTCTTGACAATAAGTGTAGGTGTGGTACCATGTCAAATGCCTTTCGAAAATCAGGAAATACTGTATCTACCTTTCTGCCTTGATCCCGAAGCTTTCAGTACGTCATGTAAGAAACATGCGAGTTGAGTTCCACGTGCTCGACACTTTGGAACATGTGCTGGTTGGCATGGAGAAGGTCATTCTGTTTGAGATACCTCATTATGTTTGAGCTCAGAATATGTTCTAAGATTCTACTACAAACTGATGTCAAGGATACTCAATGATAGTTTTGCAGATCACTTCTACTACCCTTCTTGTAGACAGGTGTAAGCTGTGCTTTTTTCCAAGAACTGACACTGTTTTTTGTTTGTTTTAGGGATCTACAATAGATTATAGTTAGTTTGTTTTGTTCTGTTTTAGGGGGCAAAAACAACTAGGGTCATGCACGCTGATATCATAACTGTAGAACATGAAGACAATGGGAGGAGTTAACGACTACACCTCGGTCCAAATTGACAGAAGAAAAGAAGACAGCTAAAAACAGGGATGTGGGGAAAGGTCTATAAAATATGCCATAGAGACGAAGAGGTCACGACCTAAAGAATAAATGTCCTTCACTATGTTGCTATGACAGATGAAAAGTAAAATGCAATCGGCAGACCGCGTGTCGTTCACCAAAACAGCCAGTAACTCGGATGGTGAACACAAATGAGAACGTAAGTGGTTAAATAAAGGGCATTCCATCAGGAAATGGCGGACTGTCATAGACTGAAGGCAATGAGCATAAAGTGGTGGGAGAGCACAACTTAACAAATAGCGATGACTAAAAAGACAGTGCCTGATACATAACCTAGCTAAAATGATCATGGTGAGAGGGCTGAGAGGAGGTCGTCCAAGCCACTGGGAGAGGGTTAATAGCCAAGAGCTTGTTCCCATGAAGGGAGGACCAGTGATGACATCAAAGTGACACCATCTGCTAAAAGAAGGCAACACACAGATCATCGGAGGGAACAGAAAAATTTGTGAACTGAAGGATGAGGACTGCTACCTCGGCAGCAGTGTCAGCGGCCTCATTTCCTGTCAGACCAACGTGACCAGGAACCCACAGTAGCTCAATCAAGAGTGAGCAAGTGACAGCTTTCCTGCACCCATTGCACTAAGGGATGGACGGTATACAGCACACAGAGGCTCTGGAAGAGCACTGAGAGTGTCTGAACAGATGACGCAACTGAAAAGCCTGTGTCATCGGATGTACTGTATGGCCTGATACAGGGCAAATAGTTATGCTGTAAATACTGACCAGTGTTCCAGAAGTGGACAGAAAAAAAGTTGGTGCCAATTATGAATGCACACTCTACACCACAGTCAGTCTGAGAGCCATCAGCGTACACAAAAGTACTATTGTAAAGTTCTGTGTGAAGATTGGGAAACTGAAGGCAATAGAGCGAGGCTGGATTAGTGTCCCCAGGAAGCGAATGAAGGCCAAAGTGAACACAGGCTGCCACATGAAGCCAATGTAGAGAAGGGTTCACACCCATTGTGAAAGTGACAGGTACTGTGAAGTTAAGCTGTCAGAGCAATAGCCAAAAGTGAACTCCAGGAGATAACAGAGAAGAGGGACACGTCCCACATGGGCGATCAAAGGAGTCATCGAAGGAGGAGGTATAGAATGGGTGGCCACGCATGGCAGACAAACGGCATGCGTATCTGCTGAGCAGAAAGTCATGACGGTAGGGTAGTGGTAGTTAGTCAGCTTCTGCATACAGTCTCTCAACTGGGTTAAGGTAAACGCTCGACGAGTAAAGATGATCAAGACATTGCTGAATATGCCATGGAGAACTGCAACAGGCAGAAAAATTGCCAACATAAAGGAAGCCAGAAATGACCAGTGGGAGACAGGCCATTATATGTTTAATCACGATAGCAAAGAGGATGACGCTCAGGACGGAACCCTGAGGTACATCGTTTTCCTGGATAAAAGTGTCTGACAAGGCAGAATCCACATGTACCTTGAAAACTCAGTCTGTTAAAAATTTCTAGAGGAAACGGGACATGCAACCACGGAAGCCCCACGTGTAGAGTGTACGGAGGATACCAGTCCTCCAGCAGGTGTCATACACTTTCCCCAAATCAAAAAACACAGCCACAATCTAGGATTTCCACAGAAAACCATTCACGGCATGGATGGACAAAGTAACGAGATTGTTAATTGCTTAACGCTGGGCTTGAAATTCACACTGTACAGTGGTTAGTAAATTGTGAGTTTCAAGCCAGCAAACCAGCAGGGCATGAATCACACATTCCATCAACTTGCAAACACAGCTGGTGAGAGAAATGGGGCAGTAACTTGAAGGAAGGTGTTTGTCCTTACCAGGCTTCCCGCCAGTGACTGGAAAACGTGGCCTCTGCCCTGATGCAGTTGTACATATGAAAGAGAAAGTGCTTGCCCGCAAGAGACAGGTGCTGCAACATCTGAATGCGAACATCGTCTGGCCCTGGGGCAGAGGATTGTGATGAAGTGAGAGCACGATCTTCCTGATAGTAAAGGCGGCCTTCTAGCTTTCACTATTCTGAGAAGAGAAGGGTTATTGCCCAAGCCGCCTCCACTTGTTTCTGATGGACGAAGGAAGGGTGATAGTGGGAGGACTCAAAATCTCTGCAAAGTGGCAGCCCAAGGTGTTGGAGATAGCAATAGGGTCCACTATGATATCCCCTGTTATGTTCAGGCCAGAAATTTGGGAATGGACCGAGGTTCCACAGAGCCATCAGAGGTTGGTCCAAATGACAGAAGAGGGAGTGGAACTAATAAAACTACTAGAAAATTAGATCCTGCTAGCATTTTTGCTATTCCGAAGAACATGATGATATTGTGCAGGCAGCTGTTTATAGTGATCGCAGTTTGGCATCTTAGGATGATGGTTACAAATGTGGAGAGCATGTCTCCATGCACAAATTGCATCGCAGCATTCCACAGTCAACCAAGAGACTGGAACACGGCGTGCTAAAGAAGAAATGCGTGGAATGGAATGTTCTGTGGTGGTAAGGTTGACATTTGTAAGGTATTCTACCTTGTAATTACAACAGGAAAAATGTTGTTCATCAAAGGTCACTAGGGACCAGGGAATGTTCTGCGGTGGTAAGGTTGACATTTGTAAGATATTGTACCTTGTCATCACAACAGGAAAAATGTTGTTCATCAAAGGTCACCAGGGAGGAGTAAAGCCTCCAGTCGACCTTAGAAAGCTGCCATCTGGGTGTGCACGTAGGTGGAGTAAGTGTCAGCATACAGACAGCACACGGGAAATGGTCACTTGCGTATGTGTCAGACAGAACAGACCACTCAAGATGATGGGCAAACTGGGCAGTGCAGAAGGATATGTCCAAGTGAGAATAGACGTGTGTGGAGTCTGAAAGGAATGTGGGTGATCCCATGTTAAAGCAGATGAAGTTAAGTTGAGTGAGAAGGACAAACACGAGCACACCTCTTGGAGAGGTTCTGGGAGGATCCGAAAGGCGACGGTGTGCATTAAAGTCACCAAGAAAGGTGCACAATAACTGCTCAATAAGCTACAGGAAGTCTGTCCAGGTCACATCGAATGACGGAGGGATGCAAACAGTACAAACAGCAAAGGTCAAGTGAGCAAGGAAAAGGCGGATTGCAACAACTTGAAGCTGGGTAGTCAGGAAGATGCGTTGGCTATAAATGTTATCCTGGATGAGCAGCATCACTCCTCTATGAGATGGAATGTCCTCCTCAGGGGATGGTCAAAGCAGACCAGGAAGAAATATGAGAGTTCAAAGCTGTCATGAGGATGCAACTTTGTTTCCTGGAGGCAGAGAACAAGTGGACACTGTGATTCTAAGAGTAGCCATAAGTCCTCTTTGTTGGAGCGAAGGCTGTGAACATTCCATAGGACGAGAGTCATGAAGGGGAAAGGAGAAGAGGGGAAAAATAAAGGGGTGTCACCTCAGTGGCTGCCAAGTGCCAACCTTCGAAGACACACTGCTACAGTGCACGGATGCTGGAGGATCCTGCTCTGTAAGGTCTACGGAGGCATCAGCATTCTCCATCTGTCAGTCTGTGGAGTCCAGGGCAGAAAAATGATTGGCGGTGCGCACTAGCGACACAGAGGTCGGCCAGGCAAGGGTATCACGTGGCGACAACGTCGGAGAGGATCTCTGAGTCGGCAAAGGAAAAGACCGTTTCCCTTCGTTTGACTTCTTGGAGCCTTTCTGGCTGGTACAGGAAGACTCAGATGTTTATTGGCTGAAGAGACATAGAAAGTCTTCGCAGGAGTATTCCTCCTGTCCTCTCCAGCCTGCCGGTTGTGTAGCAAGTGACTCTGCTCTGTGAGGCAAAAGTTTCGAGGATTGTTGCACAGCTGGAGGAGGAGACAAGGACATAACCATGATGCTGGGCAATTTCACAATAGTGGCATTAAATTTTAGATCATGTGTGTACATGGCCACGTCCTTTGTGGAGCGAGATGTGGCAAGAAAAGTACTGTAGGTGCAAGATGGTACAACGCAAGTTTTCTAACTAGCCGACAACTTCCGAGCAACCAGATGAGACACTTTTTCCTCCACCCAGATATCCTGGACAGCCCACTCGAGATACACTGGACAATCTCGGGAGGTGGCGGCACGGTTAACATTGCAGTTGATACAGCAGTGAGAAAGAGGTGGATAATCACCCTCGTGAACATCCCTACCGCAGGTTAGGCATTTGGCTGGACGTCGACAGGACAGTCGGGTGTGGTTGCAATGACGACACCGGTAGCACCGCATCGGGTTAGGAATGTACGGTTTTACTTTGATAACTTCGTAGCCAGCTTTGATCTTTGACAGAAACACCATTCTACCAGAAGCAAGAAACAGAGTGTGTGTGGGCACTAAGGATAAATCTACTTCACTAATCACACAACGGACTGCAATGACGCCCTGATCGAGCACCTTCTGTTCCTCACCTGCAGCCTGCCAGTAGCACCTGGCGGTACATCTCGACGGAGGACTTGCCGCCAAACTGGCGGCCCGTCAGGTAGGTGTTGTGCGAGCTGTTGATGTAGTAGTGGGCCAGTGGCTGGTCCATGTCCATGTAGAAGTCCAGCCGGTCCAGGAAGACGGGCGCATTCTCATCCGACATCAGGTACCGAATCAGTCCGTCCTTGGTCAGCTTCTCTGTGGGGGGAGGAAAAAAAGTCAGCCCGACTATAATTGTGGCAGCACAGCGACACTATTTGTCACAGACTACTACTCACTTTGGCGGGTAGGAAAGCGAGAACTTTTTCCGTGCTGAGAATGTACATTGTCAGCAGTTGCAGTATCTATATTAGGTGACTAATTTCAAATTTTAAAGGTTCATTTTCAAACCTGGCCTATTGACACTGCACTGACAGTTCTTCATCTTAATACTAAACATCAATGTGGCAACACATGCTTTATAAATGTCTACAGAATGCATGCCTCTTACCCAGACAATCAGTAATAAATGCTTTAAGAAATTTAATCAAGTCACTGGCTCCCTGCCAGCAAAATGTTGATACTGAAAAACTAAGAAAAATGTATGCTTTTCTCAGTTCATTCATTCATTCATTCATTCATTCACATATTCATTCATTCACTCCTTTACTGGGTTCTGCAGGGCTGTTTTGTTAAATAATCCAGTACACAGTTTACAGAATGCCAAATAGAAAATTTATAAACAATTAATAAAATGTAATATACTACTACCATCAATCATGACAGATTTATTGCGGGACACACACATTCGACATTATCTACGTGATTTGGAAAGAGTACTGGGCTGAACGCTGAACACTGAGCCCTGACAAACTCCAAATTTTATTGGTAATTCATCTGAACAGAAAATGCTGTTTGTGAAAAAATAAACAATAAAGCTAAGTTGCAATAATACATCACATCTGCAGTTTTCCAGGCAGAGGCATCACGAACAAAGTGCTGTGTTTTTATTAAGCCAGTGTTCCTGCTTTTTGAAAGGGACATAAAGATCCAAGATGTCCACAACTTTCAAAATGTTTCAAAATAAATTTGCAGCAAGTTTCTGTCATCGAAGGACAGTCCATATACATAAAAGTTCAGTTAAACAAAAACTTTCCAAAGCCACAACGCTGAGCAATGAAACTTAAACAACTGTTTAACTGTGGCATAGCCTGGTAGTCAAATAACGTATCAGTACAATGTTTTCTCAGCAGTGGCACGGCTTCTGCTAGTTTGAGAACATCTGGAAATATACAAGCGATCAGTGAAAGAGTGAAGATCATTGAAAATGCCATTACTGCACATCAAGTGCATGTTTCTTTATATGAATTGGTGGTACAGTAGTGCTTCAATTATCAAAATTGGTTGGGGGCGGGCGGGGGGGGGGGGGGGGGGGGGGGCAAGGGTGTTGGGAAAACTTCTTTATTCAGATAATCAAACCTTATGCTTTTATTTATCAATTTACCAATAAAAACTACACACACTAGTAATAACATCCCCTAGTTTGATTTTGAAATAGCCAACTGCTGAAGGACCAGCAGATAGTTTTTGTCCTATCTGAAGCTCAAAAATGCCATGTCTTAACAAAGCATTTTAACCAGCCAGTGCTCATTTTGAAATCTGACTGCCCTCCAAGATTTTCATTAAACTGAATTGCTTCATACAATGATTCAATCGGATGCTGGGGATGATATGGAAGGACAACAAAGTCCCAGATGATTGGAGAAAGGGAGTTACAATACCATGGTTTAAGAGAAGAATTAAAAAGAAGTGCAACAGTTACCAAGAAATCATACTGATACCACGCTGTCTTAAGGCAATGGAAGAGACTATGGAAGAGCGACAGAGAAAAAGCCTAGAACATCAGTTTGAGGAACAACAACCTGAATTCAGAAGTAACAGGGGAATGGAAGATCTTATTTTTTCCCCTCTGTCAGGTAATGGAGAAGTACTGGGACAAAGGAAAGGATCTGATAATAGTGTTCCTGGATTTGGAAAAAGCATACAACAGTGTATCAAGGGGTAAAATATGAGAATGCTTGGCAAAAATAATGTTCCTGATTCACTAACTAAAATATTTGAGATACTGTATGAAGTTTGTGAAAGTAGTGAACAAATAGGATGTGGGAGATTGAAATGGTTAAGATAAGGAGAGGTGTTCAGCAAGGCAGTTGGCTTTCCCATTACTTTTCATTACATTTATGGACACAATCATGAAAGAAATAAAGGAAGTAGAAAATGAAGATCTCAGTGCTTTTGCTTTTGCTGATGACTTCATCATTTGGGGAGAGATGGCAATCGAGATTCAGAGGAGATGGGATTACTGGAATAAAATTTCAAAGAATTCGAATCGACTGTGAGTAAGAGCAAGGCAGTGGCAATGAAGATGTGTGGGACACCTCCACCTTGTAAGATCATACTGCAAGGAGAGAAGGCTGAATGTGTGAAAAGTTTCAAGTATCTTGGCAGTGTCACATCAAGAAAGAGAACGGCTGAACTAGAAGTTTTAAAAAGAGTAGCAGAAGGATCCAGCTTTTTCCACCAAGCACAATCCCTTTAAGATATAAGCAAACCATGTATAAAAACTGTCTCCTGGAGACCTGTGTCATATTAAGACAGAAGAGGGTCAGCTACAGGCATGTGAAACGAAGTTTCTTAGGTTATCTCTACAAAAATCCAGGAGACACAGAGTCAGGAACGAATACGTAAGGAGAGACCTGCAGGCGACTTTGACCACGGAGGAAAGGATGAGTGCTACAGGACTTCACTGGTTAGGTCGAGTGAAGCAAATGCACCCACCAGTAGCTCCATGTCAGTATTTGGGGACGGACCAGGAGAAAGATCAACTGAGTGCCCTACGAAGAGATGGACAGACCAGATTAACAAAGATCTCAAGAGGAGAGGGATAACGAGGGATGCAGTGGAGAATAAAAGCTACACCAGGACAGAAATCAATGGACACATATAATTCACAATGGTTTTCCTATTTTTTTTATATTAAAAAAATTACTTGTACACAGCATCATCTAGAATGACATTTGTGGCGAGCTTCGCAGTTTTAGAACTTGCCAATCAATCAGCAGAATTGAGCTCAGGTACCAACCTCTTATTCATTGGTTACAGAGTCAGCTTCTTCTAACCTTTTATTAAACTGGTTCACCTCTCTCAGAAAGAACAATGTTTCATTTATGCAGCAAAGATGACACGAGTAATTTTAACGGAGCACAAACTGTTACTACTGTCATCAAGTCGGCACTGTCGCCAGGCGCGGGAGTCTGCAACAATGGAGGCTTGCAGTTGTCCAGTCGACCGATGTTCAGATAATGGATGCTATACCGTACTTCACCAGTACCTCTCAAGGTTTTATTAGTTAAATTATTTCATTTTACTCAGATTTCAACAGTTTGTTTTGCAGACAGAGGGAAAAGCTTTTGCAATCTCAAATTTCCCAGAGAAATGCACTGTCAGTCCTCCACAGTTCCCCCCGAGCTATGTCGCCATATGGAGGACTGGAGTGGAGTGGACTGGGCTGCTGGCAACTGCCAATGAGTGGCAAACACAAAGTACTGGTGATATTTCACTACAGTTTCTCTTTAGGTAACAGCTGACACAACTCATTTTGTGTGACAAGTTTCTTAACCTAGTATTGTTACAAATAATTATTTCTAGCATCATAATTCCACTGTTCATTTTTCTATGGGCAGCTGTCTATCTGTTACAACAATAATACAAAAACGTGTTTCAATGCCTTCCATTACCCAATCTATTTTGTTACTGATCACTGTCAACATGAACTGACGGATAAGAGAGAGAGAGAGCATGGCCAGTCTCCCTGCTCTCTCAAGCTCTCGCAAAATCCCTCTTGTGGCTGAGGCTGGAAACTATCCACCCTTAACAGTGTGCAGCACACGAAGCAAACTGCATAAGTGCTGCTCCACAGGTTTGCCCTGAAACGTTCGTCAGTGGACCCAGATCCTTTCTCTGCACTACTACACAATTAGAACTGGTAAAAATAAATGCCAGTGGCCTCAGTTTGACACACAAGGCATGATTAAATGTTTCGACTACTCCTATCCCATTATAAATAAACTGCAGCAGTCTGACTACTTGCAGAAAGATTCTGACACCCAACTATCAGACTAAACCGTGCATTGATAACTATTCCACACACCACCTCCAGCCAATTTCTAACAGCTTCTGCCAATTGTCTGCAGAGCAGCAAAACGAGAACAGTGTTTAAAATCAGTTGGAAATGACACACAGAAACATCCCCCTTTTAACCCTAGAGTCGGTGTGCTAGTGTATTGTATACACCAAACTCACCTTTTGCACTCTACCTGAAGAAGGTCAACCTTATATCCATCTAAGTGCCGTATTTTTCTAGTCATTGTTTTGCTTATGTTTAGTTGTGTGAGAGAGGTTACAGCATTGACAGGTCTACATCTATCAGTCTAGGGGACTGATAAGTTATTCCTGGAACTGCAGCAGTGGCGTACTGTATACATCATGCACCTGGTCTCGTAAGTACTATTTCAAATTGTCAACACAGTCTTTTGTACATTTACACAATGTGATGTGCCAAAAAGCGGTATATTTTAGAGATGTCCATTGTTATGCTTCATTAGCTGCTAACAATAGTCTGTTTTCTGATTGTAGGGTGAAAGAATGCATGGCAGAGGAGAAATTAGAGTAGACTCACTTAGAAATTCTTGCAGAAGAAGACGACGGAAGAGATGTTGATCATTTGTTTTCTGATGGATAGGATGAAATAATATTACCAAGTGATCATGACAGTCACTCTAAAATTGAATGTAATGAAAGATTACCTTCCTTTGATACTGAAGACGATATATTTATTGGTAGGGGCATACAAATAAAATGGATGAAAACTGACATGCATAAAAAACATCACCTTTTACAGCAAGAAATATTATGAAGTCCTTTACAGGACCTAAAATGGTAGCACAAAGTACTGAACAGGAAACTGAATCATTCCATAAATGATAGATGAAATTGTGCACCTTACAAATGTATACACTCACAGAAAATGGAAAGAGGAAAATTATTCTAGACACAGGAATGCTGACAGATTGTAATGGAATTTCTGCGGTATTAGGCATTCTTTATTTGATTGGCCTCAAAGATCGAAACCACACAAATGTGTAGGAACTTGGGTCAAATGAAGAACCCCAATGATTGTTTTGAGAGAGCCTGCATGAGTTACAAGAGATTTTTAATGCGTCTCAGGTTTATAAGTTTGATGATATAGAAACTAGGGATATAATATGTGAAACAGATACATTATCAGCTCTCAGGAACTTTCTGGATGCATTTGTAGAAAATTGCATGGATGGTTACGATCTTTGAGAATTTGTCACTATTGATGAGAAAGTAAAAGCATTCAGAGGCCATTGCAGCTTCATAGAATACATTCCCAACAAACCAGCTAACTATGGCCTCAAAATATTTGCTCTGTGCAAGGCCAAATCATTCTACACGCTTTTTTAAAAGAGTATTGTGGCAAATAGCCAGAAGGACCATTTTGTGTTTCTAATAAGTTATTTGATATGGTATGTACTCTAACTGAGCCAGTAAAAGGCACAAATAGAAAAGTGACAACAGATAACTGGTATACTAGCTATTCATTCTCTCTCTCTCTCTCTCTCTCTCTCTCTCTCTGCTGTAAATCAAAATCACTTATATAGGAACCATACAAAAGCATAAAAATGAAGTACCATCTGCTGACCAACTGTGCAATAAACATTAAGTAATGCAAATGACAAGAAGATGGATTGACTATGCAATATGCACTGTCCAACGTGGCTGGTATCAATACGCAGGTGTTATTTTGAGCAAATGAAAAGAAGGAGAAATTTCCAAGTACAATTCTTCTAAAGAACCTTTCTTTTCTACTCACAAAACCACACCTTATCGAAAGATGTGTGATACCAAGTGTACCAGTAGATGCTGGCACATATGTGCGTGGCTACAGAGTTCAAGAGATGTATATACAAGAGCGACCAGTGAAGCAAAAGGGTAGATGAATTGTGGAAGTGCAAAGAAAAGCTTCACAACAATAAATTGTAGCTCTTGTAATGATTTTGTCTGCAAAAGTCATTCTCAAACAACAGTTCTCTGCAAAAACCACTGTTTGTTCATCGAAAGTTGAAGATAATTAATTTGTAAGTGAATCATTCCACTGCTCCCATAACATTTAAGAGTGCACCTGCTCTAGGATTAAGTTTCTACAGTAACAGTAGGAATTTATTGGGCACGATCAGATCCTGCTGAGGCCACTTCATCCGTTAACCACTAAACACCAAATGCCACTCACAGCCACCATCCAACAATCAAGCATACACCTGCTCATGTAAATACTGGTCTCCTACTGCTCCAAGGGTTGCCAACTGCCAACATGATATAACGACACTGAGAACAATGATTATTATTATTATTATTATTGTTATTAAACTGTTTCATAAATTTGCCAATTTTGTCAAAATTATTATTTTATATGTCCTTTCTGCTTGTTCCACTTCGCTCAGGTCAGTTTATAGAACATTTCACATAAATACGGCAACAAGAGCAGCCTGTGCCCATAAGAAAGGTAGAGCTGTCAGGCACAGACTAAATCTGTTATATTTTCTGTGGGTACACTGCTTTGCAGTATGGATTAATGATGACAGCATCTTCTTGCGTAAAATATTCCACAGGTGAAACAAGGAAGGTATCATCAGAGAGAAAAACTGACATTCTGCAGCTCAAAGTGTGGTTTGTTAGCTCCTTTAAAGTGAACGATTGTTGCCAAGATATGCACAGTGCTGCCACCAAATGCAATAAATCAATTTATACACCTACTACCTCTGTAGGTGATGTAAATAGTGGATGAATGTATGATGAGACAAAATAAATTATTCACATAGTGAAAACAAAAATTTAATCCAAATAGGGAACTGGAGTGAAATACTATGCAAATGAAGAGAAGGAAAATAGTAGGAGAATATGGAGTGTAGGAATGGAGTGAAAGGGGAAGCCACCTGGTTGAATGAATACTGCACAGAGCAGAGATTAATCATTGCTATAATTCAATTTAAGAACCACAACAAAATGCTACAAGTGTGGAGAAGAGCTGGGGTTACCGTTAGGTTTCTGATAAAGATAGTTTGAAACTAGATTTAAAATTGCACTACACTTCCAAGAGCAGACATGGACTGTGGTCGTAATCTATTGGTTATTAACTAATGCAGCAGCACAAAGTTAGGAAACAGAACCCAGATAATTTGGAGGAACCAGAGGTTTTATAGAGCCCCAGAGGTTGACCGTGACAGGCCTTTCACCAGCAGGAGGCAGCGAGGGGGAAGGGTCACAGGCAGAGGTGCACACTGTCTGTTACCTTTTATCTACTGCCGACACTTTTGTCCATTTGTTACGGGCTACTCTCCGACTGTGAGTCATGTATTCATATTTTTCCTTAACTTCTTTACTCTCTATTCCTATACACTTACAGATGTGAAAAAAGATACACTCCCACACTATTGAAGAGAGAAACAGTCATACAGTACTGCCACTTGGGAGACCCAGAGGTGCAGTTTAGACACCAATTGGAGAGATTCCTGTCGTTCGATGCACGACGGCGTCCATGCTCGCAGTGTGTGTGAGTTTTATGTCATATGCATCTGTCGAGTAGAGACCACTGTAACCGGGGCACGTACGGACGGATCACGAATGACAGTACCGTGTGCCCTCGTTCTCCGAGGCACTGTGGCCAGCTTCAGAATGTAACCTGGAATACCGAGAGGTTCGATGTTCTGGGACAGTGGCCATAAAGTCTGCTGATCAGGAACTTTATGTCATCACTTCTTCTCCTCTTGGTGACCAATTACTGGCAATAATTTTTTCTTTCACCACCAAGATCCAAACCAGATATCTCCGAGCAGAGTGCCACCACACAGGCACGTACCAGCGACCTCAGCTATGGAACAGGTGTTACATATAGAACTATCTATGTCCCCAGAATTCTGAAAAATGCTGTCTATGTCTCTCATCTACCTGTCGACCCAGCCAATTTCTCTCGTGAGTACAGCTATCGTATTTGTCATTATTTCTTATGTAGCCCTTCATTTTCAATTTGATTAAGTAAATGAAAATTAAACATAGTTCCAAAGTACCAAAGAAATAACTCACTCTCATTCTTGGCTTCCTCATCCTGTTCGTATGTCGTTATTATTTCTGCAGCCCGCTTCTCGTCGTACAGTGGGTACAGAATTTCATTGAGGCGAGGATCACGTTGTTTCTCGTTGAGGAACGTGATGAACTGATCGAGGTTAATCCTGTCGGCTTTCCCCTGTGTTCTGGAAAAGTTAAATATAAATTACGAGTGTTGTCAAAGTAAAGAGAACTCGGAATTACATCCAAAAATTAAACTCGATACTAGAATAGGCTATCTGTTTGACGAAAAACATTTATGTGAAATTGAACTGATCACCTAACAATCCAAATGTTAAACTGTAGTTTTAGTTAGCTGAAATCTGTTCAGATTTTACTCTTGGGTTTCATTACATTCATTACACAATCTTGTAGAAGATACTCTTCTCAAACTGTAAGTGTTATATACATCTCCACAAGATTAATTTGAGTAAATGCATTCACATATGCTATTCTCCTGGTGAAAACAAAGAATTACTAATGCAAAGATCCGAAACAGTTAGCAACAATGGAATCAAATACAACGAAAGAAAAAGAACTGAAAAGTAACATACTATAGGTCTGACCACAACATAGCAATTGCAAATGTTGAGACACCCAGATGCAATTTAAACCCACCAGAATGTACCAATTTGTGTTTCAACTCTCCACCACTGAATGGCAGCATTACTCACACAGCAAATAAGTTTGCGTCCATCAGTGCACGAGAAAGTCTTGGCACCCTGCCCGTATCATTCCTCCCATTAAAGCAATTCTCTCAGTGTGTACAGACCTGCAGGAGTGTCTTAATAGAGTGAACACTTCTTATTAGTTCACCCATCTTTGGAGACTGCCATTGCTCGGCAACTGTGTACTGAACTTATGAACGGCTGCTCCAATAGTTCCTTACTTTTGTCCACAATCTGTTATTAATTCCACATTTAAGCCATTCTCTAGAGGACCTGAAAACTGGCATGCAGTGAAGCAAAGACAATGTAATAAAATACTGTACTATACCAAAGTCCTGTAGGAAGAGCCCCTTATGAACGATCACTCATTTCAAATAATATATGCGCAATTTTTGGGTATCTGTAAACAACCGTCAATGACTGGATAAGTATGAATAATCAATTTTGGCTACAAGTGTAATGAGAGAGACTGCGACGGTCAACCATTTTGAAAACGCAATACGATGTATACGTGCTTATTTACAGGACACAACTCAGGGGATATGAATTCGATTGAGGAATGACCGTTACTCAAGTGCATTCCCTCCTCATTCTCACTCTTCACGTCACTCCAGGTGTTGTCCTCATGCAGGGAAACTCTTCACCTGCGAACTGGAAAAGTGAAGTTGTGAGTGAAATCTGTAAATGTGTAAATGTGTGAAGGTGTTGCAGCATTTCTAGTGCCCATTTCTGTGGAGGCAGGTGGTCTCTGCACCCCAACTGCTACAATGCAACAAACACCAGTTTTCACTGCTTAGAAGGGGACCTTCACTTGAAAGGTGCCAGTCTTGAGCTCCAGGTAATCACCACCTCAAAAGGGCCAAATTCTGTACGTAGAGTGCAAAAGAAAGTGTCATATAGACAGACAGGCCTGCGTCAAAAAGAGAGATACCATTATCCTTCTGTCCCTGAATGTCTACGAAGCCGTATTAACACAGAACAATTTTACTGTATTTTATGAGTGAAAATTAACATTTAGGACCCCACCACAATGAGGTCATCAGAGGCAGACTAGACTCTTGGATCAGACAAAGGTGGATAAGGAAATTGGCCATGGCCTTTCGTACGGACTGTCCCCACCTTTCACACCGATTCAGAGAAATCGGGGAAACATAAACCTGGGTGGTAGGGTGGGGATTCAAATGACTAAACCAACAACTGTCGAGTATCTGACTGCCATTTCACCTCACTCGTTCTCTTTCGAAAGAACAAAGAGACATGCCAAATATGTGTTATTTTGCATTAAATTCAATCAGAGATTTATTCATCTATGTCACCATCTTGCAATTCACACTTAAGTGCCTGGAAAGAGGTTCACTGAACCACTTTCACAATATTTCTCTATCATTCCACACTCTAAATCACACAAATCAACTAAATAACTGAAACATTTAGGGATAACAACTACGAATAACTTAGATTGGAAAAATTGCGTAGATAATGTTGTGGCAAAGATGAACCAAAGAGTGTATTTTATTAGCGAACAACTTAGAAGATGCAACAAGTCCACTGTTGAGACTTCCTACACTACACTTGTCTATCCTCTGTTCGAGTATTGCTGTGTGGTATGAGATCCTTACCAGAAAGGATTGATGGAAGACATCAGAAAAAATCAAAAAATGGCAGTTTGTTTTATATTATAGAGAAATAGGGGAGACAATGTCACAGATACAAGAGTTGGGGTGGCATTCATTAAAACAAAGACATTTTTCACTGTGGCGAGATCTTCTCACAAAACTTCCACCTCCAACTTTCTGCTCTGAATGCGAAAATATTTTGTAGGCACCCACATATATAGGTTTAATGACCATGGAAATAAAATAAGAGAAATTGGAACTTGCACAGAGAGACTTAAGTGTTCACTTGTCCTGCACACTGTAGTTCTACACCTAAATACATCTTTGTAACTGTTCCTTTGTGCTCCTTATTCTTCATGTGTACTATGCACTGAAATTTGTGAGTGATGTTTAACATGTGTGAGACTCTGCACAAATGGAGCATAAGAAAACTTAACAGCTAGCAAAACAAAGCGGAAACTCACAGATCAAAAACATTACGAAAAAATTACACACTACAAAGAAATACACACTTGAAAATGGGAATCTTTTCCTGAAATGCATTGAGTAAACCACAAATAAAAGAAAATCATGACTAGTAGCAAAAGTTCTTTATAAACAAACACTACAATAGTTAGTTCAGCACAGGATATTTACTTTCTGTACACCTACAAACATTTTGATAGTAAGGGATATTTAACATTTTAAACTACAGCACCAGACCACAATGTGGAAAAATGTGAGAAATCAGAAGCACGGAAACGATCGAAACACCAATATTTGTTGAGAGAATGCTATTAATGTCCAATTATTTGGTACAAAAGCCACATATGAGGTCTACAACAAACAGTGGGAAGAGTAATAGCTCATAAGGAAGATCAAATTCATAGTCAAACTTTTGGACTGTATCCTCACTCAGAGCGTTTTGAGGAAAAGTACTTACATTGACTGGAAGAGTTCTTCGATATCATTCCTTGGACATATTTTGTGGTACAATGCGTAAAATTTGTCAAACGTGAAATCTGCAGGCTCAATTACATCATTCTGAAAAAAAAGGAAGCAAAACAATTACTGTTGGTCATGTAGTGAATATCTGAAATATAAGTTAATAGAAAAGGGAACTGAATCTAAAATGTGGTCAAGTGCTTTAATCATCTGGTGAAGGACTATTGGTTACATAGAGCATGGAGAAGGCAGGTACAGTGAGAAGGAGAGAGGAAAGGGGTGGGGGAGGAGTAGTATAAATGAAGGAAGGTGCCGATGGTCAAATTCTTACGCAAAACCATGAAGTGTAATTTCTGCAACAGCAGTAGAAGACCTTGATATTTGAAGAAAGATCAGGCATAATCTTTTGTACACTATTGTAAACATACAGTATTCTTACAGTTTGTGAGATAATTAAGCATCTATGAAACTTACAAAAGCTGTATTACCCCATCTTTTTTTTTAAAAAATAAATAAATACAAGAAATGTCAAATATCATCAATGCATTATTTCATACTTTGTTCTGGGTGGGCTACCGATACAGTATTTCCTTAACTAACGACTGTAAACTGCTTTCAGATGCAGTTTACTCTTCCACGAGAAAAATATACAGGTAAATTACAGGCTTGATAACACAACATGATTCTTGATTCAGCATTAGTATGGATTTTACAAGTCCACCACGATGGAAATAATTTTCTCCTTCTCCCAACTTATTTCAGTGATTGTTTGCCATGATATGTTACTTTTATTTTATTCTATAACACATTAAATTTGCAGCTGCATTAAAATATTCTTTTCTAATGTTAAAAAATAAAATACATCCTACTTTTAACATAAAATACACACACACACACACACACACACACACACACACACACACACACACACACACACAATTCCACCTCAGTTCTCAAATTCTCATAGTATACATGACAAACAAGATGGCAAAGCAGTGGACCATACATCAAGAAGCGACATGCTTGTCAACAAAACAGTCATTATCAAAGTCATTCTAGGGAGCAGAAACCAGGAGACTCTAGTGTACCAGATCTGTTGTATCAGCACTGGTAAAGTGTGTTGTTCAAAAAAGATATTACAAGAAAACTGAATTTGAAACTTTGATGGAAAACAGTAAATTGAGCTATCAAGACAAAATACACCCAATACGTAATATTGATATTACGTCCTTCAATAGACCTTCCCTTCATGTTGTTCCTTCGATTTGTCTTTTAATTGGCACAAATAAGAGAGGTCTCTAAAACAATTTGAACTTCTTGTTTCACAGTGAGTCACTGGGAACTGTTGAATGGATTTTTGCTTATTTTATGCATTACACACAATTAATTTAATATTGTTTATTCTTCTGCTTAACATACATCCTACACAAAAATACAAAACAGTGAAAAGACTCCTAAGTACTAGAATTATTAAGGAAATTTTGTAGCTAATGACAAAAAAATTAGCAAGAAGCAGCTAATTTCCTTGCAAGCCATTCAAATGTTAAGTCAGACAACAAATGATGATAAATACTGCACAAGAACACTGGATTTTTTTTTCCTCTCAAGAAAATTATGTCCTTATTCCTTTATTATCTACATCGACAAAGAAGCACCAAAAGCCACTGTACAGTGCATGGCGGAGGGTACCCTGTACCACTACTAATCATTTCCTTTCCTGTTCTACTTGTAAATAGAGAGAGGGAACAATGACTGTCTATATGCCTCTGTATGAGCCTTAATTTCTCAAATCTTATCTTCATGGTCCTTACACACAATGTATGTTGGCAGCAACAGAAAAGTTCAGCAGTCAGCTTCAAATCCTGGTTCTTTAAATTTTCTCAGTAGCGTTTCTCGAAAAGAATGTCGCCTTCCTTCCAGGGACTACCATTTGAGTACCCAAAGCATCTTGATAAGACTTGCATCTTGTTCAATGAGAATCAGTAAATCATATTCTTTTGTTGTGCAAGCAAGTACGGTTTAGTGTACTTCTCTGGCACAGAAGCTTTCTCTCTTTCCCAAACTCTGAGGCTTAATTGTTTCACCAGCAGCAAGCGTCACTTGACGCAAAACAGTAGCGTACAGTTGTCTTTAGTGAATAGTAAACATTTCACATTTCTCAGTTTCAATGTTGACCAGAACTGTGTACTTTGCATTGCTGTTGCTGAAGCCGATTTTTTAACAATGGTGTAGAATTTTGGGTGCTTTCTTGAATCAATTGGGTAACAATGGAGGGCTCATTCAACCACATTCTGGGCTCGCAGCCAACCACTGTTAATACAATCCACAGTACTTCAATTGGGGACCTGCCAGTCATCTTCAGGTGAGCTATCGAAAACTCAATTGACAATGAAGGGCTTCTTTTTACAAAATTGCAGAATCAACTGTAACCAGTATCGAGGACATTTCACAGGATCACAGAAGCACACATTAAAAATTGGGGTGTGTGAGGCATCACACACCATGTATTCATATCCTAGCAGTAAAAATTGGTGATTAATTAGTTACTTCCAGGGAAGAGTTCTGCAGAGTCATGCTCATTACAGGAACACAAGTGTTCTTGTTATATCCAGCCCACATAATTGGATACCCAACTATAGCCATTAGTTCAGGGTTCATTCCTTTATCA